>NC_137642.1:19157109-19864609 GCF_963383615.2 Lipophrys pholis | reverse complement strand
ACCTACAGCCGTTAAAGACAAAAAGCAGGATAAATTAAACTCATCTCACACCGCGGTTGATGGCACACCACAATAATTGTCACTGTAAGGCGTCTCGCTGCTGCGTAAGCCCTCCTCTCAGGTCTTTGGGGGAAGCTGCCACACTAGAGGTCACTGTTGTAGTTCCAGAGAGGAACAGCAGGCATCAGTGACTGAGAGGACATGAAGCATCTATTATCCTCCTCCTGCCTGGTAAAAATGTTTTATTTTATAAATTGCTCGTGTCACATTACACTTGTCTGCTTTTCACCGATCATACTTTAAACAGATGATGTGACTCTTCTTTGTGGGTTGAGCTGAAGACCCATGGAGACTGCTGAGCGAGACATTTTCTCTGCTGTACAAACCTGTTGGAAGACATTTAGTACTTCACCCGTTACAAAAATATGTATGATCGATCAAATCTACAATAAATTTCATGCAACCTTCAAACTGCATTATATTTCACTGAAAAACTTGAGCTCTTGGTTGTTTCCTGCCTGAAAGGGAAAGATCTAGGGGCTTTTTGAATTTTTCAAATGAATGGGACGTCAGATATAGTGCCATGTGGCCTCATAAATGTAAAATTCCCTGATAATAATTAATCACTTTTTCTGTCACTGTGTTCTGATGTGACTGTGTGTTTGTGTTTGCCTCAGTATGTTTGTTGTCTGTTACCTAAATCAAATAAAGCTGCTCAAAATAGATGATAACGGTGCTTTTCATATATATTTAATCATGTTGGACGATGTTTATTCATTCAGCTCAACCACAGATGAGTTTACTTTGCAAACAGGACAATTATTTATTTATGAATTCATATATTTCCACTTCTAAACTTTAACGGCACATATTTACACTCATTGTAAAAGAGATCATTAGTTATTCACATTTTCTGCATTGTGGAATCGTGGCTGGCTGACTGTGAACTGCATCACCTGCGATTAATCATTCATGAGCCCCATCTGTGTCCTGGACATTTCAGCGAACAGCAGCCCCCGACACTGAAACACAGACTGAGAGGCAAACTGTATTTATTACTGTTGCTGAGATCGAAATCTGTGAACACTCATTTCACTGGAACTCGTCAATCTTGTCGAGACAATATACAAGTCAAATTGGATTTTTGGTGTAGATTTTGACGTAGTTGGGGTTAGGTTAGGTTAGGTTAGGTTAGGTTAGGTGAGGTGAGGTTAGTATAAGAGGAAATCCTTATTGTATGTGACGTATTTGTTTTTGTCTGTCTACATGCACACATACAACCAATAAAGATACTTGTTAGTATTACTAGGAATTCACACGTTTACTCAGCTAAACGGTTAAACGTCCGCTCCCTTGCTCCTCGACACCAGACGTATAAATCCGTTAAATCAGTTGGTATTTTAATCATGTACAAGGCCGTCTCATTTTGTACCACTGGCAAACGACTGGGTCGGAGCAACAGCACTGCCAGACAGCCGTCCCCGTCCCCGCCACAGTGCCGTTTTAGAGGAGAGCGTGATGGGAAGTTGGAGCGATGTCCTCCCTCAAAACCAGCCTGCTGTGTCAGTACTTTCATCTAAAAAATGAAAACAAGGCAGAATGTTGGCCGCGTCAGAGAAAACTGCTTAGAACCATTCCGCTGGAGCAACGTACAACCACATTCAGCCTTTTGATATTAAACTTGCTGCTGCAATTTGACATTGTTTTACCCGGAGACGCTTGTAAACTTAACATAAATCCCTGAAGAGGTTAATAGAATCCATCAATGCGTATTCTCGTTTGTTCAAACCCAATCAGGTCATCTGGACTTCAGTCATGTGTTTTGGACATTTTGTCACCCAAGGTTTCACACGCTGATGTTGTTTTGGTTGAACTATAAATGGTTTCTGAATTCTGCAATTTTCCTCTTTTTGAATTCCCGCGCCATTTTGAGGACGTTCATTCCAAAATCTTCCGAAAAAAAAAAGCTCAACATGACAGTGACCTTTCAAAAATGTGATTCTACTCAACTTTCTGGAAGGTGAATGCTGATGAATAGGTTATGTTGAGCTTGAATGCACCATGCTACGTTCAGACTTTTTAAAGCCTTGTTTACACGACAACGTGATCAAGTGAAAACGTTAAACATTCATTGCGTTTTGGGCGTCCGTTTATGCGACAACGGTGCTTCGAGGCACTGAAACCTTTTCAAAATAGTTCCCAAGATGGAACTTTCTGAAAACACTCGCAGTAAATTGTTTTACTGCACATGCACAAGTAGATCGACGATGAAAACGGCCTCCAGAGTGTCACGACTCCCAGTTCTTACTCTCCTGGGACTTGGTAGTTTTATAGTTAAGCCATCCTTAATAGCATTCCAAACACAAAAAACAATGCATTTTCCCTCAAACGCTGTCTTGGAAACGAGGCCTAATATTGGTTGAATACTTCAGAGTCAGAAATTGTTATGAGTTAACAGAGAAATAAGTCACCAGGGTCATTCCTGTAGCTGCATATCCAGCAGAATACATGCAACAATTACAAAATAATAGTCTTAATGGTTTCTGTTTTGTGTGTCAGCTGACGTTCGAGGACTAAACTGTAACAGGAATGGATGGAGAGAATGTGGAGACAATCAATGAAAAGCAATTCATGTCCACAGTCGTGACTGTTTTCAACCACTTTTTGTTGAATTCTCCATAGCAAGGATGTTTGGTATCTCTGAGAATCTGTTAGAATTAGTTGGTTTTTTTTGTTCAGTTTTTCTTCTTTGATTTGTGCCAATACAGTAAGTAGCTGCAGAATGTCTGGTTGATGTCTGACTTTGCAAACCGAGATAATTTCCATATCACTTCTTATTTCGTTTTCATTTCATTGCGGTCGGCGGCGGCTGCATTTATTTAAGCTAACACAAATCCAGGCAAGCTGTAGACTTGTGTTTTCTTTTTGGTTCTGGATTAGTAAAGAAAATCCCTCTTACAGCGTTTCACAGCAGCGACGGTCATTCTCTCTTTCGGGATGGGTATCATATCCTTCGCTGGGTTTTTGACCATTTTTGGTTTTAAGAGGGCATTTTTGGCACCCAACCAAAAAAAGCACAAATGATCTGAGAGAAATCACCGCAGACGACTTTGAGACGCATTGGATCAGAAATCTGAGTCAGACTTTCTGCTTTTGAATGTAACAGGAAGAACCTTGATTACAAACATTTCTGTAACAATGGCAATGTCCCGGCTGAGTCAGGAGTGCTGAATGAAAGCAGAATATGGGAAAAATCGGGCCAGAAATCCCAGAGAAACACATACTTGTGTGCACGCAGAATCTTGCTAAAAAGAAGTTTGCACATGCGAGCCGGCGCACTTACGAACATGCTGAACCCGCACGGTCGCGCATGCACGCACACACGCACGCTGAGCTGCAGCTCTGTGCTTGATTGTCTTACCATCAGTCATTCTACCAAGTGGTAATTGAAAACACATCTCCCCCAGCCCCTGGCACCCATTACAAATAAGACACACTGGGGCTTTCTCCACACAACACAAAGCATAATAACAAATAGAGGCGGAACGACCAAGAGAGGAAAGAGAGGCACGCTGTAGTTTTTGGCACGACATGAAGAGAACAGGCTCCCAGTGATTGGTAAAGGGCCAAATCCATTTTTCCAAAAAGGGAAAAGAAGAAATATATGTTTCCCTGACAAACGGATGAAGCACTTGTCCCTGGCCTATTCATAAATCGTTATATTCTGATCTCAAGTCTTTGGAAAGTCTATTAATTCCGGATGTCTTCTTATCCTCCAGTTTCCCCGAAATTTTAAACATGAGACACAGAGAAAATCAAATATGGGCAAAGGAAAAGAAATTATTATAAATAGACGTATTGTATATATTTTTAATAGATATTCATATATTCTGCAATAAGTATGCATTTGTATTAGTCTGCTAGTAGGTAGCAAAGCTAAGTGACTTCATTACGCAAAATACATCTCGACCATTGACATATAAGAGGCAACAAAGTGACATGAATTGGAACATGCACGCCAACTTCATTGGAAATACAACGTTCATGCCTGATACATGAAAAACGTATTAAAATGCAGAGTGATCATCATGACCTGGAGGTACAAGAGTGAATAACACAAGATTTAATTGGGAGCTGAGAACGATAACACCTGCAGGCTGCGAGCGTCTTGTCCATGTGGTCAGACGGCGCTGTTTTTACACACGCACGTGCACACACACACACACACACACACACACACACACACACACACACACACAGCCACTGAAAACAAAGGCTGATCAGTGAGGCTGAAAAAAGTAGAGAAGGTGGAGGAGGGGTGAAGTGTGTGTGTGTGTGTGTGTGTGTGGGGGGGGGGGGGGGTAAAGAAAAAAAAAAGCCGAGGCTGACAGGCAATGATTGATGTTCGCCCATCACGCGAAGCCTGACACTCATCCCTCTCCCTCCCTCCATTTGCAACAAAGTCACTAGTATGTGTGTACGTGGATGGATTGCTGTTTTCCAGTGTGTGTGTTCCAAACTAAAACCCATTCAATCAATAAAGCCAGGCTCTCTGAATCACAGGGCAATAGCCAGATTGCTGACTAGACAGAAGGAAAGGCGTAGAGAAGCACATTTCACATGTAGATTAAAATCCCAGCATGGTAACCTTTAGTGTGGGTTGTGTGTGGGCGGCTGAGGCGCGGCGTGGTGATGTTGAGAGGATGGGGGGGGTGGTGGGGGTGGTGGGGGTTAGACGCATGTAAACAGACCTTATATGTCAAGGTGGCATGTGTAACACAGGACAGGCGTGTTTTGACGCTGTTGATAGACGAAACCACTGTAGAGGTGAAGTGGTCACATGGAAAGTTGCAGATCTACACACGGTGTACTAAAAATGACTGGACCGTCACATAATTAGCCAAGAAACTAAAATATAAACAAAAACTAAATATGATCCTCCAGCCGTATGAAAGGCCTGTACGCTGGATGTGTGTTTGTGGATTGTTAAGTGTGGATTTTTTTTGCTTCAGAATTAGGTCAGCTTATTTGAGCATTTGCGCCGACAATATATTCTTTAATCACTCATGCTGTGCAGAAAAGAGTTAATACATGGAGTGTGTTCACATATAAAAGTGTATGGTTGTACTAATCAGATCTGACGCATTTACATCCTCGTCAAATAAAATGGGATAATTGAAAAACTACGAGTTTTCAAAAGTATTGATTAGTGATATAAAACATCTGGACCCCATTGGAAACGACAGTGTATCAAGTGAAAACGCATCGTTTTCATGTTTTCTTTTCAGTAAAGTTTCACGTTTACACTGCAACGCTTTGAAAGGGATGTCCGTTTACACAGAAATGGCAGAAACAAGGAAAATGTGTAGTTTTCATGGCGGGCCACAAGGTGGCACTGTTTGTTTTTGTGATGAAGACACACGCATGCAGCAAACAATACACTCTAAACATCAACAATGGCGAGTGCATCGACTATATATGTGTGTATGGACTGGGAGTCATGACACCTTTGTTGTTATTGTCCATCGAGTCAGAAGAACTATTTACGACGGGTGTGGCGCTCATGCGCAGTAGCAATGTTTCCCGATAAGTTGTGTTTTCCCCTGTTTACGTTGAGACGAACGTGGAGCATTTTCAAAAGTTCTACTTTGGGAGCAGTTTTCAAAAAGTACTATGAGCTGTGTTGATGACCCTCCACTGAGTTTTGTTGTTTTAATTGACATTTGAAAATCACATTTTGACAACATCGGAAGACGTCAAAATTTCTATCGTGTCTTGTGTCCCACCACCAAGTTTGGGAACCGCCGTTCTGTAAGCCACTCACACTTCTCGGTTTCCATAATATATTTCTTGGATTTGCTGCTGCCATCCTACCTGCTTGACACTTTTTTCTGGAAATAGGAAGTGACCCTGATTCAAACTGTTGGTTTTGTGTCTTTACATAATTACACCACATGCATATAACATCTATTTAATAACAGTCTTCAACATAAGCCTCTCTACACATTCCTTCTCGTCTTCCTTTCGCATCGTACATGTTTTTCATGTTTGCCGACAGCAGCTTGTTTGGGGTAAACAAAGTCGGGAATTGAATATCCACAAAGCGCCGTGTTGAAAAGATAAAGAAGAAAGGCACCAGCTGTAAGCTCGCTTTGAGTATTAATCCACAGACAAGATGTCCGTTTGTGATGATCGGCAGTAAAGGAACCACACACAGTCCAGAGAAGTCTCGACTTGTCAGGAGCCTCTCCTGCTGGATTTGCAGCGCTGTAGGTGCCACGTGTGATTCATTGTGTTTTTTTGGATTTGTTGTGCTCTTGCCTGGCGTCTCCATCACCCCACACACTGCGCAATCTGAAAAATACCCTGAAAGTAAACCAGCGCAAACTCCATCGGAATATCCACGCAGCGCATCGGAATAGAAAGTAGTGATTCACTTGCGACGCTTCAAATTTTCATAATTCAGAAAAATAATGTGTTGGTGGAGTGCTTCATAAATCAGGCGTCGCTCTTAATGAATATTAAAGGAAAACAAATCACCCCCGCGAACATGGTGTGCTTGCAACTGACTGATAAATGTCCTTAACGAACGCAAAGTCTAATTCACTCTGGACTTTTAATTCCAAACCTTCATTCTGGGGCAGAGCGCGTTTTAGCTGCAGGGATAAACCCTTCATCTTGGCTCAGACGTCTCCCCTGTTTCCAGTCCCTCCCTCCGACGCGCTACAAACCTGGCGACGATCGAACCCGACAAAATCGTCCTGTTTCTGTTGCTTTTGGTGAATTCCCACGCTGCCAGAAAGGCCTCGGCTCCTTGTGAAGACTCTCAAAACCAAATCTTCAAACAAAAATATACAAATCTGCGACGCTCTCAGCGGAGAAAACACGGGGAGAAGTCTTGATGGAAATGTTTCATTTCTTTTCCTCCCAGCAGATGCTAAACGAGCAGCACGGATCTCTCGATTTGCATCTTTAGTTGCTTTGTTGATTTGATAACACATATTTGCATTTGGAAACAGCTCGAGTAATTTGACTGGGGACTCCCAATCTTGCCTTTGAGGAGAGGTCTTGTGCTACAAACATTCTCGTTCGCTGGCACTCCTTTTCTTTCCTCCCGTACTTGGCATGTGGCGTGGTCGTAAGTGCGAGATGCAAAACGTGTTTGTATTGTGAGTGTTGTTTCCTCTTTGTATGAGTCTCCTCACACCTCTTCTCGCTGTCGTACCTCATCAGAATGAGGAGAAGGGAACACAGATAATAAACAGAAATCAGGGCTTGTCCTGGACTTTGACCAACCTCTTGCTTCTGTGTGTTTTTATACTTGATCGGAGGAAAAAGAAACACCCCTGACGTCCTGAAATGTCTTAAAGTTAGAAAAAAAATGTTGTTTCTAGGGATCCGATTGGAAATAGGACCCACACCAGACTGGACTAAAGGTTAATGTTATTGTGTTTGGAGTTAATACCTGCAAAAACATTTTCCTTAGAACATTTCACTCCTCTCAGTTACTTGAAATAATTGCCAGCAGGTGAGCAGGATAAGTAGTCATCCGTTCCGACAACTTCCAATCAAAGACAGAAAGACAATCATACGTACTCACATTCACACCTATGGAAAAGTTAACTGTGGGAGGAAACCAGAGATACAAGGAGAACGTGCAAGAGCCAAGCTTGAAGTGGGGAAATTCTCTCTGCGATGAGAATGTTTGTCCACTCTTTCAACGCTGGGTCAGAAATATCTATACTGGCAGTGATGCATGGCTGCGGATATTCAATTAAAAGGGTTGGAAGAGAGTTGTGGAACCTAAGTTCTCCAAAAAGATTGTCCTTGTCTGCCTCCTCATTCATCAAAATAAGAGGACTTTCTCAGTATACCTCAGATTATATCATACAGAAAGAGAAGAGCACATTCAGGGCATAAAAAACATATTGTAGATCTTCATCGCTTTGTTTATCGCTGAAAAAAGAATAAATCAAGCTCAATTACACACATTTTTACATGTTTTTCATAGTGGTAATATTCTATGTGATATAAACAACAGAGAGTTTGATAAAAACATCTTGATTTGCGGGAAAAAACACTTTGAAAAGTGTTACTTTAAGAATCTTCCACCGTAAGGGAAAAGATTCATATATCAACAAACACCCGCCTTTAAAAGATGATTACTTGGCCAGCACTTGTTGTTATAACAAAATACAAAATCTGATCTCTCTATATATACAAATACTAGAACAGTAACCGAATGTCATGGTTAAGCCTCAAATATACAAATTCACCACTAGACAGATGGCTTTATTTTTGATTTATGGAAGAACAATTGTCAAAAATGTGAACGAGTGACTGCTTTTTTTTTTTCTCTCTTTTTCCAGAAAAACTTTAAATACTGAAAATATCCTGTTACAAATATACGACTGGGAGCTCCAATGCCACGGCGCTATTTCTCTGCCTTCTGGTAGTTTTAGAATTTTCTAAATATCATAAGTGGTCGATGATTAATGGGAAACAGAATTGTGCCAAATACTTTCAGTAGTGACGGGATAAAAGTGAGCAAGTATAAGCGTGTAGCATTCAAAGCTGTATTTTTTTTGTTGTTGAAAAATATCAAATAGAAACATTTAAGTACTGTGTAATCTAACCTCCCTCTTGCCTGTGCGACCAGGATTAAACGAGAGCCAGATGATACAACAGAACAAAGTCCGAGCGCCATTAGCCGCTCGCTAATGGCGCTCAGGCACAGGCAGGACCCAGCGTGACCCCGAGAAACTTCACGACAGCCAATGTTGCGTCTCTGTTCTCACATATGCGTACGCGATAGGTAGGAGGCTTTGGCGCATTTAGGAATCTTGGAACTTGTGTCCCACAGGAGACGGTCATCTGGCAGGTGCTTGTGTGTGTGTGTGTGTGTGTGTGTGGTTTATCTGCTTTGCACATTGCTCAGGGAACCCCTTGGCCTCCGCAGTCTCACTTCCCCCTCGCATTTTCCATGGTGTGTCTCCGTCCTCGCGAGTGTGTGTGTGTTTGCAGCAGCTGGAGTTCCACTCAGCTGGCCTCTCTTTATGCAGTCCTGCTGCAAATAATGAACTGTGTCTCTGCACAGTGGGGGACATTTTAACTCCAGAGCACACAACTCACAGGAGCTCGCACCACTAAAACATTTTAGCGCCCGGCCTAACATATTGAGTCTCTTACTGTATAACAAAGGAACCTCCAATTACCTCCAAGCCTTTGCAGATGAGCCAATATCACGGATCTGAAAATGATTTGCGGCTTCTTTCCCTCCAAAATCTTGTTATCAAAATGCCACCAAGTGTGTATTAGAAAGCTAATAGCAAGATTCCCTGCATCCCTTTTTTTTTTTTTCCTCGGGGGAAGATCTGGCACCTCACTATAAAGCTTCGCAACAAAATTACCTCAGCCTAAACCTGTCAACAGACCATTACAGCCCACGCTGACTATTACGGGCTGGGGAGAAAAGGGCCAAAGCCATTGTAGCGCAAAGGTGTTGGCAGATATAGGCCAGAGGAATGTGGCAACAGGGATATTTGTTGGCTGTGCGCAAGGCTGTCTCGCTTCTCAAAACACAGTTAAATCTGCAGACCCTTATCAGCACGCTTAATAAAGCATGGTGATGCAGGAATATCAATATGGGATCTTTCTGGATCGTGACGGTTTAAATAAACTCTTAGAATCCAGGCTGTACAGTGCACAGTACAGGACATCTCATAAAATGCAGTTGATTGTACAGCTTTCAGTGGCTTAATAAATCCTTCAAAGAGCGTTTTTTCTATCACCTCTTATATCCAAAAACAATGATTTAGATCAGGGGTATCAAACAAATGGCCAGTGGGCCGCCAAGATGTACAATCTTTTACCATGTGATGACATTAAGAGCTGTAAAAATAAACCCGAAGGAAGAGGGGTGAAGTTTGGGTTTTTGGTTTTTAGATGTTTAATTGAGATCGAATTGGGATTCATGTGACGTCACACCCGGATTTAGAAACAAGAGACCTTCGTATTTCCTCTGACATCTATGTCGCTGACCTTAAAATTGCGCAATTATCCATAAAATATGTTTTACTTCTTGGAACTTAATAGCAAAAAGTGATAACTTAGTGACTTGTTAAATAAAGCTGAAAGGTATGTCACAATAACAGCTATATTGTTAAGATCCAGTGCGATATGTCTACATAATACATAGATATGGATGTTAGAGAGTCTACAGTAATACAAATGTGAACCCAGCTTCAATGTTTTCATATCTGATTGAGTCCCTCTGTGATGTCAGTAAAAAGAAATTGTAAAAAATAAAAATAAAAAGAATAACAAATAATAAAAAAAAACAGTAACAGATAAAGAGTGACAAAAATGACATGAAATCTAAAAAAAAATGAATACAATTTTCCAGTGAAACACAAATGTTTCCAAAAACCTGAAGGCCACCTCACTCTCCAAACATGTCCAACACTATATTTAAGTGCTGCCCCATCATGCTCGTGGGCTTTCCATCACTGTCCGCTGATGAGGGAGCAGGGGAATTTGGCAACCGCCAACCCCCCTCCCACCACCACCCCCACCCCCACCCACCCCCGCCCAGTGGGGAGGGCAGTCATACCTGGGGGCCCATGAATGGAGCCCTCAGGTAAAGCGCTGTTGAAACAAATCTAAAGCTGCCTAATGACACGCACCGTGAAACTCTTCACAGGTCATTTACGCTGCTGACAGGCTGCTGCCACAGCGCTGCACACCTCCTCCTCTCAGCATGTTTGTGTGTGTGTGTGTGTGTGTGTGTGTGTGTGTGTGTGTGTGTGTGTGTGTGTGTGTGTGTGTGTGTGTGTGTGTGTGTGTGTGTGTGTGTGAGAGAGAGAGAGAGAGAGAGAGAGAGAGAGAGAGAGAGAGAGAGAGAGAGAGAGAGAGAGAGAGAGAGAGAGAGATTATTACAGATTTACAAAGCAAAGAGAGGGATAGCCAGAGATTGAGAATAAGAAAGCAGAGAGAGAGAGAGAGAGAGAGAGAGAAAAAAATGTAGCTCATGTATGTGTGATGTGTATTAGTCATACTCTGGGAGGGAATCTGTGAGCTATGAAAACAGTGTTTAGCCTTTCTGCAGCGTGGCCTCACAGCATGGGAAAGCGATTAGAGATGCTATCTCCAGCGGCTGCTCAGCACTCGGTTGAAGTTACCTCAGGTCGTATTTCCGCCGATGTTTAATTTATGTTTGCTGTACTTGGACTCTGCTTTGCCGCACGTTGGATTTCTTTTTGGAAATTTGTATCAATCGGCGGCAAATGTATTGGTGATCGCCCACGCTGGTGCGCCTCCAGGTTTTCTTTTGACCTCTGCCGCGAAGGAACGCCAAAGAAAAAAAAGGAAGCGCAAATGAGAAGGAAATAAAGGGAAGAATAAAGCTCGTCTTTAACTTCGGTTCGCTAAACCAGTAACATCAGCCCATCTTTTAGATGTTAAATCAAACAAGTAAGTCGTCCCTGGAAAGCCTCAAGCAAAGCGAGCCAAAACCTTTAAAACTACCTTGTGTCCCACAAATTTGCAAACATGAGCAGGTAATGGCTCGCAGGCCGTATACGGACCAATTCCCCATAAATGAACTCAATAAATCCTTGGTTTCACAGGAAACCTATTATTTACCACTTATTATTGTAAATACTCTGTAATAACTGTCTGAATATAGAATTTTTGAGATGAGTCTGTAAATATTGGTTGAATAAACTCAACTGTAGAATTCACAAATAAAAAATACTTTTTGTGATATCTCCAATGATCAAAATCATTCGTCCCTCTTATATAGCTAAAGCTCATAAGTCACAGTTGGTTTTAACAAATAAATGCCCGCTTTGGAAAGTCTGGAATTTGTTTATAAATATGCCATTTATTGTAAAATCTGTTGTGAAAGCCTCTCAACAGCCACAAACTGAGGTGGGATGATAGACTTCCTCTCTGCATTATGTATCAGCATTAGGTGATAAATTAATACTTATTTATTAACCAGTGGACCAGAGCAAAATATGTCAAATGAAGTGAAATGAACTGGAATAACTCGCGATAATCTGACAAGTGATTTGTTCTTTATTTTTATAACGAAATCTGCTGTAAACTGCATACATATGTACAACAATCACAAACACTCACATCGAAAGGAAATTTTACGGACAGTCAATACATTCAAATGCATGTTTTGCAGTTATGGAAGAAAAACAGAATACAGAGGGAAAGCCACACAACACAGGGTGAACATGCAAACGGCCTCCTGGACTCAAACCGAGGACCGTCTGAGGCAAGATCGTACCGCTACACCACATTACGGACCTATTCCAGGTTGTTCTTTTAGCCTAACTTGTTGCCACACCAGGCTGGACTCTTTTCCAACTCCAATTAGTGTCTTCACACATCAGTCTCAAGCTGGAAATACTCCTTCTTCCAAAAAATGAAAACATTCACATAAGAATAGACAGTTTGAACAGGTGCTATGGTAACATAATCGTCACTGCGGCAATTACTGCCTTATGCCTGACTAACAGCCATAAATCATTCTCGCTCCACAAAGAGGACGTTGTGGCGCTCCACTCCCATCCAATAATCAGAAATTGCTCCGTGTACGGCGTGACGAGCGGGCGCTGAAACGGCCCATTCTTCTGTTTGGCGCACGATATTCTGCTCTCTATGGCGACATTACAGGGATCCTTCAGCGAGCACAATATTGTACCTGCTCGACACCTGTTAGCTTTAGCCAAGGGTTTCATCAGATAGTTGAAATAAATACTAGTCATCATCATAACCATAATCATAGTCATAAAAACCAGGGGCCTTTGTGCTGTTGCCAAATTGCCCTGCCATCTGATTTACAGTCGGCCGAGGTGGGGAGGGGAAACAGATAGGGCAGGGAGGAGGATGGCGCCTATTATGTGCTCTGAACGGGATAAATAGTCAAATATACACACCTGCAGACCACCCGTCTCTCTCTCTCACACACACACACACACACACACACACACACACACACACACACACACACACACACACACACACACACACACACACACACACACACACACACACACACACACACACACACACACACACACACACACACACACACACACACACACACACACACACACACACACACACACACACACACACACACACACACACACACACACACACACACACACACCTGGGAACTCTCAAAGGCATGTAATGGGTGGGAATGGGCTTGAGGGAGGAACACAGAGGAATTCTCTCGGGATTACAAAGAGGAACATTGTGCTGCCCTCACAACGCAGCGCGGCAGGTGAGTAGAACGATAAGAGGCCAAAAGAACAAATTAGCCCCCCATAATAAAATAATCCCTCACGTCTAATAACATAAATATTCTCCACGCCGAGGCTTTTGGCGGGATCACAATGGTTTTCCTTCTCAGGCAGCAGCTTGTTGAAAACTGATTTGAGTGTTTGTGAAATGGGCCCCGTCATATCTGCTGGACTTGTCAACAACCCTGAAATACACAGAGGTTAGAGTAATGGATGCCAATAAGAGCAATGAGGTGGCCGTCTGTGTAAAAAAAAAAAAAAAAAAAAAAAACGTACAATGAAAACACAAAATCCTGAGCAGCTGTTTGATACAACAGGAGACTTGTGCTCGGTGATTTACAGCGCCGGTGCAAGACGGCGGAATCGTGGTTGGCACTCTTATCAGACAGGGAGAACTTCTCGGGCTCAGGTTGAGGGGCATTTCTTTGTCAGTTTGCGTGTTCCTTCTGTATGTGTGCACTCAGCAGAAGTAAGTGCAGCTAAACAAAAAAAACCCTAACATTTTCTCGTCATGGAGCTGCTTTATGTTGCGACGCGTTCTGCATCCGCAGGCGCCTCCTGGCCAAGGCCTCTTGTTTTTTCCTCTCGATCTCGGCTGCTGTGCACTTCCCTTTGGTCTGGCTCGTGACAAAAACTGGAAAAGGCAGAAGAGAGGGAGAGGAACTGGTCAAAACACCGAAGATGATCGTATTACTGTGATCAGGAAATGCAATTTAGACATTTTCAAAGACCTGAGGAGGGAAACGAGCACTAACTCAGAACATTTATGTCGCCATATGACCAAGCGGTTTTTAATTTGTCAACATAGAATGATGTTCATTTGGAAATACATCCAGAAAAAAAAAAAAAAGGTTCATCTCAGTCCAGTCTGCGTTTCATTGGCAAAGAAGCTTCCTGAAGTTTTGGCCTGTTTGCAGGCTCACAAATTAAAGCCATCGTGCTGTGTTTACTTGCTTTCTGGGGAGAATTTCTCATGTGCACACAGATTCGACTGTCAACGATTAGAAGAACAACGGGCAACATCTGTTTTACTTGTGATCCTTTACATCAGTATCCAGTTTTAAAGCAAATTGCTGAGAGCAGTGGAAGAACAAGTGTGCGTAGATACTTTTCCAAGAGCAAACATGTAAAGTCAGCATCCGAATACAGCCCTGCTCTGATTACAGGACGACTCACCCCAACCAAAAGAAAAGCACACCTCATATTTTGAAATGTTTTTTTTTGCAGATCAAATCCGTTCTTAAGAAACACAAAGTTATTTTCTAAAATGAAGATGTTACAGCACAACAGTGCTATTTTGGTGAATTTCTCAGATGTTTCCTGGTTACATTCAGTTCTATACAGTCGAGTATTCTCAGCCTATTCGTTACACAGATCTACTGTCATGTAGAAATATGATCAAAACTGTTTTAAAAAATGTCTATTTGAGGTTAGTAGCCCCCCCCCCCCCACCTTTTGGGAGGTTTTAAATGTCTACATGAGAAGACACAGAGACTGACTGAGTCCATGAAAACACTATAAATAGTTCTCCAAGGTGCAAACTCTTATCTGACTGCTACTTTGAAAGAAATATAAGTATTTTACTAATTCTGTAGCAGGAAGGGAAATGGAGACCTTATTGAAATGAAGTGAGAGTGCTCATCATGACACGAATGTCGGTGTTTCATACGAAATCAGTTCATGGAGAAAGAGGGGCCGTTTGTCATATTATCTTTGAAAAAGATCCTTTAGAAGTAGAACTTTAAAGATAGTAATGTATGTGACACGTTCCACTCCAGTCGAGGTACAGAGGTTAAAACGAGCGTCACTTACCTTTGCTGCAGATCACTGCGGAGTCTGACACGTTTCTCTTGAACGCCGTGTGATGGGACTTGGAACCCTGACGGGCTCTGGGTGTCACCGTTTGTAGCTTCATGTTGGCATTTCCAGCCGGGAATTTTCCAGAGGAATCCTCACACTGGCTAAATGTGCCAACATTTGCGCGGCTTCCTGGGAAACTCTGAGACATGTATGCTTTGCTGTTGGACCCTTTCGTGGGAATGTTCCATCCCTGAAGGTTTGTAGTTTCACAGCTCGTGTCTGGTAGTGAGTTCGAAAGGACGAACGCACACGGCGACTGTCGTTTAGTGCTGGCACCGATGCCCGTGGGCCGGGCCGGGTCGATTAGCAGAGGCTCTGTGCTTAGCCTTCCTCTCTCCCTGGCAACATCTGGTTTTTCTTGGCAGTTGGTGGAAGTCGTTTGCTGCGGCTGACTGTTGGAGATCCTCTCAATGTTGTCACATACCTGGTAGAGCAGCGCATCGTCGTCATCATCCCACAAGCTGTCTGAAATGTCTTGAGCAGATTCTGCTCCCGAAGGAGCTCTGCTGGGATCATTAGGGATCCCGTCAGTCCGAGAAGCGGAGGATGTGTCTGTGGCGGCGGACTTCTGGCGAGGCTTGTGCATTTTGGGCTGTACAGCAGTGAAGCTGGACTTTGAAACCTCCTCGGCTTGAAAATCAGGGTTAGGCTGTAACTTGAAAGTGCGTCGGTTGAGAGTTTTTGGTTTGGGACACAGCTCCTGGAGAGCACTGCGGCTTGGCGGCCCGAGGTTCATGTTCGAAGACGAAGGTGCAGAGTCCATGAATGCAGCCGGGTTGCAGAGGGAGTTAAACTGTGCAGTAGTTGTCTTAGTGTGAGGGTGGGAAGTGGCTTCAGCCTTGGTGTCATGCTGCTCAGTGGGATTCTGGGTCATTGCAAGCGCAAAAGAGTCATTTAGCAAGTCGTCATTCTCCCAGTCATCTTCAAAGTCGTCACAGTCATTTGCATCAGAACCACACGCTCCCTTTTTCCCAGCAGCGTGTGCGGCGGAGCCCGACTCCTCGCCGGACTTGAGCACCGATTGTTGTCGATTAGTTGAAACCACAGTCACAGATGGCTCTTTCATTTCCTGCGAACGGGCCGATGTTGCAGAGCACTCGCTGAGCCGGCCGCTGAATCCTTGAGTGGAAGAGTCAAACAAAGCGTGCAGCTCTGCCTCCACCTGTTCGGCCGACGACGGACACTTCTGGTGCTTGGCGTGGCCCGGAAGCAGTGGCTGTGTGGGTTTGGCTTCAGACGTGGTCCCACGGTCAGTTTTGCCAGCGTTGAACTCTGACGTGTCTGCGTCTTGCTGCATGTTTTCATCAAACTGCCGGGCCAACTTCATGAGATCATCCACACTGCTCTGCCTACAGAAGGAAAAGGAAGTAAATGACAAAAGTCAAGTCGATTATAATTTACAAGATAACTTTAATGTCTTTAGAGGTAATTTTTTGTAAAAAAAAACAACAACAAAAAAAAACAACCCAAAGGAGTGTTGCATACCGAGAGGACTTTTTTCTGAGTCTTTGCCGAGGAATCTCTGGTGTACATGGGATGGCGCCGTCACCGATCCACTGCAGCAAAGAATAGTTGCTTCCTTTAGGTCTGACATCCTGAACAAGATAAAAGTGCAGAATGTTTAAGGACACAATATACCCTGAAAAATCCTAAAGTTCATGTCTTTTTTTGACGTAATTTGACTCCCAACTAATGCCTCTAAATCAGGAACTTGTTGATTCAGAGTGACACTGAGAAACTAATGATTATTGCGACTTCCAATCAGAGTATCTAAATAACTCTTTTAAAAGTCTACAACAAATCTAAAATACTGCAACGGACTGAGAGATACATCACTCCAATATTAGCTTCTCTTCATTGGCTTCCTGTTAAATCCACAATAGATTTTAAATCCTTCTTTTCACCTATAAAGCTTTAAACAACCAGATTCTATTAAAGAACTGTTTGTCCAATACAACCCCAGAAGAACACATAGTGGAGGTTCCTTGGTTTTCTAAAAGTAGAATAGGAGGCAGAGCTTTCAGCGACCAGGCTCCTCTCATGTGGAACCAGCTCCCAGTTTCAGTTAAGGAGGCTTTCACAGTCTCTACTTTTAAGGTTAGGCTTAAGACGTTTCAGTTTAATAAAGCTTACAGTTCGGGCTGGTTCAGGACACCCTGGATCATATTTAGTTAAGCTTCTATAAGGTTAGACTGCTGGGAGTGTTTCTCTATTTCTCCTCCTTTCTCACCATCCATAAATTCATATTTAAATTTTACATGTCACTAAATCACTGGATCTCTTCTGTATTATCTCTCTTCTCTCTCTGTATCTTCCTGCTGGACCTCTGACAGTGTAACAGGAAGTCTGTGGTTTGACCTTTGGTGCAATGCGGTTGACGATGTCTGATATTGCCACCACCCTGGTGCTCCTGTGTCCTGAACACACGGAAGAAGAAAAAAAATACAACATTAAATTTTGTAGGTAAAGTTCACAACACTATATAGTTGGGAAGCAAAGCATGTGTTGTGATTAAAATAAGGAGCTGTCATAAATCATTTCTGAGACGAGTATCTGTTCTTGTTACCAGTATTGGCTTGAGTGGGAGAGGTGGAGTCCCAAACGATATCCTGTGAAACTTCCACATCTCCGGGGGACTCGGCATTATGCGAGCCGGGGTTTCTGCTGCAGCCTTGTTGCCTTGGGCTCTGGAAATCTGTGCAAGTCAAACGGGGATCAATTGACTATCAGTAAGGACTTCCTCACTGGGACTATACTCAACAAGTTATTACAAGGAGGGGTGGGCTGCCACCACAGCACCCAGGAAGCAGGTGAATTGAAGGGCGTTGGAAGCTTTTAGTTCAAACGTTCCTCACCTGTGGAACAAACTTCCTGAACACCTGAGGACTGCTGACAACACTCGCCTCTTTTAAATCTGGACTTAAAACACTAATATTTCAATTAAACAATAGATTTAGCTGAACTTATCACCTTTATAGTCAATACAACTTTTACTTCAGTTGTTTTTTCTATGCTGTTCCTCATCGGGTTAATAGCTTTTGCAAAAAGTTTTTAAAATACTCACATACAAACCAATAAATAAATAATGCAGACAAAAACATAACCTTTCCCTCAACTTTCGTTGGCAAAGGTACTAAATTTACCTGGAGATGCCTCAAGTTTTCAGTGAGGGGGCAGGAAGAGTAAAGGGCTGGAGGTGTGAACGGAGCAGTAGGAGATAAATAGACTCTCGAGTGGAGAGACTGTAAAATGTGGCCTTAAATGACCCTCTCAGTGTATTTATGTATACATGATGCCGATAGGCAGTTGATGTTAAAGTTAAAAGTTGATTTTGAAAACTTCTCCACGATAACAAGGATGTAAGTGAAACATGCGTCTACATAAAATCTCACATCTTTTGTAACATATGAGCACAAACGTGATGCAGACAGACAGATCGCGCTGCATGAAATCAGGGTGATCCGTTTGTTTTGATGGCCTCGTGGCCACCGACACTCCTCCTCCAAGTCTGCAAACATGTCTCCAGCCGTGGATTACCTGCGTGCCAGTAAGGGTGTTTGGTTTATCCCAGATCCACAGTCTCACCTGTACACAGGGATGTTGCTGTTCGCGGCATCTGCCTGTCGTGTTTCTTCTCCAGTTATTTGTGACCAAGTTTGAAAACATCCGTCCACAGAGCGCCGAACTCGGGGGTTTTAGCAGCTCGTATCCGCGGGTCTGACATAGATCACCTCCACACGGCAGCGACCGCAAACCGCGCCGGCTAAAACGGCGCGTCTAAATATTTATCTGCACAATGTTAAACTGCATTTAAACGTATGTTTTTATTCTCTCCTATTTTTCCACTCGTTTATGGAGAGCAGGCCGCCATGTTTGCTCGTGACGTCACAGTGTACGGAAGCCGTGGAGGTGTTTGGTCTCTGTAAGGTATGTGCGCCAAACACAGCACGTGCGTTATATATTCCTACAATCTTTTCGGGGATATTAAATCGGTTATATAACGATGCTATGAATACTACACGTTTTTGATCCATTATCAGCGTTTCCAAGCAGCTGAGTAACTCACTGGCTCGCCCACGTCCACATGCAGAGATAAATGAAGATGCCATGAGCCTCAGAGCACAATCCAATCAAAGGCCTTACTCACGGAGACTGAAAGAGCCACAAAACAACTCAAGTTGTGGTTGTTTCCTCTTTCCAGCTGTGCCACATTGTGATACTGTTTCATCTTTTTTTTTTTTTTTTTTTTTAAGTGTGGTCTCTTTTCCTCCCACATCTTTGTGGTTAGTTTGTGGTCGCATTCTATCTCTATTTGTATCGAGTCATGTTTTGCCTTCTCTTGGTAATTTACCTTCAATTTCTAGCCAACCTTTGTGTCTGTGGGGAGATTTTATGCATTATGTCGGTGGTTTTGTATTTCGACTGCTCCCTTGATCATTTCATCAACTGAAGTGGTCACTTTGCAGCTTGGGTTTCTTTTTTGTTTCTCACTATTCCTATTTGTTTGGCACCTTTTCAATGTGTATTACATCCCCTGCAACTTAATTATTTATACTTAGACCATCTAGTGAGATTCAGTATAGCAGTTTTGTCATAGATTGCACCCCAAGAAAGGTACTTGTATTAATCTATGCTTGAGATCATGTCCGTGAGGTTTTGATTCAGTGAGGTGTACATTTTTGAGGTTTAGTTTCCAGCAGTCTTGATTGGACTGCATTATATTGACAGATGTTGTTGATGATAAGAGGACAAAAAAATATATGTATTTGTTGGCTAAAAGAAAAAGGTTACCCTGACTTCTCTTTGGATGAAATATAATTTCAAACCAAATCATTATACAACGATGTACATTTACCCTGGACATGTAGCATTACTTAACTCCGTTTACGTACTTGTTGACTTTTTAGATACACGTATATCTGACTTTACAAATCTGCAGTTAGCCCATTAAATACAAGACAATGTCGTCTTAAGTTAACATAAAGTTCATCACAAAATAATAGTGACTTCAGGTCTCATTCAAATATTACCTGTACGTGAAATCATGATTAAAAATAAATAAATAATAAAATGAAAAATCAAGAAGGAGCTATTATACCTGCTTATTGCTCCAAATCGTCTGTTTCCCGGTGAGTTTAAAAAGAAACAAGGGCAGAAAACCCCACATTCACATTACCAAGCCCTGCGCCCTGTCTGGTAACTCCGTGGAATACAGACATTTAAATCCCAGTTTGTGTTGCTCTCGGTTGATTGCAAACGTTACTGTAAATATTATGTCAGCCTACCAAGTAGCCTGCACACATATGTCTGCCTAGTAATTGTAATCAGGTCTCATTGGGCCTGAAGCTTGTTTGTTGGTGGAGCCCTCTTTGAGATGGTTTTCCTCTGCCCAGATACCGTGCCGATTGTCAAATAAATCCATCACACTTCTCTTACATGTTTATTATGTTGCTCCAGTCAATTTGCCGACACGATCCATATTTCATGGTGTTTGACAAAAATGCCACAGAGAGTTCTAACTGAGGCCGTAACTGTCTGCTTCTGCTATCCCTTCGTGAACGTTACTGGTAATAATCAGCCTTGACTGTATTGTAGTCAGAGCTCAGCCCTGTAATGACACCTTCTGCCTTAAATTAACAGTGTAGTATTGCAGTTTGACTCTTTTTTTTTTTTTTTTATATTTATTTTGTCAGATATTGGAAGGTCTCTCTGTTGCTTGACACATATTGGATTGGAAACCGAAGAAAGAATGATGGAAATAGATCCACCAGATTTTGAGACAAAGAGAAGGGGAAAAAAAAAACAACCCAATAATAATGGAAGTCAGAATGGAAAATCCAAAACTGTCCTCATCTGTTTAACAGTTGTGAGCATAAGAATCTAATTTGCATCAGTTTTAATTCAATTTAGTGTCCCATCTTGTTCTCAGTCAGTCACATATGTAAAATACTGGCACATTGTATCAACTAGTGGCTTTATTCAGTCCAGAACCATCAGACTTCAAAAAATCAATTATTTCAGAACTCCTCTTAAGAAACAACGCAGGGGAAGAAAAGCCCCCCAAAACAAAGCATTGTGCTTCAAAATAAACCTTTTGAGATGGAGAGTCATTTCATAAACTTTTTTACTTTCAAAAGTCTGCCAACAATAGGTGGAATAGTCACCAATTATTCTTGAATTTATGTTTTTGCAATGTGGAAGAAAAACCAAGGGAGAGCATGCAAACTCCACACAGAAAGATCTTCACGTCCCAAACCAGGTACATTGACCTGCTTTAATGCCTTTCTTTTATTTCTTTGTAAAGCACTTGTGTCTGAATTGTGCTATAGAAATTGATTTGCCGGCACTAACCACTACACCTCTTCACCTTAATTTGATTGGCCAATATTTTACAATTTAACCTTCATCTTTTATTATTGTATCAAATTGTTGATGCATCATGTTAGAAATCATTACTGTTCTCCATTTTCAAGAAATGTTCCAGAACATTGGTATCTTAAATTTACATTGAAACTTGAATTGAAAACAAGCGTAACTTTAGTAGAAAGATGGACATTTCTGAGCTGGTATTTTAATCCTTTTCTCACTCTTTCAGTTGTTAAATGACAAGCCTGATACAAGAGTATCAGATGAACTGCAGACTCTTTCTTTTAAACTTTAAAATCAAAGATTAAAGACAATTATTGCTGTAAACTTTATGTAATTGTGCCAGCAAAAGCTCTGATCAAAGTTCTCTGGTGAGTCAACAGCTTACCTTTTGTTTTCGTTCATCTGGGAGGAAATCTATGAGTCAGAAACTCAAATAAATGTGTAAATCTAATTAAAAGACATTTGCTAAATGTGACATGAAGGTCTGAGTTGTCCGAACATGAATGACCTTTACGAATTGTCTCAGACTGTTTTTAAGTCAGTGTGAATTGGTCTTTGTTTCAGCTGCTATCAAAGGTCAATGACCATAAAACCCAAAACTATGAAAAATATTTTCTTAATTTAGTTCTAATTAATGTCTTTGTTTTCTCCTCTGTTCTGCACAAAAAAATCAGCTTTTTCTTTTTTACATGCATATGAGTTAAAAAAAAATAAAAAATCATTTGTAATCTTAATTAAACCACAAAAGTCCTATTAAAATTCAAAACCTTTTTATCAATGGAGACCTGGTCAAACAAGGCAGCAGTAATCATAACATATTGTCATAAAATCACATATTTAAAAACACAGAAAGAAAAAAAGTGCATTTTGTGTAATGAAATTATCCTGCTTGATTTATACATGTGATGTATATTGTCTTGTTTTAACCAATGTTATAAAAAAAGTTGGTGACATTTAAGTCGATGCTTTCTCTCCTCTCCTGTCTGAGAGCTGAGCTACGTGATGCTCTGTGATATGGACAAGCAGGATTTTGAATTTCCACTGAACAAACTGTTTGATTTTGAGTGTGAAACTAAGCCTTTTCTCAAACCAAACTTCTGATGACATTTTGTAAGATGATGCTGTTTGACATTGTTGGCGCAGCGTAATGGCACACATGCATGGATTTTTAAACAACATGTCATGTTTTTATATAAGTGAGGATTCACATAATGGATAGTTTATTTTTATTTTATTGTTTCGTATTTATTTTACATTGGCTGATTGTGATTGGTTTGTTATCATTTGTACCATTACACAAAATGAATCCCATCTACATTGGGACACACACACACACACACACACACACACACACACACACACACACACACACACACACACACACACACACACACACACACACACACACACACACACACACACACACACACACACAGATATGCGGGGCAATTTCCACAATAAAGCACTAGATGGTGCTTGTATACCTTCTTGGTATTTGGTGTGTGTGTGTGTGTGTGTGTGTGTGTGTGTGTGTGTGTTACAAAATGAAATTGTCAGCGCAGCATCTTTTTAAAACATTTTCTAAAATAAATGTGCCTCTATTCTCACTTTACTTACTGTATCCCCCCTCCACACACACACACACACACACACACACACACACACACACACACACACACACACACACACACACACACACACACACACACACACACACACACACACACACACACACACGCTGGCTTCAGTGAATCGCTAAGCTTGATTGTACTTGATTCTGCTTTGATTGTTTTCATTTGGAAGCAGTTTATCAGTATGGAGAATTTGGAAAACCAATCAACTGTGTTTCTTTGATTGAGCGCCAGGAACAGTTATGAACAGACGACCTGCAATCGCTGCTTCGACTTCCCCGGTTAAATCGGAATTCTTGTTTCTTGAAAACATCAGCGGATATTTACCCGCCTAGCGATGAATGGATGGGAGATGAGGTCAACTGCAGCATGTGTCATCTCTGGGGCACACACACTCTCATTTAGAGGATCAAACGCAGGAAGAAGGAGGATTAAAACATTGACGTGCCCCGAAGACATTATTTTAGCAGCTAAACAAAGGTTGCATATACAGTGTCGCCGAACCAGCAGAATATCAGACGGAGAGGTTGAATTAGGAGGTGAGATTTTAGGGAAAAATAGCAGCACATAACGTTTTCCCTAAATTTTTGTCTGAAAATATTACTTTTCAAAACATTTGCTTCATGAAAATTGAAATCACTGTGATGTGAAGCAGGGAAAAGCAATAATTAGTCCCGTTTGAGCGGCAAAAATGAATGAGTAAATCTATTTGTGTAATGAAATAGTAGCCGTTTTGACATTTACCATTCAGTTTGAACATCCTCCATGGGAAGGCTTTCCTTTTTCCTTGCTCGTTGCTTCCTTCAGGAGATGTGTCTCGTTTTGCAGCCGTACACACTGAGCAGCACATTGGCGCCTACGGGCCATTGTCATGTTAGTGGCGTAGCTGCTGTCAATGTTAAAGAGGTTAACTGGAACCGCCAGTATGGATGTAACAGTGATTTAATCAACAGTTAGCTACGTTTCATGCCTCCCTTTAATGCATTCAGCTAATCTTGGGGGTATCCCCATTGCTCTGTCAAGCGAGCTGTGTCATATCACGCTGCCACGCAAATCCACACCCGGGGGGCGCCGTCTCCTGCCTGTCTAAAAGTCACCATAACACCCTCTGTCACAGTGAATGTTAGCATTTCTCAGAAGTGATAGTTAGACCACAGAATAAAGGGCATGAATGTGTCAGCTTGAATTTGAATATGAGGCATCAGCGTGCCTTGTGTTTTTACCCATCCCCGCTCTTCCCCGCCGCCTCCTCCTCCTCCTCCTCTGCGAGGCTTTCCAAGCCATGTCGCGGCTGAAAAAATATTGCCAAAGGCTGCAGAGGGAGACGAGAGGAAGAACACTTTAGCGTGGATTCTTCAAGCTTGCCTGCCTTTTTCCCAGAGGTCTGTCGCTTCACCTAACTACCTACCGCCTTCTTCTATTTATTGGTTACGCCTGGGTTGTTTAGAAGCAATTAAGGAGCTAATTGTCGAGATTTCTGTGGACTGGGTATTATAGTAAAAAGTAAAGAGCTAATGGCTAATTGCCCAAGCAGCTGCTTGTGTTTATGAAGGAGGAGCCAACATGCCAGGGGATCTACCAGGCATAGACAGCAGTGAGGACAAGGAAGTGTGTGTGTGTGTGTGTGGGGGGGGGGGCTCATCATTGCTGTGGATCCCTGGGATGCTTCATACTGGGCAGCTGCCAGTTGAACAAGACAAGAAGGAGAACCTGAAGCTCAAGTCAGAAAAGTGTCTGCGTAAATAATAATCACCGCTGATGGCCTCTGGTGTCACGTCTCCACGTGTAGTCCATTGCGTCGTCTATGTTTGTACGTTGAGGGTATATTCCAATGTTTATGCCACCCCTCCCGTGTGCTTCGATCTCCCACCCGTTCTGCCAGACCCCCTTTGGGCTCGCTGTGCCCGGTGGATGACAGTTAGCATGTGGCAGAGCTCTCTGAAGTGGAAGGGATCCAGGACGCGGAGTTTGTGTGCCAGCTTCAACCAGGCTGGGATTTCACCCATTTCACAGTGTCTGCCAACGGCTGGGACTGTGAATGGGAGCATTTTGAAACAATGCCTGCTTCTGCAGTGTCAGATCAGTGGGCTTCAGCAGTGGCTGGACGCAGCCTGAGGTGGCCTGGCGTCTGCCTGAAACAATCCCAGCAGCCTTTTTGGTCACATGAGGCGAAAAGGAAGTGCTAAAGACTGTCCAACTGCACTCTCCTCCAGCAGTAGATGGTTGAGATGAAGAGGACAAAGAGGCAAAGTGATCTTCAAAGCGAGGCGGTCATTCTTTGGCTTTCTGTTGCGTTTGTTTCCTTCCAACATGACCGCTCTGATTTGAGGACTGTGAACTGAAGACTCGCTAAGCTTTCTAAATCCCAGCTGTTTTGAATATACATGCAAAATCAGGGAACGCAGCAAGAACATTTTTTGTTACGATCAGGGATGTTACTGTTGACTAAAAATAAAAGTTTAATCAAGGATATTCGCCGATTCTGGGAGAAAAAAAAAACGAGGGGGGTGGAGAGAGTCAGACATCAGGCTCAACATATTCCACTAACTTCTTGAAGCTTTTAACTTCTCAAAGTGAAGTGCTTAATCATTGTTTAACAATTAGAAGGTGTTGAATAAAATGCATCTGAATCAGAAAATATTAGAGTTGTCACTTGGCATATACAAGATGTGAAAACTCACACGTTGGTTATATGTGTTGTGCAGGTGTAGATAATAATTAAAAAAAATTTTTTTAAAACCCATACGAAACATGAGGGCAGCTTTCAAACTTGTGAAATATTTCCTGGTTGATCAGATCAAATGATGTAAACTCACTGTGCACAGCAACAATAAGTGGAGGCAATATATTGCATGTATAGATCACCATGGCTTATATGACGTGTAAATGGTGTCAACAAAGAACAGAAATTTCTTCTTTTCTTTCACATCAGTTCTGATCTGGTGCAAGGACACTGCCTGCCGTTTGTTTACTTAGGGCTGGTTGGGTCTCTGCAGTGTTCAGACTTTCATTAAACGATATTCCAGTCACATCAGGATTTGTCTGGAAGCGTGTCGAGACTCAGTCCTCTTGTTTTGTGTCTTCCAGGCTTTTGTGTGGCAGAAATCCCACTTCCACCAAAACGCCAGACGAAAGCAACATCGACAGAAGCAGAAATTATCGATTTCATTTTGCACAACACAAACACTGGTTCATGTATCTCACTGACGTCAAACCTATAGGGTGATTGCATCTTCAAATGAACACTTTATCCTTGATATGGTTTATTATTCTCACCATAGAGATCTGTTAATTTTAGACTTTCAGTGTGACCTTAATATTCACTGCTCTGCACACACATAGGGAATCCAATGAGAGAGACATCAACTGTAACATGCAGTGTTTGATTGACAGATGATCTCCGGAGCGCCCTGCAGAAGGCAGTGATTAGCTTAGCAACAGGGGTGGGGAGGGAAAAAAAAAAAACACCTCAGAGTTAAACAAAACCTTGATTTTAAAAATTGCGCCCTGTTATTAGGCTAACCTCCAAAACTTAATATCTGTAATGAAATAACATAATTTTAGTAAATTCAATTAACCTCTGTCTCGACCCCCTCAGGGCTTCACTTAACATAGATTCAACTATAAGGTTGTCTTGATTGCAGCTCGGCTTTAGGTGTTACAGACCTCACTGTCATACTCGAGTGTTCAACATTCCTGGGGAATATACTGTGTTATGGTAAACGAGTTCCCGCGCGCGCGGGGTCATGTAACACATGAAGGCGACATCAAAGAAGGGAGCCATTTTGTAAGATTAAGACACCGCAGCAGTTGTGGCGAAATTTTAAAGTGAGCAAGCACCGAGGGGCGGTGTGTACGGCTGCACCGAGGCAGCAGCCTACTTTGACTGCTCATTTATTCTGTTTATAATAGCGGAGCCGATGATAAATGTCCCGCAGAGTGCACATGTGCTAAAATATTCATCAACTGGAGTCCCCCTAATTTGCGGAGGAGGAAAACCAATAAATTCCAATGTGAGCGGCAGTCATGTTATATTCATATGAATATGCAAGACCATGGGTAGGACATTAAGATTAATCTGGCATGTACGTGCTTTTAACCATTTCCAGTGTAATGTCTTGTGTTGGAGGAAGGTGAGAATGTGGGGAACCAAAAAAATAAATAAAAAATGCTTCATTGAAATTCAACCTTGTGCTGTAATGATGTTTCAGAAAATTTTCGGGTGAATGGGAGCCCAAAGCTGCAAAAAAAAAAAAACAACCCTAAACAAAACAAAAAAAGCTTAACTCCCACACTTCTCACTGATTAAAGAAAAGAAAAAGAGGAAACTGCTTTTCTCTGTTCATTCTGATTTTCAAACATACAACAACATTAAAAACTGGCCCTTAGCGTTTTGGTTTTGGTAAAGCTTCATTTGTCATTATCATGTCATCAGACTCCAAACCGCATGCTTTTGAAAAAACTACTTGATTAGTCAGTTCCCTCAGAGCATCACAGGGTCTTTTACAAACAGCTGGCACAGTTTTCACATTTTCCCCTCTTTCTTCCTTCTGCTGTGTTTCCTGCCCTTATCTCCTTCTTTTTCCATCTCCTCCTTTGTCTCCCCCCCACCTTTTCTTGTCTTTCCGTATTTCTTCCTGTGTGTTTCTCTCACCCTTTCTGCTCAGGTGTGCGGGGCCTGCTGGAGGAGGGGGTAGGTGGAGGAGGGAAGGGGGAGGGAGGGGTGGTGGGGGGTGGCGGGGGGTACACTGTGTACCCCGCAGAGCCACTCTCTCCTGGGGTAAGGATGACAGGAAGTCAGCCAGATGGCACAGAGCAGGTCTGCAGCATGTGACCTGCTCTCTGGAGAGGCAGGAAACGAGCAGGAGAGAAGTGGGCGGGGCCAGGAGGAGGAGTGAGGCTGAGATTAAGAAAAGGAGGTGAAGAGATGTAAGAAAGATGCGAGGAATGGAGCCAACTCAGCCTCGTGAATGTCAGTGTTGGGATTTGTTTAAGAGCTTTTAGACCGTGATTCATGTTGATGTGTAGTATTTTGAATCAAAGTCAATATTGTCAGAGATAAATAAATTAGCTCTCTCTTGCGATATACCCCTGAATGATAAAACGGCTGATTTGAATCAACAGCAACCACAAGCATTTCACACTGTGTGTCTGAAGAAGTCCGCATGAAGAAGGCGATCAATGAATTAACATCAACTTTAGTCCACTAATATCTAAATACCAAAAGAGTTAAACATATACTGCTGTATGGCCTTGTGTAGATACTGATGCTATAAAGCAGTATGAACATTTTGATCATGGTTCGGTGACACTGGTCCAAATTGCAGTTTTAACCCCCAATAAAAAGGTTGTACACTGTAAAGGTTCCACTTCCAATTTCTCTGTCTACGTCCACAATGAACTTTTCCGAAGTGCATAAATGCAACACAAACACTGACTCGATCATTCCTTCGCTTCTTTGATTCATTTAGTGAAAGAAAGACGACGTACATGATGAAACCTGTTGTCGTGGTGATCTTCTCTGATAAGACTGCTAAAATCATCTGTAGGAGCCTCTTTGTATTCAGGATGAGAGCCGCTGTATGATCCCAGTGACCTGAATTACAACGTCTTGATTGAATTATTTTGTTAATGAGCCGGCTAAAATGTGCTGAAGATGGAAGGAATACTGAAAGAATATAAAACCGGCATTAATCATTATGGTGGATTCATCTTCATACTGTATTTCTTGTAGTACTGGTGCAGATTATGACAATTGAAAAGTGACTAACATCTGGTTAAAGAGTTGTTTTGGCTCCATTTGTATTTTACAGCCATTTAACAAAACTGCGATGATCCGAGACGGTTCAACAAGGATCAGTTGTGGCTCGGTCCACTCTGGAGAATGAAAATACTCGTACACACGGGTTCAGTTATAGCCTTTTATTACTGACGTATTTGTTTTGTAGCTCTGCCGGTGTGGTTTCTTTATCACGGTAAGGCAGGAATGAATGTTGTCTCCATTAAAACAATCCAGCAGAATGCAGGAGATAAAGACTAAAGTTATATTTATGACCGTCATACGTAGTGTCATATTTACTCTTGATTTCATGACTTAGCACTTTTTAGCCAAATGAGAAAAGACGACTCAACGAAAGCCTGGAGTACGTCTGGATATCAGGGATTTCAACCTGAAAAGGATGCACTACAGCAAGCATAAATAAGTTGACTTTACTAACTCGATTATGTTTTCACTGATCTACAACTACTTGATTTTGGATGCTTCGACCGCATTTCAGAAACTGTTGCTCTGTTTGGTTGATGTTGAACAATATAGACTTTGAGTTGCTCACACAATTTAAGTCGAATGCTGAGAATCAGAATTTTTCCATCAGTTCACTGTAAAATCCTTCAACCTTTGATACGGTAGTTTTTCTGGCTGAACAGACACAATTTACCACAAGTTAAGTTTGCCGTGAGATTTGAGTACTGCAAAAGTTCAAAGCAAAAAAAAAAGAAGTTACTTTACAATACTGTGAATTTAATTGATGTGCTGAGACAAATTTTTAATTAATAGTATTAAGTGTAGCTTTGAGTCCCCATTAGTGTACACAGATGTGCAGAGTTCTTGCTGGAGAAAAGAAAAAAGGAAAGAAGCATACTATCAATCAGACATCAAAAGGATATTTGCATCCAGTGCTCCGTTTTTTTGGAGAGTCAATCCTGTGCAGAGTGTGTACAGTAAAACCTCCAGTTTGGTGACCCGAAAGAAGACGCAACTTCATTTCTCCCAGCTGGAAGTCACATCACAAGTTAACTGCTCCAATTTGCTATTGATATCCTCAGTGTAAAGGACTGGATGGGGGGGGGGGGGGGGGGGCAATAAATTGACAAATTTCCTCACTTATTATTATTGTTATCAACATTCCCATGCGCCCGCAGATTTGCTCATCGCATCGCACAAACTTCCATTTCATGCACAACTCCCAGTCTGCCCCCTTCTCCCCCCCCCTTCTCCCCCCCATCCTCTCCCCCTCCTGCCCGGGGTTTCCTTTGATCTAAATTTGGCCTCAGTAGAAGATGTACACAGTCATTTTCATACGGAGGCTTTGAACACACTGATGGAGGGCCCGTTGCCGCTGCACTCACTTTTATCCTCCGAGCCATTTTTCCCCTGGAACCCTGTGAGCATATGGCGAACACCCCTCACCGGAGTTCCTTACAACAGGAGGGACCGCCCACTCTTAACATATCCTATTCCCCGAGTCCTTCCATCACGGGCGGGTTTAGAGATGTTGGAAATTAGTTACACTAGTGGAGCTGTGACAGCGATGCTTACGAGGCACTGTTTGTTTTAATAGACTCGAGAGGCTTTTAAATAACCGACTGTCAGTGTGGCTGAAAAATGGACGAACATAAAGATAAATGCGAGCAATCGATATCTTGATCTCACCCACCTGCTCACCTTTCGTCTGATTCAGCTTCCATCTTAGGCGGTCATTCAAGTGAAACAGCAGATGACGCATGAGTTACAATATTGAATACTGCGATATTAAATGTCTTTAATATGAAAACGGAAAACCGGATTTGCCCCTCAAATTCTTCATTTCTGCAACTGTGTTTTGGGACAGGAAGATCGCCTTTCTTACTCTGGTCTTTCGCTTTGCTTGAAACAGAAACCTGCCCATTGTTTGCTGACAGAACTGCAGTCTTTTGGTCTCACCGCCTTGAACCAAAGTGCACGCTCATCTGCTGCCAAAGTGTCCGTCAAGAGACAACGACTAAGACCAGAGCGTTTTTCTCTGGACTATTTTGGGGTATGGTTTAACCTTTAAATGTCCATCATCTCACACTGGAAACACTTTTTGCTGTGTTTTAAAACAGCATGGTGGGAAGCTAGGCCCCGTTTACGCAATGTTTTAAGTGAAACGTTTCACGTTTGCATGGCAACGTCTTGCAAACGATGTCTGTTTACACAGCAAAGCCAGGAATGATGTAGTTGGCACATTGGGCCCCTAGTGGATGCTCTTGGAAGTTTTTGTAATGAAACCATGCACAATACGCTATAAACATTACCAATGGTGAGTACACTGACATACATATGGAGAGAAGATGAAATTGTACTGCTACTACGGAGTCCCAGGAGAATATGGAATGGAAGTCATGACACTATTGTTGCTAATGTCCATCTACTGGAAAGTCCAAAACCACTATTCACTATGGCTACGGTGCGAATGCACAGCAACAACGTCTCCGCCATCGACACGGAGATGGAGCCTGAGCGTTTTCAAATAGTTCCATTTTCCCCATTTACACGAAGATGGAGTCAGAATATTTTCAAAAAGTTCCACTTTTCCACCGTTGTGTAAGTTGTGTTTGTCACTGAAAACATCTTTTATTTTTGAAGACGGTGTCATCTAAACCTTAATAGGTTCTCCCTCCCAAACCACTGTGTTAGAAGAAAAAAAAAAAAAAAAAGCAGCAAGTCGGCTTTGTCAGGAAAAAATAGCATATGTGCAAACACATTTAACTCGCACACTTTAGGCCAACTTGATATCGTTTACCCAGACAAGCTGTATAACATAGAATATAACATGACAACAACAAGCGAGTACGATATGCTCTCACTTAACTCTTTTGAAGGAAGTAATTAGAATATATTAAGCCTGAAAAGATTGTTTCTGGAAAGTGCATTCTACTTTATCGTCATTTCAAATTGTCACCAGGAACGTCACTGGTTCACACTTGAGCCGCAATAAACTACGTGATGGAAAAATAGCAATAAACTTGTAATCACAATTAAAATGGCCTCAACAGTCATTTTATTTACTTGGATGAAGATTCTAATCTTTCTATTGTGACATCGTTTCTCTGGGAGGGCTGTTATGCAGTGAGTCCATGATGAAAAATACATGTGTTCACCGGAAGGGATACAGCATTTATCTCATTACCATTTCTTAAATGTTTACAGCCATTGTCTTCCCTTACGCTGCAAACACTGTGCTGTACATGCAAAACCGCTGCCGGGGTTGTTTTCATGCTTTTATCTTAAATACATTCTTTCCAGATTGTTCAGCCCCAGAAACGGGTAATTACCATATATTATCACCTCCACAAGCTCCACCACTAGGGTTGCCATGTTTGAGGTAATTATATCACTCCCAAGTTGTCTGTATAATCACTTAACTGAAGAAGCCGCCTGGTATTCGAGAGAGCTTCGACACAAACACAGAGAAGGTTTAAAATCTTTCCTTTCGCCCGAGGGAAACACCGAGGACAGTATTTTGAGAATCAAAGAGATATGTGGAGCTGTTATCCGGGCTTTATTGAACTGATCTTTGTTCTCAGTATGACCCGGGGACATTTATGGCATCCTTCATGAGCAAAACAAGGCCGAAATCCAGTTGACCGCAATTAAATGAGGGCGGGATATTAGTTTGTTACTGAGGATTTGTGATGATATGGGCACATTGCTGCCTTTCAACTGAACTTTCAATTTAGAGCTCATGTTTGACGGACAGGCTGAATAGGTAAATACACAAATAATTACAAAAAACAAGTTGTCCAATCAAAGGCCGAGGTGCATGCAGCCTGCTACTGTTTGATTGCTTCTGGACCACTTTATCCAACTTGTGGTGGCGCTAACTGTGGCTGAGTTTCCGGCGAAGGCACGATACGCAGCGTTTGACAGAGAGAGAGACACACGGGCAATCTTAGTGTAACGTGACCTTACCGTGATTCTTATCAATAATTATGTTCATCAATATACAATAATACAATCATCATTGTTGAGCTGTTTTTTAAGCAATGCCCAGTCCGTTCACAACTTTGGCTTTAAAATGGACCCTAAGCTTGGAACCAGTGGAAAAACATCACACGTGGACATTTTTTAGTGATAGCAAGTAAAATGAAACCTCCAATCACACTGATATTCCGGCCACTTCCGGCCTGCATCCCTCCGACATGTCAAAAATAAAGAATATTGCAATTTGATGTAAAACAAATGTGATGCACTTTGATATATTTTTGGTTTTTTCAACATGGCCATGTTAGACAAGTCTACAAAAAAAATGTGTGTGACATATTTTATGTTGTTAATCATGCATTAAATATGATCCCTGTCATGTATTTCGCCCAAATTTAGAGACTGGACATTTGCATATTTGAGAAATAAATGTGCATTTTATTTGTTTAAGTGTCCTTCCATGATCAGGTTGAGTTCGGGATCCCGGTGATGTTTGGATAACAGATGCTTTTCCTACCATTCCAAGAGTTTTACATATCCACATAGATGATTTGACGTTCAGCCTTTGAATATCTGAAGCAAACGGGGAGATTTGGAATGCCACCAAGTGCCTATCTAACTTCTATACTTATACCTCAGCCTCTCCCTGACCAGGAGCCCATTTGAGGGATTTAAGTTGTAAACAGCACACCCATGTCGAGACGCATCAGACTTTTTCTGTGCACCACAGACACCATTATCATTCCGATGCTTATTCCAGCTGACGGTGATATTGGGCTGTGTTTCCGTGTTTGGTGTTGTCTGTTTCCATCGCACCAGCTGTTGGGTTATTTATAACAGTGGTTGCTGATCTAAATGAGCTAGTAATTAGGCAGCAATGCTTTTGAGGAGACATCCGCTCCTCCCTCCCTCCCTCCCTCCCTCCCTCCCTCTGCCTTCTCTCCATCTCTCTGTTTTGCCCTCACTATCGCTCTCTCCCTGCTGTCCCCCAGCACACCGGGAGACAAGTTGGAGATAAAGGGGGAGACTTGACTTCACTGAATAATTGAAGGGGTTTTTACAAGTGGAGCAGCTCACTATCTGACCCCATAAAGGCAACACGCTGGTCCTTATCAGAGCTAAACAGAAATACTCATATGTACACGTTAAAAAAAAAAAATTTCACACAGACCCACTAATCCGAACCCCCTATTCCTCTTTTAGGGGTACAGAGTTGGCGTGAACATCATGGGGCAGGGTCAGTGGACTGTCCTCCAGAGTTGGTTTGGGGTGAGACTCTGATCGGCAGCTTTATGAATAGTGAACGCGGTAAAAGTTGACCCGGCTCAATCACCTTGTCCAAATGCCTTTTTAATGCGTGCATAACCGTCAATGGAAACACGGATTTGGACCCAGCTTGGCTGTTATGTGGAATTTGTCAAATATGGATGCACAATTCAATTCATTTCAGAAATGGGAAAACAAACACCATGATCGTCCCCTAAATGACAATAAGTCAGAAAAACAAAAAATTAAAATCCAGGTTTGTTTTTTTTTTCATCTGGCTGTAGATTGTAGCATCACACACATACTGTGGCATCCTCAGCTGACACCAGAGGGATTTCATTTGTCCCCCCCGCCCCTCAACTTCACATCCCCGTTATTGCAAAAAAAAAAAAAAAGAAAGAATCAGAAAACATGCCTGTAAGCTGGGTTCCCCCCCACTTTTTCCCCGGTGAACACCCCTTTACCTCATGCTAATTTCCAACTTTCAAAGCTTGTAAACTTTATCTAATTATACACAAGTCAATAGAATCCCTCGCCCAGATTTTTGGCAGGTTGCAGTGTTAATTTATGAAAAACAAATCTGAAATATGCAGATGTCTTTTGTTTGAAGCAGCTGTTTGGTCCTGTTGCCAGGTTTCAATCAGGCGGTCTCTGGGGACGCCGGCATGTGCGATCTGCGGCCAGGGCCCCCGTTTGATGTCTGACAGGGACGGAGGGACGAGGCTCACAGACAACCAGTCTACTGTTACTGTACATGGAGTGCAAGGCTCTCAAACCGCTGCTGTTGTTTAGTGCTGTAATTAATTCTACAGTCAGTGCGGAATAATACCATTTCATTTGGACCAAACTCAGCCGAAATTAATGATCACTCTTTCCTGGATACATGTCGTCACTCGTGTTCACACTTTACCTTCTTTATTTAAAGTTTTTTTTATTCATTTTGTAGAGCCATTAAGAGTTTATTGTCTTTTTCTTATGTGTTCAGTGTTATTTTTTGCATATAAACATTATTATACAGGAGACATACTTTATATTTTCTATTTTTATTAAGGTTTCCTGGGAAGTGACAGACAGAAATAGATTTTTTTCTTATTTTGTGCATTTTTCCCTTATAAACTGCCTCTTTTTTTTGTTTTTGTCCACTACCAGCTGTTGCTCACCTCCATCCTCAGAGCACTTAATTGTAAGAAGTCAACTTGAACTTTTTTTCTCTCTCTCTTGTAGAAAAATCTGAATTTGTGTCTCAGAGCTGAGGAAGTTTTAACCGTCAGGATGCCAAGGCACATTTACATCGGCCGTGTTCTGACAAACACTGTCAGCCGCGTTCATTGCTAATTTATGGCGCTCATTAAGTGGCGGGGCACACACACACACACACACACACACACACACACACACACACACACACACACACACACACACACACACACACACACACACAGAATCGGAGCAATTATCATTTATCTTGATATATTATTTACTAGGGATCATTTTCCTGCTTGGTTGGGGACTGGAGCGAGTGAGATGGAGGGAAGGATGAATGCGTAGGAGGGAGGGGGTGAGGGAGGGCGGGGGGGAGGACCGCGGGGGTTTAGAGACAGCTGGCGAGAAAAGCAGTGAGAGATATGAAAGACAAGAAAGACAATGTGATGAGGGTGTTTGAAGTGATGGATTTTTGCTGTTAGACTTTATACAGAATCTTCAGAGCTTTTTCTGTCCAAATCTGATATTTGTTTGCTGAAGCAAAAGCAAAAAGAGAGAGTTGCACCTTTTTATTAAAGCTATGTGCGCTAACTCAATACGTCGCTAAAAGATCAGACCACTTCTTTATTCCGCAATCAAAAGTGATTTCAGAGTCTCACTGACTAATCGCACAATTCTCTGCTCCCGTGTTATAAAGTGCACTTAGATTACATCCAACGAGCACAATAAGCAACGTAAGAGGTGCAATAATAGAGCTGGTTTTGCACTTTAGAGATCCGACCAATCAGATAGCTGCTTACTGACAGCACCTTCATAACATTTAATCAATATATGGAGTAAATGACACATGGAATATGCATGATATAGAGATCTGGAGAAACGAATGTGATTGATCAGTTCAGCATGCTGTGATTGATTACTTTCTACTTATTAAAGGTGCATTGTCCCACGCAGACTGATTACACAATGTCACACAATGTCATGATAAGACTATGAATCAGGCTGATATTAACCACATTATGTTTAATATTTTAGCATGAATAATTCATTACCAAATTCATTTTGACATCAGTTTAATTACCAGGTAGAGCCAGGAGTGGCAGCCTAATGGGCATTTACTCCACGGTTAACGTTGGGCAACTGGAATTGATGTGGAATCAAATCTGCTGGACTTCTTTGCAGGAGGTCACTTCCAAAGCAAAAGGAAACGGAAGGTTTTAGTGTATCATTGGGTGCATAATAAAATATCTGTCAATACATGTCTCCCTTTGCAATCTCATGGAAAGGCAGTTTCACTCGTGAATCGATGAGTTTAAGATATAATCGATTTCCCCCCCCAAAAAATAAAAACTCTTTCTTTATGTTATGTCAGTTTCTATCTTTCACATAGCATGTATAGCATAGCATCAGGTGTTAACATGCATTTCGGGTGATCCGATCACATGTGGTGAGCCCTGATGCAGACTGTTTACACTTATATGCTTCATGCATTTCAGGCTATCCACTTCGGATTGGATTGTGTTAGTACGTCTAGGTCACTTCCACTAAATAGCCCAGCACGCAGTTATGAGACATGCAGCTTGTCCATGCTGTCCATGTTCTCTTCCATAGTTCCGTTGGAAAGTTTTAAAGACTGTATAACTTGGCCCAGCGCATTCTCCACAATGCGTGCTGTTCACACTACAAAGCCTGTGTGGTCAGACGTGTTCCCGACCACCTCGAGAAGCGGTTTGAAAGAGCTTCAGTTCCTGTTCACACTTGTCTTTAGGGGCTCGCCACTTGATACACAAGTCAAAAGTTACATACAGTTGTAATCGTTAAACACATTAAACACATTTTCCGTCAACTACAAACCAAATTTTTACATTAAGAAATCAAGTAACATGTTGTGACGTAATCATTTTCTTTCCTTTTCAATCCAGTTTTGTTTGTATGTGATCAATTACACAGCCATCTAAAAGCCGCTGTTAGATAGAACATGGAACAAAATGCTACAACTTGTTTGGTGTATTTGACACAACATGGACAATGTGAGAATAATCTTAGGTATGATATTCCCTTTAGATTAGCTTAATCTGTATGGTTTGTGTGTGTGGCAAAAGCGGGTTAATGAAGTGATGCTACATGGAGTTTTGTAATTCAATTGGTTGGTGTTGGAGTTGTGTTTGGAGCATGTAAATATGACATGCATATGTCTATTGTTCAAATTGTGCGGTAGTCTTTACAATATTCGTACATTATCTTTATAAGCTTATGCCAGAGATATTTTCTGTGCATCCTAATTGTGTGGCTCTTGCTGTTAAAGGAGTCAATTTTGACCACAACATTCACATAATTTCAATTTTAAGAAGTGAAGGCTGAGATTCTATGATTATTTGAGGATAATGCCTTCTAAAGTATAAATTTAAATGTGAATGCAATGTGAGTTGGTCTGAATGTCAAAAACAACAGTTTATGGTGCAGTTTGCCATTATAAGAAGCATTGTTATTGCACTTTGCACATTTTGGCAAAAATGGTGGAAACAAATTAAGTCCGTGTGGAGAGAAGCTGATAATCACCTCAATTTATCTATGACGTCCTGATATGTGTTTTTCTCTCTGGTCCTCATTACTCCAGGGCTGGCCGTTAGTCACCAAAATGTCACCGACATCACACTGTAATTAACATTATGAATGTTCTGCGCCCGTGCTTTGTTTTCTTTATCTGCACCCTTTTACATTCTTCACCTTCTCCTTTTTCTGTCTTTTTGCCCCCACCCCCCTTCCTGAGTGTTGTCTGCTAGATTTTCTTGCGGTCCCTTTCATTTGCCCGAATCTCTTTTTGTTTTTATTCCTTCCCCTCATTTCCGTGGCTGCCTGCCTTCCTCTCTCTGTATCTCTCCAAGTTTCTTCCCCTTTTGTGTCTCGGTGACAGATGCGTAATTGAATGATGAATGTCCCTTCATTATGCTCTAATTGAACTGCTGTTTTTTTCCGTCTTCTCCTCCCCTCATTGGCTGGCGCCTGTACGGCTGGGGTCATCTGATTGGTGGAGCGGTTGGCGTTGCGGGTTCAGGCGTGGGGTGCTGGTAGGGCTGCCCCTCCTGCCAGCGAGCGGCGGCTGGCAGGAGGGGCAGCCCTGCTCTCCATCTGTCTCCTCACACACACTTACACAAACACACCGTGATAGTAGCGATGAGCAACCCACCGCCAGCCAATCACCCCAGCCTGCATTCTCACCTCCAACACAGGGGAATGACGCGGGTGTGACAGACTGCACATGCTCTTGTGAATCTTAATAAATTATGCAAATGCTCTCTGTTGAAGGGTCGGATATTTTGGGGGCGCTTTAATGTTGACATTTTGCCCTTGCCATCTTGTCTTTGCACTATTGTCCTGCCTGATGTTGCTGAAGTCTCTCAATCCAAACTCCTCCCCCGTCTGTTTCACCTCTTCCACCCGAGCAATGTCACACACACACACACACACACACACACACACACACACACACACACACACACACACACACACACACACACACACACACGCACACGCACACGCACACGCACAAAAATTTAATCTCACACATGAGCAAGGACACATACATGCACTTACATATACCGAGACGCCAGCGACCAACTACCAAGCACACATAGACACGCATTAAAGGCACAAACATCCTGACACACACTGGTGGGTGTCTTGGACCGGCCCTGACCTGACAAGCGGGCGATGAAGATTAATGCGTCCTCTCTGAGTGACAGGCTGGGGAATTGAAGGGCAGAGGGCCTCGTTAATCAAGAGCCTGACAGGTGCCATTCAGGCCCTCTGAACAACCGCAGCTCCCGCCCCTCACACACACACACACACACACACACACACACACACACACACACACACACACACACACACACGCACACGCACACGCACACGCACACGCACACGCACACATGCACACATGCACACATGCACTTAAGAGCACTACCACACTGATACCCATTAAGATTCAAACATAAAGCCTCACCAAAGCAAACGTACACGCATTCCTCGCCATCACAACCTTCACTCGCTCGCCTCGTTCTCCTACCACTTCCACTTTTCCAGTCCAGCAGACTTGCGTTAAGCACAAGCAGACTTAATCATGCACTGCCAGAATTAAAACTCATTCCTCACAGCCAGGCTGCCAGCGCGAAAATAAGAAAATCAATCGAGTGCTTGGCAGGCCTGCCCACGCTCACAGACTAGGGGTCTTTTTCCGTATTCATTTGGAGAGGCCTTGATGCTGAAGGGGCCTTAGCGTAGCCAGTCTTTATGATCATTTATTATAATTTACCAATAGCACAAAGTCCTAGGATCATTACTAGCCAAGCATTAATGATTGATTCCCTAATTCTCCCTGAATTTCTTTTTGAATTCAAGGCCAGAGGAGAAGGAGGAGAGGATATATCTGTATTATCTTTGGTTAAATGAGCCGGCCTAATGGGGAAATTGTTTGAGCACACCATTGTCATGCTTTTCTTACTTTGGATAAAAGCTGGCAGCTGTAAATGGAATTGTTTCTAATATTTCTTTCTTCATCCATCAAACATATTAACACCAAAGCAGGGATTGAAAACTGTTTTAGCATCCAATCCTTAAATTATAGGTAAAAATTCAACATAGAGCCCAGAAAATAGGCACTTTGAAGCACACTGAGTAGCACTGATATGTCCATCAGCAAGTGTATTAACCTCAGAATAGAAACAATAAAACACTATTAATGCCTCAAACATATTTATGTTTTTGTAATAACCAAAGAGTAGACCCATTCTCCCTCAGTCTTGATGAGTATTATGCTGTAATAATGAAGAAGAATGTTTCATTATTTCTGCTCTCAGCAATAAAACCAAGACCTTATCCTATATCTTTTTACCTGCCCCTGTTTCTCTCCGTTCGCCTGCGTTTCACTTTTGCAGCCTGATTTTATTAGCTAATGGAACTTAATATTTCATGAGCTATTAATGGAAACCCGGCTCGTAATTAGTACTGTGTTGGAGAAATGCAGGCATGTATCTTCATTAGGCATCGGAGCAAGTCTTTTCATCTTCATTACAACCTCTCCGCATCATTTTTCACCCGCTTATTATGCCTTTGTTTTTGTTACTCGCTTGTCGGCGCGTTCTCATTACGCAGCGGGATGGTGGTTCACCAGCGACAGGGCCATGAGGGAAAACATGGCTACGGTTTTACAAATTTTGGAGGAACAATCCCTGAACAAAGCGATGGAATCAGACCTGATTTTATTTATTTTCACTTTAGACTGCTAATTATATGATTTATAAACAACACCGAGTCCTTACTTAGCTTCTGCTCAGTTTCACATTGTCTGACAACACCTATCCTGTGTTTCCATTCTCAGCAGCGCTTAATAGGAATGAGAGATGCATTAAGCAAATTGTGTTCAAATCCTTCAGCACATAAGCTCTCAATGACACAGCCACATAGTTAATGACAGGCAAGACCATTGACCTTTGGACGCTCTGCTCACTGTAATAGTATTTGAAATGTCAAGCCCCCTTGTAATAAACTGTGGCCAGTCCTGTAGATAGTGTTTTGACAAGACAAATTACTACTGAGACATTTTCCCTAAATGTTTTTGATATGTTTTTAACACAGATCCATAAAGTCCTATATTCCTTATTATCCCTTATTTCCCACAATCCGTTGTAAATGCTCCCGAGTGCAATAAATTGTTAAGACCATCCTCCGTATTACCAAAATGTCCTTCTTTTCACTTCCCAATTGTCGTTTGTGATTGTTAGTGGAATCCTGCTCATATCTGGAAGAGCACTGATGACAGTTTGCAGGCAAAGGCCTCAAGGGCGTGCATGGCGGCGAAGCAGCCATTGCTCTTTACCACGGCAATTCATGGAGCCTCTATTTCCAGTTGTATTATCTTAATTGTCCTGGCAAGTGTGTTCAGTGGTTATATTATCAATTTATGGCCCCTCTTGCCACCCCATTAATCGAGCCGTTAAAACAGTGTAACCAGTGGTTCAAACTCTGCGAGACGAACATAAACCTGTCCCAAGATCGCCTGTGGCACAGGAGGAAAGATAGCGATCTGATAAGAGGGACGGCTGCTATTTTTCTGAAACATTCTTCTGCAGGTATCTTGTCATCGCAGGAGACATTGGTTTAGAGCTAAATTATTGTATGTGGAAGCAGAGGCAATATAGAAAAGAATAATTTCACCATTGTTATGGCACTATAGAAGTTATCACTCCTCCCTGGTAATGAAAAGATGAAGATCGAGTACAGGTAGGCTGTGTGTGCACATTAAGATAATGTAAAGCCAGTCAGCATTAATCGTAAATGTTCTGCCACAGACTGATTTTTTCCTCAGGGTAGAGAACAGTGCAAATACAGTCTCGGAATCCAGGATGCATTCACATTTTTCAGCCACATCCCGAAAGTCTTTCACATCAGATGCCAACAAGCATCACGAAGCAGAGACAGAGGTCACAGTCTTTTCACACCGCCACCTGTTATCATGAGCAATAAGTTGACAACTGATTGGCAGCTGAACTAAATCGATCTGTTGATGACGACTGGCGAAAGCGCTGGGAAGAACAAATAAAGGTAGTTTGAGTCTTCAAAAGGAATCCCACTAAGTCAAGTATTCATATGTCATGTGGTTTTGTTCAGATCGGCGGGATTGTAAATTAAACTGTGTTTGTCAGTCGATGAAGGTTTTGTTTGAGAATAGCTCTGTGTATTTCAGGCCCACGGCTGTTTGAAGTGGTGCCTGCTTATGATTACAACTGAGAGAGATAGTCAGCCTCCAGGTGATGTCATATGTCACAGGTCAGAGGTCCAATGCCTGATCCAATTATAGGCTTGTCATATACTGCACATGATCCAGATGACTGGGAAGTCACCTGCTAGTTTACTGAGAGATGCACTACCTCATCCATAAGTCAAAGAATCTGCAGCCGCACAAGTAAAGTCTTTCATATGTGGAAATATTAGGAAAGTTTGCTGAAAATCTCTTTTGAGAACTTGGACTGGTGTATGCTCTCTGAGTTGGTATTTTTGAAGATGCGAGAGTTTCATCAAATCTTGTTGCAGCGTAGATTCCCGAATCTGCAAGCGGCTTTTTCCCGTGCTATCTATTTTGCCTCCATCTCTCTGTCCAACCGCTTCGCGTCTCCAGACTGAAAACTGCACCGGCAGTAATTGCCTGACCTTTACGGCAGCGAGATAGTCTCATTAAGCCTGATGGATAATGATGGCGCCTCTCCATGCTACGTGAACCTCTGTGATAATGAAACAACAGAACAGCCCCGCTGCTCCACCGGGGGGTCACGGGGGGGAGGCTGACAGCCCAGAGAGAGCAGCCCGTTTCTGGCTAACGACAAGACCCAGAGCCCCCTGTAGTGTCACCCTTCTCCTGTGCGTCCACATGGGAGACGGCGGTGTCGAGGTAATATGCTGTTGCCGTCTCAGTTTTTACATTCCTCTGTTTGATTGGAGACCTTGATAGTCCCGTGATTGGTGATTCTTCCCATCGAGGAAGATGAGTCATTGGACAGTTAGGAAGTGAGAGACTTTATATGCAAATGACGGGACAACAGCAGTTTTGAGTCGCAACTAATTTACTCCCAAGCAGATAGCATTTCACCTAAATGTGCTTTATGTTTTAATGGTTCACTCTCAAGTCTGTAAAAGTCACCACTGCATTTAAAAATCAAGTTCTTTCCTTTTAGAGCCTCAAATAAAATTGCTCTATCATTTGGCCAAATATTGATCTTCTCAACTGCAGAAGATGGAAATGATGCGTCCATACCAAACGCATTTTTTCTTAAACTAGACTTCTGGCTTGCATTGCAAGCAAGATAAACAACTCAAACAGAGTCAGTAACAGGCCAAGCACAGCCGTCATACTCCGTACCAGCTCGGTTTAAGAGGTTTAATCAGCAAGTGTAACTGAAAACGCCTGTGTTTGTGTAAAGAGCTTTTAATGATTCCTCACTGTAATGGGTTGTCTATCTTCATGGAGGGCGTTTCTCATACCTTACCTGCCACATTGAAACTACAGAACTGAGCTCAACCATAGATGTTAATTGTTTTCTTCAAACTTCATAATGACTGACTCGCTTAAGCAGGACTAATTTGGATAAATTGGAGCTAATTATAGGAAAAACAATAGAGACTTTTTAGCTCTTAAACTTCCTTCACTGTCACTATAAAGCTGCAGTAAGTTGTAGAAGTCGGGTTTTAGTTGAGGGACGCAAGGTTGAAAAACACTGCTTATTCAAATACTGGCCAATTGCTCCTGCTCAGTCCAGATGCATCTTTATGAAACTAGTGCATGAGAAACTCACCATTTTAAGGAAAACAGGAACATTGCAAAACCAGATGTTTATGTGCACATCAAACATGAGACAAAGGCTCACATATACATGTTTAAGCCACAAAGACTATTTCCATTATAGCAGATCTTTATCAGTTCAAACATTGCTTTCATCGGTTTGAATTATTAACACCCATGTTTTAATCAGCTTGCAAGCTCAGTAATAACAGCTGTGTGACATTTTGGATAATCGTGACACAAGCAGAAATACAAACAACAGAAAGCTGAAATATTCAGACAAGAATGTCAACCTGGGCGGCACAGTGGTGTAGTGGTTAGCCTCCTCACCTCATGGTGAGAAGTTTATAGTTCAAGTTGGGCTTGTGGGGAGTTCTCACTGTGTGTGTGTTATTTTTTTTTTTTCTCCAGACAGAGTTTTTGCATTTAAGGCTTATTGGACATAGGTTTGAGTGTGAGTATGTGGTTGTCTGTCTCTCTCTCTGTATTCGCATTGTTCTGGACTGGTGATCTGTCCGGGGTTTATTCTGCTTCACCCCACAGCCATGTGATCTGCTCCAGCTCCTCTGAGTTGGATACAATTGTAGAGAAGATGGATGAATTGTGGATTGTATTGAAATATACATAATACAATGATTTTTGTTTATGAGTGCTCAGTCCGACTTATGGATGTAATGAATGAATGACAGCTCAGATCTGACTATTTGTTTGATTTAGATGTTGATTTCTAAAAGCTATTTCCTAGTCCGCTTGTTTTGAAAGTTCTATTCACTGATGCTGTGAGGTATCTGTGTAAATTGGTTCCGACGCTGCAATCATAACTTATCTTAAGCTTGACCTTAGCCGAGACGCATACGGCTGCGCGGGTTATGAATAGAATACGCGGTCAATGAGAAATGTGTCTTGACGTATGGGAGCAAACGTGTCATTTTCTACTGCAAGGTCTGCAATGTGTGACATTAACAGAGGAGTTATCACCCCTCTGTTATTGAGCTGATGTGTGCACACAGATGCACTAACATTTGTGAAAATGCAGAGAAGGGCACATGTCCTCAAAGCGATCATTAATTATCAGCGTCCCTCTACATCTGAGCGTCAAACAGAGGTCATCTCCAGACCAATATTAATGAGAAGGAGGGTCAAACCGATGGAGGAAATGGATGTAATCATCTCTCCATACGGTGTCAGCTCATTGATTCCTACATGTAAACATCCTAATGAGCAGATTTGTTTGGAAACTTAGTTTATTTTTCATGAAGTGCATTTTGATAATGACGGGTGGATAGTGGCAGTATACGGTCATTAGAGAAAGTGATGGTCACTGTGTATGAGTGAACTGAAGTTAAAACAGAAAAGTGTCCGTTTTGACAGTTTTTAATAATAATTCACCCGAGAGGCGTTGATACAATGCTGCCCAAAGTACGATGAATTAAAAGCTGAACTTACGTGATTCACTTCGGAACCTTTCATGTTCCTGTAAGTTGGTGTAGTTTTTGATGTAAAGCCACAATGAGCACAGGAGAGTTGGGTGGAATGGTGTTGGGTGGGCTGACCAAAGGGCAGATGTCCCAGTCAAGCAGCCAAAGCCAGCAGGGGGTGCTGACACCCTGATAACCATGTGCTAACTCTCCTCCTCCTCCTCCTCCTCCTCCTCCTCCTCTCTCAATATGGTTGTGGTCCACAGATTCTCTTCTTCGCTCTGGGAATGTGTGGCTGTTCAAGCTTGGCGGATAGTAGGAGCATAAACTGGCTGGACTGTGTTTAAAATGACACAAAGCACATTCATGGAAAATAAAACCAGTTTTTGTTTTTGTTTTTTTTACATGTTTTGCGACTAATTAATTATTTTGCCCATGCTCATATATTAGGATGTGTAGAGTTTTCCAGTCATATCCCTCACTTTATTTTTAAATTTTCTTGTATTTGAAAAAAAAAAAAAAAAAAGAAATACAGTCAGGCAGTAGGATGTGAGTTCACAATCATCTGTGTAATTTGTTAAATGTCATGTCTCACACAGTCCTCTTGGTTATTGTGCTTTCAAAGATTACACCAGAATTAGGTGCATTCTGTAGAATCTGAGCATGGTAATAGGTTGAACTAACTCGTGGACACATGCACCACTGAGATGTTTAATTATATCTGAAACAATGATTAATCTGAAATGCCCTAATTATTAAAAGTGTATTGCTTCTCAGGTAATAATTTTCTAATTAATGGCCCAATGATTGTACAGTTGAGGTTTCAGGTGCTGAATTGTGTCTGCGGTGCACATTATTATGTCTTCACAAGATTCAATAACCCATGGCATGAAATTATTATAGCTGATTTTCAAAACGGTATGTCATATTTGAACTATTCTGATGACGATTGTAAACTAATTAACTTTCAGTATGACAAATGCTTTGGTTTAATCCATACCTTAATAATATAGAAATTCAATTTAAAAAGCACCTGATTCAATAATATAATATATTATAAATGTATTGTTTTTTTATACTATTTTCTTCATGACTGAAGGATAAACCCCCCCCAGTAAATATAAATAATCTTAGACATGAGCAGACTAATATTTGTGGCATGAAGTGAATTTTCTTCTGTAAATGTTCATTCATATCAGAGAATTATGAATAAACTTTGGTGTTTTAGTATTTTGCATTTCAAATTAGTATCAATAAAACTGTGAGTATCTCATATTTACCTCTTATTTTGTTATATTGGGCTTTTTCCAGTCTCCTCTGTATTTAGATTAATTGCTGCATTGTGGTGATGTTACTGATATAATTTAATTTAGACTCATCTCGAATCAACTCCGCAGTGATTGCTGAGGTAAATTACAGATGACCTGAGTATAAAGTGATGAGTGCGATTTCCTCAGCCACGCTTAAAGCTTGGCTATGCCGATACAACTGCTGGGCTCATTTGAGGCCTATTAAAGAACTTCTGCATGGAGATATTTGCGATTTAAGGATTTTAATATTTGGAAAAATAAATGCAGGAGTGTCTGTTAAAGTGGCTCAATGGGCAATTATAAATAAAGAAAAGCACTTTTTTGTGTTTCGCCTTTTGGCTCTGCCTAGAATTTATGTGCTCAGGTTGAATTTTATCCTACAGATTTCAACAAGTGATAATAAATTAAAGTAATTGTGCATAACAACCTTTGATGCTGTTAAGCAGACTGAAATGTGTCTCCCAATATCATTACTTAATGCACCTAGTACCATTTAATGACCTTAGATTGAATTTCATTCTGCTTCATCCATGCCAAGATTTTCTGTCTTCTCTCGATATCCGCAATTAATATTTCCAGTGACATCTTTTTACGATACACATCCTCCTGACTCGGAAAAGAGATTTCTCTCCACACAGCGACTTTCTTCCAGGATGATATAAAATCCTCCGCGTGAGATTTTCTCAGCGGCGTCTTAATGCTGCATCATTGCATGAGCTCATGTGGCGCTGCAGCGAGGCACAGGGCTGCACACTGAGTGCTGTGTGTTATGTGCCAGCTGTGGGAGTGGGTGGGCAGGCTGGAGCTCGAGCCAAACCAGGCAGGCTGGAGTGGATCAGTTCTGTGATACTGCAACCCCCGGGGCCTCACACCCAAGGGAGGGGTCACAAGTTCAGCTCCCTCGCATGCTGGGCACACAAATAACCCCGTCGCACTTTTTCCTCGGCGATATGTGTTACGTTGGTGATGCAAAAGTTGCCATATGATATTCGGTAGCAGCACACGGATCTGTGTCGCACAATGCTTTTTCTTTTTAAAAAAGTTTCAGAGTCACTTGTCCTGTTTGCGTTTCACATCATCTCCAATCTATTTCAACATGGCTGGGGTGTGTACATCATCAGTCCGTTGAAATGGCTGCATTACCAATCCCCCCCGGTCCCCCTCGGAGGACAGCATGTAAAACATATCAAGACCTCTGTATATGTATTCAGCCTCTCATGAGGTAAGAGCGGCAGTGAAAATAGACTGGCCCTTCACAAAGCATTTTATTGGACTGCCCAACCAACGCTCATGGGTTCAAGGTTGTCATCTGCCGCTGTTTGACTTTCACACTGAGGTGCTAAAAGTGGATTTGGAGTGGGTGATCTATCTTTTGAAGGTATCCATTGGGCTGGTTGTCATAGAGTCACTTGAGAAAATCTCAATCGGAGTCATGTTACTACAGATATTTTGAAATTAAAAGACCAAATGAGGCTGTGAGTTAATCCATGCTGCCGTCAGTGTTGATTAACTGATAATGACGGAGTCAAACATGTCATGCAGTGGTTACTAGTGTGTGTGTGTGTGTGTGTGTGTGTGTGTGTGTGTGTGTGTGTGTGTGTGTGTGTGTGTGTGTGTGTGTGTGTGTGTGAGTGTGTGTGTGTGTGTGTGTGTGTGTGTGTGTGTCAAATTATTATTTGCAATTAAAGGTATGACTTTATTAAAACAATAAATCTGTAGTTACAAACCCTTTTGTAATTTACCATCTTTTCATCGTTCTTTTTTCTTTATGGGGATTATTTTCTTAATGAAATAATCATATATTATTATTATCATAATAACTCTTTTATCAATATCAAATACTATTGATCAAACTTTGTGCCCATGACTGTTATTGTCACCGGCTTATTTTCAGCAATTCTGCATCAACACACAGGCAGTATTTGGTTATAAAACTGATAGTGATGAAAAACTCTTAATTTAACACCATTGTGTGTAAACATTCTAATTAAAGTGTGTATGGTGCATGCTGAACTGTGCAATTGATGACAGAAAAATTGCAATTATTTGCATCATTATTGGAAAATGTACAAAATGTTATTTGATACAACTGCATGCGATTTACTAAATCCTCCCAATCTGGTACCAGGCTCCAGCGACATCTGGTAAATAATTTCAACTACTATTTGACCCTGGTCCTTCTTTTTTTTCAGACAGCTTTAATATCATTGTATTATTCATACTTGTTTTAGTCTTTTGTCAATGTGGACCAGACAGTTCCAAGTATCCATCCCTCACAAGTGCTCCTCCTCCTAAAGGAAGGAGCATGCTTACCAGAGGCACCTCTGCAGTGATAGATATCCACAATACTTCACCAGCCAGACCTTTGCAAATAGAATACCCTGCTGTGCTAAAGAAAACAACGTGTTTCTGAGGAGCAAAATACAATCCATCACCGAGTCCGTTAGGACTGAGGAATGGGAGCGAAGGAGGAAAGACAGGAGGTCGCGGAGTGTGGTGGAGGGGTGAAGGGCTACCTGGTTTTCACATCAGAGGAGTTTGTGGGGGATGGAGGGCTCGGCCGTGGCGTCCCAGGGCCCTACGAGCCACGAGCCCCGCGCTGAAAGGACCTCGCCATTCATACGGCTTCTCCTGTTGGTGAAACTCTAGCCAGGTTCAACCACCGCCACGCCAGAGCCAGCTTTAATCAATCATCGGCTGTGGTTGAGGTGACAGGAGGCATTCTGGGAGATTAATTGTGGTCTTTAATTCACCGCCTGATGTAAACAAGGAAGGACTCGAGCGCAGTGTGATTAGTATGTGGCGCAGGGGGTTAGCAGTTAAAGGGTTAGAGAGCAGATAAGCTGATAGCTGGAAACTTTAGATGGCATGGGAATGCATATTCACAGCCAATAAGAGGGCTTTCTGATCCAGAGTGAGACGGAAATGAGAACGATATTTCTTAAAAGGCCGCCAATACTGGTACGGTGGTCCTTTTTGTCCATATTTATAATGTAAACAGTGGCAACACTAGTCCATTTCTTCTATTAAAAACTCCATTTCCGAGTGGCCAGGCTGAGGCTGGCATGAGAATTGAGAGTTTCATCCACCTGTATTTAAAAGAAAAAGAATCATTTTAGGAGAGAGAAGGTAAGGTACAGTAATTGCTCACTGGTCGTCGGTGTCATATTGAATTATATCTCGAACAGCACAAGGACGAAACTTTAAGTCACTGTCTGACTTTTCTTTATGAAAGCTTCTTAAGCCCGCTGTGCTCCGGAAAGGTCTTTCTCATTCATTATCTGCCCCCTCTGAAGACCCCTGTATGGGCCACAGTACCCACGCTTGTCTCCCTTCGTTTGCCCTGAACGACCTCCCCTCTCATTTCCTGAGGGAGCCACCAACTCCCCCCTACCAAAAACATTATGCTGAGTTTTTCTTTACACTGACCTGTGGGAACAGGCAAAGACACCTCAGTCATTATCCATGATAACTAATCTATTAATGTTGAATGATGGCCTCATTAAAAGGTTCAAATATAAGTCTGAGCTTATGTGTTAATGACATGTTAATGCTTCTGTCAATTATAAGCTGGGGTAATGACACCTGCAATGAGATGATATCGCTGGTTGAAGTCAAACTTGTAATTCCATCCCTCAAGAGGTTAAGTGGAGCGTTGATCCCTGGGTGGCGAATGGAAGATAAATGTTTTACAATGGTTGAGAGTATTACACTCATCTAATAGTTGGGGAAAGTTGGAAAGAAAATTAAGGTGAAGTTTCAAGTGGTGGTGAAAAATGTTTCGAGAGGCAAAAAAAAAAAAAACAAACGCGTCTGCTGAGTTTTGGTAAATTTGTAATATTTTATTAAGCTTCTGCAAACTAACAGGCAAAATTAGATGGGCTATAAATGTTCCCGCTGTAAATCAATTTTGCACGTTGATTACTATTAAAATAAACTATTAATGTCTAGTTTTGCGACCGTGATGAGCTGATTAAAATGACACGAGTGCTTCCATGTATCAGCCGATGTAAGTCTGTGTTTGTTGTCTTCCGTCGTTCTACAAAAGCTGAAAAAATCAGTGTCGGTGTGGTTTTACACCGCAGTAACGGATAGAAAACCACTTTTGAGCTGCATCATGGGAAGTGTCAAGTCTAAACTAGTGTCATCGGGCTTACGTGTATACACACTGTTTAGCTTTGAAATATTATTTGTGAAGATACACCATGCAAATTAGTGCAAAGTGTACAGACATTCCTGATGATCCTTAATGTAACTCTGAGTTCCCTGATACTTTGGTAACTATTCCAAGGAATTTCTAAAAAAATTAAGGACATCCTGAGCTTAACATTTTTTTATTGGAATGATTTTCCTAATTAACTATAAAGAAGTGTCTATTTACAGTTGACTTAGTTTTCAGGATAGATGCCGTTTCACAAGTTTTTTTTATTAAATCAATTTAATTGTATTGCCTTAAATAGGGTTTTTTTGTTTTTTTTCTTTTGTGTCGTTTTGGAATTATTTCCTTTTTTCATGGGTTGTTTATTTATTAATTTGAATGAACCTCAAGTTTTCAGTGTTTTAAAAAAAAAATACTTTAACCATTTAAGTACGGTATTTGCAGTTGTGTGTATAAAGTGTAGAAAGCGGAGCTTTCAAGAGATTTCCCATGAGGATTAAGTAAAGCCGTCTGAGTCTGTATTTCAGAACTTTATTTAGGGTGTGCGTGTTTTTATTGTGCTATGATGCCCTTTGAAAAAGTCTCTCAATTTCCTGTGACATGACAAGTAAAGGCATCTAAAGAAAAACTCCGGTCCAAAGAGGCTTCACTCCGAGGGCGATATGCAGATGTTAATGAAATGATTATTGGATTTTGATTGTGATTTATGCGTGGCGTTAAAGCCTATCTGTAAAGGTATGGCACCATCCTGAGCCCTTCTGATGCTGGCCTGTCTCTGTGTCGTATGGCGTTCATATCATCAGCCTGTGCCAGCTGTGCGATCAGTGGGATTGATCTGTTGGCAGCAGGACTGCATTCATCAGTCCTCTCGCTCTCCTTCTCTCCCGCGCTCTTCTCCTCCTCCATCTCTATCTTTTAAGCTCCTCTTTTTCCCCCCTGTCCCTGTCCTTCTATCTCCCCTCTCTCTCTCTCTCTCTCTCTCTCTCTCTCTCTCTCTTTTTTTTTTTTTTTTGTCCGACCAGGCAGACCGTTTCAATGTGAAATCATGGTTAATGCACCATGACAATCTGACACAACGCACAGTCCAGGCCCTGCTCCATCTGGTTTCAATTTAATTTGGTCAGAGGACTGAGGGTGTGCTGCGGCGGCGGCAGCAGCAGCAGTGGCGGTGAAGGGATGGAGGGGTGAGATGAAGGGATGGAGGACTGGGTGCTCACTGGAGGGGCGGGGAGGGGAGTCGGACAAGATGAAAGCCCGGCGTGTTATTCTCCGCCAAATCGTCTCACCATCCTTCATTCTTCCCAAATTGCCCTCTCCCCTCCTCACATACAGCATTAACTCCCACCACCAAAAAAGTTGAAAATGATAGCTGTTCGATCAAAGGTCTCCAAAAATATGTTAAAGATCCGTGAGGGGAGAGGGCCATGAGTTGGCTCATTAAGACCATTAGAAAGTGTGTGTGTGTGTGTGTCAGTGAGGGGGGGGGGGGGGGGGCAAACCACGCCGAATGGACGCAGGAGGAGTTTAGCCTTGGTGCAAAGAGTTAATGGGGACATCTTCTTGCAGTTTGCTCTCGTCAGAGCAAGATGGAAGAAATGAGACCATTACTAAACGGTGGACCTGTTAAGAGCAATTTTCCTAATTATAGGGATGGAGCGATGTGTCAGTTGCCACGGCAGACGTGTCAGCCCATTGGGTCATGGAGACGGAAAGTGTTAACTCTTTAATGTGACTAACTAACAGGCTTCGCTTAGGCCAAGGCTTAATGACTTAATGGAAGTAATGATCTAAGGAAAGCCATATGTGCTAATGCTGAGGGGGCCGCACTGCAGTGGAACAATGCATGATGGGTGCAGAGTCTTTATGCGGCGTGGCATTGGAATCGAAATTTTTTTATCTTTGTCTAATCTGTTTAAATGCTCCCTAAGCCCCATGAAATCCTGTAATGTGATACATTTCCTGTTCGCATTAACATTAACAGCGATGAATAAATATAAACTCCTCACTGGGCAAGCGACTTTATTTGGTAACTTTAGTCACTTCTATACAAACTATATAATAAGGCAATGACAGTCACAGAATAACATACTTGTACTAAATATTGAAAAAAAGGTGCTCCATGAGAAGGATTTTTGCAATGCGACTGTGCTCTATGCCTCAACATGAACACTTCATTTGGTATTTGGTGTTAGTAAAGCATCTGTCAGTGCAACTAAAAGAGGAAAAGGTTCTAGTTTCTTAGTGAATCCATTAATGTGCCCTATATATATATATATATATAGTTTTACAGTGAGACAAACTCCCAAGTGGTGCCCAGAAAAACAGATGCTTTTGACTTTAAAGATCATAGATTAAAAAAAAAAGAAAAACTGAAACTACAAATATAATTTTCTTTCCTTGTCATCTAGATCTTTGATTCTCACCTGCTCCAAGATGCCCCACTTATTTTTCTGCTTCAAACTTGCAGTCTTTATAAATATCATTAAATATAAAGAAAAACTATTCCTTCAGAGTAATGTTAAATATTATATGGTTTTTCTGTCAGCACCCATTAACAACATTGATTAGACACATTGTGGTGATTTAATTTATTTTTGGTCTGTCAGCATATCACAGAATCTATTTGATGCAGAGTGTATCGTATTTTGAAAGAAAGTGCCTTTGCCTTTCCAAATACTGTCAGACGTCATCGCGTTTTCATTCATGTTTTGATTTCCGTGTCTTGAATTGAGTCAAAGTTAATTGAAATCTATATTTTTGTTGCAAAGTGAGCGACTTCTATGCTGCGCTTTGAGCAATTTAGCATCTCTTGTATTACAGTTGGCCAGTATTTTTGTCACGAAACCTCTTTTCTGGTAGATTAATGTCTGTTCCTTGACACTCTTAATTAATATCTTGCATGTGCTCCAGTCACCGCTGTCCGCCGGTTCCTCGCATTCCTCCGAAATGCAAGCGGCTGCCGTTTGGCGCGCTGGACGAGACAGAAACTCCCCAAACCTGCTGCAGAGCCGTGCCTGCTCCCTGAGGGCGAGGGCCTGCTCAGCATGCAGCTGTGGCAACAGCGCCTTGTTTCCTTATGGAGGTCAAGAATGCGTGCATGTCTCTCCTTATCCCCGTGGAAAGAGATGGAATAGACCGCAGAGATCGAGAGCTGGAGAGAGAGAGAGAGAGCGAGGGAGAGAAAGGGCAGGATTCCCACCTCATCCATCACTCTTCATGCAGGGTCTGCCTTCCCCACGCCGGCCCAGATTTACACACCGACTATCCGATATGACTGTCTTTATGGACTGCTCTTCACCGTCAGCCAACAATAGTGAGGGGATCAGAGAACGCACCGGAAGAAATTAGTTCACGTCAGCTCTCATTTATGATGTGTTTAACTAGTGGGCTTTACAGAGGGGAGACAGATTCGTGCTGCTCCATATTTCTGCCCTGCCCATTTCTCCCACTCCCAGTCAAATACACGCTGCCATTTTCATCAAAGGTTATCGGGTCAATAAAACCTGGCGACCTCGGCAAATCATAAAACAGTCAATGCAGGAGAGCATGGATTGATTAAGTTCATAACTCGATTTGAGCTTCATGAAAGCCGGACAATAAAAATCGGAATGAGAATAAATCTAATGCAAGGACATAATCCGAAGAAAATCAAAATGTAAAGTAGATGTTTTTAATGGCGTCTTTTTTCATCATGAGGATGTGGCCTTTTGACTGGACGACTGTCGATATCTTTGATCCACAACTGAGCTCTTTCACGAGTTTGCGCTGGATGGGGCTGAAGGCATGCATTTATATCCGTTCTCCACAGTTCATCCATTCCTCCGTCCTCGCAGACTCGTACGAGACCTTTCAAATCTCATCTATATTGCAGAGAAACTCTGTGAAATAATCAGCAAGGATGGGTTGTTTATGCTTTCAGGGGGGCAAAATCTACCAAATCGACTCTATCCAAGCCAGATGTTGGTGGTGCGGTCCCAGTCTTGAAATTAGACTCACCCCAGCTTATTCAGTGAAAGAATTTATAGAGTTGATAGCACAGATAATTTTTGAAGTGATTATTTGTTTGAAATTTTACAAAAGTATTATTTTTGCAGGATCTTGTTGCAAAGTCAAACACCGCTAATTGAAACGCGAGCAAAGATATGAGACAAATAAAAGGAGTTTGTCAGGAGCAAAAAAGTGTAAAAACACTGGTAATTACCATTGGCACGGCATGGCAGCGATCTAAATAAACCTCTGCACCACAGTGAATGAATCGTGCTCCATACATGACAAATATTATCTCTATATTCGCACTCACTCATGTAATCCTAATTGAAGCCAAAATGGGGTTTTTTTTTTGTCACGCCGAGAAGATACCAATTGAATTTGCACCAAAAATAGCGTGCGCTACTGTTAGATCCAGCTGACCTCACGATAACACATTTGATGGGGCACTTTGAGGCGTGTGTCTTGGCAGAGTGCGCGGCGGCGGCCTTGTACCCATATACCCACACTGATGCTGCCCATCATCCAACCTGGCAGATGGCTGGTCGCTCCAACAGCTTTCTGGTGTTTAATTATGATCGTAATCAGGGGAAATAAAGATCAATTAAAGCGCAAGTGAAACTAATGAAACGCAAGCGCCATGAGCAGGCGGGACAGTTGTCCAAAACGTTTCTCATAATAAATGCGAGCTCGGTCTTGAGACAGGGTTAGAGCGTGGAGTGCTGGGTCAAACGTAAAACACTGCTGTTGATGGGGACGGGAATATTTTCTGGATATGAGAGCTGTTTGTTCCTCAGCTATATATATACTATAAGTATAATCTAACCTATGTTCACCGATTTAATACGACTTTTAGTACACAGCTTTCAAGTAGACGCTTATTTCTTATTTTTAGTAATTAAACCTATATATTCAAGAAACAGGTGACATCTTGGCATCGTTGCCGCTCTTAAAAATTTGGGACAACCACTAAAATTCTCCTGACTTTGAAGGAAGTTTGCGCATATTCTGCAATTTCTGTCCATCTACTCTTCAAAGATGGAAATAGCCAGAGCAGCATGTGGCTGCTGGCAGCCGTTCAAGTGCCTTTCACCAAGCTGTGTGTCGTACTACAAGAGCGCGCGGCCCATCTGATCGAGACGGAGAGTCGGGGGGGTGAGGCGAGGGAGAGGAAGAAAAAAAGGGGGAGGCCCTGGAAGACAGATGCCACCACTGCGGCCATGGCATTGTGGGATATTAATAGTCCAGAGCCACATTGTGCCAACCTTATTGGAAATGTGAGCGCCGTCACGCTGTGTCGCCATCACACGCTAGCATCAAAATGAAATGAGTAGGGGTGTGAAAAAAAAAATAGATCTGGTCAGGGGAGGTTTCCAAAGAGGAAACGTTGCAGTGATCATTTTCAAAGTAAAGTTGTTTTTAGAGCATGGCTCGAAAGTAGTTTATGCTCACAAGAACATAACTGAAAAAGATAGTGGAATTAAATTCATAAGTATACCTCATCAAGCAACTGCCTCTAAAGGCCACTGTCCTTAAAGTAGGTTTAGTTAAAACAAACTTATTTTACGTGGAGTTAAGCTCTCTTTTATAACTTTTTATAATCCAAGTTCTTCGGTTTTGCACATTTCCTTGTGGAATAAAATCTCAGTTTCAGGAATCGGATAGAGTAGTAATAAACTGGATATAAAGAGAGTGCCACAAGGCACACAAAGCAGGGCTATTCATAATTCCTTCAGCTGCAGTGGCACCCACCGCGATGATGAATGACTTAACAACATTATCCTACACAAAAAGGGGGTAATTAGTGACATTTCCTTTTAAAGCTCGATGTGGCTGCACTGTTTTCCGAGAGCACAGCGCTGCAGTTCAGAGCAGTAATAGCATAATTTGTCTTTTCAGGGACGGCAGACATGCGGCAGCTGATTGAATCATGCCGGAGTGAAACCAAGTCTTCTGTGATACGAGATCAGAGGAGGTATGTATAATTGTTCTAGCCATTAAGCTCGGAGGCTGCATGGGCTGAACATACAAAATGCGCCCACATATGGCGTACACTGTAGGTTTTTGTGCGCCGCCGCCATGTACTGAAGCCATATGCTGCCCCCTAAGCTCACATACCTCAAAGTACCTTGCGTCTGCAGGCCATTATCAAGACTATGGAGACGAGCCAAAAACAACTATTTGACTGGAGGTTTGCTTGAAAGACAATGAAATTTAAATAACGGTGCCAGATAGATAATTAAAAACAGTTTTAATAAAAGTGTTTTTCTTTAACATTATGTTAATTGATTAAATGAGTAGTTCAGCATTTATTTACAAGTTTTTATAACGTTTTGGACTCATACGTTTTTGTGTCCAGGCCTGTGAAAAGTTGTTTCTATATCTGAATGTAACTTGGATGGCCATACACTTGTGTCACAGTGGCACTCCTGCCTCATCATGATCGTGTCACCAGTTTTGAGTCCAGATCCAAAATGGGCTGTCTGTGTGGAGTTTGCACATTCTCGCTGTACTTGTTTGGGTTTCCTCTGGGTACTTTGTCCTCCTCCCGCAATCCAAAGACATGTATTTAAGGTCAGCGGGGGACAGCTCCAGAAACTGGATGGATGGATGGATGGATGGATGGATGGATGGATGGATGGATGGATGGATGGATGGATATCTTGGGTGCAAACGTCCTAATTTGTCCTGAAACAGTGAAATTGAAGGAATTCATCCTCTTTTAGGCATACATATGTTTACTGGCTTTCCTCCCAATCTGGTCAATGTGCAGTGGCGGCTTCGAGGTTAGAGAAAGGGACTTTGTATTGCAAGTTTGCAGGCTCAAATCCCACTACTGATGGGTTACTGGGTCCCTGAACAAGACCTTTGACCCCAACAGGTTGTTCTGTGGCTGCTTGTAGCAGGTATAGTTAAGGTTAACTATGAATAGAATGGGTTAAATGCAGAGATGTAATTACTCAAGGGAATCAATAGCGTCAAGTAGGATATCTTCTTCTACATTTGAGTTGGATATTTTACTTTGTGTAAACTTGGAAATGGTGCTCTAATGTTGGTGTTCATAACAAACAAGGAGCCTAAAAATATTATTTTACTTCATTCAGATTGTTGTTGTAATACTCTGCTGAGTGATTTTTGGCTTCATGTTTAAACATTTCTCAATCTCTAATATTGACCACTTCCTGCTTAAAAAGTCATATTCAGCCATTGTTTTACTTTGACAAAATATTTCAGTGCCTTGCTTTGGAAAATCAGCCGCAGTGCACAGATTAGGCTTCATAAGCAGATGGAGTAACCAGATTAAGGGACCCAAATTGACTTCTCCAGCTTCTGTTTTTAGTAAATACAGGTTAGGCCGGGCCTCTTTATTGTTGCTTTTTCACTCCTCAGTATGTTCTAAAAGGCGGTTTTACATTCTGACACGGCAGTCCTCTTATGTCTCTCGCAGGGCCCTTTACAGCTGTGCAGTATAACACATCAGCCCCGCGCCGTTATCCCCAGCACCGCTGAATAATTCAACCATGCACTACTGCCCCTCGCACACAGTTTGGAAAATGCAGTAATGAGAAAAGCTATAAAATGCCTCAACGGTCTTTGGTGCAAAAGAAAAAAAAAAAGAAAAATGAAAAGAAAAACCTGGATCCAGTCTTAAATAAGAGACACGGGAGAAGATCGCTCACTTGGTATTTTTCCCACAAATTTAGTGTAAATGGGAGGGAGGGCGAGAAAAGCACACGGAGAAGAAAAACACTTCAAACGAATGACCTGCATATTTTTACCCAATTAGATATTTCTTGTGTTTCTTTTGAGGCGCGATGCTCAGCCGAGCGTCCTCTGGCAGAACAAAGGAAGGCAATGCGTCGGAGTCTCTTCCCTCTTGATCATCCAGCAATTTTCAAGGTGTAAACATGAAACTGCTCAGGGAGGAAATTTCCAGATGGGGGGGTTGGGGCGGGGGGGGGGGGGGGGGGGGGGGGCGCATTGGCAGGAGTTCAGAGGAGGCTTTGTAAAGTAAACCAGATTTGTTCAGGGGTCTGTGATCAGTTTATTTTCCCAGTCCCCCAGTCTTTATGCTGGGCCTTCTTGTAATTGTCCTCATGTTTCAGCTAATTTCACATTTCCAGTGAGAGTAAAGAAGGGATAATAGGAAGGAGGAGAGGAACCTGGAAGCTTGAGAGGAGCACCGTTAGACTTTCATATTTTTGTTGACGTCCTTCGGGAGCGATTAAGAACAATTCCACACAAATCCAGTGGAAAAATGGAGCCCTTTTCTCTCTCACTTTATGCCAATCGTCAATTGTAGAATTTTAATGAATAAAAAGTTCAGACTAATATTATCATTAAGAGACCTTGTTAAATAATTTGTTCCTCCGCTCCACATTTATTCAAAGGATATTATCTTGTTACCCAGACACCAAATCTGCAAAGAAATTCAAAGTGATTCTTACAAGAGGAGCTTCTTCTGCTTTCGGGAAACGATCCTGTCTGCACTTTGAAACCACCTAAATGTGCACCTCACCACAATGTTGCAAAACTTTTTCAAGGTCTTGCATCTAATGTTTCCTTTGATAGTCTCCGGACAGATTAGAGCGCATAGTGTGAGGCCCAATGAGGCGTGCTTACACGTCCCATGCGCACACAGACCAACCCGAAACAGCCTCTTACGCCACAGGCGTGATGTAACCACTGTTTGGGCTCAAGTCGTCCGCGGTGTGAATGACGTCAAGTCTCTCATGTGTGGAAAAACCTGGCTGTGTTGGTCTAGACTCTAGAGGTTAGAAAAGCAAGCTTGTAACTGGAGGTTTGTTGGTTCGAATCCAACTGTCGATGGGTTACCACTCTTACCAAGGCCCATAATGTAAAAAAGTCCACGTGTAGTTAAGTGTCACTACGAAGGGTTAAATGCAATGATAAATTCCTCAAGAGGATCAATAGAGTATCTGAGATCTAAATATCTTCAACTCCGACTTCACAAAAGAAGCATACATTTTTTTTTCCAGCAAAACTTCACATATATGATCAGAAATCATTGTCACATTGAAGTCTGCTTTATGAAAATATTAGGGCCAAAAATCCCCAAATGTAATGAAAAAGAGTAAAAGAATAGAACAATTTATTGCAATAAAAACACAAACTTGCTCAATGAACTGTTTTTTGATGCTTATAAAACCCGAAGTCAGTTTACAAAATGTGAAAATATAATCATCTCATATACAGTAACCTAAGATAAGACATTACTCATAAAACATGTCTCGATTCCAATATATGCCTGCTCGCCTTAGTCATATACATTGGGTCCATAAATCATGAGAAACACCTTTTAGGAATAAATACAATGAGGCAGCATCGTGAATGGTTGAGTGAAACGCTAAATAAATTGTAATTCTTACATTTGCATTGAGGACGACAGGACATAAATCACATCAACCTTTGATGGTCATGACATCAGATGTACGACAGGATCATTAGTTAGTAACTCAAGTTGAAGAGATGTTGTGATTTATTACAGGCCTAACAAACAGGGGCAGAATATGAGATGCCTATTTACGCTATTGAGACATTTCAGAGTAAGGATTTCACCTCAGCTGCACGTCTTTGGATGGTATGAAGAGGCAAACATACAGAATCCACACAGAAAAGCCTCGCTGGCTTCGAAGACGTTTGAAATCTGGTCCCATTAGCACTGTTATTAATCCGTAACCACCTCAGATGTTTTGGACCTTTTCCCGAATCAGAGTCACAATACGTGATCCACCACATTAAAAGGTTTGTTCTATCCAAAGTGTTTACACGACTGTTTTTTGTCGTAGTGCTTCAATATGAAAAAAAAAAAAAAAAGGCTCCTGTGGGGTTTTTGGATGGAAATGAAGGAGCGTCTCAGAAATGCCAACGCTCTTCACAATCAGTTAAATCCTCCAGGCAAACACACTTACCCTCAGTGATCTCAGCCCGTACTCCGGGGGTGGAGAGGAGGAAGAAGAAGGGAGGGGAGGAAGCCTTTTGAAAGTGAGGAAAGCTTCTCTGAACCATTACCCATCAGCCCCGCCGCTCTCACAGGGCTAATCCCAGAGGGAGAGTGGGTGTCCGCCGAGGATACGTTGTCTCGTATGCGTTAATGGGGGATTACACATGTTAACATCTATCTCACAGTGCGCCTGGCCAAAGGGGCTGCGCTATAGGGGTTTAGCATATGAATAAAGAATAAGGGGATGATTGAATAGAGGCTGTGGTGAGTGAGAGCTGCCACTCGAGGTGGAGTGATGGGGGTAGAGTGATCAGGATGAGACACAAAGACCTAAATCTCTTTTGGAGGTGGAAGAGTAACGATCGCTCTCAGCTCAGCCATTTTCTCTAACGCGGCTCCGGGATCCGAGTCGTGCAGGTGGATTTTTACGATTGTTCATAAAAGGTGAATTCGAAGCTCGGCCAAGGTGTTCCCGGGGGGGGGGGGGGGTTCGCCTTCACTTCACGGCTTCACTTTTACCGATCATGTATGGTTTTGATAAGTGAATTGATCTATTATTAATGAGCCAATAAATGGTATCATGATATCGGAGAGGACTCGGGAAATTTGGAACATTAAGTTTAACCGATCTTCCTGAGAAAATCAATCTTCTCGGATGCGAAAGTGTCGAAGGGTGTTAAAGGCTGCAACTTCAAGTGTATTCTTCCCATTATTCAGTTTTGATGGAATGTAAACCCGACAATGCAACTCTAACATTGCAAAGTTTCTCTCTCACTGTACAGGCTGCAATCTTGGAAGTCTTATAAGTTTACTACTGTGTGACATGAATGTCGTAAACTTTGGTGTGACAGTAAGTTTGACTCTCTCGCTGAATCCGAGGTGAAAAATGTTGTATCCTGTATGTCGTCTACGTACAATGTTGGTGCCTTCAGCAAATAAATAGCTGAAGCAGTTGCTATTTCAGCATTTATCTGTTATTTATTTGGATTTATTTTACGTGTTTCAGTGTTTGATCTCCATGGGAATTTACATACTGGTGTATTTCTTCTTCTGTGTTTCTATCGCTTGTTAGTCGCTTTACCTTTCGGCAGTAGTCACGCTGTAAGGAGGCGAAATGTCTGAAGATGAGCAGCAGTCCATCGACTCCTTTCACTGTACGACAACTGATTTTAGGCCAACATAGAAGATATTACCACGATTGCTCATATTTGGTCTGTGGCAGCCCAAAGTTGTAGCGTGTGGCCACCTTTCGAGGTGACGGAGGAATTAATTGCATGAAAAAAAAAAGTCAACTCTTTCAGGAAAGGCCCGATAATAACAATTATTTTCAGTTTGAAGACGCTGTAGGGATTTTCAACCAGCTGTGTGTGTTTTTTGGTTTTCCAACAATGATTGAACTTTTAACAAGTTTCAAGTCTTTAGTACTAAATTTGAAGGACTACCGACATGTTTGTCTCAAAACAGTGTGAAACCTTGGAATCATTGTGTTTTTTATGAACTTGTTTGGAAAATAGAGTTGTTGGTGTTTTTTTTTTTGAAAACTCTGTATTCGTTTTAGTTCTGCCCCGAGACCCGGTGATGAAATTGACATGCAGCACAGACATCAGGAGGGCTCTCTGGGAGAGCGAGGTGTTTATTTCCTGAAGGTCAGGCCTTTTGTGTGGAGAAACTTCTTGCCAGATGAGATAGGGGAACAAATTGCAGATCTATCATCCCCTCCCTCCTCCTCCCCCCCCTTCCTTTGCTCCCTCCGTTCTCTCTTCATATTCCCTCCTCGGCGACTGTTTCTCTTGTTCTTTTGCGTTCTCCTCTTCCTCTCTAATGTGTCCTTCTTTTCTTTGCGCTCGCATTTTCATCCTCGACCATCTAAGCCACCTTCTCCATATTATTTGTACTTGAATCCTCCCCTCGCTGTGCCTCTCACACACTCCGTCTCTCCTCTCCGGTGAAATCAGCGGAGGAACTGTTGGCACTGTCTGTGATTTATGGTTCACTCTGTGCAGACCCTTATCAGGTGCAGGCAAGGCTCTCCGTGCTGCTGCCTGCGCCTGAATGACAATGGAGAACCAGTCGCATTATGCTCCGCAGCCTCGCCCCTTGCATTCTGGACACTGCAGATTACATCTAGCCGCTTGATTTATGGACGCCATTTTGGCTCCTGAGAGGGACATGAAGGGGAGTTTGGAGGTGGGAGGTGGGAGGGTGGAGGCTGCAGGCTTTCCAAGGCCAGCTCCTGCGTTCGGCCAGGCACAGTTTTGAAAGGGAACCTGGCAGAGGTGTGTCTTCTATGCATATGTGTGGATTTAAAAGCCGATGTGTGTTGCATTCATGTTCGTAAATACGTATAATGCGTGAAAGGGACACCATCATTTATGATTCTGCCTGGAGGAAAGGACATGGGACTATATGTCATTGAGAAACAAGAGTTTGTCAGTTACAACATGCAGATTTTTCCTTTTTTCTTTTTCAAAAATGCATTTTTTTTTTTAAAACATTAATTTATTTACTTATTTTTTTCTCAGTAATTAAATCATTGCCTTGTGCATCTCTGGAGACAAGAAGATGTTGTTTGGAAGAATTATTTAAATGTAAAAAAAAACCAAATGTGTTAGCTAATGTAATTAACAGGGAATTATCACAGCTGCAGTTCTTTGTAGGATAGGAGTAATTATGTAATCTAACACATTAAATGAAGGAAATGAGCATCACATCTCAGACTTAAACACAGCAGGCGTTTTGCATTAATTTCCCTCAACAGTGAGTTTTTATTGCTTGCATATTGAGAGAAGCCCATGAAATGTCACTTTTAGTCTTTTTGAGGTTGCCACTGGTTGTTTACATCTTCCATGCTGGCATCACTTAATGTGAGGAGAGAAGATGTTAAATGAAAACAAAAATTCAAAAGACAAGTATGGAGAGCAACAGTCAACAATAAAACAATCAACAAACACATATTTCCAGGATCACAACTGGAGCCCCACAGGCAGTGCCTGTCCCATGAACCTACTATCAATTGAAATAACTCCACTTTTGTAAAATAAACGGACTATTTCTAGGTAGGAAATAGAAAATATATGCACATAGATTAAACTTAAAGACATACAATCAGTCCGTTTCATTAATTTAGCTCACAAATTGGACCCCCCAGTAGTAATAATCAAATTTTTTCAGGCCTCATAATGATTAAAGTTGCCCATATATGAGGCCTCAGGCCTCAACCTCGTCGTTGTGAAAGAAATAAGTCATGCAGAGATTCAACGATGGATTCATTTTCAAAGTGTGTGGCTTGAGTGCACAAAGTTAAAAGTTATTGCATTTGTTTCTCTCGGAATGCCTGAGAATTGGCGGATTTGCTTCACTTGGATGACAAGATACTGTTTCATGTGTTTCTCTGATCTGCTGGTGAAATAGCTTCAATCAATGCTGGGGAGGATTTTAACCCCTCGGTGACAATAATAGTTCAGGTGAAGGTGTCAATACATTGAATGGAAACTTAAGTGAAATGTTTGTCCGTATGTTTCGATAAAATGATATAAAAACCAATAAATAAGAAATTAATAAAATGATGTGTGTACTGCTAAATGACAGTTTTCTCAATTCTCACAATTCTTAATTTGCAAAGCATAGAGATAATATATTTACCTGTTATAATGGTACATGTCTGGTATAAAAACGGGTAAATATTACAGTGGAAAACGCACTATTATAGGAATATTTGCATATTTCTGAAACTCAAGGCAACACCACAGACTATGAGTGATGCTAATATGCTAAGCTAATAAAGCCTTAATGCATGCGCTAGACTGTGACCTTTCCAGTCTGCTTTCTCCGTCGCTTGGGGTTGCTTCCATTCGGCAACAGCTGTGAATAAATGTAAATATACATGTAAATGTCATTCTCTTACCGTGAAGCTCCCTTTTTACTGTTTTTTCCCAGACCAGGCCTGTAAAATGGCCGCGAGTGCAGTCTCCGGTGACATGCAGCGTTGTGATAAATGTCTCCCTGAATACATTTCTGCTGCAGTGAAATGCAAAGACTTTGAGAGGTGGAGGAGGAGGATTTGGGAAGGGAGAGAAGAGGGGCCACAAAGTCCTGCGATTGTTGCTTCGTGTTCCAAAGGCAATACGAGCTGAGGCTCAAAGCAGGATTCATAAAGACTTGTTTTGCTCCTTGCAGTTGCCAAGTGGTGAGGGGCTAATTGGAGATAATGCGGCCTTGTAGCGCATCAGAATGTGGAAGGGGCGATGTGGGCGGCATGCTCTGCGGACAGATGGTCGAAAATCACATATTAGAAGTTCCAGGCCCACCTCCCTCTGTATTTATATGGAGCATTATTCCAAACAGTAGCACAAATGACAAGTGAGGTCATGTTTTGTTGACACCCAGTCTATTTATATCAATTTATAATGTGTTCCCACGGAGGAAACTCCCCGGATATTGTCTGTTTAAATTGATCTCGAGTGCAAATAGTCAAATTTTACATGTTTCTACTAGAAACACAAGTGGCTCACATTAACAATATTTCTTCTCCAGACAATGAAGTCATGAATATATGAATCAAATGCAGACATGTGTGTGTCAAGCAACAATGGGACCTCAAGAAGCAAGAAAATATATAGAATATTTCAAATATAGATCATTTCAATCAATGTAAAGTATGTGTGTACGTGAGAGAGAAAATGCAATAATTCAACATTGCTGAAATTATATGCAACAGTGCATTCCTACAAAGTTTTGAGAATGCTGAAAGACACTACTGATGTAGTTTGCACACGTTTGAGCCATTAAACCCTATTAGAAAGAAAGCTGACACAGTAGTTTCAGAACCTTCAAAGCAGCAAGATCTCATATTCAGGTATGATTCCTATTATGTTTGTTTGTAAATTCGCTGTTTCAGCTTCCTTTTCAGCCGAACTAATACCAAAATAGCTTTAAATCTCTCTCCTTTTTTTTTTTTTTTTTTTTTGCAGTGTGACTGGCGTCCAACACAGTCATCTCAGATTGTGAGAATACTAAATCAATATCTTACACAGACGCAGTGTTTTCTCTGGCCATCAAATTCCTTCTCAACCAAAACCAGTTCTGACTTCAACGCAAAAGAAAAGTTGCAATACAAAATGCTAAAATTGCACACACACACACACACACACACACACACACACACACACACACACACACACACACACACACACACACACACACACATACACACACACACACACACACACACACACACACACACACACAAACATTATAGGATCCACGGGTAGACCGACTCACCATGCACAGATATAGCCTATACATACAAGCATTCTCTCCCCCTCTCTCTCTCTCTCTCTCTCTCTCCCCCTCTCTCGCTCTCGCTCTCGCTCTCGCTCGCTCACACACACATACACACAAAGAAGGGGCACCAGGCAGGACTTGGAAGGGGTCCTGGACACTGTCATGGGTCCACACGTCAAATGAGCCAGGGAGCCAAACAACAACAATAACAACAGGAGTTAGAGCATATGGGGCTCTGTACCAGCTGAGAAGGGCCACAGAGGTCCCCTGTGTGCGCGTGTGTGCGTATACGCGCGCGTCCGTGCGTGCGTGCGTGCGTTTGTGTGTGTGTATTTATGCCTTTTGGTGTGTGACGGAGAGAGAAAGAAGAAAGAGAGAAAATGATGATCAAACATGAAAGCTGGGGTTCAGAAGCACAACAGTGAAAAAGGATTTTTAAATGAAAAAAAATAAAAATGGTGCAGTTTACTAAAGAAAAAAGTAATGTGTAAATAATACACACCTAAAACACTTTCTGTTCCTTCATGGTTTTTTTCAAAGCCACATTTTTGTGAATCTCCTTCCGGTTGGTACGGATTGCATTCTCGTATTAATTCTTCCCATGAGTCTTGTTCATTTGAGGTTATTGTGCAATTTCTGACTAAAATGAATTGCTTAGATGATTACCAGAAATAACCAGGCTGATTTGGCAAATATTCTAGCTTTTGATTGCAGCACTGCAAATACTTTCTCATATGTTATATGTAAAGTGATTCAGTATAGAAAAATGGCTGGTTTTTATATTTAGATGTCATTCCTGGGACAAAAAGAAATTTGAACCTCTCAAAAGTCTAAACTGCGTCACCAGGGGGACGAACATGTATTTAAACATAATTCAGTCCGACAATTCAAACGCCATGTTCCGAAGATGTGTCGATTGTCTAAATGACTTCAAATTGGTTTTATTCTTTAGGGGATTATGTTTATAACACATTTTGAAGCCCATTAAATTTGCCCATATGGGACTTATTGTTCGTAACATTCTGGACCCTCGGATTTGGGTGCTTGAATTTTAAGTTTTGTCCTCTTGGCCACTTCTTCGGAGACTTCTGTGCAATCAGTGTCATCCTGTCCGCCCGCACTAAAGAGTGTCAGTCAGCAGCCATCAGATCTCTGTCACACGGGACGAGGAAGAGGTCAGCGCCGGACCCTCATGCGGCCCAAGAGACAGCGAGGAAGTCGGTGAAACTGTGAAGTGTGGAGGGCAAACACTCCATGACAGCAGATTAAGGAGGTGCAGAGCAGGGATTACCCACCATGAATAAAATAGGACCCGGTGGGCTGCTGTTTGTCTGCCTCAGTGCTCGGTACACACACACTGCAAACAGACACAGAGGGAAGCTTGTGTTCATGCACTCATGCGACTCACTACTTTCCTCTTCTACTTACTTCTTTTTATACATTCATTTATTTTAACTGAGATTTTTAGTGCATTGCCATAAATGGAGATGCACTGTTGAAGTCAGCAAGCGAAAGTGTCTGTATTTCAGCTTGAATGTTTTGAGAAAGTGACCTTATTTGAGTTGTGCATCTATTCATGTTTTCTATAAATTAAAGAAAATACAAGAATATAGCGAACAAATTGGAATAACTATTTAAATAGGTGATTATATCTCTTTTTTTTTCTGAACAGCATCAACTGTGTTTGGCCATTTTGCTTTAGTATCTCCTATTTCCAGTTAGTTTTCATCTCAAAAAGATGAATATTTAAAATACAAAACATAAAAAAACTATGCTTGAATATGAGCACTGTAAAAAGAAGTGACAAGAAGAAGTGTTTTTTTGTCAGTAACTATGTGTATTGAAGGGCAATATACTCTTAAATGTATATGCAGTTCTTAAACGACACTAAAGCCTTTATGGTTTGTTTTTTCTTAAAGTAAAAATAATGAAATATATGTGATTATGCTCAGTTTTACATTGCTTTGCAATAGATGTGATTGTGTATTTGGCCTGTAATCTTTACAGTCTTGAAGTCCTTTTAAGGTTTTTTTCTACACATATTTTAGAATTGCCTATGAAGCGTTAGCAATATATTAATATTACATAAAAGTGCGATAACTACAGAAAACCCAAGCCACCATCACTGGGAGCTGCATCTTTTTTAAAGAAAAATGTATATTTTTGTTTTAGTTTTTTTGCTTGAACCTTTTTAATAAATGTGCAAGACGCTGAAATTGAGAATTTAATCTATTTTTTTCTTATTATTTTCCTGGTGTGATGAAGGCTTGTGCCATGTTGTACTAATGTTTCAATGATAAATAGGTTTTCTATTTCTCTTCACTCTGTCAACATGGCATAAGTGCACAGTCGTATAACTCACACGGATCAATATGATTTCAGACACTAGACATAAATACATGTATATACAGCAATGTAGCGCTCAGACGTGAACACACACACACACACACACACACACACACACACACACACACACACACACACACACACACACACACACACACACACACACACACACACACACACACACACCACTGCAGAGTGTTAACCAAACATGTGCCAAAACACTTGCATACAGTACACACTCGGCTTCTTATTTCATCTGAAAGGACCACTTGTAATGCTATCACTCTCAAAGTCAATTTTTGCACTTTTGCTCTTATAATCCCAATTACAGAGCTCATTCAAGATGATGGATAATGCCTCTCGCACTGCCTAGTGAAAACAATTTGGCCGCTGTACTGGAGGAAACCTAAGAGGCAGGCTGCTCCACACACATCATTTTTCAGCTTCCATTCACTGGGCTCATAAGAGCGCCGGCTGTAAAGTGACTTCAGGGTGAGTTGATTTTGGCCAAAATGGGCAGAATGGTCCACACACACACACACACACACACACACACACACACACACACACACACACACACACACACACACACACACACACACACACACACACACACACACACACACACACACACACACACACACACACACACACAGACACGGAAGAGAGAGGAGGTGGTGGGAATAGAAGAGAAGATGTTGACGGAAAAGAAAAGAAGGCAGAATTAAGAACAAATATTGAGCAGAGACACCAAATTTAAAAAAAAAAAAAAGAAAAGAAAGAAAGTAAAACCAACCAACAGACCAGTGACAAAAAGGGAAGAATAATACACCACAATTGCAGGCTCCAGGCATGGTAACTGAGATTGAAGCTTTCAGCGAGAGGCTGGTGTGGTGTGGGCTTCACAATGTGTCCGTTACACCAGGCTCCTGATGACATGACTACTGGGAGTGTGTGGAGTAATTCCTGCACCCTCGGTTAGCTACCCGGGGTTTGGGGTTTGGCACACGTGGATGTTTCCACAGCAGAAGGATGTTTTCATGTGATACACTTCTGTTCCCTCTGTGGGTTTCCATATAGGTTTCCTGTCTTAACTTCTGTAATTTTCCATCCAAATGTCAAACGAATATTCGCCAGCAATTTAAAATGCTCCCATTTAAAGGGTGTTTTCAGCGGAGATGATACAAATACTATGTGGAAGAAGGCACGTAGTCATTTGGGTGAAAACTCCACCCAGAGGGAAGAAATAACGAACAGTAGAAATCAGATTCATGGAGAAGATAAATAGCACCTGCAATCATCAATCATTACTGGAGAAGATGATAATGAGGCATTGGTTGAAGGCCAGAATACACGGTGACAATATACATGGCATTGGTTTGATGTATGGATAATTTGTAAATGTGCAAAAAATGAAGTGAACAGTGTGGCTGGATGTTACGGAAACTGTATCTCAGTTCAACATCCATTGTTTTGATCTCTATGTCGGCATACTGCGCTATAGAGACTTCAATCAAAGTTCAATTAAAAGATAATGGCGATCCAGATACTTGAGAACCCAGATTTCTGCCCTCTTCGTTGTTACTTGAAAGGTAAAAAATGGACCTTGAAATGTTCAATAAAGCTGTAACTCTCACGCTGGACGCCTGAGGCGGTGTACCTTTATATCTCTGTCAGTTTGCCAAACATAAATTACCTGGACAGACAAACAAATGTGAAATATGTCATAAATGCAGGAGGTTTTTCATTCAGAAATTCAGTTTAATGCGAGAATGATGGATGGGCTGTCTTTGTTGTCTTTTTTTCCTCCGAATGGGTCCAATATTCAAAGTAAAAAAAACAAAACTAATTTAAATGGGGAAGCCCAGAATTTAACAAAAATGTACTACTGTTGTGGCGTGTAACTTCAAGCCTTTGAACTTGACTGAGAGTCTCTGCTTCCGCGGTTTGGTTGTATAGTGACGGTGTAAGTAGCATCCACACTGTGGATTGATAAAGTTACGCCACATGGATTTTGGTATGTGGTGATTCATTTGGTTGCTGTTGGAGTTTGTTTGTTCAATACCCAATCGATTTTTAAACGGGTAAAGTCAATTGTATATTTTCTACCCCCGATAGCGAATATTTCACCTGAATTTGGCAAACCCAGACAGGAAGGAGGGGATGTTGTGACAATTTGAAGATATCATATATTATCCTGGAAAGGATTTCTCATCAACATCATCATTAAGTAATTATTATATTTTGTTGTGATTGTGGCTGGCCATTTACGGTACGAAATTAAGTATATTTGTTGTCAGTTGAAAAAATAACGTAACTCCAGCTGTGGTTATCGCGAGGCGATGGATCAACCCGCCACATGTGGTCGGTACCTTAACGCACCACATGTTTCTTTCAAACACTGAACCCAGAGACAGTTTCTAATCTTACCAGCTTCTCTCTCTATTTTCATTCATTTCATGACCTCTCCACCTCCTCCTCTCTCATTCTCTCTGTTTTTCATCCACCACCCCCTCTCACTTCTTGTCGTCACTTCCTCGTTCTGTTGTCGTCCATGGAGTTCATGAGGCGCTCTGTCTTTAGTCTCCTCCTCCTCCAGACCACCACCAGCTCTGGATTTCCAGACTCTCCTCCTGAAGCTTCCTAGTCTTTTGTGTGTGGAAATAAGTGAGAGATCCTCCCTCCCCTCCTCTTTTTTGTTTCCCCTCCTTTTCCTGTCATTTGCCTCTTTCGACGTGTCTTTTCCACGCCGCCGTGCATCTCCTTCCCCCAGGTAGAAGTCTCTCATTCACCGCCTTATCTCCTGCAACCTCATCTGCTTCGCTCTTCACCTTACCTCCTGTTCCTCCTCTCACTCTCTTCTGTGTCCCGTCCCCCCCTCCCACCACCACCACCAAACTGCCCCTCCTCCCCCCGTGCGTCCCTGTGGCCGTTCCCCAGGCAGTCGGGTGCGGAGGGCGCTGGCTGGCGGGGTGATGGATGACCATTAAGGCAGCTTATTGGAAACAGTCTGATTTATGGGCAAGTGCTGCCTCGGCCTAATGGCTTCATTTCTTTCTGCCGCCACATGATGTCACAGCCAAGGTCACCGCGGCAACGGCCCCCCTTTGTTGTGGCTTCGCTCGCTGATGACCTGAGAGGGATGGCGGGACGGCGAGAGGCTGAGGGATGAAGGAGGGGACCGAAAGGGGGTTTTGAGGTTTGTTTGCAAAAGCGTAGAGGTGATGTATGGGGGTGCGTAGGTGAAATGGGTTGCGCTTGCAGAAATGCTTTGGTACAAATTCTGTTAGGTAGGGAAAATGAGTTTTTACTGCTTATCCTTCACCCTACATCCCAAAGTCTCCCTTTCTCTTACTCTGCCTCGTTTGCACTTCCTCTCCTTTATCCCCTCCCGCGCTCAGTAAATTAAAAAACTCTCTCTTCTCCCTCTCTCCACCTCAATCTCTCTCTCCCTCCTCTTTCCCCATCCTTCCATAGCCCAATGACGGAGTACGATAAAACACACACACACACCCACACACACACACCCACACACACACACTTACACGCGCGCGCGCGCGCAGCTTTACGGCCTTCCCTCAGACAGCTATTACTCACTTCTACTTTAAATGAGTGCCGTCAAATATATGGGCCCGCCATTAAGAAGCCGATCAATAAAAATGCCATTAGGGGCGGAGTAAAAATGCTGATATTAGTGAAGCTCAAAACAAAATGTTTGATTTTCCCTCTGATAGTGGGAGCGCGTTGGAAGAAGCCTCGAGCGGCGACGGGAAGATGTGGATTGGCTTGCGTGGCTTCGAACGTGTATTTTGTGTTGCAGTCTGAGCTTCGCCGGAGTGTTTACGTGAAGGTTCACACAGTATTTACATCTGCGTGTCTGCATATAAAGTTTTGTCTGAGGAGATGACTCTCCGATTAAAAGTTGCGGAGATGTTTCACAGCAGTTCATCAATACAAACCAGATTTCATTACTTGGCAATTTGATCGATTAGCGTAGAATTTTTTTATTTTTATTTTTTCAAAGCGCGACGCCTCAGTTTCTCTATTTTACTGGGAATCGGTGAAAATTCTCTGCTACAAATAACAAGTTGGAGTGTCATAACTAATTTGAAAGAGTTCAGTGGGGTGGCTGTGACTCAGTCGAGTGAGACATTTTCCGAACACAGGGTTGCAGGTTCAATACCCCATCTTGTTTTGTCCACAAAGTCAAAGTGTCCTTGAGCAACTCAATGTACCAGGAACGACTCCCAATGGAGGTTTGAGTGTCTTTACATGGCTGCCATTGGCGTGTGACCGGGTGAGTGTGACCAGCGATGTGAAGCACTTTGATATTGCAGCAGAACTTTTAAGTTTTTTGACAGGAATCGCTTCTATATGTGTGTTGTACGGTCTCTCACCTCAAAGAAAAGGCCTGCATGTATTTTTGCTCTCTAAAATTAGCACTAGATTTGTCCACGCAGCCACACATGTGCACCTTGTAAGTACACTTATGTGTGGGAAACCTTTGTACTCATTTGTTTTGTTTGGGTTCGTTTGAGCGGCTCGGCTCGTGAGTTTTAATCACTGTGCAAATACAGGAGTCTGACTTCATCTGTGATTTATTTATTGACAACAGACGCTGAGTGCAGACCACTCGGCCCTGGGAACTTGGGATTCTCAGCCTCTCTGGAGCTCAGATTTTGGGATGTGTGCGTGCGTGTGCGTGCGTGTGTGTGTGTGTGTGTGGACACCAAAAAAAAAAAAAAAGTTTACACACTCCTAATAAAAGGAACCGTCACGTTTTTGGGGGGCGAAACACTGGTCTCCATAAGGGAGTCATTGCGTTTATTAGAGAAAAGTGGTTTTAGAGTAAGACCAAGGGTTATGGACGAGTCTTCGATGAATGTATGTCAGTCCATGTTCCTCAAAAGCAAGAAACACAAAACACTTGTGTGTGAAAGATCATGGGGTCCATTGATGCTTTAGTGTGTTAATATACCCATGCTTGGTTTATATGTCTTTTACCTCCAGACAACACCTTCAAGTCATCTTGTTCACCCCTTCATGTTAGATTTAAGGCAATTGCATTTTTTTGTGGGAAAGTTGTACTCCTCTAATGTACATAAAATATATTGTCGACATTTCAGACCTCCACGCTCACCCCACATAATCAGAGTAAATCTAGATGGCACACATGCATATGCAGTCACATGTAAAATATAGTCGTATTGATTTTAAATCAGCAAACTTGCCACCATTAACATCAGAACCTGGTGCAGAGGGTCCTATCACCCATCGAGCTATGTAATATCCATCTGCAACATGGCAAACACTTGTTGTGAATAGAACATCTCTGCCTTCATAAAGAAAACTCAGACAGACACAGTGGTCCGCTCTGCCTATTGCTTTTTTTTTGTACTGCTGTTTGTTTTTTCTGACTTTGCTTTATGCTTCTAGCCCATGCTTTGTTTGCTTTGCTTGCTTTTTATCTGCACAATGTAATCCGTCTGGCTCGCAGCTTAATCCTGCTACAGGAGAGGCTGTTCAGAGTCATTCTGAAACAAAAAAACGGTGGGAATACAGTCAGAACTGTGGAAAAAACTGAAAGAAGGCAAAAATCAAAGATTTCAAAACAAAACATTTTTGAATTTTTATTTCGAAAAATACATTTTTGGCACATTTTTGCTGTTTTGATTTGTAATTTTTTTCCCCATCAGTACAAATGGTATTTTCAAATTTTCAAAACTCATTCCCATCCTCCTTAAATATCTTCACAAAACGTACGGCGTTGGAAGCTTGTTTCATCATTTGAACTGAAATTGATGCAAACAAAAAAAAAAAAACTACATAAACTCCAGTTCGCACCTCTGAAAGAAAAGACAAAAGAATAAATGATGTTGTCATTATACTGCCAGTTGATTTGTGTTGAAAATAACCCACATCTCGGAGGAGAGTAGCTGTTGAAGGTGTGGCTGCAGGCTGGAGCTCCAGACCAGCCAACAGCACTCTTAAATCTCAGGCTGCTGCCCACCAAGCAATTCTCTTGGTAGGCAGGGCAGCATTCTTATGATTTATGATGAATCCTTCTCTCAATTTATCACTGATGGCAGCAATGTATAATTCAAAACGTTTTCTATTTTGCTGTGTGTTGGTTCCCTCCGCCCCTCCCTCCGCCCCTCCCTCCCCGCGCTCACACCTCCCACCACCACCATCACACACTAATGCTGCTCTTGCTTTTCGTAATTTGCTGCATGTACACAAAAGCCGTCCCGGGTAAATGTGGCACATGAGTCAATGTATGTCAGCCGCCTGTCCTGATATGCCAGAGTATTGTCTCAAAATATAACGTGTTCGTTTGTATGTGCTTTCCTCTGCATACAAGTGTACGTAGCTTTATTTTACATGTTTTTTTTCTTCTCATTTTGTTTCTGCATGTTTCCACGAACACAAAACCATGAGACACGAATTTCATATTGTTATGAGAAACAGTATCTTTCCTTTCTTCTGTCGATTACATTTTATGCACCTGGATATGTTTAGTTACATGTCTGTGATTTCTGGTTATGCTTCTTTCAAATAAACAAGTCACACCCTGTTTTACAGGTCCAAGTTAATTTAACCAACGATAAAGCCAGACAATGATTTGAGGCTTAAAACCAGCATGACCCATGGCCTGTAATCAATATTAATTGCACCCACTATTTTTCCTTATAGCGATTTTGCCAAGAACCGTGATAATAGTTATATTAGAAGTCTGTGTGTCTATGTGTTGGTGCATGTACAGTATGTATGGGTGTTTGTGTGTTTTATATTCGCCTGCCCGCCCCCTGTCCCGCTGATAGCCACGGCCAGGTCTTATCCCGGTGGCGAGGTGAAGATTGATGCTGCTCATCTGTCGAAATGGAGCTATAAAAGATGTGTGCGCCCACTTCTTTCCTTCTTTTTCTCAATGCTCATTCTTCTGCCTTGTTTTAACGCGATGTCCACCAGCAGGCAGCATATCTATGCGCCCATACGTTCGACCATCTCGCTGTCCATCCGTCACCACTTCAGAAGCGATACGAGCTGCAGTAAAAACAGACCCCATCATGTTCCAAGGTGAGGGCTGATCTCATGCTGACTTGCCCTCTTCATTAACACCAAACCTCCCCACAACCTGCAACATTTCCCCGCAGTGTTAAGTGCTCCTCCCAACAAAGCTCGTAATAATCCACGACGATCGCTGATCCTCATTACAATATATCCCGTCTCATACTTAATTTGTAATCTCTCCCAAAAAAATGCCCTTTTGGGTTTTATGTAGAAGTCTCTTTCATATATAGCATCTCATAACTTACATTTATTGGTAAATGTTCCGTTTTCATGCTGTTTTTAAGTCAAATCTAGTTAGATCTTGCATTTTAGGATAAATAAATTAAACAATTTTTTTTCTGTAACTTTAAAAGCAAAAGTATTTATAGGAAGTGTTTATATTTTGGATGCATTTGGTGGCACTGATGTTATACTAACATAGTTTTGGACAAATCCTGGAGAAAGTCGGTGTTGAAATATTTTTTCATGAAAGATCCATCATTCTCAATAACCTAGTAGTTAGGTTCGTCAAAAACCTGAAACTATCGCTTATACATGCTAGAGACTTAATTTGTGGTTTCCTAAATATATGGTACAAATTTCCTCTCCCATCCATGAAGAGAAATTTTGTTTGATCCTGTCTTTTATTTTGTAACGTCTTAAAATTAAAACTTCAAGATATCATTCCAAACAGGTATGTTTTGATACAACTAATTTTGACTAGAGGGAATTGTATAGGCCACATGTAGCAGACACCCACTTCACACATTGATCATCAGTGTTTATTGCATTGCGTATTACTCCCTTAAATCAAAATCCCAACACAGAAGCAGTGATATCGGTGACTGTAAAATAGACCGAAGGTTTAACAAGATTGTAGATTGCAACATGTTCAATATGTCCGCTGTCCCCTCTGGTTGTAGGTATACCTAACGGCTGCCTCATGTTGTATAAGAATTAACATGTTGTGGAGTAAGTGATGGATATCCACTGGTCTGTGTTCCAATTGCTCGCCCCGTCCGCTTATTTCCCATGGTGCCCTTCGCAGGTCAGTCGCCAATGGCGCTCCAAGCGCATTCTCGCTCGCAGTCTAATTTTGCATCCTTTAATATTGCATGGAGCTCATTTAAAAGATGTGGGGTTGGGATACAGTACACACTCTCGAAGCATGCAAACACACCTTCACCATTGTAATTTTCCCTCTCTGCAGCTCTCAGGGGTGTATTTTAGGATGTTGCCAAGGGTTTTGGATTGATGTGGTCACACATGGCAAATAGTGTCCGTGCACTTGTTTCTGTGTTTGTATACATGATTGTTTCTGCATCATCCGAGTGTCTGCATGTGCAAGGCATTACACTGCACATGTGAGTGTTTGATTCTGCATATTCTCGAGTTTGACAAAGAAAAAGTAATGCAAGCACCCTTTCTGCAATACTTCTTGTCGTCAATCATGCTGCCACTTTAATTTATTTGCCACTTCTGGATGCATTGTCGTTTATTTTGGGGGGAACAAATATCACCATTGCACAGCTCTAGGGAGGAGTAGCTTCTGTTTGGAGCATACATATTGCTTTTTAACCATTTATGGGGTAAAAGTGATTTGATATTGACTGTAAAGTAAAACAATATGTCCCATAGACGTTCTTACTAAGTCCTGCACTGTCTTCTTTCACAAGCAGGTGGCTTATTTAAAAAGCTATAGTGAAAGTTAAAAAGTCAAGATCTGCCATTTAAAAAAAAGCCTTCTCCTACAACTACATGCTTTAATGTTTAAAAACATCTAAAATTAGACGAGGTCTGCAGGAAGACATAAACAGCAGGAGTTTTAGCCCACTTCTGTTTACGTGTTGCAGAATCAGGCAACAGAGGTCGAGGGTTATAAGTTGAGGGGTCGAGCAAGTCATGACTGGATGAGGTCAATGTGAGGTGATTTCCGTTTGGGGATTCCAGACTATTGCTGTCCATCATATAAGGCAGCCCAGAAGACCTCTTCCACCCTGAGCCTCTGCCCGAGTCCCTCCTGTCAGGGTGATGTACAGCAGAAGGCAATACATGCTGAGAGTGCAACACACACACACACATACACACACATACACACACACACACACACACACACACGCGCACACACAACCTTTGTTCACCTTTCAAGAGCTTCCAGATTCCATGCAAGGTTATTCTTAAAATGCATATCAGTGCTGCTTTAAATTTGGTCCAGAAGAATGCAGAAGAAGCATTTCAGAAAAGTTGTGATTTCCCCCATATCCACAGAGACTGACTTGGAGTGTTTTGGAAAGAAAAAAAAAGCATTTTTCCCTATTACCACTGAGAGTTTTCGAAAAGTAGCATTTGTCCCCCCAATTTTCTCGGACACTGAGTTGGAGCAATTTCAAAATCTTCCACCTATAGATAAAGCATGTATACCTCGTGTCACCTTGCATATTTCTATTGACTGCATTACGAGATTTAAATTTCAATGACAATTTTCAATAAAATAAAAAACTCCCAGTAGTACTATACAGTACCTATAGACCATTGAAAGACTTTAGTCATATTGGTTTTTTAGCAAGTAGTGGTCATTATTTTAATGTATTTGGTCATTGTCAGATGAACCCATGTTCATCTTATTTAAAGTGTTTTCATGATGAAATAAAAAAAAGATGTATTTACCAAATTAAAACTCCTACTCTGCTCATACGTTAGATTTCATCTCACAGACACGGCGAGCTGTCCCACCAGCCTCGAAGGCAGTCTTTATGAAAGCACTCATGTTATGTTGTGACAGTTAAACCTATGTGAAGCGGCTGATGCAATAAGCCCCCTGTTTTATTGACTATGTGAATCACAGCAAGCCCGCCTACACTGTGGCTACCAGCTAAATGCTACATGCTACACGCTAATCTGCAGGGCATAACCTGATATAGGCTGAGCACATCGCTCCACCCTGCTCCAGGGATCCTTATCTTCACAATTGGATTGAATTATTTCTCCTTACACGGCTGTAAGAATTGAGTTACAGTGACCATAATGCACAACAACAGACTTCTTGTGTCATGGAGACGTGTAAGGAGAATATGAGCAGGACACACAGCGAGATGCTAATTTATTGACAAGTCACGGCCTCCTCCAACTATTAGAACTATTTTAAAATCGAAGTGACACAGAAAGCAGAGCCAACAGCAAGAAAAATATTCGCTATATTCTTTTGACAAAGACATTTTCACAATGGCTTCTAAAGTTAAGAGGATTGTGTGCAGCTTTATTGATTTTTTTGTAGCAGTGTCCGGGAGATGGCGCCGAGAAAATGAGGTCTGGCTTGAAGGTTTATGTCCTGCCACAGTTAGGAGGAAACGTGAGCCGAGGATTCAGCTGGCCTTTTATTGTAAATGTGCTCCCTCTAGATGGACTTAAAGTGTCTGTTTTCCTGGCTATAGGAGGGGAATTAAATATGAAGGGTATCAGTAAATGGGCAGGAAGACTCCAAATGAGTGCTTAGGGACAGTTTCCCATTATTGTCATCTATTATCCCGGACAGATAGTGATATCGGCCGCCGAGTCGTCGATTGCAATCCACTGCACGCTGGTGGCAAGCAGACAGGTTATGGCTTATGTGAAAACAAAGTAGCACGGTTGACTCTGAAAGAGATGATTTGGGCCTACTTTGCACCACAATCAAATACAAAACATTCATAATTAATGCAGGATGAGAGGCAATACAACCAAACGCCACTACACAGCTTCCCATCCATGATTAAATAACCACCTGATGGTGAACAGTTGTAAACGTTCTGTTTTGCCACTCATTAAATCATATTCTCGGTTTTCCCATTGTGGGAAGCATGTGCACCACCAGTAGTTTGGTAAATGTATGGTAAATCTGATGGATATCCTTGACGATTGGTTGAGTAGATGAAAACAAAATGAAAAATTCTCTCTGTTGTCCTCCGACATCCAGCATTCGTCTGTGTTACAGTGAGTATTCACTGTGGATGCTCGGCCTCTGTCAGACACTGGCTTAGTTTTGGGCTCACCTCTGCGTAGCCGCTGTAAAACGTTGGTCTGTACACAGACAGTCACTCTGAATAATAGGCCTGCAAGCCATAAATGTCAGCCCTTTAAATCACACACAGGCCAGCACTGTGTCTCAGAGAGAGAATGCTTCATCACCGCTTAAACTACAGCCGCCCATTTATTATGTGTATGTTTATAAATCACTAAGGAGACCTTACATTCCTGAAGCCTGTAAAAGAAGAGAGAGAGAGAGAGAGAGAGAGAGAGAGAGAGAGAGAGAGAGAGAGAGAGAGAGAGAGAGAGAGAGAGAAAACGAGAGATTGGAAAAAGAAGGAAGGAGCATGAAGTAAAGACATATGAGAGAGTGTTGAAATCATCTCTACGTCTCAAAACGTATGCAGTTCAAATGAATCTTACAATTGTCGGATGGTATATAGAGGTTGCCAACATCAGAAGATGATCAACATTATTAGGTTTTGTATGGGCTTTATATGTTACCCTTGAAAAGATTGCCCCTCTCCTTTTTTGTTAATTTTATTTCAACTTTCTGGGATCGTCAACTGAAAAGAAGTAAAATGGGTTGACTGTTGTTTTCACAGTATTCCATGTGTCATCAGGGCTTTGGCTTCAAATAACACGTTTGCACTCCTTTTCCTCATAGTTACATTATACAAACATGAGAGCCAAATATACAGTCCGATCATATATAAAGGTAAATGAACTAAGAAGTCCTGTACATGGCTTATATAGTCTAAGTGAAAGACGTAACACACATTTTAACAGTCCATCATGTACACTCTGTCAGTAATGATATCATACAGGTGTCTGTGAAGTGTCAAGCTGCACCATCTTTTGTTATGGACAGTTAATATTAGTAGTGAAATCCCTACGTCTGCCAGAAACATCCATTCAAAGGCAAAAATAACAGTTCCACCGAAGATCAGTCAAAATAATCTAATCAGGTCTTTCATCCTGAGCCTTTTTATACAGCCCAGGCAAGAGGTACAGCAGTGAGATGTATGGTAACCCAGTGTATGTATGTGTACTGTATGCTTTTCATGAAGCAGAGGGCTTTTACTCTCTCCATTCGCCCTCATAAAAGATGGCACATTCCTAGATTTTACTAAGCCAGTTGGCACTTTCTTCAAGGATTTAGTTGTACACCGACTCTTCTTTATTCATCTCTATTATATACTGACTTTTATGTCTGAGTCAGAGAGAAAGAAAAAGAAAAATATTGAGTGTAAAAGAAAAAAAAAAGGATTTTAGTGATTTGCACTCAAGTGGACTTATATTTTCTTTATTAAAAAAAGATGTAACCACTACAAAACCCTTACTGCCCCTGAACACAAGCATTAACTTACCTTGAAGTGTCTTCATGTCTTCATGTATTTGTTGTCCTCAGGGAAACCTAGAGTAGTTTTATATCTCCCGCAGTGACATTTGCCCTGATGGGTCAATGTGCTGCCAGTTTGACCTCCACGCAAGTATAGACAGATATGGACACACACACACTGACTCATCGTTTAATCCCTTTTGAAGACTTCTATTCATTTCCTGCAAAGATACACTAAATGTATGACTAGTGACCCTTACTCTCCATTAACCTGACCTTTGTTCAAACTTTAAACATCTTTTAAGTTCTACATTTAATCTGTTTCATTTTTACATACGTACGTCCTTATGGGTCATTGCAAAACCACTTTTACGTCCCCATAAGCACTGAAAAACAAGAACATTCACACATCGCTTTGATTTACATTCAGTTTGCACAGACTCACTCTAAACTCAACCCCATCCACAAGATGTCCAACCCTCACTGTACGCTCTACCGCCACTCTCAGCCTTTGTCTAACCTTAAAACCTGACTCCGCCTAACTGTTCTCCTTTTTTGGACTTGCTTTTTGTGTCATTGAAGGATGACAAGCCCCCCTAATGTGAGCATGTAAGCAGACGTTGGTGCTGACAACAGTCGTAAATAAACGTTCGCACACAAACTGAACAGTGTTGCATTCATGCTCACTCAGTAGTGTTCTCTTCCACTGAACACACAATCAGTGGCCCATTTTCTCTTTTCCCAGGCTGCTCTGTTTTCCCCCAGGTGCTGGAGGGAGTTTGACAGCAGAGACCCAAGAAACCACATCTCATCAGCTGCTTGGATCCAGCGGGCTGCACCGGGACAGTCGTTTGGCCCGCTCCTCTGAATTCAGATTCAGGTTCAGTCTATTTTTGTGTGGAAGTTGTGGCGGTGACCCTTGAACCCGTCACCACTGGGCTCTTGTGAGGCTGCCAATATGGGCCTGCCCCCCTCAAGAATGGCTCGAAAGTACTCTCTGGAGGAATAGTATTAAGTTATTACACTTGGATGTTGCCACAAAACCCAAACTCCAACTCATCGGGACGTTGAGCTTGTTTAGTTGAGTTTTTTCAGTGTTGAAGATGAGATTAAAAATAAGTAAATAAATAAATAAGGGCAGTTTTGATTGCATTTTATATGAGAATAAGGTCAGTAAAGTTCATATATTTTCTTTTTAAAAAAAATAACTTGCAGAATTAGTATAAGACTATCAACAGTTTTTTGTTTTTTTTTATCAGAATGATTTTTTTTTTTTTCAAATGTTGTGTTTGCATTGAAGCTTGAATTTGGAGTTGGGTTTTTTTTGTAGCGCTTTTCGAAACTTGCCCTCAATGCTGTTCATCAGCTTGGCCAGTCCTCACCCGTCAATAGAAACCCCAGCATGTTCTTAATTGAGACATATCTGTATCGAGCAGCCAAATCTACAAGTCACTCATTGAATATGAAAAATGAAGTATGGGAAGGAGAGGAGAGGTTGGTAGGGAGATCAATGATATGGATCTGCATGTGCAGACTGGGCCTCCACCCAGTGTGTGTGTGTGTGTGTGTGTGTGTGTGTGTGTGTGTGTGTGTGTGTGTGTGTGTGTGTGTGTGTGTGTGTGTGTGTGTGTGTGTGTGTGTGTGAGCGCGCGCTCGCTCGCTCGCTCGCTGCAGCATTATTGGACATCTGAATGAGTAATGACGTCGTCCCAGACTGGGCAATTACCACCAGCGCTCGTTTATTAAAGAGGGGATGGAGAGATGGAGGAAGGAGGATGGCGGCTCTGGCGCTGAGGGAATGGAGGATGAATTAGTGGAGGAAATGACAGAAGGAACAAATGCAGGAAATTGCAGGAAATCTACATTTATTTCAAATAAATTATTAAGAGTGTCCTTTCCATCAAATGTGTATTTGAAATGTTTATGTAATCCTTCTTTAGGGTCTGTGATTTGGGTGCTGGAGGTCATGTGACATTGGTTTCTGTTTTGATGTTGAGGAACACTTCACTTTGGATTCATTCATCTTGTTAGCAAACAGCGATCCATCACTGTCCTTCTGCAAATGGACTTGATCTGCCTGAAGAACTTTTCTACAGTTTTAGTAGGATCAAATGTTACCACCGGTAGAAGTGAACAGTCCAATCATCAGCATAAATACACTGAATTAACCTCATTATTGGCTACCTTTAGGGATTTTATAGAAACGATGGTTCAATAAGAGAACTGGTTAACAGATGAAGCTTCAGATGCCACTCATTTATACCGTTCGGTCACACGCATTGATATAAATCAAGTCAGACTATCCCATTGTACTGTTTTATCAAAATTAAAGCACAAAGGACTGGAGACTGATTGCAACTGATTTAAAAAAATTTAATAAGATAAATAAAAACCACCCTGGACAGTCAATCAGACACAATCCAGGGTTAATTTATAGACTTTATGAATTAACCTTTGATGCATTTTTTGGCCTGTTACTGTAAAACTGGAGTAGCCAAAGAAAAAAGAAAAATGTAATCTCCACATAAAGGCCCATAAGTCCAATCCAGACTCAAAGTGGGATATTCTAAAAATAAATAGATAAATAAATGTATGACTTTATAGACAGTTGAAGGCAGCAGTAAGGACATAAACACTATGGTGTCATTTCCAATGATCTGTTGCTAAATAAATCTACAATATCTTTTGTACACAGTGAGCTTGTTGAAGTCGAGCTTCAATTTATTGCAACACTGCTGGTCTAAAAGTGAATCTTTGTGACATATACCCAAAACTCACTTCAACAAAAACAATCCCTATATCGAACGTTATTAAGAAAATTATTTAATTATACCTTTTGCGTCGCAGATATTTAAACCTGGTTAATCTGAAAGTGAAAAGTTCATCCTCCCAACTAAATAGTGAATAGATTTCACCTATATAGCTGAACACCAGTAACGACGGCTGCTGTGCACGGCCATAAAGACCGGGTTTCAAATCTACTTCAGATCTTTTCTGTACATCTCACCTTGGATTTAAATGAAGAGGGGAACTCTTGACCTTCCGGCCAGATCGCTGCACAAATTGTGGCTTCGCGTCTCTGTATAGCGAACTCCAGACAAAAATCCATCCCCCTCCCACGCAGGTTCCCTGGACTTTCCTCTCCATTTTTTTTTCCTCCTCTTCCCACTTCTCACCTCCCTGCTTTTCTCACCCTGTCTGTCTGTGTGTCTGAAATGCTAAGAAAACATTGTGGCGATGTTGGCTATGCTGAGAATCAGTCAGCAGCTGCTTGGTGATCAATGGGAAAGAAAACAAATCCTCGCCAAAGGAATTTGAGTTTTGAACTTTCCCCGCTCCGTTCATAACTCAGACACCGTGCCAGGGAGGGAAATCAGTTGATAAATGAACAACAATACGCAGTTTTATCTCTCTGCATACATGCGTCCATACATTTGTATAGAGGGAGTTTATTTTTTCTTTTTGTCCGCTAAATTGTTATTCTATTTCACTCGGTTTCCTTACATTTATAGTACATTGCAATGTAAATGTCTTTTTTTTTGCCTTATAGCAACAGAAACTATTGGCAAAAAGTCTCATTTGCCCTTGTCCATTCAAAAATCCTGCCCTGCAACCCCTATCACATGAGTAATTGCAAAGTAACAGACCCTCTTCGTTCTGTATACACACATTCATAGTTTGGCAAGACGTGCTTGACTCATGACTCAACCTCAGACGCTCGCCAATGCCACTCTGTTGGTGTAGTGGTGCCACAGCGCTCGGAGTGTCCTGACTCCGTCCCTCTTGTGTCACGAACCCACATAGAGAGCATATTGTTCATCGGGCTTGGGAAAGACCAGAGTTCAAGGACATTAATAGCTACAATGTGTAATTTCCCTCCTCCTTCCTCATCCACATCCTACTCATTCAGCTTTTGGGAAATGTGTTTTTTTTTTTTTAGAAATAGGGATATTTCATCTGGGAAAGTACCTTTGATTAAATAGTTGGCTGCGATGCTGCAGGGCAGCTCCTAAGTGATAAATTGTTTGACTGCCAAAGTTTGTGCTTTTTTTTTTTCCTCCGTTTGTACCACTCAAATCCATAACCTTCATGTGAAATGAATAATTTTCAAAATCCTTTTTTTTAACTTGAATTTAAGCTGGCTGGATTGATATTTGCTGTCTTTTTGCATGTTTTATTTTAAAATATGTTGCTGTCTCTTTCATTTATCAATAATTCATTTCTACCTGTAATCAATACCGTAAATATGAAAAATAATATATTATTTCAGTGAAAAAATTAAATGTTACTGGGTTTCGTGAATTTAGCCTCCATGTTGAGATGCTGGTAACCTGAAATGTCCTCAATATATCTCAAGCCAGCTCTTCTTGTATCTGATATTTCATTGTGAAGATCCAGTGTGTTGGAGTCAGTTAATGTAATGAGGAACGGAGGTACGTTTTTCTCCTCTATATTAGACGATACCAAGAGAAACTTCCAAGCATAAGCACTTTCTCTTCTTTCAAATTGACACACAAGGGTTGTTTTTTTTTTTTCTTGATCACAAGTTTAACCCCCCCTTCCCCTGTTAGTATGGAGGGTGTGCCACTATGTGCCAGCATCACATCTTACGTGCCACTACGGAGCCTGCGATGATTAGCCAGAGCATGTCTGTTTTGCGCTAATTGCCAAACCCAGCATCACCTTCACTATTGTCTAATTAGTCCTAACAAGGCAACCGAACACCAATTAAAATGACCGAATCACGGCTTTGATAATAAAAAAAAACAACAAAAAAACCCCACAAAGCCTATTCTCTACTGCGAACAATAACAAGGTATGTGTCTTATCACTGATGCACAGAGATCCTGTTTTTAACTTTCTTAAAGGCACTCGAAAGCGGAAGTGTCCGCTTGAAATCAGTGAAAAAGACGAAGAAAATAGAGCAGAACCCTACTGTTATACAAATCAGTTATCCAGAGACTTAAGATGTGATAACATTTCCACGCAGGCCCTCAATCAGAACCAAATTATGCACAAACACCAGACGACGTGCAGAAATGTATCATTTGTCAGAATATAAGTCATGACCTATCAATTATAAAGGCATAGACCAGAGGGCATTGTTTCATTAGAGGTGTCACAGATATGAATTAGAGATCTGCATCTTTCTTCACTCCAGCCTTTACCTCCCCCTTCTTCTTTTATTTTTATGTAAAACACATTGTGAAAGGTCAGCAGAGAAGCATGAGAAACGAGAGCATGAGAGAGTCGGGGATGTCTGTGGACATGCACGTATGTATTTGTATCTGTGCATGTGTGCCTATGATTAGGAGTGTAATTCCTTAGTGTGTGTGTGTGTGTGTGTGTGTGTGTGTGTGTGTGTGTGTGTGTGTGTGTGTGTGTGTGTGTGTGTGTGTGTGTGTGTGTGTGTGTGTGTGTGTGTCTTCAGCGGGGGTGAAACTCTGTCTCCTATGCACGCTGTGCTCATTGAGAAGTGGTGTCTTGTGCCTGGGGGGGCTGCCGGCGAGAGGGCAGGCGGGCGGCCAGGCGCCAAAGAAAGAGGTCACATCCATATTCATCGCATTGGACATGCACATGTAAACCACTTTTAATATGCCGTGACAGGGTAAAGTTGTGTTGAGGCGGAAAGAGAGAGAGAGAGAGAGAAAGAGAGAGAGAGAGATGGTGACAAATAGAGGAAGAAGATTTGTGAGAAAAGTCCACATGTGCGTCTTTTCCACCGTCTGAGTGGCTTCTTGGTAAATCTCAATGACCTGCAAACTGAAATGATCGGGGACAGAATAATTGTTATTATGAACGAGAAGGACAGTAGAATCAGTCATTGACTGAGTTGCTCAGGCAGTCAAGTGACTGACAACTCCAGTAACATTGGAGGCTTCGGGGCGATCGTTTGGAAGCTTGAACACTTCTGTCCCGGGGCGTTGTTCAGAATCTGTTAGGACAATGTAGAATATTCACGAACGTTAAAACTTAGTCACGAAGTCTTGAAATTTAAAAAAAAAAAAAAAAGGAAAAGAAAGAAAGAAAAAAACAATTCCACAGATTTACCACAGATCTTTTTTTCCTGCTTGGTGTCTTGAACTTATCTGTATGAAATGTGGCAGTTTGCAATATTTTCCCCAATAAAAGCTCAAAAGCAATAAACCCTCACTTACTGCATACTTACAATATAACATTCAAAACTATGATATATTGGAATGTGAAATAAACAGATAAGAGTCTTGAATTCTTACTATTGTTTACAAGGCGAATTAAAAAACCAGACTGTTGTCACGTTTCTATAATTGAACACTCCCAGCTATTTTACATAAAGTGTGGACATTTCCAGGTTCTCCAAACAAACATTCAACCTGTATCAAAAGACCGGAAAAACTGAAAAGGAATGCTTGTTCTTATGGGGCACTTTGAGGTCAGTGGGGGCATATCGTCTTCACATCATAACGAGGGGCCCAGGTAGCCAGTTATGACAATGTGGCTTTATATGGCCGCTTTTGAAGTCGGCCAGTGACAGACTCTCACTGTAACCGCCTGTCACAAGCAGCTGCTTTGAAGTTTGCTGTGATGAAAAAAAAGAGAGAGAGAGGAGGAGGAAAAAAAATTGAATCCGATGAAATCACGAAGTCATGTCCAAAAGACATCGAGAAAAAGTGTTATGAGTGCTGTGTGGCATGGAGACGTTGTGATGTACCGATCAATAGTGAGGAGGAGACTGTATTGGGTAGAGGGATGGCAGTTCAGAGAGACGTGGAAGAAAAGGACCTTTCTGCTGGACACTTAACTCCCTGATGCCATGCTGGGTCTCCCTCTGGACAATGACACCACTTACCGTCTGGCTGTCATGAAGCACCGCGTTCAGTCCTTACCTGTGCACAAGCCCACAGCGGACCGTCCGCGAGGGAGGAAGCGGCCGCGGTGGGGGTCGGACTCGAGGCTTGGGACTTTCTCGTAACCCTACTCCCAACTTTCCAGACAACACCAGGGTCCCCTGGGCATCTCCACCCTCTATGGGCTTTAATTCCACAAAGGTTTAGTGGCGACAGGAGCTTCCCTAAGCGGACAAATTATGCTATCAGTTTCCCCACCACTCCTGCAGGGGAATGTAAACGCCTGGGTCCCCTTAAACTGGAGAAGTCCTCCATCTGGAAATGTGTGTGGAGTCAATTAAATCAAATCTGACCTGAATTTGTGAGGAGATTTGCGAAATTATCTTTGATCCACAGTGTTTAACTGAAGATTTTCCCCTTTTTAGTTTTTGAATCCGAGTGTCTAACACGACCGGCACTGTCAGTGTTTTGGGGGCAATCTGAGAGGCAGGTTTACCCAGTCCAGCAGAGCACTGTGCAGTGAATCTTTCTGGGCTCTAACCTTCCGCTCGCCTCGAACAGTAGGGAATCCTCCTCAATCACTATAAGGAGGTCCTCTCAGATCCACTCATATTTTAACCACCAGCCCCACGCCATGGGGCGCTGTGTAACGGCCCGTCAGTGGCTGTAACCTAAGCGTCAAAATTGCTTTTTGACGATGTACCTAGTGTTATTTTAAGAGCCCCCGTCTGTCCGGACCGGCCCCCACCCTCGGCAAAATATGATTTAATCATTTTTCTCACTTACTTTTCTCAGCGTGGGAGCAAAGAGAAAGAAAGGGAGAGAAACTGAGAGGAGCTGAGAGAGGGGGGAGGGGGGGGGAGAAGAGCATTCCAAAGTGGTGAAGAAGGAGAGACATTACAGCGGTTATTTCCGCTGCAAAGAGGAGAAAAACCTCTTACAAGGCAGTTCTTAATAGGATCTGGTCGTCCAAGCTGAAGCCAGGCTACTCCTCTTGAGAAGTCCTCGGGGTGAAAATCTGAGCAGGCTTTTAATCAAGAGGCAGTGGACGTTGTACAAACAAGCGCCTGAGATGATGTCATCCCGAAAAATCTGTCCCTTTAAAGCTCAGACATCTACTCTGTTATTTACATTCACTTTTTTTTTTTTTCCCCCTCAGTGTTTGTGTAAAGATCATATCTCATCCATACTTCTGCTTATGGAGCTGAAGGTATGCCCATATCTGCTTCTTCGGCGTTATCCCACACTGACTATATTTATATTCAGACTGTAACATATTTAAAAGTGTCACAGCGAGCAGAGGAGTTTTTAATGCCACGAGCATATTGTAAAATTCCACAAAGCAGGCCCCTGACTATCTCTCATCTTTCTGCTCACGCCATGCTCTCATCTCTTTTCATCCCATTTTGCCCCTCAGGAATATACAGTTCCCACACCCTGACTGCATCAGTGGCTGACACCCACTTGAGAGCTCTAAAGCGCTGTGTACATACGACCACAAGTGGTGTTACTGTTACCAGGGATCACCTTACCCACTGCCATCCGTTATTGCTCTGACAGAAACCCAGTGTGGGACAGCGTGTGGACGCTGCGGCGCATACATCAACTTCATAACTGTCTGCTCCGTCTCCATGATACATTTTTATGTATTCTCCGTCATCTTCCATTAGGAGAGAAAGTGAAAACACAAAGATGTACATATAAATATTGTGTGCAGTTGTCCAACGTAGTGTTTAATGTAGTGAGAGCTCGCTGGACTTTCATGGACTGTCTTGGGCTAAAGGAGGATGGGGAACATTTGCTGCCTGATAAACGTTTCTCTTTTAAGTCTTGCAAGTGCATAATCGTATTTTTTGGTTTGTCTTTTGTCTTTTCTTCTCTCGATTTATTACGATTTTAGAAGCACACAGTTGGAAGCCCCGGGCTGCAGTACATTTTGGCACATTCGTATCCACTTCTTGCTGTTTTAACAGTGTTTGCCCAATGTCTGGTGCACGATTCAAAGGGATTGTTTTTATTCTTTTGGGTCATCAAAGCAGCAAGTTTGGAGATAACATTGCATTAACTGTCGAGTTCACAGCTTGACAAGTACTTATTTTAAGTGTGACTTTGCCAAGCAGTAGTGAAAGTGACAGCAGGAAATCAGGCTCGAGAGGCTTTGTAACACAATAAGCAGTGTTTGTCCTTGTATTAGAGGAAAGTAAATAATGGCACTGTGTATGTCGAATGCCTGAATAAATTGGTTATTACATTGGTTTGAAGGCAGTCCATGATTATTCTGTAACATAATGTTGAGCTCCAGTTTGAGATTTGTTAAAAAAGAATTACAGAAAGCACAGTTACAAAATAAATTATTACTATTAATTGTGTAACAAAGAGTATTTTCTGAATACACCATCATCTGAGACGAGCATGCTCATAAACACACAGATAAACGAAAGAGAAGTTCAACTTTCAGACGTTTTAGCTTTCAAAATGACTGCGCCTTTGTTTGAGTCTATGTGATCGTCGATTTGTGCAAGATGTTGGTTGTCGCTCTGCTCTGTTGTGTCCCACAGTTATGAATTAAATGCTTGACCCTCGGCTTTCTCGCCTCCTCATTCCCATTAAGCCGTCAGCTCACTTCACCTAAGCAAATTTCCATTAGTCACAAAACAACATTATGAATAATTTCCAACTGTGTGCCCGCCCACCTGTTGCATATCAGTACAATATTTACTTTCATGAAGGCTAATTCATTTTTAAGCATTAGGCCCCTATTTAGCTTCTTTTTTTTTTTTTTCTGTGACAGCGATCGATGAGTGCGATCAAACCACACAGTAAACTTATAGAATGCTTAAAGAAAATAAAGAGCAGCAAAATGTAAACTGGACCAGAGACAACTCTTTTTTTTTTTTGTTTGTTTGTTTTGTTTTTTTAAATTACAAAACATTTATCAGCGTCAGGAATTGATTCAGATTTAAGTTTTTCCAACTTACTTTCTTGAAATAAATTTTTGCCTCCCTTCATCTGGCCTGTGTGTAACTGAGATTAATGACCTGCAGGTAAAGGTCAACACATAATAAACTGAACTGTCTTTACATTAGGTCTGTGTGACATTATCAAGATGAGATGAATTTATTTTTCATTGATCTCGGAGGGCAGGTCAGAGAGAGGGATTGTTTACCTCGACGGACTCGGTTCTATCCGAGGTAAACTGCTGCCAATTAGTCATTCGCGTCACCGGCCGTTCAGGGACAGTGACTTGATATTTCCAATGCACACTTGACTGAAACCTACCACTGTCACTCTCTCCACACGTGTCCCCCACGCTCACGTGGGTCACCACAAGGAAGAAACAAAAAAAAAAAAAAAGAAAAAGAAATAACATTGGCGTCGGTGTCCTCTCAGTGCGTCCTTGCCCTTTCACACCGCGCGGCTCCTTCTTTCACTCCTGTAGTGCCTAACCAACCAGTGATAATAATGACGAACATCATTTATGCAAATGTAATTAGGCCGAGAAACATGATAGTGGAGCGCAGGGCGCCAATGGAAATTTATCACTGCACACTCAGGCTCTAAACATTCAATTAAAATATTGAATTTCACTGGATTTAATCTAAACGTAATAAATTAAGCAGTGGTAGAAGGTTTGCGGTCGGGCAGCCCGACAGTATCACACTTAGATGGTCACCGAGTCCCTTCTTAACGGCAGCGCGGCAAAGTGCAGGCGGGAGGGTGATGTGTGGCGCTTTGTCTCTGTCAGGGTCAAAGTTTCGTCTGGATTCAGAGAGGTGAGGTCGGGCCATCTTCACACAGACAAATATACAGTTAGGTTGGTATTTGTTCAGATACTCGGTGCACTCTCTCATAGCGTCAAACGGTCGCTCCACACTCTATCAGACGGGCCAGCGAACACAGCAGGAGACAGGAGAAGCACTAGAATGAGGAGGTTTACTGACACTAGTGTTGAACGAGGATGGTGTTTAGATTTCAGGAAGGGATTCGTCACAAGACGGCGGGAGCGTCAGCATGCATGAGACCAGACGGTTTTTAGAGGTCGAGACAAAGTGAACAGTGGCAGTTTTACACGAGGAGAGGAAAAAAAAATAAATCTGTTTTGTCTGGATGACTAAATTCGGTTTGACTGCAGGTTGTAAGTTGATTCATATAATTTTACAAGCAGATTAACTCGACTTGTAAAGGCAGAGTAAATCAGACTGTAACTCTAAACACAAGCGATGGTGCTTCGTCTGAAATTGGGGCACTGATTATCGCGCCCAACCCGAGTTTGGTCGGAGGCCACTTTCTGTTGAGTTGGCATGTTCTTCATGCGCATGCGTGGGTTTTCTCCATGTCCTTTCTCCAACCGCTGTGGTTAGCTGCATTTCCCTATTATACATGGTAAAAATGTATCAGAACAGCGACTCTATAAATAAAATCTGCTGCAATATTTGTTTGACTTCGATTTCTTTTTAACGCACAGTTCACTCATATAATCACTGTATGTGTGTAAGCATTGTGAATTCTCTCCTTTGAGTGTTTGCTGCCATGTTAAGTTGTGTATTTCTCGTGATGCCGAACAGGTGACGCACGCTGGATTTGTCCAAAAGCACAAAATTACGGCCCGTAAAACCAAAACAATGAGTTAAAGGAGCCAGCTGCTGAGTCGGCTCATAATTCTTTGTGCATTCGTCACCGCGAGTGACAACGCTCACATTACTCTCATCATGGGACCACTGCTGATGTAAAAATATTGATTAGTGCTGCTTTAAGATTTATATTCACCCGTGAAAGGAAGAAAAAATAAATAAAAAAATCAGCTTACTTTGGCTAAAATGTGTGTTTGTGCCGCTCTGCGCTCTCCTCTCATGAAATATGGTGATGGCAGCAGATGTTTGGTGAATTCGCTAAGCGGGACTGACTGAGGTGATACTTTGGAAGTTTTCCTGCTTCAGACACAACAACAGGATGTGTTTGTTCTTCATCTAATTGGCTTTTTGGGAGGTAAAAGAAAAAAGAGTGAGAGACGTGTCGCTTGTGGATGTGTTTCGGAGGTGATAAACTTTACACTGAAGGTATCAAGAGGTGAGGAAAAAGCTCTTTGAAGGAGTTCATTTCCACGTTAAGACACGTTTTAGAAATATCCGACAGAGGAAATTGCTTCAGTGATTGACGATTGAGGAGTTTGTATTAAAACACACACTCTTTTTTTTTATTCATGCACATGCAGTGCCAGGTGAGGCTGACACGGTGTGTGTAACCAGCTGGATGCCCTCCGCCTCTCTGTCTCTGCTTAATGTAGCGTGAGTGCTTCTCCAGAGCCGATCCTTGCTCGGGACTGAAGCTGCGCTTTCCATCCCCGCTCGTACAAACTTACAAGCTGTGTCAATACCGATCGTCCACAAAAATCGCGGCGCTCCGGAGAGTCGTACCCTCAGCGCTGGCCGTGACTTGGAGTTTTGTTCGCTGGGTTCATGTTTCCATACGTAGAACATGGCTGCCTGCCTGCCCCAGCTTCATGCTAATAAGACGCCATTGTCCCACTTCTCTTAATATCACATTAGAATTTCATCTCAAGGGGAGAATTCACTTTGACTGTGAGAAGTTTGTATGTTTAATGAATGAAGACTGAGGGGGGGAAAGAAAACTGCCTTAATGATTGCATTAATGCTCTTTTTGTGGTCCCCCGTCCCTCTGTACATACTGCGCATAATGTCAAACATGACCTGATTCTTGCTCCATTTCCAGAACGCCCCCCTGGATCTTCGTGGTATTTTGTCTCATTTTGTGCTGAATTTGAAAGCAGATGATAAAAGGAAGTCTGTCTATGAATTGGCACTACAGAAAAGTGAGAATATGATATGCTGACATCCCTCGGCGGAGACAGACGTTCCCTCTCATAAGTTGCAAGTGATGAAAATAGATCTTTTCCACAGTTAAAAATCATTTCATCAGACTCGATGGCATCTCTTTATATTTTAGGAAGTTTAAAGGGATTTTAACAATGATAATAATTCATTTATCCCTATTATGTAAGAGTAGTTTGAATATTTAACAACGCTGAATTTTAAAGAGCACACAACTTTGGGCCACAATAATCATAATACAAAACCTTTTTTTTTTAAATTATAATAATACATTTTATTTATAAACGTCTTTCAGGACACCCAAGGTTAATATTCAAAATGAAAAGGTTAAAATACAAGTTAAAAACATTGTATCAACATTAAAACATTCAAGGTATTAGCAGTTATCAATGAAATAAAGGTAATTGTGTCTTTTCTGTATTTAAAATCTCATCTTTACAGCTTTCCACTGTTGTCATTAACACATCAAATCTGATTCCATTTCATTCAATTTATTGCTTATTCGTATTATGTCTTGAAAATATTTGCATTCGTTGGCTGGGTTAGTGCATTTGTTTGGTTGATTCTGAATAATTCAATGTTGTCTATTTGATGTGATTGCTTAACACACACACAGACACACAGGTAATATAAATATTCAGAGGAACCAATTAAAACAGTACAAATGATGGTCTTGAAGAGTGTGCTTGCAAAAACCTTACAATATTTATTATTATTGTTTTTTTAATAACCTTTATTTATACAGCTCGTCCCATGAGGACACACGTTCTCATTTATTAGAGAGACATGTTGTGGATATTGTTATGTGGTTGTCATGACAACTTAAAAAAAATATACATAAGTAATAATCAATAAATAAGAATGACTTTAAAGACGCATAATTCAATTCATGTGTCTTATAAGCACAAAAACAATGCTGTGTGGTAATGTACATTAAGCATGACACAAAAAAAGAAAAAAGAAAAAATCAAGGCCTTATTATAATCACAAAAAACCTAAAGAAAAGACTGAAAAGGGGCCCGAGACTGCGCCGTCCCTCTCCTACGGTGTTGTGACACCTGTGAGCGCGGTACAGTAACAACACTATACTGTACATGAGGTCTCTTTCAGACTGAATGGGTGCATGTAACAGTGCCTTGCTAACAAGCCATGACAAAGACCAGACACGTTGTAAGCAGTGTCGCTGGGTATCTACTGTATACTGTGACCACTCCAACCAGCGCCGTTCTCACTTTAATCCATTATTAACTTCAATCTGGAGCTCGCCGTGTCTCCGATCTGATGTCCGACACCAAACACCGGCCCTACAGCCACAGATAGCTCGCCATGATTTATTTATCTCTAATTAGCTGCTTTTCATTCAAAAACATGAAACTATAGACTGCAATAGGCATAACACATTCCAGCATCTAGGCCACTGTTTAGTCTGGGATACCGCGGGTGATCCTCCCCTCTGTATTCGATAGTGCCACAATCCATTATTCACTGAAGATCAAGTTTTAAAGCGGGGCTGTTGTGCTGTATTACTGAGTCAGAGCCAGAGGTTGTTTGTTTTGTTTTTTTCAGTACTTTTTTTTCTCTGTCAGTCGGAGGAATGGTTTTAAGGTCTGTGCGAGACGGTGGCGTCAGTTAAGGACTTCAACACGCAGGCAGGGTTACCGATGTTAATACTTCCTCAGATGTGGCATGGCTCTTTTTACAATTTACCTTACGCTTTCCAACAAAGACACTGAACCCATAAGGTAATTTCCAAGAATAACAGTTCAATTGTGTACCGAGTACAAAAGCATATGTCTGCTCATTGTATATATATTTTTTTTGGGGTTATTTGTAATGTAGCATAATATTTCTTGGCTTGAGCAATTTAGCTTTCCATGGTTGTCTTTCGATCCCAAGGCTAAGGGTTCGATCCTCCAACTCATCAAGACACTGAACTCTAAATGGTGTGTGAGCGTCTTGTATGGCAGCCTATGGCAGTGCTTATACCACTTGCAAGGATTACAATAAAATTAAAAAAAAAAAAAAACCATCTAAACAGACACACACCATGATGGAAGGAAACTACTGATTATTTGTACATGCACAGGCAGAAGCCCACAGGAAAGAAAATTGAAAAAAGTCTCATTCTTATAGTATTGTCACATAGCTTAGTGGTTCTTATCCAGGACACTTAAATATTAAACCATGTGTAATAACATATCCAACAAAAGAAAGTGAGTCTTTTAATTGCCAAAAATTTTGCAGTGTCTAATACGCCTGCAGCTGTTTTCCAGGACCAGACTTTATGACTCACTATATAAATATTTTATCTTCACCATAAATATCGCTCTAGCCTATGATGTTAGCTTTGGTCAAGTGCTTATTTTGGACCAAGGAAACTGCTACAGGGACTGAATTAGTTTTGGCTCATCTATCTTTTTCACTTTCTCACCTCTCGGCCCCTCTTACTTTGTCTTGGCTGTACCGGACAGACGATTCTCACTCGCAACGCAGAAAGGAAACACGAGCAGCAAAAAAAAAAAAGTACAACAGTAAAACTGATTATTGTTTTAACCCTTCGTGGGGCACTAATTAGAACAATGAAACTAAAGGATTCTACTCCGGGAGCTTTGAAAAATATAAAACCGGTGTGTCATTTTTCCATATGATAAAATTTGTAGGAATGTGCAAAAGTGACCAGATTCAGGTTTTCCCACCACTTATCAATATGTTTCTTAATCTTACTCATTCCTACTTATGACACCCTGTTTTCATTACTCATACATTACCGAGTACCACTGCCCTACTATACAGTGTTACAAGTTATTAAAAGTTCCTTACATTTAATAAAAGTATCACCATTAGCACATATTTCTCACTCCTGTGATTGCTTGTGTGGAAGGAGTGGAGATGTTATTGTTAAGACGTGTCGAGTACGGGATCTTTGTTATTAAATATGCAACTCTGGGCAACTTCCTTCGTCTGGATTCTGGTGGTTTTCACTGCTGAAGTCACAGTCAGTTGTGTAAACCTTGGACACATCTCTGCTCATGATAAATGATTTGTAAAATTCTGGATTCTCCTAAGTGTTTTTATTGGATGAGTATGACCTGCAAAGGTTTGACTAATGATGGTTAATTTACCCCCCCCCCCCCCTGTTTCTGGATCTCTCCCCGTGATTTCACTTGGACGTTTCTGCTGATACTGTGCGCTCCTCTACTTAAACCGAAGACACGCACTAATTACTTGGGTCTCTCATAATGGATGTCCTGATGTTTTATTTACCCGACGAGACTTTAATCAGCTCCCCGATTTCCTCTGTTGTTACACACCTTACCTTGAAACATGGCCGGTGTATATCCTCTTATCTGACGGAGCCCACTGTGCTCGCCAGCCGGCTGCCGACAGGAGAGCTGGAGGTGGCAGACAAGGTTGGGGCGGATGTGTTATGTGTGTTATGTGTGTTTCTCTAAATGTGTAGATGTGTTTTGAATACCGCCTTTGTACAGTACTCACTTCTACACGCACGCCTTTGTGTGTGTGTGTGTGAGTGTTAATGTGCGTGACAGGTGGGAACTCCTATGTCAGTGGTGAGGTCGCACCCTCCGAGCTCTGCCTTAGGTGTCTGCAGAGGTTCTTATCAACTCAGCAAACGATAAGGTGAACACCTTTTCACCCCCGACACACACACAACCCCCAAGATGTCATTAGCCTTTACGCAAACAGCAGGCCCCGAGACAACCTGGGAAAGTGTGTGGGGGGGGGGGGGGGGGGGGGGGGGGGGGTCACGAGCGCGTCTCCAACACGTTTCCAGCCGTTCGTGCAAACGTAAGCATTGTGCATTTGCTGCTGCGCTAACAGTAATAACACTGAGGTTAAGATGCCAACACAGATGACTCCTTTTGAAAAAAAGATATTTACAGAGTGATACATGTAGGTGATGCACGTAGGCTGAATACATTTCCACTTTAATTAGCATTGATAGTGTATGACGGTGAATTCACACTTTTTAGTAGTTTTTGACAGGTTTGAGTTACTTGGAAAAGTTAAATTTTACTTTAGTCCAAGCATTAAAAACGTAAAAAAGTACAGTGTGAACTGTAAAGTGGAGGACAGTTTTTCTGTTGCTTATGTTTCAGCGATACCAACTTCACAGCACTTATACTGATGGTGGAAGTCTTTCAGGGCCTTTTTGAATGTTGTATTATAATTTATTGGTGAATTATTTACAGAAAGAGCTGATGATCTTATTATTTTTTAAATCATTTGTATGTTTCCACTGTGCAGTATGTGCCAGTATGGTAATGCACGTTATGGGTTTTTGTGTGTTTCCAGTGACAAAAGTTGTGGATAGCACCCAACTTGTTACAATTTTTTCGTAACTCCTCCATTGAGGTACCTGGCTCATCGATACGGGTTCCGTAAGGAGGAGCGACAACGCAGCCGTCTGCTGATTGGTCATTTCTTGGCAGCATGTCTCCTCGCTGCCTGAAGCCTTCTCTCTACAGCTTGTCTTTGAAAACCCAAGTGAAAAGAAAGAGCACAATGCAGAGTTCCTCAGACATTGTGTTCTCAATGATGTCACACACCTCTGTCGTTACATTTTAAACGTACTCTCTGCGGTGGAAACACGCAACAGATTTCAGTCTGGGGAGGCTTTTCGGTACCGTGCAGCACTGTGGCGTACTGCGCAGTGGAAACACGGCTAAAGGTAGCATTAAGCTAGTGGCAAGTGAATTAAGTATTCACTCACCCGAAATGAAGTGTCAACCTGCAAAATCTGTAAAGGTCCTGTAGTAGTGCACTGGTCCCACTTTACAGAAGAAAACCACTTCCATTTTCACCCTGTGTTCTTGAAGATGCTGTGATTTCTGTCTGTTATACTTTTCGGCTGAAATATCTGGCAGCAGGTAGAAATCTGCAGATATGGTGAAAACCTAATGACTATGACAAGAAGTAAGACTTTTGCAAATACTTATTGAAAGTGCCATCCTTTATCCAAATAGTTCCATTTTATGACTTTCTAACAGGGCTATCTTTTTTTTTTTTTAGTATATTAAGATTAAATTGAAAGCACAACGGCATAAAAATAATGCGGTTTGCACAGTCTCCTCACAGCAACAAGATCTGGGCCTGCCTGGCGAGTTTGCATGTTCTCCCTTTGCACATTTGGCTTTTTTTATATGTACTTTTGGAATATTCTTTACTCAACGAAAGCGCAGCCATATCAGGTTATTTTATAATTCTCAATAGAAATGTCTTCTCAGGTAATTGTCTTCTTGTGGTGGCACTCTTGATGTTGCATTGTTAGGCTTCAACTCCCACATCTCTACACTCCTAATGTTTATATTGCAAATTAAATGAAAATGGAGGGAAACTTTATTCACTCAATATTTTCACATTCTTTTTCCTCATTGACATTTTGATTGTCTATAGCACATTACAAAAAAAAAAATCATACCATAATGTTTCCAACCATATTTTTCTCTTCTACTCTAACAGCACAAAGGTATATACTTTGTGAGGGAGCTTAAACTTGAGCATCTCAGTTTCCGCTTCTTTTCTATTTTACCTGGTTTCTCCTCTGATCTCATCCAGAGATGCTACAATAAAGCCAAGATTTTTTGTTTTTAACTCCCCTGTAATGTTCTAATACTTTCTCTCTTTTCCTAATATAAACACAGGGACGGCTTCAGCGAGCTGCGCTTTGTTTTAAATTCGAGCAAAGTGGGGAAATAAAAAATGGATTTGGCAGTCACACTCGCAAAAGTTTCATAACTATCACTTTCTCAAGCAGAGTGTGACGTATAACTTACACCAAAAGTGGTCATTCATACAGTAAACCGTCTGAGACGGTTCCCACTGAACTCAATGCACATACCTCCATATCGTTCACGACCCAATATGGTCATAAGGTGCTGTTATTGAAAAACTGTCACCCTGTCATGTCCATCTCAAATGGTCACATCCTGATTTAGATCCGTGTTCAGTTTAAGCTTGCAAACACCGAGAAGACACAGCGAATCAACGTCTGGAAATAGTTTTTTATGTAGAAGTTTAAGTTGGAGCTTGAAAACAATGAAGTGTGCTACTGGGATTTCACTTAATATTACTACAAATGAAGTCAACTGTTTTTTACTGAGATTTCTTTTCTTGCTCAAGCCTACTGCTGCTGTCTGTATGTCTACATCTCAGCTGTTTTTTCTTGCTTCTTCTTCTTCTTCTTCTTCTTAGTGGGTTTCTTTTAAGGAGTGGCAATATCCATAGATCCAATCGGACATGAATTCGACTGACCCGCACAGAGCTGACGGCTAAGCTGATATGTCGCAAAAATAATTGACGCAAACGAACAAAACGGAATGCATTTTTCTCCAAATAACCAATTAATTACAGTAACTAGTAAAGTGACAGCTCTCCCTTTAAAGAAGAACATTGGGACTGTAATCAGTGACTAATTTTCAGTAACTTGGACAAGACTGGTCCTGAAATATAATCCTATGCAGACACAGTAGGAAACAGCTCTTGTGCACATGCTTATGTAGATGGACAATAACAATTCACTCAAAGAGTTGTTGTATAAACGGGGTCTTAAATGAGATGTTTTCTTACGTTTCTCCAAAGCTTTAATGCATGACTTAGAAAAATAAAACATCTTCAGCTTTTTGGATTATCTCTAAGATATAAGAAAAATAGATTCCGACTAATGAAAGAGTCCAAACAGATTTCATTTTCTGTTCAATCCTTTGTTTTTAAAAGTTGCCGTACTTACTAAGTACTAAGTACTCAAACCCAAAAGGCTTCATTCATTCTCCCAAGAAAACAGAAGTCTTTTTTTATTTTGCGCTCATGTTTCGTGAGAAAATAAATGACTAAGCAGTTTGACCCGTGCCTGTCATTTATTATCTTTCAATTTACGTTTTGATTGGATTTAATTAGCTGTATTTGCGTGTATATTCATGTGATTATGGAAATGCTAAGCTTGTTGTTTGTGGAAATACTGGGAGTTTTGTCAAATTCCCCCCATAAATGACACAGTACCGCTTTTGTATTTTCTGTTTCACTTGTGATGTTTACTTGTGTCAGGTCAAACTGCGATCCTCGTGGTGGGGTTTCCACTGGATGTGCTTCATTCTTGCTGGTTTTTCGGTGGATTCGAACGATTTTGCAGACTATTTTATTGGTGTTGCTTGTGTGCCTTCGTTTGGGTGTTGAGTTATATTTTTAATCGCTGCATAGGTGATTTCCACAACTTCCCCAAAACCTTGCATGCTCAAACTGTGACTTAAGCCAAGCTGATTTATAGACGTGTCATTCACATTTCTTAGTGTGTATTTAACTTTAAATTTGATATAAATATTGTGATCGGTTTGTCCATTGACCTGATATAACTAGACATTGCATGAGGGGGGAAAAAAAGGTTGATTCTGCCTGGAATATTTATATATGTGCTACAAATTGTGCGCGATATCCATTGTACAAATAGAACAGGTGTCTAAAATCATTTTCATGTCTGCTCTCCATCTGCCAAGATGTATTTTTTGTTCTCTTTATAAGACCGGGGGTCTCCTCGGGGAGTGGTGTCACTGTTCGGGCCTATTTATTTACAATGTCTTTCTCTCACACATTCCTTCTGGGTGAGCCGGGCCTTGGGCTGCCAGCAGAGGACGTGGAGTCAAGGAACCAAGGCCACTGTCAGCTCTCAGTGGTTAGAATAACCCAGTAAATCCTCCCGGGAGCAGGGGAACGGGGGCTGAGGTCCAACAAGAGTAACTGAGAGGTGAGATAGTCGATTGAGGTTTGCCTTGAATTACTGAAGTCATATTACACTTTTGAGCTACATCCAGTGTTCCATTGAAACGAATAGAATATTGAGTGTAATTTACTTTTTATGAATTAATTTTTTTTTTTCAAACCCAGTATCGATTCCACCTATTCTTTAGATATTGTACAACTATGCATTTGTATAGTGGGAAGATGCGGCTTGATTTAATCATCTTAATATATAACCATTCAGTTGTCTCTTTTTACATTAAATTACCTCCATTTCTCTTACATCATTAAATGATCCAGTCCAATTTCTGGCAGGCAGGATGGATATTTTTCTTCTTCTGGTGGCCACAGTGATTAAAGTTGTCCATCCACGTGTTAAGTGAGCATAACTCTCCCAGCAGCCGACATGTTTCAAGCCACAAATAAACCATCCAATGTTTTGTTCTTGGTTTTATCGTACGTATCAGTTTCTTCAAGTAGTAAATGGCAATATAAAAATAACACTGAGTGGGAGTCTTGATGTCTCGTTGGATTCAGGTAAATAAACGAAACAGTCCTTCCACATTTCACCTTCTACTGTTACTTTGCTTGAGTTAATCATTGAAGATTCAACGACCATGACCTCGGTTTAGCCATCATCCTGTCTTTCTCGTCTCTCTTTCTCTGTTTTTACTGACTTCCCATGTCCAACAGATTTAATGCTTCGCCATAAAAGTAAAACTTTGTGGTTTGTTGTTATTCCTATGAGTTGATTTTAGATTACATTACGTTAATTAAGGAGCTGTCAGTGTTCTGCTCTGCTCTTAATTATCTCCACATCCGTATGCATGTATTTGCTTCATGAAGCGTGACCGTATGTTCTGTGGCTATTTCCAAACCCTAATAACACAGACGCTGACCACAGGCCCTTCAAAGCTGCGGCTCCAAAATCTCAAAAGGTGGCAAAGCCAGTCGCCTCACTTTTGTCGACGCGGTACCGAGCTGCTCCGCGGCCACGATCGTCTCAATTAAGAGTCACACAACAAATCTGTCTCCCCGCTCATTGTTCTCGTGCTCCCCTCCTCCGGAGCCCCCGTGACAGTGTGTGCCTTTGACACGTGTGCAGGAAGGACACACTATCAGTTTTTCTAATTACTTATTGGTCATGATCAATTAGCAACATTTTAAGGCACTACGGTAACCTTGTATAAATACACCAGTGGAGTTCAGCAGCCATCATGGTTGACAATTAAATTGGTCTGTCACTGCTGGGTCCTTCATTAATCTCAACTTGTCATTCTTGTTTATGCTGGTTATAATGGCTGAGTGGGTGTGCGAGGGAAGTCAGCGTTCGCCTGTGTGTGTGTGTGTGTGTGTGTGTGTGTGTGTGTGTGTGTGTGTGTGTGTGTGTGTGTGCATGCGCAGAGGAGCGGAGGTCACATCAAGCCTGTGATGTGAGAGAAGCTCGGAGCTTTTGTGTGTATACATGTGTCATACGCACATGTGTGTTTATTTGCACGGATTTATACATGTACATGTTGGCGGAGGTGTATATTTTCTATGCGAGCGCGAGTGCGCGACGTGGAAATCGCTTTAATCGCAACTGTCACGTTGAAGCCAGTTGGCACCCCGGAGCCATTACCTCATGTGTCCTTGAGTATTTTCTAAATTGCTCGGAGATGTTTAAAGCCTCTCCAAATGACTTTCATAATCACGCGGTAATGTGGCCATTTACACTATGTGAGAAAGTTCTGACTTACTTAAACCCACCTTTACAGTGATCGAACCAGACAAAAAAGCTATTGTATGCTGTCCTCTCAGTGTTTCCCTTCACAATTTTCTCAGCGCATCCCTCAGGATAACTTTCAGTCAGTGCCTAATTACTTAATTTACTTCTGACTGTTTGAAATTTCCTTGGCATTTTGGTTAACGGAACTAATGGGATCGCTATACTGAGCGCTGGGAAATAGGACGCACACACAGGCACGCACAAACTGGTGGGAAACAATAGACAGAATGCCTACACACAAACTCACTCTTGTGCTGCTGACCTCTCCACCCTTTTCACTGTCTTCTGACCCCCAAGTGTGACCCCACCCCCGCCCCACCACAGCCACTCCCTTTGGCAGGAGCCTGATTTGGCTTTGGTCACATACCCCCGGCCTTCCAACCCCCCCAACCCTCATTGTTTTGGTTTTTTTTAGCGAGGCTGTGACTGGAGACGAACAAAGGAGCGTGAGGGCGCCTGCGGGCGCAGGTTCACCCTGGTTTGTATTTACATATGAATGTCAGCACCTATTTCATAACTTGTCTCCTCCATGCAGCTTTCCGCACTGATATGATGAGTGTGTAGAATTATGAATGTGCGTGTGCGAGCGAGTCATGGAAATTTGGGAAGCAAGGATCGTGGTCCTCATGAATTAGTTAAGAAGATGATGTTAATGATCAATGTAGTGTTGTGTGAATTTATATCTAATTACTAGAAATGAATAACGATGACTAGATGTGTTTACTGTGTTATTTTTATTTGCTTTGAAAGGAGAGTTGTTTTAGCGACTGAGTTAAACTCAGTATTTGAACTATTTTTTGAGTTTTACTATCATCTTATTTAATGTTTTGTTTTCGCAGATTGAAGAACATAAAAACAACATAAAAATTTATGAAATCAACACAATTTCACATGAAATCTAAAAGTATGATCTAATTAAATAATAACATTTAAGTAGTATATTAACCTTTCTACCTCTTTTTATATATAAATACATATATATATATATATATATATATATATATATATATAATCCCAAAATATTTGTACTGTGGCACATTCACAGTATTTTTATGCATTTTATTATTCTCTTTTAAACTTTCTACCTCTTTTTATATATACGTACAATGTTGTCTTTAAATCAATGACAGCAGAGATCATTCTGATTCTCATAATTAGATAAAGCCATCCGGCTCACACATTGTTCATTGCACTTTAATAATAGTTACGTTTCTTTCGTACCATAACAGAGCTACAAACTGAAAATGAATGAACGATCCGGCTGTGAATATCCACATAAAGTGAGACATTTTTAAATAACGGAAATATTCTTTGAACAAACAGTCTAGTTTGTCATTCTTTGTTTCTTTTCCGCCTTGAATCAGATCAGGAAGATCAACTGAGAATTTCTGCACATGGCAGTTCTTGTCTTTTCTTGGCAGACTCTCGGTGTCAGGCGTTAAGTCATGCACCTTGATTAATACACACTCCAGCACGCGCGCAGGCACGCACGCAGACACACATGCACATTAAGTCATAATTAGCAGGGTGTCCATGCTTGAGTGGTCGTGTGTTGAGCAGTGGAGTGGACAGTGAGCAGGAGGGAGGGAGGGAGGCGGTCAGGCTGCAGACAGACTCGTCACAACTGTTTTGGGACTGTCACCCGGGACTCAGAGGATGGACACACACTCTCTGCTAATTAAGAGTCCCGAATATTAAGTGTTGTGTCTGTCTGCCCGTGTGTGTTTGTGTCAACGTCCCTTTGTGTCTGTGTGCGTGCAACTCCAGCAAGACTTCGTGCTCGCATCTTCTTAATCTGTGAAACGTTGTGCCTGTGACGCTCGGCGTATCCTGCTATTTTGATTTGATCTACTTTGTTTGTTTGTTTTTTTGTTGTTGTGCACCTTTTAACAAAGCCCAAGAAGTTTTTAGCTCCGGTTCTCATTTGCAGACCGTGTATAACTGCAGCCTTGTATTTGTAAAACTGTAAAGTTGAATATAATTCTTGTAAATCATCCCACTCCAATGAAAACATCCAATATGTCTATGAACAGACAGATAATATATATTTTTTTCATAGTCATAAAGAACATTTACACATGGAGAAGAACAACGCCTCAAATACTTGGAAGGTTCTTGCAGCCAATCAAAAGGAAGTTCTTGTATAAAACCTGTAATTGCTTTGTGAGGACACGTGTGGTTGTCTGTCTCCCTGTGTTTGTCCTGTGATGGACCAGTGACCGGTCCAGGGTGTAAACTGTCATCTTCCATAGTTAGCAGGGATCTGCTCCAGCCCTGGGAGTTACCGTAGATAACGAGGCTGTAAGATGACTACTTGTCTCGTGTCTTTTCTCCTTATTCTTTGTTTTAAGATAATGAATCTGGAAAGCTTTTAAGAAGCAATTCTACTTATTAGCTTTTGCATAGCTGTCAAAATGTGTATATCAGACAGCCTTTGAAATAGTTCAGGTTGATAAATAGAGATTAAATGGAGAGGTTTTCATTTAAAAAATAAATTCAGCATTCATGATGCTGCACATTCACTGCACACAACAACCCAAACATAACCCCATTAGATTGTTTTATTCATTTATGCATAAATGAAAGTCACCATGCTCACATGTGCTTCATCATTCCTCCATCCCAACCGCCGACAGATCCTCGTCAGGCTTGCTGACTGGTAATTGGAAGGAGGTGGTTGTGATTAAAATTCATATTTTATGCCCCTCATCACATCTGCATAGCCACGGGACAGGCCTGCAGCTCTCTGTGTCTGGGACGAGGCTGCTGGTGCGTCTGTGTTTGGGGCAGGGTGGGATGGGATGCATGAACACTACTCACACATCAGCGCACATATGAACAAGCATATATACACGTACACACACACACACACACACACACACACCTACGTTGCATACATCTTCACCCTGTGCCTCCCTCCTTTTCCTCGTTCCAGCTGAGTAAGACCAGGCCCGCGTCATTTCACCCCAGGGTGCCCGCCGGGGTCAGAGGTCATGTGTAATGGCCCAGTGCATCCATCCCCGAGCACAGTAAGCCTACTCCAGCAGCCCGACACACTCCGCTACTCCCTTACCCGCCTCCCAGCCTTTTTTTTTTTTTTTTTTTATCAAAGCCAATACAAAGACAGGGAGCGTGCGTGAGTGAGCGCAGGTTTGTCAGAGATCACATCCAGGGTTTCAAGTTACTGAACCAGAAAGTGAGAAGGAGCCATGATCAGCCGACCACCTACACCTGAATATATATATATATATACAGTAATGCTAAAGTCCACAAACACAATAATCTGCTGTTAACTTGAAGACAAAGTGAGCAGGTTTACATGGCTGCGATAGTCTGTGAAGAATAATCTGAGAAATTTGGTATTTGAAAGACCCTGGATTATACGATTCAGTCCATTATTGGATTCCTTTCGGAGTATGTACAAATATATGAAGTGTTTCTTTACTTGCAAAACATTCGGCCTTGTCTTGTTGAACATAGAAAAGACTATCAGAAAAAAAGAACTAACAAGAACGAGTTTAAGCTGTATAGCACAGAGATAACTTAGGTAATAAATATGGATTTACTTTCAGAATTCTCAGCACTCTTACAATCGGCAGCCCTGAAATATATCTTTACTTTTTTAGCCAAAATAGTGACGTGATCTGGTTAGTCTGGTTTCTTATGACAAAGTGACACGACCAAAAATAGTGCTCCAGTTTTCCCATAAAAATCGAGCATGATATATATATTGTCCCTGATTGGGTCAAATCTAAGATATGGAGAAGTTTAACATTAACAATGTAGTTTTCAGTCACCATAACGTGGCATTTTATAGCGATTTAGAATGAAACATGGTGCACAATTACGAATTTTTGATTCTCAGAACTCCATGACATCCTTTTGTATCACAGCTTGTGTACATCGATCATTGCACACGGGCACAACATGCAGACGCCACATAGAAAAGCCCCTAATTGGATATTTTCTCCCGCTAACCATTGCTTCTCCTTCTGCACAGAGATTGTGTCACAGAACATGGATGAAACAATAAAACAAAGCGAGCAAGAAAAAAGTTGATTCCACCGTTGGCTGAGCGGATTGTCTTCCAATGTCAAGGTTGCTGGTTTTATTCCGATCTTGTGGACGCTGATGTCCAAGTTGCTCCCAGTGGAGGTCGGTGACATTACATAACAGCCATTGTCAATGCAGTGAATGCTCTATATCATTTTTTTATAAGGCCATTTACTGAGTGTGTTTATGAAATTGTTTGAAATGTGTAAGAGCATTTGATCACGAGGCCGTTCCGTCTCACCCCGAGCGGCTCGTCAGTCCTCGGCTGTTTCCGTGTTTGACAGGACAAATCTTCAATGACGGCGGTGAAGTTTCACGCTGCGTAGTTTGATGTGATATTTGCATTTGCTCAGTAATTTATTACTCCGCATGTGCTCTTTATGAATGTGTGTTATTAGACTGCGGTTGATGGTGGCCGTTAAAGGGTAGGCAAAGTGTCAGTCTTAAGATGGAGACGGGATGAATGATGACCTCTGTAAAATTTGAATTATGGTTTGATACAACATTGGTTTAGCTTCCTCTTTATTTTTACACAAGGTCATGTCAGTATTATTTAAAGTATATAGCACTCACAGTAATGGAGTACCGCAGTTGGGGTGTAGGGGAGGAAAAGTAGGATCTTGCTTTATTGAAACCTCAACAAATAATCAGATTACATATTGTCTTTTTCCAACTTATTGGCCTGTAGATGGATTTTATTTTCTCATGATGCCTCAGCTTTTATTAAAGATAAAATGATACTTTGGTGGCTGTAAATGAGCAGTAAAGCTGGAGACGCTACTATTTCAGGCTAATTACAGAAAAGAATGGATTCGTTCAATGAGGCGTTGCCTTGTTGCAAACAATGGAGCAACAATTTGGACTTTTTTTTTTTTCTCTCACTGGCTCATTCTCACCTTTTCTGCCTCTTCCCAGTTTTTCACCTGTGTTCATTTCATACGTGGCAGCGCTGCTAATTGCACCAGTGGTACGAACGCTCATGAATGTAGCTGATACTTGTAACAGCGGGCCAAGAGGTGAGACCTGCACTGAATCCGAATAGCGGATGTTTATTCTCTTTATGATGTAAAGGCTCAGTGACTGCAGTTTAAATCGGATTTTTTTTAAACATGGTTTGAAGTCGTCTCAGTGGTGTAGTGGTTAGCACCTCATCATATCACAAGACTGTCCCTGGTTCAAGTCTAGGCTTGCTTGGGGGCTTTTTTTTTTATCAGTTAGTGTGTGACTGTGTGTTCTGACCCTGTGATGCACTGATGGAGCAGTGGTGAAGATAAATGGATTGAAAAATAGTTTATACTTTTGGGTAAAAGTGACAAACTACCTCCCAAATACTTGGTAAATAGTGTGTTTAAAATCAAAGTCATAGTGGCAACGCTTTGATTCATTGTGTTCAGTAGAACTAAAAACAAGTGAATATGAGTTCTGTACAACTCGATCTCAGAGAAACACTAAACTGATCACCTTTTATTAATATTATTTGAATGCATATGAAAACTCAGTATGTTTCTATGGCCTAGTTTCATTGTTGTGGCTGTGTCATATAGTTGTTTATTTCAAGAGTAACTACGTTTCCATAAACACCTCTGGTTAGCCCAGTAATGGAGTTCCATGGAGAAACAGGCCCCACATGCCTAAGACCTGAGATTAGTGTGTGTGTGTGTGTGTGTGTGTGTGTGTGTGTGTGTGTGTGTGTGTGTGTGTGTGTGTGTGTGTGTGTGTGTGAGAGAGAGAGAGAGAGAGAGAGAGAGAGAGAGAGAGAGAGAGAGAGAGAGAGAGAGAGAGAGAGAGAGAGAGAGAGAGAGAGAGAGAGAGAGAGAGAGAGAGAGAGAGAGAGAGAGAGAGAGAGAGAGAGAGAGAGAGAGAGAGAGAGAGAGAGAGAGAGGAGAGAGAGAGAGAGAGTGAGGGGTAGCTCACTAAGTGACGCAGTGATGTCATATTCTTGTGTTTTCACATGGCAACCCGATAGCACTGAACAATCCGAGGCGAGCAATTTTTGGCTGAAGCGCACTTGACATAACAGAGAGATAATTGTAGACTTTGTGTCCGCGGACCCTCCAGAGATCCAGAGGATCAAACCCTCTAGGATTTCAGACACTTTGATGATGCGTTAATGCCTGGAAAAACATTTACCGCCTCGGAGATCACAGATGGAGTGATGTAAACGCAACGCAGTTCAAGTGAATTGTCCCTTGATATCGAGAAATGATGTAGAGTTTAGATTTGTAGATATTTTGTCTCAACTGCTGCCAATGTGTTGGATATAAAATGCATTTGTATTTTAGCGCCCTTCACCCCAACAGTTTATCAGTGGCATGGTGAAGGATGTTGTTTGGTGTCGTTTCATGATGGAAACTCCGTTGTGTTGTGAATTATTCTGCTGAGATCTCGCTCACCCAGGACTTCCTGGACGGGAGTTGACATTAATTTAAACAGTAAAAGCCAATTATGTTGAGCATATTACAGCCATTGAGATTGACTTAGTCGTATAAATGTTTTAAAGAAATGGTTGGATGGAGAACACGTGGTGTATTTCGCACTTGACTTTCAGTGGTGGATGCCTCACATTGTTTTCAAACCATCCACACATACAATAGCTGGATATGAAGAAAGGCAGGGTACAACCTGGATGTGGCAGCATGTCCATTACAGGGAAAACACACAGAGACAGTCAGTCACATTCACACCCAAAAATATTTTTTCCTTATAACAAAGAAGATTCCTATTTTATCATAGCATTTGTTTACAAACTACCATAGTGTGAATTAATGTCATAATGGCCAATAAGTTAAAATGTTTGGCCTTTTTCGATGTAATAAAGCATGTAATAACTTGCTGATAGGTATTACATTATTGAAGCTGCAAAAAGAAATAAACCTGCATGTTTCGTGCCATTTATTTTTGTTTTGTTTTTTTGTTTGTTTTTAAATCAAAGACAAGTATAGTGGATGGGATGGTCATCGAATGCATTCATTGAAAATGCACGCTTTGCAACAATGAAGGGCTTTATTACATTATTCCGTTATTGCTTGTTACAACTTGTTCTGGTTGTTACTGAAATGTGCTTGGAAATTCAGTCTCTCGAATGTTGGATATTAATGTGTGGAAAAAAAGTTAACATCAGTACTTTTACTTGTAATTTGGTCAAAGTTAAAGTAGTCGGTTTCATTGTTCTCTGCTCAAATCAAAATCATGAATTAACTGATCTGATAAGATCAAGACTTTTGAAATATAAAATGTTATTTGTATCTGTGTGTGCATTCTTTCTTTTCATATTAATAAGAACCGTAGCATCTTGTTGTTTTTGTCTAATTTGGTAGATAAAGGTCAGTAAAATAACCACTGACACCTGACAAACATGTTTCCTGACTCCGTCCAGTAAATCTTTATTGTTGATGATTATGACAAAGCATTCTTAACCTCTCGGTGTTTGTAGCCTCAGAGCGGGGAGAAAGTGTTGGCTCTCTCTTCTTTACGAGAAGGATAAAAAAAAAAAAAAAAAAAAAAGTATTTTTTAAGAGGCTGGTTGCCTTGAAGCAACGCAGGAATACCTTCGGGATCGTAAAGCCTCTTTAAACACGTGAGAATGAGCAAAGTGCGATTTTTAAAGCTGTGTTTAAAACCTAACAGTTATCTTTATATTATGAGACACCTGGCATTAATGACAGGCTTTAGCAGGTAACTTTTTACTTGAGGACTTTCCATGCACATTGTCATTAATGTGTATTCGCTGTTTTCACCGTCAGCACAGTGTTTTTGGAGCGTTCACTGAGAGTGACTCGTCAATTTACCGTACCGTCTCAATATGAACGTAATTGTGTCCCTCATCTTTCTTTTTGATGCACATATTACAGAACTGCATCATCACATGGACCGCTCTAATGACAGAGTCACTTTGCTGTTGCCAGCTTTGGTCAGAACGGTCGAAAATATTGACTTTGTTTACTGAAAAGTACAGATAATACTTTGGTTATAGTAAATGTCAAGTCAAAATCAACAACGTTACGGTGAGCTTGAGCAAAGTCCAATGATAACACAGGATGTTACCGAATGTCGAAAACAACTGAAGAGCTTCCTAAATTAAATGTACGTCAGAAAATAAAATGTACTGGACTATAGATAGACAAACTCTTTTAATTAAGGCATCTTAAATGTTATTTTTTTTGTTTGCTGTAGTGATCTGATGTACACAGATGCATATGTCCAAACACACAAACATCATCACTGTTATTATATGTTATTGTAAAACTGACTAATCAACATCAACGCTGAATACTCCAGATAAAAGTCAAAACAAATAACAAGACAGTTTGAAAAATGTAAGAAGGAGGAAGTACAGATGCTGAGAGGGGACCAAAGTTAAAAAGAAGAAAAAAAAAATAATGAAAACGAAAAAAATGTAATTCTTCCGAAGTACAGTTAAAAAGTAAAAATACCTCATACAAAACTTGTACCGTCATCTGGTTTATAAACAATAACCTGCAGGTAAACATTGCATTAATCCACTACGTTTACTGATGTTACATTAATGGTGTTGTTGTGTTGCTTTTGGGAGGAATCAGGACTTTGTGTGACTAATAATAAAATATCATTCTAGTGAAAACAATGCAGGCGCCAGGTGCTGCTAAGCTGACTCAGCATGTCACCCTATACTCTCTGAAACTTTCTGAAACTTTCTGAACTGACCAGGTTTCAGCTTGCCTGACTTGCCATTGAGACATTTATAAAACTAGTTTGGAAAATAACACCAGTAATTCAAAATTTAAGGACAAACATTATATACGTGTCAGATCCCAAATTTCCACATCATTACATCATAGGTATTTTTAATCAATCAATCAGACTTTATTGATTTTTATTTATTGATTTTTTACAATCATAATTGGAAGAGAGTGCTGCATAGTTTGTACTCTGAATGAATATATAGATATGAATAAAAAGCTTTCATTTTTCAAGAAATGCAGTCATTTGTATGTATTATTACAATATTGGTTGTTGTTATTACATTTGATTTCTCAATGTAATAACTTATTTGGCAGAAATGTTATTACCATAATGACCTCTATATCTTATTACAATCGACAAGTTATTACATTACTGGCCATTAATACATTATTGGTTATTGCATACGGAAATAAATAAGTTAATATATGTTGATAAAGTAAAAAAAATGAAATAACGTCCCAACTAGATAATACATCAATAACAATACACAACAACATTAAATACAACTTGGTTAGATAATCAATCGTAGGTCAAAAATTAAAAAAATTCTATTAAAAGCCAAAAGTTAAAATTCAAAAACGAATTGATCTAATAGTATGTGTTCTGATTGTGCGTCATCAGGATAGTACTTAGCAGTGCATACCTCCCCAAGTCTATAGACAATTTACCCATTAAATAAAAGGAAATGTATCACACCGCTGCAGTAGCATTACTTCACTCTAGTTTTCAGTGTTAGAAGCATTTTTCCTGCATGCTTGTGTGTCGTTAGTAATCTAAGCATCTGTATCTATTGTTCAAGGACCCTGCATTGTTTTTGCATTAAAAAAAAAAAAAAAAAAGACTTTAATGCTGATCAGTTGTTGCTCTGAGGTATAGTTTTGAGGATAACTGAAGCTCAGGTGTGTAAAAACAAACTGTTAATAGAAAAAGTAAAAAACAAACTGTATCCCTGTCTCTCTGTAAGATGTAAATGTGCTCAGTTATTATTCATCCAAGCAGGCGGATCGTGTCTGTCTCATGTTATCCGTCCCATTCATGTAGGAGTTCAAGCTGTTCCCTCTGATTTATGACTCTGGGGTCTAAGTCTGTATATTTACAGTCTCATGACCTGAAAATGACACCCGCTGGGCCGAACAAGTAGGGGAGAGAGGGGCAGGGAGGGTCACGGACTGTAGCACACGCAAACATACACAGACACACACATTAAATGTGCTTTTGTCCGATGAAGTTACACAGAAGTTACACATCTACTGTGACAAAAAAAGACAAAAAAGAAAAGAAAAGGAACTTGGCACAAACTTTAAAACATGCAATCACATGTTGTATTTTGTGCGTTCTGTCTTCTGCCCATATTTGGATATGTGAGAGGTTCTAGATGATCTGATTATGTGACTTTTGCCTTCACTTCTCTGGCATAGACCAGGTTCCTTTATTAGGACATTTAGTATTTTTGCAGAGGAGAAGAGAGGCCCCGGTTACACAACAACATTTTATGAGACAACACTTGCAAGAAAAGTGTTGCGTTTACACTGCAGCCGGCTGACAACGATGTAGTTAGTATAGCGGGCCACGGGAGGGCGCTGTTGCTTGTTTTTGTAACGTAATCCACACAGACGTGTGCAGGGAACAAGACACTATAAACTTGAACAAAATCCAAAGTACCCGGTTTAAAAAAGTTATAAATACAGTCGATCTGAACACCGGTGTCGTGTAAACGGACCCCCCCCCCCCCCCCCCCCCCCCCCCCCAAAACCCCCCCAAAAAGTGAAGAACGTTTTAGTGTGGGTTTGCATGTTCTACCTATGCATGCGTGGCGTCGCTTCCTCAGTGACAAAACATGCATTCGAGGATAATTTGAGTGTGTAATTTAAAGTGTGAATCTGTTTTTCTGCGTTTGCCCTGCCTTCATTAGACTTCCTGGGAAAGTAACAGTGTCGGAAAAAAATTCAAATTACAATAATCAACACATCAACAGAGCATCTCCTGGATCTCGCCGCAGTTCGCAGATAGAGCGAAGTGGCGGCTAAGAAAATGGCAGCGCGCTAACTTGTGTGACGGCTGCAGTTTTGGAGGTGACAGCAGCGTGGATTGACACCCTCGGCTTCAAGTTGTCACGGGCGCTTCTCCAGAGAGGCAAATGGCCCTTGGCAGCGAGCGCAGTTCACACGGGTCGGATTAAACCGCCGGCGATGGTTCTGTACCTTCGCGGTGTGGCGCTAAAAAGGTTGAGCGACGGCGTGTGTGCGTGTGATTCGCATGACTTTGTGAAACTTTACCAGGGTAAATAGTGCGCTGTCATCTTGTGGTCTCTTTTCACTCGTTTCGCACTCTTGTCCTCCCTGTTTGTCTCTTTTTAACTTCTGAGCTCCACTGCCTCGCATCCGTAGTCCTCGGTGGTATTTGCTTCGTTTTGTTTTCTGTTTCCCCTCTTTTACTTCTCACCTGCTTTGTTTCTAGGAGTAATCTCACAGCAGTCTCTTTCATTTCATTCCTTTGTGTTAATAACTTTGCCTGAAATATCCCTACGACGACTACTACAGCTCACTAGTGTCCTCACTGTATTTACTTTCACCTCGCCCAAATAAGGCATAAAAACACAATCATTGGTGGAAGTATGAATAGTGTTGGGATGGAACTCACTCAGGTCTTTGTGTTATCAGCTTTGTACAGTGTCCACGTGTAGATTCATCTAAAATTGCCCTAAATTACTAATCCCCAAATACCTTTTTTTAATAGGAAAAATAATTGTGTACATTTTTAACATGGTTGCTATTATAATTCTTATACCCTAACCCGAACTCTAATGTGAAATTATAAGAATGTGGTTGAACAAAAGCAGTGTAAACAGAAAAGTCCATGTGACAGTATATACGTTTGAACATGATAACTTTATTTTATATATGAATATGTACAGCACCTTCTCATGCACTCAATAAGTTTAGTAAGTCATATTGAGTGTAGTGTTTTGTGATATATGTAAACTTGTTGATTGTGTAATTGCCGTGAAATGCTGTATAGGTATTTCTTTTTTTTTTAAAGGGCAAACATCAGGGTTGAAATCTTCATTTCCATATATTTTAGCTTGTGTCCTATAATGGGTTAATCTCTCTCTCTCTCTCTCTCTCTCTCTCTCTCTCTCTCTCTCTCTCTCTCTCTCTCTCTCTCTCTCTCTCTCTCTATGTTTGGAGATGGGAGCGATCTGATTGGGTGTCTGGGCTGGAATAAACGTGGAGCTGGACTCGGAGAAGGGGTTGCTGTGTTTTATGAGCCATTAAAGTTTTATTCATCCCTGCACCGAAGCAGCCTTCGGCCACGGGGTCACCATGCTTTAAATAAACTCCCATCATTCCTCTCTCTCTCTCTCTCTCTCTCTCTCGCTCTCTCTCTCTCTCTCTCCTAACCCCCTTTACCTCCCCAATATCTGCCTTCCCACCCACCCCCGCCCCAAACTCCTCCACCCTCAGACTTAATGGACTGTTTATTGTTTGATGTTCAAGTCCGACTCCATCATTTTTTTCCCTCTCTCTCTCTCTCTCTCTCTGTTTTTTGCCTTCCACTTGTGTTTAGTGGTGTGGATGTTTGACTGATGCGGTCTTGTGCTGAACGCGTTGATTCATTTTGCGTGTGAGTGCGAGTCCCTGCGTGTCCAAGCCCGACATACGTCACGCGTTTGTCTTCATCAGCTCGTCCCTCTGCTGTTTTGTTGCATTAAACTTTTAAAAGATAAGACCGAATACTAATACAAGCTATCGTGAAGTACCTTACAGCTCCACTGTTGTTAAAAAAAAAATCTATTAAAAAAATACATGTCTGTTGCAGTCCTGGACACGTTTCTTCATAAAGGAGCTCTGTAGTTCAAATGAGTCAGCTCCACTAACACCGTCCAACTCCACTTTATACTCACTTGAAATGAGTTCCCAACAAACATCCTGTGGCCTGACTTAATAAAGTTTACAAACTACTGAGTGCCTCGGCTGCCTTCACAAAAATAATCATCACCGTGAGAGGAAACGTTTGTGAGTTATTACAAAGTTGTGCATCCTCAGTCGGAACAAATGTGGTCGGGGGGGTTTAATTGGGCAGAAGAGCAGAGCGATGTGCCGAGGCCGTGCTCAGACCCACATTAGCACAGCGTGAAAACGGCGTGACCACTGTGTTGATGCAGAGAGGGTGTCAAGGCAGATGGGTCGGGACAAAAAAAAAAAGGAAAGAAAGAGAGCAAGCGTGTCTGGCAAAGAAATTAATCCTGGCTAAAGTTTTTCCACAGCGCAATGCAGCATCATCTGGCGAGGTGCCACGACGCCAAACACACACGGGCACTAAGTCGTCCGAGACACATTGTTAATGTGAGCAGCCTCTTCTCAACTGTTTACGGCGAAACCCCCCCCCCCCCCCGCTTCCTCTAACAGGAGATGTTCTGATACTTTATATAACTGTTCAAACCGTGATCGTACTTTTTACTGCTGAATTTCAATTGTCATAATACACTTTTTTAATTTTAACTTTACATCCTTTTCACTAATGCGTTGCACTTTTATAATGTTGCATTACATTTAACCTGGAATATTGTCTTTAAATGTATTTCCCATTCTGACTGATAAGTTAAGTTTATAATCACATACATTGCACTTTTTAACTGATCATTTTGCTTGTACTTGATACAGGATACTTTTAAATTGTTACATTACAAAAGTAACAACTTTTTAACTGATACATCAAACTTATTCATTTATACATTAAACTTTTTAACTTATATTTTAGGGGGTTTTTTATGCGTTCAATTACATATTATCCAAAACATTAGGTTTCTCTTTAAATATATATGTTTTAATTGATACATTACATTTCAGTTCTCCAGTTACAGTTTATTTTTAAGTAATGCCTCACATTTTCAACCATTGCATTGTGCTTTTGAACTAGTATATTGCATATTTCAACTGCTGCATTTTGAATTTCTTTTTTTTTTTTTTACATTTTTTACATTTCAACTACCCATGAGTGAAAGAAACTGCTTTGGATATTTGACTTGTGCACCAGATGAAGTTGTAAACATTCAATCCTGTCATTTGTTTCACATAAAAACCTCCTTTGATCTTCACATCAACCGTTACACAGTGCATCGCATGCAAAAAGGATTTAGTCTTCTATATTACAGAAGGCAGACCAGGATGATCCCCGCAGTTTGTTTTTAACGACAATCCCTCTTCTCAGGCTGACCACCCATCTTCTGATGGCATTTGTTGACCAAAAAAAAAAAAGCTTGTCCCTATTCTTTGAAAATGCATCCGTTCATCAGCGAGAACCTGGCGAGGCACGTTTTGGCTGAGGGGGACAGAGTGATAGAGGAGAGATTAGTGAGGGGGAGAGAGCCGGAGAGTTTGCAGAGTTTCCCTCACAAGTTGTGTTACAACTGACCCTGTCCTCAACTTTCACCCCTGACCCTGCCGCAGATCTGTCATGAGAGGGAGCTGCTTAGCACAAAATGGAGCCTGGTTCAAGAGTCAGGAGAGAGAGAGAGAGAGGGGGGGGGGGGGGGGGGGGGGGGGTGTAGAGAGAGAGAGAGAGAGAGAGAGAGAGAGAGAGAGAGAGAGAGAGAGAGAGAGAGAGAGCTTTACCGCACACAGAGGAGTCATTTATCCTCTCTCTCACTTGACTGCCGGGTTTTTTTTCTTCCTTTCCTGTGCTTTCTCTTTTGTTTTCACTACACAGACACTGTTGCCCTTTCTTCCTATACACCCCTCCTCTCCTCTCCCCTTCCCTCCCATCTCCTCGCCATCCTCCGCTTGATTTTGGACAACAGCGTGCCACCATCAGCAGGCACCGTCGCCACCTCCACCACCGCAGGTACGGAACTCGTGGCGGCGAGGACCAGCAGGATTCTGGGAGGGCATTTGTGAGTTGAGGCTTTAATGAGAGGAAGGCCTCATCAGCCTGGGAGGAAAATGTATGCTAATGAGATGCACACAGCAAAAGGGACGCTGGGTAGGCGAGGCAAGCGCTGGCCGGGCTCCTGCTGAGCTCTGACGAAGATGAGCGGCTCAGGTCAGAAGAATGGCAACAAAACACCTCCTCCTCCTTTCTTCTTCTGCTCCTTTCCTTTTCTTCATCCTGCATCCATGAAGGCACAAGCACAAACCGGCTAATCTGAGGGTTGAAGCCGGAGCATTGCAACATTATAGAGCTGTTTTGGACTTCTGTTCCTGTGTAGATGGACACCCCCCCCCCCCCGCTTGTTATTTATCTTTGTAAGCTCATTGACATTGTGGGATAAATTAGCTGGAGATTAAACACATGTGTGTGTTTCACATCCAGACTGTTACAGATTATAAATTGTTGCTTTAAACATGGAAATAAAATTGAACTGTGCAGAGAAGAGAAAGTGTGCCCTCTAATTGTGCTCAAAGTCAAGTTTGTTAACAAAGAAATTTGACACTCATTTGTTTTGACACTTCATTTGCAAAATCAGACTCATAACAGGGCTTGTTAATTATTACTGTGTCGCGGGTGTAATCAGCCTGCATGTAAGTGAAATTAACTATTTTAATTCTGTAATAAAACGGATTTGTCAACAATTTAGGAAAGGCAAGCTGTTAATGAAACTTATTTACACATTTATTTTGTGATATCTTCACATGTGCATGTAATACTTTTATACATACAGGTTTTTTTCATGAAATGTTTGAATTCTCTAATATGCTTTATGATTTGTGGAATAAAATGTGAGGGTTTTTTTTGTTCACAAAGGCTGTTATTTTAATTCAAATTCAAATAATATTCCCTTTTAAATCACTCGTTCTGGTTATAAATGTGTGTTCATTTAATGGTAAACCTAATAGTGAAATACATTCTATTTTCGTGGCGGATTTTGTGCATTTTCTTTCGTATTTTCTGAGTTGAAAATATAAGATAATCTGTTTTGAAAATAATGAGACTTTTTGGAAAAGCTAAAATTGTATACTACACTTGTTGCGGGTTTGAAAAATATATACATGTATATATATATATATATCGTTATTATTAATATTATCATGAACATCCTTGCGTAATAGTTGCGGGCATCATGTTGTCCGCAGCTCCGGCTCTCCTCCGCAGCGCGCGCGCCTGCTTCTCCGCGCGCAGCATCGCTTTTACGCAGGAATCACGCACCGTTAAACGGCCCGTCAGATCAGAGAGGAGAGAGGCTGGAAAAAAAAAGAAAAGAAAGAAATAACACGAAGAGAAGACGGAAAAAGAAAACGACGAAAGGCTGAGGAGCGACGAACACGTTAACTCGTGATCGTTAAATGCGCCGCGTCAGAAATGGAAACCTGTTTTTTTTTTTTTTTTTTTTTTTTCCGCCTTCGGGAGGGAATAAACAAGAAGGAGACGGGATGGAGGGGAACAAAATCCATTGAGTCTCGGGAAGAAAATGAGAGTGGCACCTGATGATGTCGACTCTGACACGTGTTAATTGCTGCTCAGCTCTCCTCATCAGGGAGTCTCAAATTATTTTAGCGCTCCGGGCCACAACGCCTTGTTTGCTTTTCTGAGGAGAAGAGGCAAGCTGGCCCAAACTTCACATGGTAAGACACAAATAGCTCCAACAAAATGATTTCATTTAAAAAAAAATTTTAAAATAAAATAAATGCATTAACTTAATGTCTGCCACAACTGAAATTCCCACAAAAACACTTGAATTAATGGCGTCAGCTTATTGTTCTGGATACATTTTAATGATTATTATCTGATTTCACAAGAAGAATTAAAAAATAATAATAATAATAATAATAATGTCTATTTTCCCCACAGGTAATGTGTGTGTTATTCTGTCAGTATTTAGAGCAGAAAGATGATTTGTTTCCAAGCATTTCAATGGCAGCTCTTTTCTGATAATCAGAGATTTACACTGAGGTATCACCTTCATTGCTAAATCCATAACCTGCTCAAAATCAATAGCACCCTCCAATAAAATGGTCTCATCGGTGGGTAAATGTGACAAAAAAACTGTGTCGGTGCATTTAAATAACAAACAACAAATGTGACTTGGATTCAATCAAAAAAAGGATTTATTTACGGTGATTGTATTCATCTGCAGAAGAACAGTTTGAATCCTGTGAGCCCCCAATCCTCACCCCTTCCGTTAGATTACTTGTTACCTGTTGGCGTGTATTTATATGGCCTTGCATGGTGAATTATAAAGTCTTTGTTATTGCCCTGGCTTGGGGCTGGCCACTTGTTTATGACACCAGTAATGGTGGTAATTGTTATTGTTGAGATTACCTGTCAAGAGGAGCCAGGCAGAGGGCTCAGGGAAGGCGTCGCTCTCTTGACAAGGGGTGACAGGGGAAGAGGTGTGGGGGGGTTGGGGAGGACATGGGGGGGGGGACGACAACAGAGATTGGGGACCGGAGGAAGGGGAGTGTGAGGGGGAGGCCCTGATGACTTCTCCGCTGATAATCAGCCACCCCGGCCTGTGGGATAATTCAGCTGTCAATGCCACCTAGCAGGGCCCAGCATCAGGCAGCCGACCCCAGCTGGCGTCATTCAGTTGGGGATGAAGATGGGGATGGAGGTGCGAGGAGGGGGCGAAGGGACGCAGGGAAAGAGGACGGCACAGGAACCGGGGACAGGGTCTCCATCTCCTCGCGCGACCTGCTCCTTAAATGCAGTAAATTAAAGCCATCATGAAACATTTTAGAGGTAGAAAAAAAAAAGAGAGAGAGAGAGAGAGAAATCCCAGCTTTTAAAATCTTCAGTTTCTATACAAATCACCTCCTATAATTGTAAAATTACACAGTAATCTGCAGCGCTGTGGCGTTTTCTTCATAAACTGATTTAATGAGGGATCGGCTTCACATTGATTTAACACTTTATAGTAAATATTTGAATCTTCCTCTTGAGATATGCTTTTAAAAAATGTGATATAATTAAACATTTCCAAGGCGCAACATGTATTCTTGTCATTATGTTTCCCCAAATAAATGTAATCTTTTAAAGAGCGTTTATGTTCTCACAATGCATTGCTCAGATTTCCTAACAGTGTGCAGCATCTCCTCTGTTACATGATATAACTGCTGAGTGGAGGCTTTCTGCTGGAGCAATCGCAGATATTCCTAGGATCTTAAAATAACCTTGCAAAAAGAACGCTTTGTCAAGCCTTCACAGTGCATTTTTTATACTTAAGACCTAGAATGGCCCATTTAAAACTATAGAGACTGTGTAACCTATTTCAATTAAATTTAGCTTGAAATGTGCACAATTATTTTGCCTACTGTCCTAAAATATAAGTTATTTGCATAGACTGTATATGACTTATTAGATGCATCAAGTGTCCTCAACTTTATATTCCCACATTGACACTTTTCCACATATTTTCATATTAAAAGCATCGATCAGTTGCACCGACTGAAAATATAAAGCGACGTTCCAGAGCGAAAGGCCCCAAAACAAATAGTGTTTTTGTTATTATGAAGCACAAAATCTTACAACACACTATCAAGTATTTATTCACATATTCTGGGACTGTCATCAGCTCAATATTATGAAGTGTAAACAACAGGACAAAATGCGGCTAATGAAGGTTTGCAAATCATATTCCTTACACTAAATTCAAAGTTTAACGGTGTAAAAAGTCATTCCAATGTTATATGTGTTAATGTGTGTAAATAGTGGAAAATGTGAACACCCATCCGTGGCCTTTCAAGGGTCCCAACCTAATTTGGTCTGTATAAGCAGTCTGGTTGTCTCCCCGGACACGTGTGCTTCATAAAGAGGGCAGCGGCGGCTAAAACGGCAGGCAAATCACTTTTCGAATGGTTTTGGAGCAGCTATCAGTGTCATCCCTGAAAGGCTGTCTTTATCAATGATACTTGCTGATATGGGAGGGTGGAGGAGGTGGTGGTGGAGGTGGTGGTGGGTACGAGTGAGTAAGGAGAAAGGGGGGAGTGGGGGGGTGCTGGTGGTTTCCTATCTGTCACTGGAATCTTTCACAGTTTAAGAGGCCGAGAGCCGCTAAGAAACTGTCAAAGATTTGGACAGCTAAAGTCCCGGCGGTGGTGAGCGCCGAGCTGTTCTCTATCTGTATTCCACTGTGGCGACACACGGGGTTGTAACACTGCGCCACTGCTATTCCACCGGGATAATGTCACTGAGGAAATAGTGCCAGAAAATTGTCTGCTCTGTGTTGTTTCCTTTTTTTTTTTCTTCTTCTTCTTCTTCGTCTTCGCTCTGTTACACAGAGCAGATCCCTATTTATTATTTTATTTTTTTATGCAGCTATTGTTTGAAAATTCAATATTTGTAATATTTACTCTTCTTAAAGCTTTGAATTAGAACCCGATAAACTTGAACAAACAAGAAATGTGTTAAAATAACTTGAATGGGTTGTTGGAAACACTCGTATACGTTTATGGAATTTAACACTTTTGTTGTTCTCGTAACTCAACTGAATTGAGAACACAAATCTCAGTGTTCTAAGTCCTGGCAATTTAATTCCAGTGAGTTTCATCAACTAATTTTCTTTGAATGTTAAATATGGCTTTAAGATCTCGTTCCTTTTTATTTGCATTCAGTTTATAAATCACTGTGTTGCGCCTCCATTCAATTTCAGTAAGTTGCACATTCTAGAACCATTCAAAGTGTCAGAATTTAACCCATTTCCAGACTTTCTCGTGGCATTTGATGAAGAATTGCAGGTTTAAAGCCTTTTTTAGAAGAGTTCAGATTGAGTGACGCGTTCAGCCATCAGCACATACAATACTTCATCCAAACCGGGTTTTTTTCTGTGTAATTTTAAGCAAGACTTTCCCTCCATGGCTTAATAAGTAAGTGGACAGAGAATTCAGGTTTAGCAGTTGTTCTGCTTGTGTTTAATGGGTGATCTTTTACACACACACATATATATATATATATATGTTGGCTGAAGTTTCTTGTCTCATGCTCACACAGCATTTTGCTTTTCAGATTGTTTTTTACTTGTAATTGCACGACTCAATTAATCAGCCCCCCCCCCCACACACACACACACACACACACACACACTTGAATGGGATCCTCTCTACATTTAACCAGTCTTATTTTATCTATTCCTTTGTCACAGGTCATGAATCAAAAGTGATTGCTTCATATCTTCATTTTGCATCTTCGCAGTTTTATTGCCACGGCTTAATCCTTTGCCTGGCTGATAGATGGAGCGTCATCATCATCATCGGCATCATCGTCACAACTTTACCAAGAAATTTATATTAACACAATCTCTCCTCCGTATTAAAATAAAGCACAATCTCATTTCTTATTCAAATGATAGCATTAGGCGTGTGTGCATTTATCACCGGATACAGGAGCGAGGTTATAAACAATGCCATTCATTATCTGGCCCAGATGCAGGGATTGTTGATTAAAGGGCTTTGAATATAACAGCCACACACACTCGCACGCTTGCACACACACTCGCACACACACAGATGGGTGGACATTAGGAAAAGAGAGAGGCCATCTGAATAGGCTGGAGGGACATTAACGGCAACAATGATTGATATTTGCCGCACAGGCTTTTTAATGGTATTGTTATTCCTCAGAGTTATACCCCGTCCTCCCCACGTCTCGTCTCGCAGATAAATGGAGGTGTAATAATGAATAGAAATTATCCTGATTATTTTGGTGGAGGTGGCGGGAGAGCGAGCGAGGAGGGGGGGTGATTCATAATCTAACATGACGGTTAAAGCTTAGTCAACAGTGTCCTGCAGATTCCCTTTTTAATGTTTGAGGAGTTTCTTTGCCGGGCAAAAAAACCCCAACAAGGCACAGGCATTGAACGGACAGAATTTCACTTGGTAGTTCAGCATTAAAACAAACCGAATACAAGATTTGCTTTATTTTGATGTTGTGTAAAGAAAGTTAGAAATCAATCCCAAACATGTGTAATCATTTACTCAAGCATTGTCACATTTTAAATTCTTGCTTAAAAGCTGCATTTACAGTCATTTTTTGCAGTTTCCCGATTCACATGATAACAGACACAAGATCCCCGCTCCTGTTTTGTTAATATCAAATCCTAATTCATTAACCCGTATTAAAAGAGCCATAGTGGCCAGAGCTGGTAGCGTCTGCATTCCCTCCAGTTTTCTCCAAACTAATGATTTTCAAATTTATGGCATTCACAAAATCCATGACAAAATGGTCACAATAAACAAGAAGGAAATATTTTCCCCTTTGTTTTAAAACAGCATCTCATCTTCCCAGTCACACCATGTGATTAAAATGTGATTAAAACAATTACCATTTTACATTTGCATCATTTTTGCATTATTTGTGCACAATTAGGACGATAAATAAAACTAGATAGATAGATAGATAGATAGATAGATAGATAGATAGATAGATAGATAGATAGATAGATAGATAGATAGATGTTCAGTTTAATGCTATTTAATAGACTCCAATTATATATAAATGGCACATAAAGGTCTTTATCTACACTGCTAAACCCTATAAAGGGTTAACTTTCTCCATTGGCATTTGCATGAGCCTAGTTTAGGATAAATAGCGGACTGAATTTGGCTACTAGTTAGCCTGTACTGCACCTTCCAGAGCGGGGTGACGACTAAACCAGCACTAAACTTTATGTGCCGTGGTCCTGCGACACTGAAAAACTGTAACATTAATTAGTTGTGTTGTCTTGAGAGCCTGCTGAGTGTTGATCGCGTGAACAGCTGAGGTGGACATCGCCAAAACACATTATTTGATGTGAGAGGCCAGCTTGTCCAAGGCAGTTGTGTTTATTACACACTCCTCTGGCACCTGCTGTAGTGGGCCGGCCTGCCAGGACACACTTAGACACACTCACACACACACACGCACACACACACACACACACACACACACACACACACACACACACACACACACACACACACACACATATGCAGGCACACACGGTCCTCCAAAATCCCCTCTCTGTTTTGCCTCTTTCCGCCCAAATGATGGTCATTATCACTTTCCAATTACATTTGCAGGACTCAGCTGCTGTTTCAGCGCTGTGCTGTTTCTGTACTGTGGAAATGTGCAGCCGACCAACTGTGAGACCTGCGTCGAAACTCACATTATCGCATTACACACCTGGTAAAATGGAATTAAAATGCATGTTTCTACCACAACGGTGTGCGATTTTTTTCGAATAAAACATTTTCTTGCCAGAATCTCTGTGATGTTTCGCTGCTTTGAAATTGAGCTAAGTTGCAGAGGAGGCAGTGAAAATAACCTCTCGTGTCTCTTGTTGTATCCTGGAGATTTCACACTGTAAACAGTGAGAGTGTCGGCTCTGCTCAGACATGTATTTAACCAAGTCTTGGCACTTGTTGCCTTTGGCTGTCACCTGTTGTTTGTTCTCTATATTTTCCTCTTCCTTTATAATCTTTTTCCTCTCCCCTCTTGTTATCTCCCACTTGTGTCTCTCCTGCCTGTACGACTGAAAACCTGCATTTTTCTTCTTCAGCTCGAAGCAACACCCCGCTCGGCTCAGTTCCAGCTCTTCTTTACAGGCATGACAGTATTTTTGTGATTTGGTAAACGTGGGCTTCTTTCACGCTACCTCGGGTTATCACACTTCTTCTTCTTCTTCTTCTTTTTTTTTTTTAACCTGTTGGTAACCAGATATCCATCTGTATGCACTCTGCTGTTCTTCCCCGCTCTCCTTCTTGTTCCTCCGTCTCCTCCTCCACGCCAACATGTCGTGCATCATCCACTCCCTTCCATCCCTCCTTCCTCTCTTTCTTCCCTCTCCCAGGGTGTAATGTTGTGATGGCTTCCTCCAACGTCTCCCCCACTCCGCCCCGCCACCCCTCCACTCTCTCAGTAATCAGGGCCAGATGGAGGCAGAGATGGAGTGATGCAGGGAGGGAGGATTGGGTTTGGTCCTAGCAGTGTCTTAGAACGTGGGGAGCTGTCAGCCCTGCAGGGAGAGAGGAATTCTCCAGCAATAAAATAGGGATTTATCACCACTCTACCACAGTGAGAGGAGCGAGACAGAGTAAGAGGGTGTGGGGCAGAGGAAGGGACGGAGAGATCAAGAAAGTCAGATCGAGAAGGGTGACGTGGGAGAGGAAAGAACAGAGAGTTCAGCAAGACAAACCAGCAGAGGGATAAAAAAAAAGAGAGAGAGCGAGAGAGAGGCAACAGAAACTGATAGGCGACTCTTCATCATTGTAAAGCTTCAGAAAGACGAAGAAGGCTGAAGGAGGGAACATACAGAATGATAGACTGAGTTTGTCTGGAAGATCTGGAAAAGAGGGCAGAGCCAGAAGACAGAAGGGGAACAGAAATTGGGAACGACAGTTATGTGATGACACTCGTGGCTCATCTGCTCAGTTTCTTGCAGCCTGACAATTTCTCTCCTGCCATCTGTAGCATCCAGGGAGCCGAGCATCTGTCCAGAGCGTAATGCCCAGTTGCGTTCAGTGGATGGGGTGTTAAGCAAAAAGAGTCGACCTCCCCTACTGGGCCAAATGAACCTGCTAAAATAACCGCTCTCCACAATCGGCTGTGTAATTGAAACCAGAATGTGCAGGATTTGATAAATTGCTTGACCCTGCAGGAATGTTAAGGTCATAAATTTTTAGTGCAGTTTGGCGGTGCTGAGGTGTGCAGAGGTGTATGTTAGGAGCGTGTGTGTGTGTGTGTGTGTGTGTGTGTGTGTGTGTGTGTGTGTGTGTGTGTGGGTGTGTGTGTGTGTGTGTGTGTGTGTGTGTGTGTGTGTGTGTGTGTAATGGACTTGGGGAGTTTTGCCGAGGCGGTGAGACCGAGACGCTTGTGCACTTCTGCACCCGCAGTCGCACACATGTGGACACGCATACGCAAGCAAACATACAAACCTGCACGATACGCCACACACACACACACACACACACACACACACACACACACACACACACACACACACACACACACACACACACACACACACACACACACACACACACACACACACACACACACACACATTGACACGTTGCCGCTCCGTGACCGGAGATTTACATCCAAAGAATCACACATTAAGACTTCAGAAAACTTTTTTGTGAGGCTCATAAAGGAGCTCACCAAGAGAAAATCAAAATAGTTTTGAGAGTTTGGGTGATTTTTTATTTATTTCTTTTTCATCAATTCAGCTTTTATTTAAAGAAGCATTAACATAATGAGACCATATTCACAGTTTAAAATGAAGTAAAAGCAAAAAATATACCACTGTTATTATATTAACAAGTTCAGACTTTTAATATGTGCTGTGAAAAATAATATTTAGTTTTGGAAACGTCTGGCGCATGTGTTAATGTGTTTGATTCTAAATAAAATCCCCACGTCTTTTCCTCTTTGAAAAGTATTTCTAAACAGGACAGAGTTATATCCACTCTGCTGATTCACAGGCAGGAAAAAGGACCAAACCACAGAAAGAAATGGAGGAGGGAAGGATGTATAATCTCTTTTTGAATTTAAAATGCAGCAGGTTTGCATATTATTGCATTCTTGTTCATTTACAGAGTTATACAGGCATATGATGTATTTAAAATCTACAATTAATACATTCAAATCAGAGCTACCCTCGACTCAGAATCACACTACAAATAAGGAGTTGAACTAATTCTCACTTTCAAAACTAAAGTAATCAATGTGTTATTATTTTCTGCCTGCTTACTGTCAATCAAGCCTCAATTGCTTTTGAAATCTGGTCTGCAGTTGTTTTCATTTGGTGATATTATGGCCGACGTAATACAACAAATACACTTCTGTCCTTATGGCACTCTTAAAAAGTTCATATGAACTGAAATGAATCCTGTTTTTCAGACAGAGACATGCAGGCCCACAGCTTCACACCTTAATCAACCTGAATTGCATGTCTTCTGCACTGTGGCGTGAAAACAAGAACTACATGCTGATATTCCACACATGCACAGGGAGAACATGTCGTCTCTAAGGGGCTTCCAAGCTTGGAAGTGAATGATTCTGCTCGCTGTCATTATTATGCTAAATCCAGCTTTCCTCATACAGACACAAGATGGGCGGAGAATCAATAACCATGTCTGTAGTCGTCAGTTTAATTCTATCAGTGACGATGAAAAGCAACTTCAGGCTGTTTGGGTCTAAATGCAACTTAATCCAGCCGATTTCCAGCAAGAAAATTTTGAGAAAAAAACACGATAGCACATGTTGTGATTTTTACATGGTAAGTCATATTCGCCCATTCACTATCCCAATCCCGCACACTCACGCACCAGTGCTGAAGGCAGTCACACCATTGGGAGAAACATGGCGTTCAGTGCCTTGCCTGAGGATACTTGGACATATGGATCATACCCCCAGCCCTGGGACTGAAAGTTAAACCGCCACTCAGCCAGCTGAGCCACAGCCGCCCTGTTGTGTGATTTATTAACCAGCAGAAGCAATTAAAAGCCTAAATGCAACTGTAAAGGTCAACGAACAGAAGTCAAGACTTCATTTCCCACTGAATTCCCAAAAAGTATTTAATTTTATTACCTGTTGAAGCTGAAGTTACGGTGAACTTTCTCTATATTTGACCAGATCTTTATCTCTACTTCACCAATAAGTGCTGCGACCGTTTCAAGCACAAGAATGGAGTTTAATATTGCTGTTGTCAGCAACTGGACGTTGTCGACTACTGCAAGCCCTGCTATTTTGGCAGAAAAACACAAGTTGTGTATTGCATTCAAATTTTTTTTTCGCAACTTGCCAACTGCAATAAAGTTTTTCATTACTTTAAGAGGGTGTGCGATTTGGTCGCTGTCGCACGGTACCCAAATATGATTTCCAGGTGAATAGGTTGAACTCCACTCACCGGTCACTTCATTACGTACACGTGTATAATTTAATGTGTTCCAGTGCAGCAGCTCCGCCACAAATCCACCCTTTGCAAAGGTAATAATGCTCAGTTTCTCTTGAGGTTGTTAGGAAGGTTTCAATTTACCTTTGTGCTCGTTGAGCTTGCAGCTCGTGCGAACACGCTCGACTAAAAGGTGTATTTTGGCACATCGGAGGCGTTCGTGGCGACGTATTCTTTTGACATGTAAAGTGACAGAATGGATGGAAAACAAAAGAGTTCGAACTCTGCATAGTTCCCCACACATCTGCACAATCTGTCCGAATGCTGTGTAAAACTGACACTTTTTGTCACACTGCGGTTGTAAGTAAGGTGCAAGAAATACCTTCTTTCTTTTTTTTTTTTATAGCAATTTAACAACAATCACATGCTTTAGGAATCATGAACACTCTGTCCTTTAAAGGAGACATATCATGCTTTTAAATCCTTCCTTTTTACATATAAATCATACAGTTGTGGTCTATACAACGCGAAACTGCAATGCTTGGGTCTGAATTCCTCATTATTAGAGCTCCACAGGCCCCTTTTCAACCCCTTTTCTGATGCGCTTCTGAGAGCAACTCGTTTTGGGGCGGTCTCTTCAAATGCAAATGAGACACTTCATACCCCGCCTCCTCTCCAGGTTGCAGAGGTCACACTCGGTTCAACGTCACCCTGTTCGGCCATCTTTGTAGTTTGATAGAACAGATACAATTATCTAGCGGCGCAGAAACTTTATATTCACACATTATTTACAAAATGTCAACAACGGAAGATTTGTCCATCCAGCCATACATGTTGGAGCCAGAGTCGGACCCGGCGGAGCGAGATGAAAATGACGATGATGCACCTTCAGAACAACGTCTTCATATGGATGTAACGCAATGGTGTGTTACTATATTTACACTAACTTCTCCATCCATGCCCACTACTACAATACTGCCTGTATTACAACGACTATTTAACACAGAAGTTACATTCTAATCTAAAACGAGCACACAGCGCTAACATATGAAGACGGTGCAACTGCTAATGCTAACAAAACAATGACAGGGACGTCTTATCATCACACTTTTTAGCGTTATATACAGCTTACCGAAGTGCTCTGTTCGTCGTCTCCATAGATAGAAGGAACTGACCGCTCAATCAGACCAAGTCTTTCGGCAAATCCTTCTTTATACTGGCGGAGGTTGCTGAAGCAGTCGTCCTTAAAGTGCTTCGCGCACACAAAAATGACCTTACCCACAGATGTGGGTACATTTCTGTGAAAAATAAAACTCAACCAGGCACTTGGAAAAGGTTCTGATGCTGGGAGACGGTGTAACGAAGCTTGTGGGTTACTACATCCAACAACCGAACATTTCGACTTATCCTCTCGTAACTTCGGTTGGACTACAAAATCGCAGCGAGAAACAAAAATGGCGGATTGCTCGAAACGTCGATGTCCTAATTTGGCAGTTCCGCTGAGAATACTGTGACGTCATTGTTCAAAAAACGTAATAGAGAATAGAAAAATCGAAACCGATCGCAAAATATGACCAAAACAGAATATAAAGATATCAACGGAGCACCTGAAGAGACTACTTTGAACTTTTCTGTACTTCTAAACACTCTAAATATACACCAAAATGCATTTAAGGGCTAAAAAAGTGGATTTAGCATGATATGTCCCCTTTAAGTGTTATTTCACTGACATCGAGCCACAAACTGGAAAACACTGGCATCAGTGCAAAAATAGTGTTTCTAAATATATATATACATAAAACACAAAGCTTCTTTGTAAAAACGACTGAGACCAAAGAAAATGTAGGCGCTCGGTAAATGTTGTAAATGCATTAGTTACAGATTCTAACTCTAATGTAAGGATCTCTGGCTGTGACCTGTCAACACATGTCATTTACATGTCATTTATTGCTTTAGGGTCAGCTGTTGAAAATCAGATCTTTTTTTTTTATATATATATTTGGCATTCAGCCCAAATTCAGTTCTTGGTCTGGAGCAACAGTGTGGAGGGTGGCTTGAGAATTGATCTGAACTTGCTGAGCTTTTAAAAGACATTTATCTGATGCATGCTGTTGAAGTGGCTTTAATCGCCATCAATTTTCTCCCCCTTTGTGATAAGAATAAGAAAAGAGGACGTTGAGACCAGAAGGGCATGAATCCCCTCTCATCCCCTCTGCGTCTGTCGCACTCATTTGCTCATGTTGTCACTCTACAGATGTTGATATTCGATTAAACCTAAAAAAAAAAACTGAAGAACGCAATCAGTTCAACATTGCAAAGGCGTTTTAAAGGAGCGAACCCAATGGGGGGAAGAAACCTGAACTCTCAACCGGTTCAAAGTTAGCCGCAGGCAGACATTACGCCAGTCATGGAAATTTCAAAAACTCATTTATACGCTTCATGTATATATGAACTAGCCGCCATGTGCATGTATGTCAACAGTGCTGAGGACACGGCGAGCCCAGCCAGGACCAGGGGGCATCGAGAGGTCAGCACAATGTAAACAGAGAGCGCCACACGATTTACGATGTTTGCTGGCTGCTAAGATGAGGGGTCTGCACATTCTCACAATCATAATTGCTTTTTGCAGCTTTTCAATCAACCTGACTCTGCGGACATTGTTTTTGTATTTTTTTTTTTTTTCACCTCTCATTTTTCCCTCCTGTCGTCAGGGAGCCTGCTCTGTGTGTCAGTAGCTTCCCCCTCCACGGCTACGACACCAGTTTAAACCTCAGCAAAAAAAAAAAAAAAAAAAAAAAAACGACACTTCACGATTCTCTTTTCTTTTTTTTTGTAATTAAGAGCAGGCTTCGCTTCTCTCTCTTCCTCCGTAACTCTCAAAACTCCGACATTGGCCACTGCGGACGACTGAAAAGGGGAAACCCAGTCACACATGTGGACATCTGGTTGGACATGCAGCCCCACTGCATTTCACCCCCCCACCCCCCACCCCCCTCCTCCCTTGCCTGTTGACAGTCGTTACCTGTGCCCCAGCGGGCCCTCGCTGCCCTGCGATAAAACGACCTCTATCCAGAGCCAGACGCATAAATATTTCTCTTTCTATTTTCCAAAATAGCTTTTAATTTTACAAGTTTTATGGCCCTAATATTAAGTGCATATGTTTTACAAGACACGGTGTCCTCTCCCTCACCCCTCCGGTTCTCTGCTGGAGCTTTTCTTCTTTACTCTTCTGAGGCAAGACGGGGAGAAAAGCAAAAGGAATGGTAAAAAGGAGGGAAAGTGAGCCAGGGAAGGATTTTCCTGCATATCGTTCCAGCCATCCACATGTTCCACCTGCGTTTTTGTAGGTTGTTGTTAATTGCGCTTCGCGTGTCTTTTCCTGCCTCCCGACGTCGGCAAAATCGAAGTTTATTGTTTATGTGACCGTCATGTCAACTGGCAACGCCCAAAATGCTCCAATAGAATTGATTATCTTTACATTTTTGCTGCGTTGTCGGCCTCTTCTTGCCTTCCAGTGCGTGCCTCATCTCCTCAACATCGTCCACATGTGTTTTAGTGACCAGTTACAGCGAAAAGAAAAAGGAAAAAACGCTCCGATTCATCTTTGATGCAACAGGCCTCTAAATTTCATCAGCATATGTGACCAATGTGACCATGAACTCTAGATCATTTCACTTGAAAAGAGTACCATCTGAGACAATAACGGGATCAAAACGCACTTTAAACGTAATGAAAAGCGTATTTATTGGCTGCGTATAAAATGTTTGGAATCTCCGCATACACTGATCAAAACACAGATAGTTTATACAAAAACACAGAAGTGATATATATTTTTCAATGAACGGTGCTTAAAATATATATGAATTATGAATAAAAGAAAATGCTGCAACCAGTAAGCTGTCGTGGCAATTGGTTTTTCAATTTGCCAGTTTTTATGGTACCGAGTCAAGCCAAGGCTTTCATTGTCGGTCTCCTGCCCACAAACCAAACAAAATGTCTCAAAGACACAAAGCTAATAGTTTTACAACAAAGTATGACTAATCCCAAGTCCCAATCTGAAATGTTGTGCAATGATTTGCAATTGTATAAATCAGAGAAATCAATATGTTACCCACAAAAGAACAGAGTGTAACAGATGTTGAATGAGATGGTAATATCCTCACAATGGCACATAAAACATTGGAACGGAGTCACGTGTGCCGTCGTCTTCTTGAAAAACTGAAGGGATCGATTGCTGGAATTTTGGAATATCAAGAAATGTCCAGAAAAGTATGTGTCGCTCCTAAAAGAACAGCGAGACGATCATTTCGCACGACTTGGGACAAATTGGTAACGTGACTGACTTTTTAGAGAGGCCAGTAAAGATGGAGGGAAAGATTAACCTTCAGCAACACTTGTGAAACAATTTCAGAGAAATGTTCCGTCACGATATGAAGACTTTAAAGTAATTAGCATGTTTTCCTCTCTTCAGCCGTCTTACAGCCGTCTCATTCAACTCCCCCCACACACAAACACACCAACGGCTGGCGTGCAACGAGCTCGACCTCCGTTGGGAGCAATCGGGGTCGGGGTGTGTTGAGATGGGGTATCGAATCACCGAGCGAGCGATTGGAGGACGCCCTTTCCTTACCAACGGCATCAGCTGCTCCCCTCGACACGAAATAATATCATCAGATGAGTCAGAGATGGGTACTGCTGATATTCTCAGAGCACAAAGAAGAGACTTTATTCTGTACTGGAACTGCCCCAAGAACACGTTTTTTTTTTTTTAAATTTAATCTGCTATATTTGTAAAGAAATGTCAACAGAGTGTCAAATAATTGCTCTCTTCCTCATTTGAAATGACATGTTGGAAGTGCACATTTCAAAAGCCAGCCTCTTCGAGGTATGACGTTGCATTGCCGCTGAAGATGTGGGCAGCTTACATAGCTGGTAAGGCACCATCGGTGCAGAAAGGCAGACTATTGTTCCGCCTCTCCTCATGCTGTTTTCCCCTGATATTAATCGGTATTGCCCAAATGCCCCCTCTGACAAACATCCCAGTTCACGAGTGAAGCACAGACATCTGAGCAGGCTTTGGGTCGCCTCAGATGAAATAAGCCACATTAAACCCCTCCGGGTATATCTCCAGCATGCCTGCATCACGCTGTCCTCTGCACTCAGATTTAGCTCCAGTGGTGACGTGAGTTACGGCACTCTGTCTGAAACCACCTTGTGAGGATTTATTACTGTGGCATACAACTCTGAATGGAGGAATATTTGGATAGAGGGAGAAAACTGAGGGGAAAAAGGAGGGGGGGGGGGGGGGGGGGGAAGCAAGGAAATTGCTCCATTTTGCTCTGGGTTAAGGCATATTGATGAGGGACACCGACAGGATTGTGGGAAAGAAAATAAGATATTCACCACTGGATAAAGTGGACACATATCACCAAATGATTGATACAAAAAGGACAACAGAGTAATGATATATTTTCAGAGGATGAAAAGGAACAGCCTGTCTGTTATTGACAAAAACGATACAGCATCATTCCCCTATCTTTAAAATTTATTGATGGATGAACTTCATGGATTTTTTTTTTTTTTTTTTTTTTATCAACAGATGTTGTTAAATACTTTTGATGAATGGAAGCAGTTTAGGATGGAGCAGTGGAAAAGTCATCGCTTTTGTTTTATTGTCTCCATTTTGCAGATGGTGAAGACAGAGAGCGATGAGAAAAACGAGAGTCAGATACCAAGAAAAAGTTGCATTTTCCTTTGGTATGATCCGTCCCTCCTTTGGTATTTGCTGCAACCAGCTGATAGAAAACAACAGTGTTTCAGCCAAATGGTCCGTGAGAGTATTTTCCGTCTGCTCCTCCAACCATCAGATCATCAGGATGAGTAACATATTCTATTATAATAATAGTTAAAAAAAAAAAAAAAAGGTTTAACAGACAAGATGAGCTTTAGTGAGAGTAAAGACAGATGGAATTATTTTTTGGAGAATAAATAATCCAGAATAAAGAAGAGCTGAGAGGTTTTGATATAGGTGACTCGGTGGTCTTGGGGTTTTGTCTCACAGCAGGACGGCCTGGGTTTGATTTCAGCTCAAGGCCTTGGATGTTCTCTGCGCCTGCATGAATTTCCTCTGAGTGCATTTGCTGATGATTGCCAGTGTCTCTCTACACGGTTTTCTGAGTGTTATTCGAGTCCTTTGGGATCTTCATGCTGGAAGATTTCAGCTAAAATATTTACCACAATGGTCTTCGGCCTTGTGCTCCTAACCTTGGGATCCTCACTTCAATAAAATTAGCACAGAAGATCAATGAAAGACCAAAACAAGGCTATAAGCCTCTCTGCTACTGAGCTTTTTATGTATCCCTAACCACATCCAGACATTATATATCTTGTATTTGCATCCAGGGTGTAAATTTTACTCACTGAGACTGTTATTCTTCTTGTCCCACACCCCAAAGAACTTTGCTTGTTAATTTCCCACATTTATGACCACGCACTCTTTCATTGGAGCAAACACCTTTTGGCAGTATCATCTGTAGTATTAAACAGCTACTAGAAAGAAAGGAGGAGGGGAAAAAAAGGGTTTGGAATGAAAACAAAAGTGACAGAAAGTGAAGTCAAATATGCACAGTTGAATACAGGACGAGGAAAACATTTACAGTATCCAAGAAATCCGTATCACTTTGCAGGGATTACGTCTCCTTTTCCACTTCACGTCTGAGATAACATCGACATAAAAATAAATTACCTGAATCAACATGCTTTATTTGGATGCGGGGAAGAAAAACAAAACATTTAAAGAGCCGTTGCTTCTCGTTTTCGCTCTCCACCAAAGGCCTTGTGCTGCTCACCAGTTTGGACTGAAAGGTTCCTCTGTTGACTCCCGACTGTTTTGAGTTTAGATCCTGAGGCACCTTAGGTTCTTGGACTTTCTTCCTGAATTGGACCCGATGCAACTGTACCAGTAACTTTATACTATAATGATTTTCATCCCTCCTTTTTTCCGACTTGTCTCCATTTGCATCCCGGCTTTAAAAACAGACTAAATTCCACTTGACAAAGCAAAAAGATCGGATGTTTTCTTCCCTGTCATCCATCCTTCATCCGAACCGAGCATCCAGATGTTTTCCAATACTTATTGCTAAATGCCCTCTAATTGTCTCAAGTGGTGAGAATCTGACAAGACAGCCGGAGGAAGTGAGGGCAGATTTGGAACAAAAAATGAATCTCACATGTGACGTCCAGATTTCTTACGCCTTCACTTTCTTTCATTCTGACCCAAATGTGTTGTCATTGACAGACTTGGGTATAACTGGGCGGAGTGTGAAAAGCTGCCGATGGCCCCTGATCACCATGGAACTGGACAAAATAAAATGACAACAACCAGTGAGATTATCACAAGGCAATCTAAGCCCAAACAGATCCTCAATCAGAGCGAACGGTCTGACTATGAGGTCAATGTAACAAGGCCTTGTTGAAGCTCGCCTCATAGGTCCTGTCGCTCTGAAGGATGAGGCCAGCGTGTCTCTTCATGTCTTTCATCCAGATGTTTTCAGAGAGGGGAGAATGACAGACGAAGAAGAAGAAGGTTTTTGGGTTTTTTTTTGGGCCGGCAAACAGTGAGGCGTAGGGGGTTTTGGGAACGTGGCCCGGGGCTCCTCCCCTACAGGGACAAATTGATGTCAAGCCTCTGGTTCCGTAAGGATTAAGCGTGTCTTTGCTCTGCGTCAACATGTGGCGCTGAGGACGAAGCAGCTTGAGGATATGCTCCGGAGGAGACGGCTAATCATCTCACCTAATCTGCGTGCACATGTCCTTCTTGTTCTTGTACATCAGCTGAGGCTCAGGCTGAAACTGCAATTGAATATACCTCCTGTATGCCAGTTTTGACTCGTCAACTGAAGGATTTCAGAAGTTTTATTACTATTGTGGTGCGTTCACTACCAAGTAGGAAGTGGGAAAGTCTTGGAAAATGTATACTCCGAGAATTCAAAAATGTACCACTTTCTCTTTTGCAGATATTTTGGAGCAGAAAACCAGAATCCTAAACACAAGAAAAGAAAATCAATACTAAAAACCAGACTTCGCCGTTGAGTCAGCGGTGAGTATGACGAAGACGAAGACTTCCCATTCCTCTCCTCGTGTTGCACAGAGCGCCGCTGCTGGGTCTCCTCCGTACTCCGGTTTCCTGTGGACCGGTTCGGTCTCGGTTTGGCAGCAACACACTCAGATGCATTCAATTGTTGTTGGACATGCACAATAGATGAAGGTTTGTTGAGGCTCTGGACATACTGGAGCGTGTCGTTGGCCACATGAGGCTACATTTCAGTCGTTCACCAGAAATTAACAGACAGTGACTGAAACGGTTGTGTGGTCCTTTAATAGGCGGGCCCCAATCAAGACTCAGCAGTTTGATGAAAAATGAGTGACTGACATGATGAGACGGAAGTGCCAAATAAGATGATAAACACAAACTGTTTTTCCGACAAGGAAATTGGTCAACATCTGGCAATCTGAAAGCAAAGCTGATGTCCCGAAAGCACTTCTACATGAGTATTCCTTCCTGGTATACAGTTCATACTAATTATTTCTGGATCATAACTTGCAGGACTGATTTGCGGATGTTTCACAAACCCTGTCATTTATTTATTCACTTTGTTCCCCTTCATCCCTCTTATCTCCAACCGCTGTGTCCTGTCCAAACCGTAGCACAAAATCAAAAGATCTTTTTCTGACAAAAACCCTTCTTCTGACAGGAGCTTCATTTTTCACCGATTCTCGGCAGACAGTAAATCCCCTTGTCTTGGGCTCCTCTCTTTCCTGCCTCTGTGCTTTAGAGAGCCTCCTTGTCCATAATGCCATATAACATAAACACATTGCGTTTGATTGGTAGACATAAACATTGACTGTGGCTGGAGCACAGTTTAACGCCAGGCCACAACTCACGGCCGCTGTTAACGGGCCCGATGCCATAACTGAGCAAAGCCAAGGTCGACCGCTGCTCCGCTCAGTCAGGGTCGCAGAGGAAACAAAACTGGAGAAGGAAGGAGGCGAAAGGATGAGGGGAAAATGGACACCTCTATTGCTTGAAGCATGATGGGAGGTGGATTTGTCAAGAGACAAAAAGGGAAGAGTATTGACGCCGCTCGGCTTATTGACAGTTAATGATATACTTACGTTTGCATACATATAGACAACTGACATGAAGAGTGTAAATCACATTAATTACTTGTGTACTTTGTGTATAAATGATCTGACTTGATCAGCTTATATCAACTGTTTCCAAAATTTCACATCCTGATTCTTTTCCTTAACGGGATGATTATGGCTTATTTCAATCTGCCACAACTCACACTGATGTGGCTGTCGTGGTCCGGTGGTTTTATATTCACTTTGAGTTGAAAGTTTGAGAAAGTCTTGACGGCAGGTTAGTTCCACACACTTGTCCAAAGAATCTTTGTTTTCTGCATTTTTCAAAAAGTAATTGCTTGGGTTGGAATTGAAGTGAAAGTAAACATCATCCAAGTCCAAGTCAACTTTCCAGTTGAACTGAGCACACTGTGTCAGGAGCCGGAATATTGTTTGGATTTGTTTATATGAGGCTGTTACTTCATCCAATGTTCATCTTTGGAAAACAGTGATTATAAAATAGATTGGCTTGTTTCAGAGATGTGATGCTCTTGTTTGTGGTTTTGAAAGAGTCCGAGCCTCTGGTGGTTTGTAGGTAGGTGGTATGTTATACTGTATGCGGTCAGTTACACTTCCATTATAATCCCAGATCACTTTCTCCAACACACATTCATTCACTAACTCACACATCAGTGGTGACATTGTGATATAATATTAGGCAATGGGCATTATGAGCCCATGTACAGTGCGATGCAATATGATATGATATGATATGATATGATATGATATGATATGATATGATGCAAGACAAAATGTGGTATGAGAAGGTGTTATATAATGAAAAATAGCATGATACAGTGTAATACAATTCCATATGAAACAATGTCATACACTACTGTGTGATATAGTATGATTAATACAATACCATGTAGTATCATATGATTTGATGCTATGCAGTATGATACAATGAAACATGTTGCCATAAACTACATTTTATATTGATAGCATATCAAACTCTCATTAAAATCAATCTGTTGGAATCATTTCTGTGGGCCTAAACTAAGCTCTGATCACACTCAGAGGTTTTATTGACCTTATCGTCATAATTCGTTATGCAAAATTCACGCACACAAAATGTTAAGGAAGTACTTGTCCTACTTTATTAAACTCTGCATTTTTTATTCATTTATTATGTTTAATAATGTTAAGAATCTCTATTTTATTCAAACACTCTTGTGTATGTTTTGACCATTCGACCCATATGTGGATGTATTTAAGTGATGCCAGTATTCATTCAACACAAACACGTCTCATCTAATTGTTGTGCATGAATAAAATGTTTGATGCAATGTTACATAACATTGTTTGGATGCAAATAGTTGTGTGTTTTTTTTTTTTTAATCTTTCAAACCATTTCAGCTTCTGGCCTCTCACATGTAAATACGTAGATATCTACTAGGGTTACCTTCTCACACAACTGCTTCTTATTTACCCTGAAATTGTATTTGGCTCATTGGCATTCCATTTGGAGGTGGTGACCCTGCTTATCCACAACCTAATAAATTCAGCTGTGTTTTAGTCAGCGAAGACTAACATCCCTCTCCTTCATCCATCATGGAGCTTAACAATGGCCGCGTCTTCAGCTGCTTCTGCCCGGCTAAAAGCTTTTTATGTGAAACCTGCAGACCTGCTGTGTGTGTGTGCGTGCGTGCGTGCGTGCGTGTGTGTGATGGCGGGCCAGGGTGTGCATGCATGTGTGCTTTTTTCTCTTTTTTTTTTAATTCTCTTATCAGACTCATGTGTTTGATCTCGCTTCTGCCACAGATTTCCAACAAACAGCTGCAGATCTATGAGCAGGATGTTCTGCCTCTCACCATTGAAACTCGGGATTTTTCCACCACTGTGCAGTTAAATGTTTCTCAGCTCAAACTAAATTAAACATATACATGATGAAAAATGTTATTGGTATACTTCAGTGTAAGGACACACCATTACAATCAAATTGCCTCTTATTGGGTGGAAATCACAAAATTGTTTGTTCAAATTTGTTTTGAGCCTCCTTGAGGAGTGCTTATACATTATATATTCTCTAGACTTCAATCAGTTATTTACATATGCCAGATATGATTTACTATACTTATTGGACAAACAAAGCTATTCTCACCTCCACTAAATGTCTATGTACAATACTCATATTTTTCTTTTTCTTTTTTTTTTTCATATAAATGCAACAATAGGGTGATTAGGCGGGACCCGAAATTGTGGTTTTCATGCGAAATAACACCCATCGCAATAATTAGGAGAACAATTATTGAGATCTTATTATAGAGAAACACAAGTTACCAAATAGTGTTACCTGCCTGATGAATGGTAGAGAAGCAACAAGCCGAACTCTAGTCTTTTCTTCTTTCGCAGACACCAGCCGTGGTTTATTCAAAAGCCACATGAGAGTGGAAGCAGCAACATCTTCATTGTTGTCAGGAAAGCTGGAGGTTTTGGTCCATGCCTGTCTCATGGGGCTGCAGCGCCAATTTGCATAACAAGCTATCCGCATGACGCCAACGCCTCGACAGATGTCAGATGAGTAAAGTTTGGTCTCCCCGTCAGGTTTTGTTTTTTGAGGAGAACTTTGTTCCGTGAAGACCCTGCTCGTTGCGTTTGTCAGTGTTTGAGAAGTCACTTGACAGTCATAAACCTCATGTGAAGGGATAATAAAAGTGTATCATTTTTGATATACAGTTTCATCTTGGGTTTTCTTGGAATGAAAGAAAAAAAAATTTATTTCGGGTTTTAAATAACAAGTCATGTGGGTATTGTAAATCAGTGATAAGATATTGTGAAATGTACCTTTTCTTTTCTCCGACAGGTTTTGGTATTATTTACATGTTTGGGAAGCTCTAACTGCACTTGAGCTATAAGGGAATAAATAAGTGTTAACATATCGTTTGACAGCTTGCATCTCAACACAAGTTGAACATTTTTTTTTTCCGTTAAAAGAGAAACCCTGCAAGTACACTATGTTTTGTTTATTGGCTCACTACATTACATAAAACTTATGTTCACACACTGATAAATTATTGGCATGCTCTTGTCAATCCTCCTCCAGTACGTTGTTGTGCAAGTTTCCCTCAGAAGTATGTTTGGAAACTGAACTGAGGGATAAAGCAGCCGCAAGCGCTACAGAGAGAAGGGGGGGAAAAAAACAACAAAAAAAAACATGGCCGCTTACAGCCTCTTCTTCATATTTGGTTGGAATAGTAAGTGGCCATTGGTGCGCCCTGCTGTTTTACGTCACAGGGGAAACATCTTTATCACAGCGTATATATTATTCCAAAACACTGTTTCCTGCATGGAAACATTCCCCCATGTCCTCAGTTCGCCTGCCTCTCTGATAGACTGCGTTGCTTCTTATAAACTGTCCATGGTCCATAAATTGTGCAGCGCCTGAACATAACACTGCACAGTGTTGGGACACGCACGCTCAGGCTACCCCCCCCCCCCCCCCCCCCACCACCCCCCACCTCCCACCCCCACCGCCTCTTCTCCAGCCGAACTGGCCGACCGAGATTTGCTTTGTAAATCGTGCGATGAGATCCCCTGGTTTGGAGAAAAAGACCAGGAAGAGTCGGGCGCGGAGAAAAGTTTCAAACGTGCCGTATCTCAGTGAGTGACTGAGTGTGTGTTATGGTACAGCTCCACAGAAGTGACAGATATTTACTTCTTTTTGAAAAACATGGCGTGTATATATATCCAGCGTTGGGAAGGACAACATAAGCTTCCGAGCCTAATTAATCACGAGTGCTGTAAAGTCTAGTGATGGATTGATGTCACTGTGATTAAGATACATTACCACACACTCCATCGGTCATTTGAGCAAACCCATACATTTTAATTGTGAAAAAAAACAAACTTCTAATGACAGTTGTGATGAGAAGAGTTTTAAAGAAAGGATTGACTGAAGCAGTGATAGAAACAGCCCTGCAGAGGAGGTTGGGGCCGATGGACTGGTGGGTAAAACACTGAATGTGAAACATTGATATTGTATTTTTTTAGGTGATCGTTTTAATGATGCACTCTGGGCTGCCTAATAAAACTCCCTTATATTGTTGCTTTGGACATAAGCATCTGTTGAACTGTGATGTAATGAAAAAATTAGCACCCATTTAAAACTCTTCCAACTCCACATTTCAGTCTTCTTCTAAAACAGCTTAGCTTGGAGGGTTGTTACATTCATAGGTGACGACTTGCTGCTTAAACTTTGTGAATTAGTATTTTTCATCCTGTACTCTTTTACATCTCTGGTGTTCTACAACACTTTTAAGCTTTACTTACAAAAAACTTAACTACGCTTTTCTTTTCTTTTTATCTTGTTTGTTCTTATTTACTTTTTTTAAATGATCTGTTGTTTATTCTGCGTTGCTCCATTTGTCTGTTTAGTCACTTTATTTTGCTTTGTTTCTGAAAGATGCAGTACAAATAAAGTTGCCTTTTCTTGATTTCAACTTTGAGTGTGTACGTTCTTGCTTTCACTTCTATTTTGGATCATTTGGATTTCACTCCCCAAAACCACCAAACGTAACACATATATATAGATTTAATATTTGATCATGTTTTACTTAGTATATCCAATGAATCAAAACGGCATGGCAACTTAATGATAATAAATATAAATTAACATATTTGTAACCTTGAAAGATGCTTATTGACTGGGAAGTTTAAGCTAATAGTTTTAGCATTAAAAATACATTTGCTCCATGGATCCAACCTGGATCGACTCTGTGAACATAATTCTAAACGCTTGCATTACTTGCTGTCAAAATAGCTTGGCTCAATTTTCAAAATGACAGATGTCTGTAGAAAGGTTTAAGCTTTCAGCAGGAGGTTTAAGTAATATGCTCAGTGTTGTCTTGTTTTTTTAAATGTCTTCTGATTACTTCAGGAAACCTGACAACAGGTGGATTTATCAAGAAATAAAATGAATGAATGTGCTTATTTCAGCAGTTTGAAACTGCAATCCCGTCCTAACTGAAAACTGAAATATAATCTGATGCGCCAAATAAAATAACTGTGGAAAGGTGTTAAAACTGCTGGAACCGGAAAACCGTGGTTAAGGGGTGAATGTGACCAAGTCAGTGAGTACATTACAACTTAAACTCTATGAAGAGAAAAGAGAACAAGCTGTAAACTGTGAGACACCAACTCACTGCAAAGCAATCACAGAGAAAATAAACTCCACTCAAGAGTGCAACTTAAGTCTGTAAACTCAAGCGCAGGAGAGTTGAAACCTTGACATTAATCAAACTTTTACCTAATTAGAGGAAAGTGTAAAGAAGGCTGAATCACAGGGGATGAGGGAAAAAATAACCTGCTGCAGAGCACCGCATGTTCCTTTTTTTTTTTTCTTTTTTCTTTTTTTGATTCTGTATAGATTTGGTTAGTCCATCTCATTTCTATCCTCCTCTACAAATAAAATCTGAATCGAGGTTACATTTAAATGATGAGGTCAAAGCTGCTTGCACGTCGCCCCCATGTCCTCGTCATAAGTTTGAAGCTGGACTTCTTGTAGTATTATAAAAACTACAAGGAGACTCGGATGCATTTTCTTTGCTGGATGGTTAAAACTAACTGGCAGTTTGAGAATGTGCAGAGTTGACTTTATTTATTTACTTTTTTTTTACCCATCACTACATAAGGCCTATGTGAATTAGTGAGCTGCATGTTCACATTTAAAGTTGTTACAGTGATAAGAAGGAGATCTTTTAAATCTACACTTTGTCTAGAGACCATATGACTTATGCAAATTTATAAAGCAATGGAAAAATGTGTCTAATATTGCCAAAAGTTGGGTTGTTTTTTTTTATAAAGGACTTCTTGGACCTCTTTTTGAAAGTTTGTGCATGATGACGAATTGCTTCAGCAGCTTTGTTCAAATGAAAAAAAAAAAAAAAAGTGTCAAATAGATACATTTCACGCAGCTTAAACGTCGCTTTAAAAAAAAAAAAAAAGAGCTTCCAATCACCTCGACTCTACCCAAAACACATTTCGAGATCAGAGCAAAGATTATATGTTATGATGGATGGTGAAGTAGCCTCAGAGTATAAATAAACTAATGAAAGACGTGGCTCTGGGCCAATGCTTTATCAGTATTGTGCTGTGGCTGGAATTCAGCCGCTCAGGTCCTGTTTCGACTTGCCTCCTCGGTGTTTACTTTTGGAGGCCAGAGCAGTCGGTCCCCTGCAGCCGCTCAATGCTGGAACTGTGCAGAGAGAAGGGAGCCGCCAAAACCGCTGCGGAATCAACATTCACCGGATCTGTCGCGCAAGACCTGTGAAAATAATAATAATAATAATAATAATAATAATAATAATAATAATAATAATAATAATAATAATAATAATAATATAATAATAATATTTATTTCATGGTTTTTAATTCACAACTATGATGCACTTCTCCTGACGCAGCACTCCAGGCAGCGACACTTTGAGTTTTTTTAACCGAATATTTCTTCTTCAATGACTCAAATGAACAGCTGAGTCACTGGTTAGTTGGTCTCGGGACACGTTACACCGACATTTCTTTGGAACGAGAACAATACGGTCCTACATAAGCTACTTTAAAAGAAGACATTTTTTCGCGATGAGCAAAACGGTCAGTGTTATTATAGAATCCACAAACAAGTGGGGCACAAGGGAAGCAGAGGCTGTGGTGAGAGCGTGAGTGGCCATTATTGGATCCGACCTCACCAGGTGAACTGTGAGCAGTCGACAAACCTGTCAACCTCCCATCCCATCCCACCACACCCCAGATCCTGGCTCTCCTGCTCTGCCTGGTACTGCCAAGGTGACCTTCCAGAGAGAGAGAGAGAGATGCAGAGATGGAGAGGGGAGGAGGGAGGTGGATTTTCAGGCATGGAGGGTGCTGACAGAAACGTCTCTGGTTATGAACCAGCCGTGGTTTGCTGCTCTCCGCTGGAAAGGTGCGCTGCCAGCAGCGTCTGCCTTGCCGCAGCAGGCGCAGCAAGCAGGGAAAACACCGAGGCCAAGAACATGTTATCCCAAGCACCGGATGTCTCTGGTCATAAGCTGTGGAGTAGAGAAACACACCACGAGCCCACAAGGCAGCCCGACTCGAGCAATGTCTGTCCAGTGGGCAGAAACCTTTACCTGTCACCCGCTTCATGTCTCCAAACCAGGCCCTCTGTCACTCCTTGTGTCAAACACACACCAGGGCGCACGTGTGTTCAATCCCTCGCCCACAGATCCGCACTCATACCTGCTGACAGGCTCCCCTCGTGCGTCGTGACGCGCGGCGCGTTCACTGCAAGGCGTCGGGACTTCACCCAGAAGCCACAACCGCGCGCCTCTTTCTCACAAACTAAATAAAGGTTGGCACCAAAAGGATTTTAAAAAATAAAGGTTTTGCTTGTGGAAAGTTTCTGATATATTTTGAAGAAATAACAATACGATCTGAACTCCTGCGCAACTCTTTCAAAATAACTCTATTTTTTCAGGTGGGTTTGATTAAAATGCTATTTTAGTGCTTCTTTTGTGTGGTTCCATGTACATTTTTTTTGTTAAGTATTATCCATCCACACTGTATCTTCTTCGTCATAAAACTATAATAAAATGCACTTCTTTTTTTTTTATTGTGCGTCCACCTCATAAGGTGCCATGATATACACTTTACCAGGCATGATGGTGTGTGTGATAGGAGATTTGCTGTTTGTGCGCACGAAACGGGGGTCACCTAAGTCACCCACGTCAAGTAATTACGTCGGTATTCCTTATGGTCGTTTGGAGAGAGGGAGTCTAGCATTTTGCTTGACGCGGGGGCCTCAGCCGGGCTCTGAAACTGGATCTCATGACTTCATCCCCCCACCATCACAAACCTCTGCAAAAGGCATCGTCTGGCGCTGATGCTCCATATCTCAAAAAACCCAGCCGTAAAACCCTTAAACACACCATTTCAATTCTCAAAGCGAACACACACAAAAAAGGGCAGGAAAAAAAAAAATGCTTGAATTATTTTGTTGGAAATATTTCTGGACTGATCGTTTTGTTGTTTTTTTCGATTTACGCGCACATGGTCAACCTGAGCGCTTAAACCAGGAGGACAGATTGTTATAGATCTGTTTAATCATCACAAGTTATAGGACTGCTCAAGATAGATGTCCAAGAATCCAAACATGTGAGCTTTAATTCACATTCTCGTTTTTCAGACCTAATGGAACTAATAACATAACACTTAATCACGTTACTTTCACTCTCCTTTCTCCTTTGCATTTTTTTTTTTTTATCTGCAGTGGCTTGAGGTTAAACAAATGAAGCGAGCTGCTTCTCTCCTTTGTAAAACCTCAGAGGAGAGCAGACCAAACGTTACTTAGCCTGAACGCAGAGAGGCTGCGGATAATGAGAGCCTGGCTGCATTAAATGGACAAACAGCAATCCGGCATCTCCTGACCCCTCGATGCTCCTCTCGGCTCCATTGATCATCCCCCCTTATGAGATAATGCAATTACAAACATCAATAAGGAGCTGCGAGGGGAATCATTATGTGGTGACAGTGATAAATGATGCTGCAGAAAATAGCGGGCTCCTCTCAAACAATCCGTGCGCCCAAGGGGCTTTTGAGGGCCGGGGCCCCGTCGCCAAGGAGACAGATGACATCCAAAATGGCCCCCGCTCAACAGTCTTCTTTTTCTCTCTGACTCCCTCTCTTCCCACCAACAGATTTTTGTTTTCACTCCCTCGGTTTTTTTTCCCCTTCTTCTTTTGTTTCAAAACCAGCTGCCACGCGACATTTGAAGGTGGACGTTTTGTTGGGGGGGGGGGTTGCAAAGTTTTGCGCCGTGACGCATCCAGAGAGCGCTGCGTAATTTGTGTCTGTATTGATTTCATAAAGTAGAAAGATATTGACATGCTATTTTGTATATATGTGCATTTCCTGTGTAATGATTCTCGCTTTGGAAATCGATTGGTCAATTTTTTATTTATTTTTCTGTTGTTGACTGCTCACGAGTCAAGGCAAATATTTGCTGCTTCCTTCTTTTTCTGTTTTTCAAATTGGATCTGTAAATGGCAAAAAAAAATAAAAAATACATGGTTTATTCAACCATTGCGTATTTTCATTACCAAAATTTTACATATCAATTTGAAAAGTAGGAAATGTAAAAGTCATTGCATTGGTTTGAGTTCAATTTTGTGATTTCAAGGCTTACATTATTACATTTAATGGCCTCTATGAAAAAACAATGAAAACTAAATAATTAAAGAAAAGAAATTAAAAATTGTACGTCTTTATTTTTAGAAGTAAAATCTCAACTCAAAATCCTCAAATGTAGTGAGAGGGAAAGACATATTTGGCTTTAATTTAGCAGTGATTCAGAGGCAGCAGGCCCTGTCGTAACTAGAACGTGTTTTGGATTAATAAGCTTACATACGTTACTGCTGCCGAGATTTGTCATGGCTTGTAGAGAAGGGCAGAACAAGACCCGCACGGTTACTTTGTCCAATTTCCAAGGTTGCACCATAAATGCGCATAAATATCTGCGTTGTTGGAGGAGGACAGGGCCTGTCCGGGCACCTCCACTTCTCAGGAACACATTTCTGCTCCATTCATTACTCTGACAGTTCACTACGCGGTCAGTGGTTTTTGTTTTTTCCTTAAAGGAAAGGAGTGGTGAGGCCTTCCAGCATCATTAACAGCAAATGACTCTTAAACTTACAGTTTTGGTTTTTTTAAATCAGCACGAATCAGTCACACTTAAAAAAAAAAGTTCTTGCATAAGGACAATTTAAAACGCTTTAAAAAACACAGTTCAAATGCAATCTGCAGAAGCTTGAAATATAGGTCAGCAACGACAAAAAGGTGACAAGACATGCGGAGTCACAGGAATGCAAACGTTTAAAATAAAGAAAAGTAGCACAAATCCCCATAATGAAAACCTATTCCTATAATTTATTAACGCACATGATCATTTATTATTTAATCAATGAGGTTACTTAGTATTAAAAGACACTAAAATACCAAAGTGGTTGAAGAATTGAAAAAATATTCAAGCTAATATAGAAAAAAATATCTATATATTTATCTGAATAACTTATCGGTCGATTTTAGTATGCATGAGCCACTTGCTTATTTTATTCAGAGGGTTTAACACTTGCTTGAAGACAATTAATTGAATTACAACTTTGTGAACATTATTGTAGACAAACCTTTAAATGGTTGAAGATTGAACAAAAAAAAAAAGGTTTACACTAAGATCCATTGTCACACTTAACCGAATTTTAACCCGAATCTAAAGGACATAGTTTGAGAACACGCGTCGGCGCTGCTCGCTTTGTGAGTCTGCGCACTTCTTTAAACCGTCCTCGTTTTTCCACTTCTGTCAAATCCTCCGAACGCGCTTTTTTTTTTTCCCCCTCTGCGTTTTACGCTCCTGCGTAAAAGGAGACGTGGTGGCACCGTGCGCCATCTCCAAAGCGTTCCCTGCCCCGGACAGTTACCAGGCCTCCCTAAAGAGGGCAGTCAAGCATGGGCTTTTCTCCTCCTGTCTCCACAGCTCCCAGCGGCCACTGGCTTAGGAATTCACATTTCACAGCCTCGGATTTTCCAGCCATGGTGGAGAGGCGAAGCAATTAAAACGTCGCCCGGGTTTTTTAAGAGCGTGTCTTTTTCCTTCTTCTTCTTTTAGTGTAAATAGCATTCACTTCGGCAAAGGCAGTAAAAACACAATAGTTGCTCGGAGGAGAGATGGAGAGAAAGGAGGGTAGAGTATTGATTTATACGCGCATATTGTTATGGATAAAACAGACTCGCTCTTGTTTGCTGGTTTGAGGGGGAAAAACACAAAAGAAAACAGACACTGACTTTGGGATTCAGGGCTGCTTTTCGAAATGTATCAATTAGACAACATTCGCTGGGCTCCTCTGCTCCAGTCCTCCTCAGTCGGTTCAGCTTGTCCGTCCTGAAGTGCGGAGGAAACCCGGAGCCAGCCGCGGCTGCAGAGCGCCGCGCTGCCGCCGCCGCCGCGCTTCAAGCGGAGCCCTTTGACTGCGGGCAACAAGGCGTGAGGGAGAACTAATCTTCCCATTTACGCGTTTGTAGCAATTTTACCTAAATGAATTTTAATGCCAAATGAGGGATAATTCGCTTTCTTTGCCGGGCTCCGTCTTCCCTCGCTTCCCTTGTATGTGTGAGAAAATTACACCATAACGCATGCATTAGCTGCACATTTTCCGCAGCAGAGCAGGGTTCACTTAAGTGCCTGTTCTTTAAGTATAAATGGACCTCTGCTTTCTTCAATGGGCATTTGTTGACATGTAAACAAGTTTGTGGCTAATTAAGCTTTTAAAACACCCACGCGGAGCCATTCTCCTTCCGTCCAAACGATCAGATAATGTGGTTTATATGTCATATCTGTGCACACCAATATACTTTGAGACTAGTTTGGACTTTTGTTATTTGAACAAAGTATTTATTTACAACACAGATGTACATATATACCCTTCAAAGAAAAAGCATAAGAAACATGACTTGTCTTCAAAGGAATCTTAAAGATGTGCGCAATACATGTTTGAAGCCATGGATAATGGAAGCATTGATAACGCGGGCGCGCGCGCGCACACACACACAAACCCACATCCACACCCACACACCCCCACACACACGCACACTTTTTTTTTTTTTTACATTCTCCCCTGTCTGTTGATCAGCATTACATCATCTGGTTAAATCAAAATGAATGAACTGTGGTATAAATGGTGTTTTCCCATAGCCTCGGCATCTCCCTGTTATCAGGCCATCAAACTATGAGGGGACGAGAATCCATTGGCCATGCGAGTGCTCGGCCATGTGACATAAAACACATCAATAAGACACTGGAATAGACTTTCGTAGGCCCCTCGACCACAGACACACATGGAGAAAAACAGGAAACAACATGTTTGTGGGACACACTCTTGTCGTTTCCCATCCACAGTGAGTTTTTTTTTAGATGCAGTTGTGTGGCATGTTTGTTAAACGGTTATGGTGATAGCCATTTAGACATCTATATTATGTGTCTACTCTCATGAGCAGATCGTGGAATAAAAAAAAAAAAGTAAAATAAGGATAACACCAAATGCATAAAAAAAACAACAACAAAAAAAACTAGTCGCTTTAAGAAATTTTACCTTAGGTTTCTGTGTTTGCCGTTTTTAAATTTGGTTGATCTGAAATAGTCCGATCCTTTTAAATGTAACTAAAACTTTCCACCAGTAGTGGAGCATTTTATTAAAATGATATGAAAGTATTAAACATGACCCAAGCTGGAGTTACAAGGTGCAAACAAAGTAACGGGGACTCAGATGCAGCTACAACCTGCATGTACTTGAGGGGGCTGGTTGTACTGAACGACTGAATAAGAAAAGGGCATTTGAAGAAAACGTCACAGTCACTTTTTCAATCCCCCCCCCAAAAAAGGCCTGCAAGAAAAGACTGACTGATAGAATTGTTCATTTATTCACTTTCTTCTTTTAAAAATTGCATTGTGATTCAATGGAGGGAGGGGGCAAGAGGTCAATTCTGATGGAGAGAGATGGCGTGTGCACACACACACACACACACACACACACACACACACACACACACACACACACACACACACAGTGTGGAAAGAAACCAGAAAAAAAGAGAAAAAAGTTCACATCCTTTTTTAAAAAAAAAATCTATTAGAAACAACATAATATGCAGAACAATACAATAGCATTTACAATACTTAAATTCCCAGTTCTTGTGAGAGTCCAGCGTAATTTTACAACAGTATACAGTATATTTTCTTTCTCCACTTGCCTCCCAAACTAGGGGTTGATATAGTTATACTTTTTAATTTCTTTTCTCTTGCGTTCCCTCCTTCCAGCTTTCAATCCACTATATTTTTTAAAGGGCACCTGTTTTGCTTTGTTAGTGTCCTGACACATACAGACATTGGCTTCTCTTTGGTCCAATCCCATCGTCCCAAAGAGTGGAGTGCTCCTCGCAGGAAGTCTCTTTTGCTTGCCAGAGAGTCGAGATTAAATCATCAGGTGCCACATTCACCAAAGGTACAGGCAAATGACCCACTGTGTCTCTTGTGTGTCATCAATGCTCGCAATCACAATCACTTTAATGGAGGAATCCATGTGATCCTTGTGGGCAGCTGCAAGGGCGGAGAATTCGTGTGCCCACCAGAGGAGAGGCAGGAGTCTGTCGGGACACTGGGTCACCCGTTTCGATATTCTGCACGTCACCTTTGCTGGATACACGGCCGGCGGTTTTGTAAGCAGCCACGAAGGGACTCCTTGTCGCAGATGTTAGCCGAATAAAATGTTGTAAGGTCTTCGAGGTAAACAGAAGGGTTGCTGATGGTTGTTGTCAGAAAGTCAGGGAGTCCCGTTCCCAAGCTCCACAGGCCACAGTTAGAGACGGGGTCCTCTGGTTTGCCCTGCAGGTCTGAAAAAAGAGCGACCCGATTGATTAATCAGTGATCAGTTATGCATAGGCAGTAACTGTGGTCAAGAGACTGAATGGGGACTATTCCAATGAGACAGTGTCACTGTTGTTAAATGTGATCGCTAATCTTCACAATCCTCTTCTTTATAGTATACTGATGTGTGATTTACTGCACCAATGATCTTATTTTTGTTTGACGCATAAAAGTTGACTGAATTTAAAACTCTCCCGTATGTGCAAATATCAATAATGCCTTGTAAATATGATGACACTCTGAGCAAGTTAACATGCCGTCTGTACCACAGGGGCAAATTTAACTGCAACAAAAAAAACAATCGAATGACTTAGATGTCATTAATCATTCAGTAAATACAACAATAGATCGCAATAGACTTCAGGAGGCACACTCTCATATTACAGTTCTCAGGCTGAAAGCATGTGAACACGGTAGGACACGGTAAGACCCAGGAGGAGCAGAAGAAAGTACTGCGAGCATGACACTGTGGTAATCAGGGTCAGAATATAGAGCAAAGCCTGCCCTTCACGAAACAGTGTGGACCTTCAAGGAAGACAGAGAGAGAGAGCATTGGAGGGTTTACCGAGTTAATCCTACACCCTCAGTAATGCTACTTTAACAGTAGGAGAGGAGTTAGAGACCAAACACACATGATCGACTTGAAGTGATACAGAGATCCACCGCTTAACATTTTCTGGGTAATCTGTTTAAAGAGACTTCAGGGACACTTCAATCAGCCTTTGACTTATCGTGTGGTTGTTTGGACACAACGTCTCACTAAAATCAGGTGCACACAGAAATATACATATTTATATATTTTATTTTTTTGCAATGAACAAGACTTATTTTTGTCACCAACCAACTCATTTTAACTTGCGGCATGCAATCAAAGCTGAGCCTGCAGTGTCTAATGTAAAGGAACCCATCTTTACCCTCTTCGGTCTCTACATTCCTCTCTTTAAAGCTAACAATAGCCGTCATCTATCTCTGCAGTTGGAAAGTCACCACTGAGGACCCGCGGCCATTGTTGTCAAAACCAAAGAGGAGAGGTGAGGCTCTTATAGCCGCCCGTCACCTGAGAGCGCCCGGAGCCCGTCCACGTGTTCGCCACAGACACAAGAGGGCCACTAAAGACGACACAAAGGCAGGCAGGGAAAAGGACAAGGAGGAGCATGGGGGAGGAGGACAATGGAGGAGTAAACGCCAGGGCCCTCGTTTGTTATTTGCCTCATCCATCAGCTTTCACCTGGGAGGCTGAAGTGAAATGGAGCAACATTTGTTCGAGTTTACTTTAGGTTAGGCTGGCTAGGCTCATTCAGCCTATGTGCACTGCTTACTAAACACACAGCCATGATCCATGACATTTTTAGAAGATGAAATACTGCTTATCACCAAATCAAAGCTCAGAAGTCGTCATTTGATTGAGGAGAACAACTGAACAAGAGAAAACGAGTTCAGATGAAAGCAAACCAATAAACAGCACACTAATCTGTTGATTTCTAACTCCAAGTTGTTGACGAGAACATCCTGATTACTGAAGTAAATCCATGTCGAGGGTCTAATAAATGCTATGCGTGCTTGAAAGAACACACATTGCTAATAAGGTTTTTCACTTAATAAACCAATCAATACATTGAGCTGCAAGCCTCATTTCTGAGACTCTGAGGGGGATTCCAGCGGGGCCAAATCAACAGGGACACATATTCACATGGACAATACAAGGGGGCACAAAATCCCCTTTGGGACCAGTTTTTTTTTCTCTCTCTCTAGTGTTCGTTAATAGCAGAAGTTCATTCACCAGAAAAAGAAGTTGAAGGAGGGGGGGTGACAGTGGGAGGGTTTGTGGTCGTCAGAGTTGAGGGAAGGGATCTTGACCCCTCAGCAGAAGGTTAACAAATTTGTGCTTAATGATTGGAGCAATGAATCCTGGGACAAAGGGTCTCCAGCCGAGGCCTGGCTGCAAAGGGGTTACAGGCAGCGCTCACTCAAGCGTTGTGTCCGACATTTTGGGAAAAGCTCCTCATGGGCAAGGCCAGAAAAAAAATAAAAATTCCATACGCTCAGAGCCATAATTAAATCCTCCACCCTGTGATAACTATTGTCCTAAAAACTGAAAATTACAGTTTTCAGGGGGCCGCCCCTGGCTAATTTTCTGGACGGAGGGGAAAGCAGGAGCGAGGAAGAAGGGAAAGGGGTAAGGGTCATCTGGGAGTCACTGTGGTCGCTATCAAAGGCTCAGCTCCCTTCTGCTTCACTTGCTGGGCTTCATCTCTGCTGACAGGTGTATTGTTTCGCAAGGGGATATAAGCTCTGTAATCATCATTGGGTGGAAAGCATAACGCTCTTCACTAAGCAGGACTAATTGGCTTTAGTTTTAACTAATGTTGTAGTGTGACTGTTAGGCACACCTTCTGTATCAAGGCTCAGTGCTCCCCAGCACAATAACCGCTCAATTTAGCCCCGTGGTAACAAAACCTCAACTCTGCTAATGAAAACTGCTTATAAAATATAATGAACCTGTGCGCTCTTAATCAAATAGGATCCCCCCCTTCACGTAATAACCTATTAATTTAATTGGTCATGAAAGAATATAACACATCACTTACATTTAATTGACCTAGAACGAAAAGTGGCGATATTTGACAAGCTAGCAGCTAGCATCAGCTATCTGATAGAGCTGTAAAGAGACGGCCAGTAGTGAAGAAGACGAGACATATTTCTGTCACCATCCCTCTCCCAGCTTCCCTCTTCTCCCCTCCCTCCTCCTTTCTTTCTTCCTTCCTCCTTTTAGTCTGTCTACCCCTCCCTCTTGTCATTTACTCTTCCCTCGCTTGCCATCTCTTCAGCCGCCCCTCCCTCTTTCGGTCTCTCTCTCTCTCTCTCTCTCTTCAGTCTTTTTCCCCTCCTCTGTCTGCTCGTCTTCTCTGCGCTTTGCCCGTCTCGCAGAGGATTCCTCTGGTGGCCCAATTACGAGATTCAGCAGGCAAATTGAGGCTGTTTAAAGCAAGGTCTGCTGGGAAGGCTAGCAGCTGCTGGAAAGAGGCTGCTTGGACACGGAGAACCAGCCCTCGTGTTTACACACTCGCACATAAACAGAGACGCACACATGTCTCATTTTGTAAGCGCAGCCTTTCTATTACCGCGTCTTGCTGCATTCCCAAACTGAAAGATGGTATTTCGACGCGAGATTCTTCCGCCTTTGTTTCACTTGTGGACAGTTGTGGTGGAAACAAGGGTGGCATATTTTCAGGATTGGCACTCACACATGCACGCGCATTGTGTGGAGGGTTAATGGTCTCTATTTTTGTAAACTGAATAAGTCAAATCCATTGGTCACACCTCTGGTGATGGCATATTTAATTTGGATCTAGTCAATTAGGCCCAGCTAAGCTCCATACCCTGCTGGCTACCTCCTCCATTTTGCACTAGTTTGTGTCCCCTCCCTGTGCCAGGAGTAATCCTATTACCATACACACACATGCACAAACACACACATGCACGGTTACAGAGATATGCACATATGTACACATACGCACCTCCTTGCATCATCACATGCAAGCATTTCGCATATAAATGCCTGGGTATGGTATACATGTAGTCATAAAGGTGTACACACAGGTGCACACAGATACACACCAAACAATGGTGTTTGAATACAATTGGACCCATAGCCAGGTTATACACACTGTGACAACACCAAGCCTGTATACATCCAGAATTATGTGGGAGTCTGTTTGGCCCTGGGGCGAGAGAGAGGGAAGGAAAGGGGGAGAGAGACAGAGGGAGGGGGGGTGAGAGGAAGAGAAAGAAAGTGCATGTTGGAGAAAGAGGGAGAGAGAGGCAGAGAATGATAAACAGAAAAAAAGGTGTTATGTGAAAGACATGGAAGGGGGAAATTGACAGTGAGACAAACCACAAAGAGAGAGTGAGACAGAGCGAGCATTAGAAAGAAAGACAGAAGAGAGGGGAGGGGAGGGGAGAGAGGGGAGGGGAGGGGAGAGAGGGGGTTCTCCTCTAGCTGGTTAGTGTGTGTATTAATGTGGCTCATGCATCAACAGCAACCCGGCAGATTTATGACACTTAAGGGGCGCTCACTTCTCCCTCTCTCTCTCTCTCTCCTTGCACCACCAACGACTGCTTACATTTTTGCCAATCAGTCTGTTGCCATAGCAACGTCCTACCTGCCCCCCCAGTGCCTCACCCGACTTCGCCAACTAACCCCCCCGTCCCAACCCATCCCCGCCTTCTTCCCTCCTCATCACTCCTCGACTCATTTCTTCCCCTCTTTTGCCCCACGATTAACAAAAATATTCTGTCCACAACGATCTGTAATGCTTAACTCATTTCAGTGGAGGAACTCGTACGTCAACCCGATATACTTTTTTTTAGTTAATTAAGAATCGGTCATGTCTTTTGTAGTAGGTTCATTTTCCTTTTTGTTTTTTTGTTTCTAACCCTGGTGACTGCATTTTCCCACTTCAAATAAAGAGTGTTTCGTGCTGTAGATACTGGATATGTGACAGTGCAGCAGCACGCACGCACACGCTCGCGCGCACACACACACACACACACACACACAAAGAGTTACAAGGTTGTGATCAAAGGCTCTTATCACCAGACCGAGGGTGGGAGAGTTCGACAGAGAGTAACAGAGAAAAATCAGCCTGGGAAGAACAAGGGCCTTTTTGTAACATAAACCCATTTATCTCCAAAAAATATTCATTTTGGGGAGTTGCCTTTTGCCAAACAAGAAACTCCACAATCTGAAACTCTCATAATTATTAGGATAGTTTTTATGAGTAAGAAAAATATCACGTAGAAACACAGATCGACAGCCCCTTTTGTTTATCTCCTTTTTAAAGTTGTGTGTGTGTGTGTGTGTGTGTGTGTGTGTGTGTGTGTGTGTGTGTGTGTGTGTGTGTGTGTGTGTGTGTGTGTGTGTGTGTGTGTGTGTACTTACATCCTCCTTTGTGTTGTGATTGGTCAGATTTGGGTTGGGCTACATGTAGTGCCACTGACCTTCCATGCCCATGTTCATGCCCATCCCACCCATTGGTCCTGGAAAACACAGAAACAGGGACATGAAACACAAACCCAAAGTAAAGAGTGTGTTATTTATGAGCAATCTAATTAAAGTTGTGGTATTCTGATATGAAAATGACATTTATCCAATCCATCCACGATCTATACCAGCTTTACTTGAGTTGATTTCATTGATAGTAATGAAAAGTATTTACAAACTGAAAGAGAAAACACAGATATCAGCTGTGTGTGTTGTTGGTTTTTTTTTTTATTTCACAGTGAAACTCATTTGACAGGCAGCAGAGCGGCAGAGCACAGTGGAAGCAGCAGGGTGAGATGTGGTGTGAAGGTGGAGAGGCGGGGTGAGGGGTGGTTAAGTAGCCTGCCAGTTTATCCAAACCTGCTGACTTTGAGTGGAGGGTGAGATAGGGTTAGAGTCTTGAGAGAATCCCACAAAACAGGGATAGAGGAGGAGGAGAGGAGCTTAAGGACAAACTCTGGGATTAGACCTGATGGCGTGAGAGAGGGAGGGAGAGAGAGAGAGAGAGAGAGACAGAGAGAGAGGGAGCAGGAGAGGAGTAGGAGTTAGGAAGGAGGTGGTTGTGTAATGTGATTGACCACACCTGTTCTGGTGGGTGTATTTGGGGAGCAGGGAGGTAAGCAGTGAGTGTACTTTATGTGCCTTTATTGCTGTTTGAGGGTGAACACACTGCACATGTTACACCTAAACCACTACAAAGCAAATCCAACTCAAATGAAGTGTTCCTGTGTAGAAAATGCAAGTAGCGTTCACCAGCATGTCAGATCACGTATGAAACATGGGGACACCGTAAGCTGGAAGATTAAGAAAGGAGATATGTGTGCTCGACTCGCGAACACAAAGGCATGAAAATGAGCTAACAGCAGCAAGCAAAGGAAGATGGGTAGAGCGAGGGAGGAAAGAAAGGGACAGACACGCAGAGAAAGCCTTACCAGGTGGTCTGATTCCCATGTGCTGCTGGCCGTCCATGACGAAGCCCCCCATCGGCTGGCCATCTGGATTGTAGGGAGCTCCTTGACTTACTGTGGATGGAGGGTAAGACGGGGAGGGAGGGATAGAGGGATTGGAGGGAGGGAACAGAGTGGTCAATTAGTGCTTTTAATTAAGGCTCAGTGGCCGAAGCGGGATCATCTGTTGGCTGGTGCACGCACACGAAGCCGCTGTTGTCTTTCAACGTCATTCTGCTCAATGTCTCTGCAGCCGGCTCTCCACCGTAAGCCGCTGGTAGACTTTAATGCGTCTAAATGCTCTAATAGGGATCGGACTGAGAGCTCCACACACACACGACGGTACTCCTGAGACACACGGGGACTTTTGTTTTAAAATGACGCCTGAGCCATCTGGAGGAGGTGTCAACAGTTGATTACTGAAGTGACCATTAGCAAAGCAACGCGGCGTGTTAGCGGTGCTGCGGCGCTTGAGCAAAGGCTTTGCTTCATAACACACACTTGCCTTTTTTTTCTTTTTTTCAAGCTTCCTGACACTTGCATCTATATTGTCGATCAACTTCTGTTCATTTAATTTCAGTTTCACGATATGCAAATACTTCTAATATATTCAACTACTGCCAGGTGCTGGTGAATTATATAAAGTAGTACATAAGATGGTTGGATGGTTTGGTGCGTTCAAACATTTTTCTATGTTTTAAGTGGCATTTGTACAGAGAAACAAGCGAAAGAGATTTGCTTTAAAGCCGAAGTGCTACATTTATTGCAGTTGAGGCACCTCACATGACTCCGCATGGCTTCATAAATCCCCTTTGTGTTTGTGCAAAAGGAATATATTCACATTTGATACACTTTTACCAAAAACTATAATATCAAGAGACAGTCAATCTTCTCTGGCGTAGTGATTCTCTTTAGACTAGTATTGACAAAAGCTTGTTGCTTCTCAGGCTGCACAATTTCTGAACCCTTTAATATGCGTGATTTCAATAACTCCCTATCACAGCATGCTATTGGAATCTTGCCAGCGAAGAGTTCAACTGCAACATCTGACTGGAACCGAGTGTCCTTGTCTGGATGTCAGTTGTGTTTTGTCCGCTGATCTTATTAAAATAAAGAGTAATCTCCAGTTACTTTTATTCAAAGACGAAGTTATTTCACGTTTCGTAGCTTTTAACTTAGCAGTGTCATCCTGCAGGCTGGATTGGGCTGGTTTTGGCCCCTGGGCTATATGTCTGACATCTCTGCTTTAAAGCATCAAGCATCTTTCTCATCAAATAAGTAATGCTTTAAAAGTAAACTCCTAAAACACACACAGGACTTTAGAATAAAATCAACATTATGTTATTATCTTGAACAGTTGAAGGCTTATATCCAATCCCTGCCAGCTGAGGGACTACTTTGCTTGTCATGTAGAACAAAATGGCATTTTTGCATTAGTTCTGCATTGTTTTTGAATGTATAATTGCACATATGATCAAAGAAAAAACGAACTCCATGCCAAAGCTGTGATCATTTCCCCTTTATGGCAACAATAAGTCATTCTTGCTGAATGGCCCCAGAAGCTGGTACGACCTAAACGCTCGGTCTAATAAATACTACCTCTAACTGAGCAGCGACGATAAGTGAAACCTGATAGGGTTCCTATTTTTTGCTGGCCTCCATTGTTCTTGCTCTCATAGAAATCCACTTACCTTCGATTTAGGCTGTTTCGGGGTCAGTCAAGCAAAAGCAGGACCTCAGCCCCACTGAATGCCTTTGAACTTTACTGCGCCCCTAATGCCACCCTGACCTTTGACCCCTATTACAGGTAATAAAGTTTACGGCAGTCCAAACCAAGCCATGCACCAGGGGGACCGCTCACTCGCTCCCTGAAACAGCCGCAAATAGGGTTGAGGGAGGGTGTTTAAAGGAGTGGGGGGGGGTTTAAAACAGGTCTGGAGCCAAAAAGCCAAACAACGGTCAACCCAAAAAAAGAAACGGGCGTAGTTGTCTCTATGTTATGGTTTAAGACCGGGAGGAGGGACTGTTTTTTTTCTTTTTGCCTGGTGGGTAAGAAAAGGGGGAGGCACGGGGTTAGGGGGGGGCACTGAACTTTACTGAGAACACAGCTAGTTCTGTTTACATGATAAGAAAGAAAATAAAAACCATTCATAAATATGCTTAATTTCAGCCAAATGATTGCTTTTCATAATTTTTTAATTCGTTTTCCACAACAAATCGCATGTCAACACTGATTAATAGTTGCAGTTAATGTTAAAATTTGGCTCTTGTTTTTAGTGGTCAGTCACGACAACGGAGGGAAAGTCCCTGACAGTTTGGGGCATTCCAAGAACGAGGGGCACCGGTCCTGTATTTACCAGCTGAGGGGCCTCCGGGTGCATGGAGTGTGGACGGCTTTCGCTTGCGCGACTGGACTACTGTAACAATAGGAGACTTGCCTGCACGGTTTGACTGGTCGATCATGGGCTGGACTATTCTCCTCCTTGCGTTAATGAACCTGTAGAAGATGCAGAGAGGGAGGGAGAGAAAAAGGAAGGAGAAAAAAAAGTGTGTGAGTGCATTGCCCAAAAGAAAACAAAACTGCTGACTAATATCTTAAAAATCTTGGCACAGAGCACAAAAACAGACACACTGCCAAATCATCCTCTTTCCCCTTGCTAACCATAAGAGTGATATGAAGCAATTATTCTCCTCTAATCAAACTGTCCTGGTGAAGCCTCAATAGAGCCTCAATAGAGCCTCAATAGAGCCTCAATAGAGCCTTGATAGAGCCATAGCGAAAGTCACATCTTAACAACTTAATAACCGGGGCATTTGTGTTTGAAAATGCACAACTCCATGACTTGTACAAACTTGCACAGCCCCGCCGTACACACAGTCACACTGAACACTGGGGTCTTTGTGGGGCGAGGCTCAACCAGGATTTTCTCTCTCCCTGTTTGAAACATTTGAGCCCATCTCACTTCGTTGGAGATGTTCCACCTCGCGACGAGCCGAGATTGCTGACTGTTTAACACACTTGGCTCCAGGCATGTCGGTGTTGGTTTTGCTGCTGACAGAAACGCGTCACGTTGCCACCGGTGGGAGGCATTGTTTTGGGGCGATACTTTGCTAAGACAGGTGACCATGTGTTATTCTGTGACAGCAGGAGCTTTTATTAGTGTGTGTGTGTTTTCACAGGAGCAAGATTCTGTTCGGGCAGCCTCGCGCTCACCTCTTTACTCCATGACCTCCTATAAAAGTGCACAGTCAGGCTATTTATTGTGTGTGTGTATGTGTGCACGTGTACACACACACACACACACACACACACACACACACACACACACACACACACACACACACACACACACAGTTTTTGCTTGCTTTTTAGGGACATTGCTTTGACTTACATTCATTTCAACACTTTATAAGGGGCGCTCTCTTCAAACATGGAAACTGAAAATGTCAAATGTCAATCCTAAAATGTTGTCCAAGAATGTATATCTATTTTTTTTTTTTTTTTTTTTAAATCTCCAAATGGGTTTCAGATAATCTTAAAAGAAATGCCTCAACATTACTGAATGCTACTGCCACAAACTGGGAGCAGGTAACACCATCGTGTTCATACAATTGTGAGGATTATTACAAATAATCAGCATAACTATAATACCTATTTTCTATTATTTCCACGAATTTACAATTGTTTGTCTGGCAAACAGATAAAGAGATGTGCAAGTTACCAAATATTGTCACTTTGATGATGGATGGTTAACAAATGTAATGTCAGAGTGGAAACCTTAAATTACATCTTCATGCTAAAAATGTAAAGTTTTTCCTCATGGCAACTAAATGTCAGTCCCTGTGAGGACAAAGAGTCGTCATATTGTGAGTGTGAAGTGATTCCCCACCACAGCAATTAACACACACACATTCACACACATACACACAGTCTCGATCTCGCTCCCGCTCCTGCATTTATTCACGCCCTTGCACACACTCACATAAGCGGTGCTCTGGCCTTGGTCAGCCTAACCCCTTGTGAAATGACCCTTTGACCTGTAATGACCCCAAGGAGAGAGGGCTCTTGGGGCTTCTGACTTGATTTATGTGTTCCTGCTGTTGCCCCACCGGACACTTCTATTTCATCTCTGAAAGGGGAGTATTAGCTGAACTTTAAGGAAACAATGGTCGGGCTGCACTTCTGAAGCTGGAAAACAGAGCGTTTAAAAGCTCCGGGGAGGGAGGAACAGAAACAAAAGGACACTAGCAAGCTGCATCAATTTGACCCTTAATCACCAAATGGAGCTTTCCTGCCGTCATCTATTTAATATTCCTTCTTCATAACAGATTTATGGCGTGCCTCCTTTTTCTTTTTTTCCTGCGTGCTATTTATCCTGTGTCATATTCTGAAGATGGAGCTGCAAGAAAATGAAGAGACAGAGGGTGGCAGAGACAGATAGCAAAAGGAATACTGGCTGGTTGCAAGAGTAATTGTTACCATGCGTTGTTTTTCTGTAATTGCATTTTTTATTTTATTTTGTAAGCCGATTTGGAATCATCATTCATGATTTGACAGGAGGCGTTTTGTGAGGCAAAATAAGCTGCAAAAAAAAAAAGGGGGGGAGATTTTGTGAGGATCATTTAAGCGTTTGAGCTCGGGGCTTTGGCAGGTTTGTTCCATATTTGTTACAATAAAGTTTGCTGAATTGGAATTTCAGAGGGGGACAGACAGAAAATAGAAAGAACAAGCTAGGAATGCAAGAATCCACTGACATGGCAGAGCACCATCAAATGAGGGAACGTCTGGAGTTTTATCACCAACCCCCCCCCCCCCCCCCCTCCACTCCCCACCGCTGTTACCCTGTTTTGCTGGGGGAGATATGGGAGGGAGGACCGAGGGGTGGAGGGAGGGAGGGAGGGAGGGAGAGAGAGAGGGAGAGGGCAAGGAAGGCTGAGGAGGCCTGGGCATTCCTTCAACTCTCCTCTGCTCTCTGAGTCCTTTACAGAAGGACGAGGTCAACTTGAGGCCAGCATTGGCTAACTGTTGACCTCTCTTTCTCCTCACCTCCTGCCTCCCATCTCTCCAAGCCCCTGTTCGTCCTCTCTCCCACTTTTCTTTCCTTCCTCTTCTCTCTTGTCTCATAAAACATGGTTCCTCTATCTAACACTGAAAAAACAAAAATGCAAAGAAGCATGTTTTGGCCAATCGGTGTGCACTCTTTAGGGAGTCTGTCATTTGCTGGGACAATATCTGCTCATCAGGGACGTTAATATAAAGTACATATGTTTTTCACTCAAGGAATTAAAAAAGAATGATGTGTTGATGAAGTATTAATCCTGCTGCTACGTAGGAATGCTACTTCAAAAACAACAACAGTGACTCTGCCTCTCTCTGTATCTGCTTCCTTCTCCTACTCAACCCCCCCCCCCTTATCATTCCCTCCCTGTATGGTGGAAACTGGCAGTCCACCTCCTAGTAACGAATCTACAGTCTGACCCCCGTGCCCACCCCCCTCCTCTCAAAAACTCTTGCCGGTTTCCTGTCCCTGTCGTCCCCATATCTGAGGCCAGATGCACCATGGGGGCTGGAACAAAGGATAAAATGCCTCTCATAATAGCAGCCAGGGGAATGGAGCGATGGTGAGTGAGAGAGAGGGGGAAAGGAAAAAAAAAAGAAAACGCAAAGGGCTCTGGTCTGCAGACCAGACACTCTTGCTGTGACGGTTAATAAGCTGACAGAGAGAAAGACTGTGAGAGGGAGAGGTTGGAGTGAGGGACATGGAGATGGAGGGAAAGGAGGGGAATCCAGATAGAGGATGTAAGAAAGGGAGAAAACTCGAAGAGATTTAAAGAGCGATGGAGGGACAGAAGGGGAGAGAGGAGAAAAGCGAAGTGGGGCTTCACCTTTTCACGACCCCTGGGTGCTATAGGGCCAGTGTTTATGGCCTGTTCATTCCCCTGCCTCCCATCACAACACAATGAGCGGCACTATTCAGCTCCACTCCATGCAACAATAGCTGGGTTATTTTGGCGTGACACACCACTGGTGGTGTGCCTAAAGTTGTGCAGAAAAGCACCAAAAGACATGGAGAATGAAGGGACACAAGTACAGATTTAAAAAAAAAAAAAAAAAAAAAAAAGAAGAGGCCTTGTGAAGTTCAGGGAATCCAACATGGTTTCAGCCCAGTCAGGGGTGTGATCTGGATTCCCAGCAGGGGCACACATGTTTGACATATGCGTGCACCCATGATACAGTGGATCAAAAACCCTGTCGGCCATATGCTATGCCTCAACTAGAAGGCGTTAAAGTCATGTGAGGAGACCGAGCAGGTTATAGTCTTCATCACTTTGTTCGATGTATTTCTCCTTCTGAGATTGCTAATGTCTAGATTAATTCTGCAGCCCCTCTCCCTCCTTCACTGGAAAAAAGTGGAACTGATTGCGACGGCGTCTGCCAAGCCCTTGCTAATGTCCTATTCTCATTACACCCGAGACACACACACACACACACACACACACACACACACACACACACACACACACACACACACACACACACACACACACACACTCACACACACACACACACACACACACACACACACACACACACACACACACACACACACACACACACACACACACACACACACACACACACACACAGACATGCTAAGCCAAGTCAGTTGCACACAGGTGTACATGAAGCGCACGTGAAATGCCCAATTAAAAGCAAGAAATTGTCTTTTTCATCAGCTGCCTTTGTTGCGTGACCAATTAGGGGATAATTTAATAACGAGCAGTGGAAAGATGCAGATTGGATATACAAAAGGTTACTCTGCAAGCTCATTGATTTAAATTCATGCGGAGTTCTCAATATCTGTGGCACACATACTCACACATGCACATCTCCTGAGCCTGCCACCCATATTATATTAGTAATGTGAGACACACTGACACACGTAAAGGCGCACGTTCGTACACACACGCGTCCTTGGCACTCACTACCAATATTACATTAGTAATCTGAGAGAATTTGCGCACACACACACACACACACACGCACACACACACACACACACACACGCACACACACACACACACACACACACACACACACACCACATTTACACACTACTGGATATTTCAGCATCACATACATGCATCAGGGCTTGATAGTGTATTCCTGCACATAGGTTTACATGCATATTCAAGTCTGAGACTTGCTTAAAATACCTGTAACACTCCTCCTGGCTGCCAATCAATACGATTTAAAAGCACTCAAAAGAAATTGTGTTCTGACGGTTAGAGTCATGTAGCCTATCATCAGGTTGTCACATCGATTGTCTGCTGCGCAACCACAATTAACGCCTGGCCCATATATCCTTCCTGCACACAGCTGACACACGTGCAGATGCATACACATTAATACCAAGATGGGCAAAGTACGTTCATTGCATAATTACTACACAAGGAAAAAAGAAATGCACATACCGCACCTCAGTAGCGTCCGCAAGTCATCAGATAAATTATACTGCACTGTGCGCCCCATTCCCATTCCTCAGTCACACATTCATCCCACTATAACTTTATTATCCCATCCTGTGTCCCAGCACATTTCCATCTTCCTAAGTAATTAGTTACTTTATTATAGAGCTCACATATTCTCTTATGCACAGCTGGGGGTCACAAAGCATTTGTGTGCTTGTGCCTGCACTGTGTGTGTGTGTGTGTGTGTGCGTGTACATGTATGCGAGCACACTTCATGTGGGTGTGTGAGGGAACAGCAGTTATGAGTTTCTCTCTTTGCTCTCCTCAGTTGCAGAGTTAACCCATAAATCACTTTCTTCTCATTTCTTCACACATCTCCCTCCCTCCCTCGTTTCCCTGCTCTCCTCGATGGAGTCACTCCCAGGTCAGATGGAAGGATTTAGATGATTCAGATTGACTTAAATAAACCAACACAGCCGTTTGCATCCATTTGCAACACGCACTCTCATATAGCACACATGCATGCACACATTTGCCCACAAATCCACAAAAGAAAAGGGGCAGTGTTGAACAATGAACACAAAACTAATGCAATAATGAGTCACTGGTTTTCTTTCCCCACTGGCTTTCACTATATTGAAATTGCTTTTATAGAGTTTGCAAGGTTTGTAAACGGGCCAGTGCTGTTCAAACAGCTTAGCTGTATTCGCTGTACAAAACACTATTGACATATGTCACGGCGATAGTGAATGTAAAAGAGGAAGGAAACATTTTTCAGCAATGTTTTGTTGTGAAATATCCTATTCTATTCATCCTCCTGACATTGTGAGACTTTTTGGGGGTTCAGAGCAAAGCGGCCTCAAGAGTTGAGTCTGCACGCCGAATATTGAGCTGAGAAACCACATCGTTCCTAATTTCTCTAAGCTGCTCTCAACAAGTACAAACACCTACAAGCGTACACACAGTAACGAGGCGCACACATCGGAGCTGCAAGCACTCACTTGTCAGCGCGTAACATCATTCTCACATTCTCAATGCTTTCCCAAAAGCTGCCAGGTCCTATCAAAACTGCCGCAAATAACTATACATCACACACGTTCTGGATACCAAATCCGCAACCAGATCTTACTCATGACTGTGTGTGTACTTGTCAGTCGCCTCTGACGGGAAGAAAACTGATATGCATTACAAAATGATGGGCCATTTGCATATAACTTCAGGGTTAGTTGTGTCACTGCGAGAGGCGTAAACACACATACTTGTTTGCACGTGCGGGAACATATGAAAACCATACGGATCACACAAACACACACAAACACACACACACACACACACACAGAGACAGACACACACACAGACACAACACAGTACAGTTGAAGCGAGGTCATGATGGAGTTACATGACACAGTGAGGCTGTTATGAGACAAGAGGCCTGTGTTTTGAGTCAGCACAACATACACGGCTTTCTTGGCGAGCGGATCGTTCCTGAACCGTCTCCAAATGCATGCACAGCTATGTCCAGGCACACCCACCGACACACAGACGCATGCAGTGCATGCAGGTCTGCTGATCCAGCTCCTAATAACATGAGGGGGGATTAGCAGGATCCAGTGCCACATATGGAGGGAAACTTAAGAAAACAGTGTGAAATTTAAAAGGAGCTTTAGACTGAGAACAGCCAAGGGGTCACTTAATCCCCATTACTGCACACACATAAATGGAAGTATGTACACATGCGCGCACGCACGCACACACACACGCTGCACTACCCAAGAGCCCAGTGTCCATTAAAAGAGCCATGAATCTACCACTAAAGCTGGTTTTACAGAGTGGAGCAACAGGCTGGGTGACACGCACACGGGAGAAGAGCTCTGTGTGTGTGCGTGCGTGCGTGCTTGCGCTTGTGTGTGTGTGTGTGTTATAGTGTGTATGTGTGTGTCCATGACAACCAGGTGCCTCTCAGACTTACATGGAGGAAATGTTGGCCACTTGAAAAACATATATGAACTCATTGGCAGTGAGTGAGCTGGCTTTGCAACACTCATTGACTTCTAAATGGGACTTGCCAAAAGGCAAAGTATAAACAGTGGGTGGGGGAGACTGGGATAGTAGCGAGACAGTGAGGAAAGCACTTCATATAAGACAAAACAGAAGAAAAAAAAGTATTTTTGAAACTGAATTTAGGACATTGGGTTTGTGACTGGAGCTGTCACATGTGACTCCAGTCACTCTTCTTTATCTCTGTTCCTGCTTCCCTTCACACACATTCACACAGTCTTGGAAACAGGCAGGCAGTCATCCATCAATGCCACAGAGAGGGTATGGCTTGAAGCCCGGCTTTACCCAGAAACAACATGGCTGTCCACTCCACAAACACAACACTGGACGGAGCCTGCGTCCTTTAGCCTTCGGGCTTGGATTGAAATGTGTGCGAGTCTCTGTGTGTCGCTCTGGTGCGCGTGTGAAAGCTCTGTCAGCATTGCTCCACTTGTGCATGTGTGTGTGTGTGTTTCGGCTTCAGAGGCAGGTCTTGAAATATATTTGTTTTAAAAAAAAAAAACCCTGCCACCATCAGAAAAAAAATTTAATAAAAAAAAAATCTGGGTTTGGACACAGATGACCGCAGTGTCACACAGAGCCAGTATTGCTGACAGGGCTTGCAGTGACGACTGTTGTGAACAAGAACTGGTTGACCTAAATCCCGCCCTGCCTCCCATACTGCCCGTGTCATATCCTGTCTCTGCGCGTGTCACTTCCCCCCGCTGGCTCACAGCAGCCATCGCTATGGGGATCCCTTCGCCTGCCCAGAAACTAGCGAATGACATTTTTAGGCAGTGGACGTCCACAGTCAGCAAACAGTAAATGAGCAGAAATGAGCAAAACAGAGTCACAATTTGAGTTTTTCTAATTACTATAACTATATCAAGGAAATTGCTATTTTTGGTAAATGTACATGTCATGGCATGTCTGATACTACTCTCATAGGGTATCTAGCAAATGTTAAAATGATGACTTATGCTATACACTACTCACAGTAACATAAAAACTGAGGTTTTGAGCCTCTTTTCTCTGCTTTAACTGATTGATGTGTATGATTTTCCCTTTCACTATCCATCCTTTACACAGTGTTATTCAACGTAGGGGTTGCAGGGGGCTCAAGTCAATCCCAGCTGTGAAGGCAGGGTCCACCCTGAGCAGATTACTAGTCCATCATGGGACAAGCAGAGACAGACACATAATCACATTCACAGCTAAATTTAAAGCAACCTCAAATGCCTGTTTTTTTGACTGTGGGCCCCCAGAGAACACGAACACACACACACACACACACACACACACACACACACACACACACACACACACACACACACACACACACACACACACACACACACACACACACACACACACACACACACACACACACACACACACACACACACACACACAACAGGTGAGTCTGGTTCTGCTGGTGGTTTCTTTGAGGCTTCTCCCTCTTTACTTGCTCAGGTTGGTTTTGTTTTCCTCCTATATATTTTATTAGAACATAAAGTGTTATGAATTGGTGCTAAATAGTCAAAACTGAAAATATTCTTCAAAATAAGAAACATGAAAAATACTCCTGATGGAATGTGCCGTAGCTACACATACAACTTGTGCAGGTAACGTGTGTGCAATGTGTCTAGTAACACATATTTTGTGTACTTTTCTTCGCAAATAATATGTTATATCATAGATTCTTTTTTTTCTAGAAATATGTGAGAAATTATTCCCAATTAGAGATATTATCTAGCTATAAATTTAGGACTTTTTGAGGTTTTGACAGCTTTATATTCAACAATGGATTTATATACATTGCATACAATAGTATTTATTGCTAATTTACTTGAAAAGTCCCACTAAAGTGCAAAAGAATATGCCTTTTCCAAGTATTTCCACGAATTCCCTATAAAGGTTTAATAAGACATTTTAGGATACAGAATATGTGTCTGATGTCTGAATGAGTCCATCTCATTAATATTGGCAGACAGTCGCCACATGTGTGTCAGTGCCAGCAAACATTCTCATTATATGCTTGATCGACAAATCCTTTACATCCGAGCGTCGTTCATTTAAACTGCATTAAATCAGAGTTAGTCCTCTGTCTAGTAATTGTAAAAGCTACCATCCTATTTCTTATTTTTACTCTGGAGATCCACTTTAGGCACAAAACGCTCACTCTGTGTCCTGCTGAATCACTACAGAACTGTGTTTGATCAACACAAGCCAACATCAGTGTGAGAACAACAAGCGAGTGATGGCGACCAGTGTGACGACGACCATGTGCACTCCAACACAGGTCCCGGCATTCACATTCTGCCGCCCTTTCATGTTTCGGACCCCCTGCCCACCCCCCCGCTCTCCTGCTACAAAAGGAGGTTGAAAAGCAAAGGAGAGGAGTGGGGGGAGAAAAGAGGAGGGAATATAAAAAAAAAAAAAAAAAGACAGACAGAGGGGCGAATGAAGAGAAATGCAGGTTTGGCCTAAGGCGGCGTGCTGTGATGTAAGAGAAACAGAGAGTAAGAGGAAGAAAGAGGGAGGAACAGGAGAAGGAGGGTGTTCGGTGTGTCTTTGCACATGGACAACTACAGTGCCTGCGTACAAGCGCGTGAGCGCACACACACACACACTCACACACAGACACACACACACACACACACACATTTGTGTTGACATAACAGTGTAAAGACAGGGTTGTGTCTGCACGAGCTGAAGTTTCCTGCATAGGGCTATTGTTAGAAAACGGACTTCAAACTGAGAGAAGAAAATATTGTTTTTGAAATTATTTTCACATTTTTAACTCACTGCTGAAGTCTGAGAGTGAGGTCATATCTAGAGAGGAGTGTGTGTGTGTGTATGTGCATTTGTGTGTGTGTCAGTGTGGCATTTTCTGTAATGTCAGGGAGTTTCAGGCTGAAGCAACTTGACAGAGCTGCAGTGTATGAAAGAGGCTTCGGGGCATGGACTGAAACTTGGCTTGCTAATTCCAAAGCACACACTCGCACACATGCACACACATGTACGCACAGCGACGCACATGTCTCGCAATTCTTTCTGTGAACAAGTCGAAGCATCTCTTTTTCTCTAACCTGTCTAACCTACTGAACCATGCGGCTCATCTCACTCTACCCGTTTGCTTCCCTCACCCTCCCAGATTATTTAACGTGGCCTTTCTTTTTGTTCTTGTGATTGATTGACGTTGCTTCACACTGAAAGGAGTCGCTTTGCTTGGATGTGTGAAGGTTTGTTTGTGACTTGCGGTAAATCTGAACAGAAACATGTTTTGTAATTGCTTAAAATTATCTTAATTTAAGTCATAAAACTTTATGAATCAAGTAAATCCTTGGCACGTTGTCATCACCGGATCGCATCTGCAGCCCTGGCGTTTACAGCATGGCACAAGATTTGATCTAATTCTGACTGATGTCGTGTGCAACATGATAAAATGAGAGCAAAAGCACTTCCTGTCTGTCCTTGTTTGCATGTTCTCTCCTTCACCCATCTTGCCCCACTTCATCACCCCCCCCCCCCCCCCCCCCCCGCTCACTCCGTCTCCCTGCCATCACCTCACCTCTTTGCCTCATGTTCTTCCTGGTGCTTTCAGAAACCCGATAAGCATCACATATGTATGTGCCACGCCGCTCCTTCCTAAGTAGCCTCCACGTCCGTCCACTCTGCCCTTTTAAATACTGCCTCCCTCGCTCCCGTTCCCTTCCCCTCGCTCTTCCCTCTGTCCATGCTTTTAAGACGTTCGTAAAAGGAGGTCTTATTGACAAAACAATTGCTCGGCGGGGCTTAAACACTGCCTTTAAAGGGGTATTATTAAATTGCAGGCAGGAAGGGGAGGGGCCGGCAACAAGGGAAACCTGATGACCTCGCTATCGATTTTTACATCACAGGAGCGTTAGGAGAACTTAGCACAGAGATACTGACTGTATCCAGAGCAAGAGTGAGTAGAGGGAGAACCAAGGACGTTTTCTGAGCATTTAGATTTTGCCCACTGAATGTATTCAGACTGCTATAATTGTGTGAGCAGGTAAAAGGCTGCTTCGTCCACTGTGATAATAAGGCTGCTGATACACCTGAACCTGGGTCTATCAGCAGTCCACAATCCAATTGTGTCTTGACTCGAGTCTCTACGGATCCATATTTACTCTATATTTATTACATATAGTAGACAGGTCATGTGAATAATTCAACATGATTTCAGATGACCAAGTTCAGTTGACATGATTCAATTTGCTTTGAGATGATTACAAACTAAGTTTTGGCTGTCTCACATCTTGGTAATTGGAGCTATTTCTGAAGGGTTTGTTTGCTTGAAATGTTAGTGCAGAACAGGAGGACAAAATTGCAAAGTAAATTTTAATTCCATTTATAAATAAGAACATGTTATCGATTCATCTTGAGACTTGAACAAGGGATTTTTCCTGCTGTGAGGCCAGAGTGCTAACCACTGCATCGGCAAGCCTTCCTGTGCTTGTGGAGTTTGCATATTCTCCCTTTGTAAACGTAGGTTTTTACCAGGTACACGTCCCTCAGTCCAAAAACAAACATTTGAGGCTAATCAGTAACCTAAAATTCAATGTCGAGGTTAATGTGAGTGTGTGTGTGGTCTCTCGCCATCTCTCCACAAACCTGCGTTTGATAAAATTACAATTATTTAATGGCTGAAAGAAATGACCATATATGCACACGGCCACTATCCTAGAGTGAAAGTCTTTGAACCTTTTCTCATTTTGACAAAGTTGGCTTGCTACAAAACCTTTATTTTATTTTTTTTTAAACGACCTCACCTGCATCTACATTAGAAAGTGAACAGCACTGGCACGACAAGGATCCACTGCAACATTTTATTTTCTTGCCTACCTAAACAGTCTCACATTCATTGTTTCAGCAGTTAGTGGGAACAATGTGTTGATTCAGGTGCTTCGTAACTTCTGTGTTTGCTCCGAGTGCGGCAACAATACTGTGTCACACTGTGCGACACACTGCACCTATGGTTCAAAGTGCATGTGTTCCATGTGTGTTTATCTATATGATGTATGGGCTACTTTGTAGGGATGGAAACTGTTTGCTTTTGGTACAGTATGTGTTTACATTCTCTGGATATGATTCTGCTGGGTAAATATGAACATGAGCACACGCACGCCCACGCGCACGCACACAGACACACACACGCTTTTTCCATTCAAATTGAGATTCCCTGGTGCGGCGTATTTCTGCCAATAATTCATGAGTGATCTGCGCCCCTTGCCGGCCTTTAGCATTTTTATTTAATCTGCTGAGCCCTACCGCGTGCTCGCTCATCAATAATGCACACCGACATGTGTGTTAACACATCTATGGTGCGTGAGAGAGAAAGGGACACACACACAGGGAGTATATGGGTGTGTGATTACTGATGTGAGGTAAAGACAATGCACATGACGATAAAGAGATCGAGTTTCTGCATATGTGTGTGTGTTTGTGTGACAGGGTTCTATGTTTTATTTGTCAGTTGCACCATGGTTTTTTTTTGGTTTGTTTCATGAAGTCGCTCTCTGTTGGGACAACAGACATGGATGACCCATGGTTCATCTGCGGCCATTTGACATGAATTTAACACCGATGGTCTACATGTGACCGTGAAACACACTCCCACTAAGTGTTTTATGCTTTCTGAAGTCCTCTTCGGTCTGATTTCACAGCTGTAGAAGAGATTCAGTGCAAGCGAATGCACAAGAAAGCGTGTGTGTGTGTGTGTGTGTGTGTGTGTGTGTGTGTGTGTGTGTGTGTGTGTGTGTCTGCGAGTGGACTTCGACGTGCGTGCTAGCTTTGGTGTGTGCGTTTCAAACGCACTGGCAAACAGAATCACATTGAGGAAAATTGACTTCACCAAATCAGTGGGTCAGGAGGCAGGAGGCAACATCACCGGGGGTTGCTATGGAGACGCCCAATGACGGGGCTTTCCAACCAGTACAACAACCCGCCTGCAAAATGGCAGTTCCCCTAACATAACCTCAGTGTGTGTGTGTGTGTGTGTGTGTGTGTGTGTCCCTTTCTTTCCCTCTCCCATAATTTTTTTGTCACGTTAACTTCACACCCACTTTACGTCTTCTGCTTCTTGTCTTTTATTTACTTTTTGTCAGTTTATCCATCGTTACGTCTCTGTCACCCTGTGAATTAACTTTGTTGTTTCACGTCTCCATCACCCTTCCATGCTACAATGTACTGCTCGCTTGCTCAATCAACTGAACCATGCGTGGAAATATGCCTGTGGACAAGTGCGCGCGCACGCACGCACGCTCGCACGCTCGCACACACACACACACACACACACACACACACACACACACACACACACACACACACACACACACACGTATACAACAAAATGTGAGGGGGCAGCGGGATCCCAGCATGCAGGGTTTAACAGCTAATACCCCTTAGATTAACCACCCCCGGTTCCCCTCTCTTACACACACGCAGACACACACAACATCTTCCACAAACCAAGATTAACCTCCTACGATTGACACAGTGTGTGTTGGTCTTGCGCACACATGCATACACACCTTCGGGGTGTGTTGCTATCCCCCTACCAATAAAAACAACAAACACAATGAGTCACACAGTCAGCCTTAAGTGACCAAGCTACGTTCATGTGACTGTCTATCTGACTCACACACACGCACACACGCACGCACGCACGCACGCACGCACGCACGCACGCACGCACGCACACACAGCTTGGCTTTATCTCAGCTCTAAGAATTGATCCCCCATGGATTTCAGAGGGGTCACGTGATTTGATAACCTTACAGGATTCCCTCTGGTCAGGAGGCCTTTTTCTTTTTGCCAGGCTGCGTGTGTGTGTGTGTGTGTGTGTGTGTGTGTGTGTGTGTGTGTGTGTGTGTGTGTGTGTGTGTGTGTGTGTGTGTGTGTGTGTGTGTGTGTGTGTGTGTGTGTGTGTGTGTGTGTGTGTGTGTGTGTGTGTGTGTATTGTTTCTGACCTGGTATAAAATGAATTCTCCGCAGACTGATACATCATGCCCTAATCTAACGTCTGTCTGTCTCTGAGGTCTCAGATTGAACAATGGCTGGGAATAATGTTAACATCATTAGACTGCTGGTAATGGGGATTTATCGGGGCTCATCTCTTTCTCTCCTTTCTTTCCTTATCTTTCTCTCGTTCTCGTCATCTATTTTTCACTTTGTCTGCCTCTTTAACTCTTTATTTCTGCTGCTCTTTGCCTTCTCTGCAGTCTCCACTTTCATACCTATACCTCGCGACTGACTGATACTTTCAAGGATTATTTTAAGGGCCGCTCAGATCAAACACCCTTTGCCTGGGCCTTGCCTCAGTTACCCAGACTCCAGCCCCTTTAATTAGACATGTCTAATAACACTAAGCATGTGCTGATAGCCATCTCTCTGATAAGACTACGCCGCACAAGGACACAGGGCCCCTTTCTACCTTTTACAGTGTTACCTAAGGTTAAAATGAATAGTTAGCTCCCTCGGTTTATGGCCGTGGCCCGTCACACGTGTGCCCAATTAACAGGCTAGTTGGCACTTAGAGAGCAGTGATTTGCAAAGGCAGGTTAGCAAAGATGCTCTCTGCTTTCAAGCCCTCCTTGCTAACAAGGACGGCTTTAAATGCTTTATGGAAAATGTACTAAATACTGATAGTATATGGTCGGTGGAATGCCAATAAATGTTTTTTTTAAAAGACTAATGACTTGGGGAAAATATGCAGCTTGAACTATTATGATTAAAACAACTACACCTCTTTTGAAATTGAGCATGTTTCTGTTTCTTATTCAACTTTCTAAATCCAGTTTGGCGAACAGATATCTCATTGCAGAAATAATCAAAACACAGGTTGCTGAAACCGTGACTCATCATCTGCATCTGTTTTTATCACAGTGAGTGACGTCACAGGGCAAAGACAGAGAGACAGATAATCACAAACAGAGAAAACAATGAAGCTCACTTGCAGGGTTTTGAAGGAAACCGGAGTGGAAAAAAAACCCAACAAAACATGCAAACTCTGCAGAGAAAGACCTGCGAGCCCGGACTGGAACCGGCGGATATTCTCGCTGTGATGCGAGGCTGCTAACCACTTTATCATCGCGCATCTCTAAACTGTGGCTGGCTAATAACAAGCCATCAAGAGAGAACAAGTGTTCACCAAGCGATCGAAACAAACGTTGCCGACACGTGTCACGTGAGGCTACAGAACGCTGCAAAACTCAAACATAAGTTTGCTAAAGTAAAACACTATAATTAGTCTGAGACGCACCACTCTGCAAGTAATCATTCTTGTCTATAACTTGTGCATGTTGAATGATTTTATTGGATGTTTTTTCTTCTTCTTCTTCTTTTTTTTTTTTTTCAGAGAGCAGTTTGACTCCTAATTAACATGGACGCTCATGTTTGGGCCGAGTTAGGCTGTTGGTTTGGAAAACCACTCCAGGCCATTTCTCTTTAGATGGATTGATCTAGGTGAGGATGATTCAGTAAGTGGTGTGCGTGCGTGCGCGTGTGTGTGTGTGTGTGTGTGTGTGCGCGTGTGTGTGTGTGTGTGTGTGTGTGTGTGTGTGTGTGTGTGTGTGTGTGTGTGTGTGTGTGTGTGTGTGTGTGTGAGATGAAAACAGGGGAGGAGTGGAGGCATTAATTCCAATCATTAAGAACTGGGATAGCCTGCGGGGTCGAACCCCTCGAAATCGACTGCGTGTAAACTCTAAAACGACTTACCAGTTGTTCACTTGTAGGATGGTGAGGCCTGTGTCTTGTGCCAGCTGTTTCTTCTGTTCTTCTGACGGGTACGGATGCTACGAAAGAGAGAGACGGCATGTGTCAGGGAAAAGAAAGCAGAAAAAAAAAGGCTGACCACAAATTGTTTAATGAAGCTTCTTGTTTTTGAAAAAGAGAGTTTGATGTGCCTTTTAGCAGAGAAAGAGACGTTGCGGGGCCACAGGTTACACACTCGCAGTCGCACACACAAAACCACGCCGCGTAATGAGAGGTAGAAAATGAGATGTGCGCTCGTGCTCACTGGTGCGTAGGTGTCAGTATGCGCCAGTGTGTGTGCCTATCTGAATGTATGCTGTACGTATGTGTGAGTGCGTGCACATTCATGTGCGCCCCCACCCGTCCAATCATTAATGGAATATGAAATCTTGTAATTAATGGCAGCCAAAAAGGCAAGCCAATTAGAAAGTTAAGTGAAGTGGAGAACCAGCTCTGGTAATTAGGCAGCCTCTTACACAAATATATTCGCGTCGACGGCCCCCCTTTCACCCTGCTGCATATGTAATCAGTGAATGGGGAATATGTAACATTAACCCGATGGAATACAGACAAGAGAATGTGAAATGTCTCATCGTTATTGCTGCTGCTGCTGCTGTTGCTTTTATCCGCTCAGTAGTGGTGCAGTCACATGACTGTTGAGTTTGCCGTTTTGCATGGAAAGCTCTACAGGTTTTGAATACTTGTCAAGTACAAAAACATGAATGTCCCTGAAATTACACAATGCCAACTGAACCAGATGTTTAGACGGTTGAGATTTTTCTAATTGGCGTAACCCTTTTATGCCTATCTCGTGCATGCATGCTGCACAAAACTTTAAGATTTCGGAAAAAAAGAAGAAAAAAAAACCTACCAGAAAGCCATTTAATCACAGACAGGATACAACAACATATCAATTATTAGTATCATGTAGTAATATGAATTTCTCAGTACTCTGATAACCACAGTATATTTAGTTGCTCTAACTCATTGTAGATTTTTCAACAGTTCTATTGCTCTGAAATCAAAATAATAATAAAATGATTAGTTTTCAGATTTATTTTTCTTGTCTGATTCCCAAGGCCAATTTTAATATCTGGTAGTTAATTATTATTATAAAGTTATTTGGTTTTTCCTTGTTATTGTAAACAAGCTACAGTGTCTGTACTCTTGGTGATGGCTCCTGTATTTGTTGTTGTCACCATTGTTTTAACTTGTGTGATGCTTTTCCCACCCTAGCCATCCAGGTCCGGCAGTCTCGCCAAAAGAATTTATAATAAATCAATAAAGACTGCAACAGAAAGACTGCGTCAGACTCTGCCGTTGCAGAGCAAATCGGTTTTGGCACCATAAAGTACTCATATCTATCACATGGCAGGCCTAAACTGGATAAAAAAAACAAATGTGTGACCTGTGATTGGATGGCCAAAGTGCTGTCCAGGAGGCCATTATAATGATTATATATGTCAACAAAGCTCTTTTTCTCTCTTATTTGGTGTATTTAAAAAAAATAAAATGTTTAGAATAAATATAACATTCTGATGTAAGATATACAAATCAAATGCAAATATAGTTTCAATTAAAACTTTAATCTAATCTAAAGTTAAGGTTTTAATCAGCCACACTTTGATTTCTTTTTAAGAAATCAGTTCACAATCATATTTTGTTCAGTTTTAACAGTGCAATTATTTCACACTAACCCCCCCCCCCCCCCCCCTGTTTTTTAAATTTCAAGACTCAGACGACACATGTATGCATGATAAACAACAGTTCACTTGTTGGAAAGACAGCCCGGGCCGACTCGGAGCCCAGTGTTTAAATATAAACCGCTGACAGTGCAGCCACCCGCCCTCTTTCAAGAAAACAGCTGAGAACCGTTAAAGCCGAGCCACCTGTTTAAATATATAGAATGAATAAATTGGATAAATGTGAACTTGGGGGAGTGTGTTGATTTATATTAGAGTGGGGGGGGGTATCACAGATGCACAGGACCTCGTTCGCGGAGGACAATGTGCTGTTCATGACTGAGACAAGACACGGCCTGTGCTGGACGCCATAGGCAGGCCGTAAAACGGGGGACGCGGAGGGGAGGAGCGGGAGAGAATAGATTGTTGGAGGGACAGCAGTGACTGGAAAACTAGGAATTCTCTAAAATGATGTGTACACAACCAAGAAAAAGAATTCCAAGATATTTGAAGACGGTGATAAAATATTACCCTAAAATGTTTCTCAGTTCAGCACTTAAAATACTGAGCGACAAACTAGTTTACTGTTTTAGTTCAATAAGCCTTATCATATCATGAACCTATACCAAGAAAAACCTAACTTTCCGTGACTTACAGGAGGGAAAAATACTGAATTGCTCTCCCCTGTTATGGGAAGCAGTAATCGGCGACACCTTCGGCTACTGTAAAACATACACAGGATGTCTAAGAAGAGGACACACCCTTGATAGTCAATCAGACGTGCAAAATCAGTGCGGCGCCAGCTTTTTCATTTTTTCATGACAGCTTTTTCAGTGCATAATGAACAGGATTGTGTTTAATGATGGGACAACCCAGCAGAGACAGAGAGGGGAGAGAAGGAGAGGAGACAGTTATTTTTTTCCCCCAGCCTTCACTTGTCCATGTGATTGGTTGCGGGGGAATGGGAACACAAGGAGGCTAATTTCATGCGCTAAGTTATAATTGCATTGTCGCCTCTGGCCAAATTTGTGTCCACTTCTCCTACAACCAATTTTTTTGTGCTTTCATGTGTGAGCGTGTGCACGTAAATGAACTGTCCATCCGTTCAAGTGCTATTGGCGTGTGCATGTGCAAGTACCCTCCTCACAGTAGACTGATCAGATAGTATCAAAACTATATGTGGGGCGCCACTTCCCTGTCTGTGTGTGTGTGTGTGTGTGTGTGTGTGTGTGTGTGTGTGTGTGTGTGTGTGTGTGTGTGTGTGTGTGTGTGTGTGTGTGTGTGTGTGTGTGCTGAAAATAAGGAAACACTGGTCTCCAGGGTGTGTGTCATCTGATGCTTTGATGTGTTTTACATATAGAAATCACACACACTCGCCACTGACATATGAATCTTGACTAATCATGTGGGAAAACATGTCTTTAAAGTCTTTATTCTCCGTAAACAAAGCCGACCGAAAATGAGAGATCAATGTCTCCATTCTACGTGTCGCAGATCTGTGGAACCAGGAGTGTCTGCCTCGTGATATTGGGGGGCTGCAGTCACGCCAGCGGCCACGAAACAGCACAAATACACCCTGTATCGCTGATTCCCTGCCTCCAGCTTCCCAGCACACACGCAGACATGCGCAACTCGTCACACACACACACGCACACTCACAGACACACGCAATCTCAATCTCACAGAGCAGCACTGAAAGAGAAATGTGCTCGCTGGCAAAAAATGTGATTTCTTTGACACACGTACTGCCAGCGGGGGCCGTAATAGCGATATTGATTCAAGTACAGAAATAGGTCTAACGTTGGCCTTCTTTGATTGACTATAGGGAAAGCACGTGTCTGTTCGGCTGCTCCCTTTTTCAGGGGTGGCCACAACAAGTCATCGCAGCAATAAACTTAGAAACTGTTTTTTTTTTGTTTGTTTGTTTGTTTTTTACAGTGGAAATCCAAAATGTATTTTCCTAAAAACTATCTTTTAATAAGCAAATTTGCAGTTGTTCCACTTGTACTTAGGAAGAAGCGAGAAGCACAGGAGAGAATCTCCAGTAGGCCAGCACATCAGGACTGTTTTTGTCCTCCTTTTCCAAACCTCCAAATTAGCTCCTATCTGTCAAAACACTGTGATTTAGCCGCTCGCTCAGCAACAAGTTGCCGTTTTAATATTGTCTGTGAGTGATTCTGCTGCCTTAACGGCCTTTGGCTGTGGTTCAGCGGCGAGAGAGAGAGAGAGAGAGAGAGAGGACGAGTGTGGAAGGCCTTTAGTGAGAAAAGCAATAACATGTTCTTTAAAAGAGCAGATGGAAAGTTTCGGCGCATCCTTCCCTCCCTTCCCTTCCCTTCCCTCTTCCCTCCGCCTATCTTAATGATATGTCTTCTCCAAATATACAACTCCTTTCATGAGAATTTCCACCCTTGCTTGCTGCTCTCTGCTGAGCTTGGAGCATGTGTTTGCCAGGAGGTGTGTGTGCGTGTGTGTGTGTGTGTGTGTGTGTGTGTGTGTGTGTGTGTGTGTGTTTGCGTGCACATGCATGTTTGTTGGGTCCCTTACAGTCAAAGATTTTACTTTACAAGAGAATCCGTGCACGATTATGACCATGACTGATCATGAGGATGTGCTTGTTAGTCATTTGAGCAACGTATGAGTAAGTACAGCTGTGCGTGGCCGTGCGTGCGCGCACGAGGATGTGCAGATGTGTGTGTGGGTGAGTAAGAGAGCATCAGTAACATCCCCTCCCTGTCTGACCGTCTTCCTCTCTGACCTCCTCAGACAAGAACAAGAGGGGGATAGATAGAAAAGGGAAAGAGAGGAAGAGGGAAGGAGGAGACATGGAAATTGATATCTGGAGCCCCCAGGGTTTAACGCTGAGATAAGAGCATAAATACTCTGTGAGACCCCTCTTTACTCCCCTTGTCCCATGTCTAACCCGGGAGAAAACTATTCTGGGCACGTCGATATAAAAAAAATGAATACACTCACCAATTTAACAGACTACAAAAGTAGTTTACAAAAATCCATGTATTTTTTTTCTTGTGTACAGCAAAAGCTCTGCAAATCAAGCTCCACCCATGTGATTGCAGCACAATCCAGATTACATACGGTTATAGTAAAGATCCCCTTCTTCAGTCTTGGATTGGGGGTCTTTCTAAAAACCATGAATATTAATTAATTGAATAACGTGACTTTTCAAGTCCATTCTTGCCTTCTGTGCAGAGTTTACTTGTTCTACCTGTGCCTGTGGGGGATTTTTACAGCTACTGGGAAGAGTGTATGTGGTTGTGTGTCTCTCTTTGTTTGACCTGTGATGGATTGGCGGCACAAATCTGCCAAAAATAAGTTTGATACAAAAAAAATAATAAACATATGAAGGACAGATGGTGGACAGGCCGCTTCAATTCGTATTTAGTTCTGTGAAGTCTCACCTGAGTCTCTCAGTGGCAGAAGAAAGCAAGAAGAAAGGAAACAAGGAAGGGTTACTCTTTCATTTGGGAAGTTCCATTTCACCAAGGGTAGAGGGATATTTCAGAAATGCCTTTAACCTTTCCACGCTTTTCCCTTAACTTTATCTTACTGCCTCATTAAAAAAAAAAGCTCTATTTCCTATTCTTAGTTATGTGCAATTACCATGACTTTTTAATCTTTATTGTAAACAATGAAACTATGTAACAAAGTAATAATGCAAGAAATTGAAAATACTCTGCAAATGAATGAAAGGGTGAGACAAACAAGCGCTAAACAATAATTGTATGTAAATAATAGTCAGGATACTTATGAAATGTGATTATTGAATATTGGGCAAGGAGTAGGATTAAGTTTGACTTCTTTCTCACGAATTTTTAGACACCTTGATTCCAACCTGGACCTTGACATATGCCCCATTGTGTTCGTTCCTTCCTTGTTAACCAACTCAACCTCTTCAGTGTTCTCTCTTTAGCCATTTCCATTACAGTATTATCACTGCATATTCTTCTATTTAAAGCCACGCTTCCCCAGCTTCTGTGCATCCCATTAAAAAGGCTTGACACGCCACATTAGCTTGAGAAGACGGCGACCATGAAACAGGATGGAGGGAGGAAGAAGAGAGAGGAAAATCATATGTTGTCACAACCATGTGATGTCTCTCAAAAAGAGGCCTGCACAATCTGCGGATAACAGACATGGGTCAGTTGTATTTTCAGCAAGCTTACTTTAGCACCAGATGGTTGGGGTCCGCCACAAGGCACAGAGAAGCCAGAAAATGCAATGATTCACTGTAAACAACTTGTTAATGTACAGCAATTTACTTGAGTGGACTTCTCTGTCATCAACAAGATGCTTTGAGTTATTTTGGTCACTGCACTCGTAGAAGAAGCTTAACTGTCCTGATACTAAAACCCCCAATGACCTGAAATACCAAGAAGGTTCAACACCAACATTATGCATGGTTATTGACTTGCAGGTGCCAGTTAAGGTAAAAGTGAGCAGCCTTGACTTGGCCAGATCTCTTCCCCTCGCTGTTCCCAGGTCAAATCTCTGTGGAAACTGAGCTGCCCATCAGGAATGCCTGACGGCTAATCCGGGGGCCTTTTTGGCTAGAAGGGCATCACGCTATCATACCACGCTGTCTCACACTAACACACGTACTCACACAGTCACAAACGCACAGTTTACTGGAAGGGTGGCCTCGCTCCTGCCAGACATGTATGAGATTACCTTAAATATTTGGAGAGCAGGCAGATTGTTATGCTAACAACAAATGCCCCAAACCCTGAGCATGAGCAGACTTTAGAACAAGCGTTCCAACCTATAAGCCTGTTGTATCTCATACAAAAAGCTTCCAATTTCCCAATTTTTTTTTTTCATTCAGTGGAAGTTTCAGCGTGTGTTTGTGTGTGTGTGTGTGTGTGTGTGTGTGTGTGTGTGTGTGTGTGTGTGTGTGTGTGTGTGTGTGTGTGTGTGTGTGTGTGTGTGTGTGTGTGTGTGCGCGCTCACGCTGTGCTGTGAGAGCTACGCCATTTCAAATTCCTTTCTGTGTAGGTGGCATCGACTGACATCCCTTTGACTTCATTAGGGAGCAGGGACCCAGCAACAAAGCTGGCTCTGGGAGAAAGGGGGGATTAAAGAAAGAAAGAAAAGGGAGTGAGAGTGAACAAAACAACAACAGAAAAAACAAAGCACCGCTAACCTAATTTCCTCTGATTCAGGCTGCTCCAATGAAAAATAACAAAACAGCGCAAAAAACAGATCTTCTGAGAGACTTGAAATGAACCAACTAGTGGATGAGAGTTTTAGATTGCCTTCCGCTAACTCTGTGCAAAATAAATGTTTCATTCTTGGGCCTACTCATACAAAAAAAAAATTAAATATATATATTTTTTGTTTTTTCGGGGGGGAGGGACTGGAACTGCCTCTTTTGTGGTGCTGGTCTACAGTAAACCAGCCCAAAGCTTGTGTGAATAATTCAACACTTTTTTTTAAAGGGGAGACCTCAATATATGTACCAGGAATTGCAGAGGAAGCCCCCTACAAAATGTTGTTTTTTTAGCATCTGATCTTGCCGTCTCCTCATTAATGAGTATTTTCCCTCTCAAAAAACAGCTTTTGTTGATTTAGGGGATTCTCACAACGTTCTTGCCTATGGGAATGAGATAAATCTAGTTAGCTGGTGAGACAAGGAGTGAAAAGTATGTCATTAAAGCTCTAGTACAAAGTGAATTAGACAATGTACTGTATCGCCAGTTTTCTGACTTTAACTGATGATAAGTATTGTTCATCGCTTTTCTAATACTCTGAACTACATAAAATAATGAAGGGCCATACCTCCCTCCGCAGCCTTCACCGCAATGTTACAGGGTGTGAGCAATGATCTGTGTGCTTTACAGTTGGGTGGGTCTCTCGACTATGTGTATACTGCAGCTTACCGCATGTATGCACATGACAAGGTCTCAAGTCTTAACAAAGTGCTGCATTGTTGTGTTTCATGCAAAATGTAAAGGGTGAGGTCCTTGAAGGCGAGCATCTTATATCCTGTATGTGTGGTGTGTGCACACTCTCTTGTAGTGTTGACTATGAGCGAAGGCGTGCTTCATTAGAACTCCCTATTCCAGCTCAGGGGAGGCTAAATTTATTAAGGGGGCCGGATGTTGCACAACACCTGCTGCTGTGCTTCCCTCTGTGCAATAAAGGGAAGGGGGTGCAGCATGCTAGCTGGTGCTAGTGGTGAGCGCTGCTCGTTGGACTGAGGCTGATGAGCTGGGGCTAATTCAAGGGGTGATTATGTAGTTTGCTGGACCACTAAACCTCTTTAAGCCCGTAATTACCGCCTATTTGAGCGAGGGGAGGCACTCCAAAGCAATCGGTACTTGCACCAAGCGGCGCGGAGAACGGCAGCCACAGCTGGAGGTGGGCTGCCTCGGGGCTGCCTGGGAATGAGGGGGTGTGTAAATGGGGAGTAACAGGGATCCACAAAGCCTCATCCCAGTCAGGTACCGCGGAAAGCTGAGAAGAAAACAGTGGGATGCCCCTCCGAGCACCAGGATGCTAGCTCCGAGCGACTGCGCTCGGAGCTAGCATTTGAGGAGTGATCTCGAGGCTCAGAAACAAATGTTCTCTTGTTCTACGCATCTAAAATACACGCATGTCGACACAAATTGATGATATGGGACCCCAAAACTTACAGCACAAACAAGCAGACTTTATAACCACGTAAACCATTTGAATAAATTGTGCTGTGAAGAATGGAGCTGGATATGTCATTGTGGTGAAGGAGTTTGTTAAGACGCAAGTCGATGACATACAACCGGGAATCAGTTTCTCAGATTGCGCCTCGATCGTGGGGGAATTCATTTCATTTTACCTGACTTTCAAGGAAATTTGACTTTACGTAACGACACCGAAACCTGATCTCTCAGAGGAAGCAATTTGGGGACCACAGAACATTCTAATAACCCCCGCGATATTATTATGTTATTATCATAATTACCCTTTTGCCCCCAACGTTTTAATTAGAAACTCACCGTTGGCCCTCTGGGGGGTGAAAAGAACCTGAGTTGGGGGAATGCTGAAACTAGGTGAAGGTATTTCACAATTGCTCCCTTATGCTCTTTGAAGCAGCAAGACGGAAGGAGGATGCAGTCGATGTTATTGAGAGATGAAGCCTTCACACTCTGCCTCCCTCCTCTGTTGTCCTCTGACATCCTTGTCATTCAAAGTGCACCGACACCCCTCCCTCTTTGCATCCCTGGTCTTTCCCAACCTTTTCACCCATCTCCACCTGGCATCCATCCCTCTGTTCTATATTTAGCCTTTTGCTTGGGCTTTTTGTTTCAACCTACTCTTTTCACCCGCCACCATTTAACTCCTCTCTTTACGATTAGCTGTGATCTTTCTCTCTCCTTCTCCCCTTCTCTCCATTTCCTTCTTTTACTTTTCGCTCTCTCCCCTAGTCTACAGCCTTCTCCATCAGTGCACCGCTTTCACAAATCAATGACTTAATCTGTCGTAACAAACAAGTGAGCAGCACCCTCAGCCCTGTTCACGCCACCCCCATCCTCCAACCCCCACTATTGCTAACGCCACAAAATAGTGCCTCGGAGAGAATAAGAGCAGGATTATTAAGGGAAAATGCTGACAAATATACAGTATGAAGTTTTACAAGGAGAGAATTTGTTGGAAGCCAGAAATGGAAAGGGGACATAGTCTAAATGTGTTTTGTGGTGTATTTGGACAGAAAGTGATGGAAAGAAATTAAGATAATGACAAGTGAGAAACATACCAGTATGTGTGCAATGGTGTAAGTTTTCTTCTCCTCTAGCCCTCAGCTCTGTCCAACTCCTCTACCATGAGTTATTGTCTGCCTGCATTCACCACCTGGTTCACTTGCTATGATTTCCTTCACTCCACTGGACACACAAATATACACAAAGCAGAAAATACACACACCCACACACACAAGCCCAGATGCATACTTGTGTGTGTATCACAGATGGATATACAACACACACACCTCACCGTCGCCCTCCACACGGGGCACCCGGGGTCAGCTGGCCACCAGTAAACACACTACCAGCCCATGCCCCCTGCCTCTAACGCATCATGACTTTTGCAAAGTTTCATGCAGAAAAGTTCAATCATGGGATTTTAACACAAGTAGGTGTAAAATGATGAAGGTATCACAGGACCTCATCTATAAATCACAGGCTACTCCCCACTGCCTTTGAAACAGCACAAGTGCACCGATATTGCTATGATATCATGGTTCAAGGCCATTAAAATGTAAGGCAATCCAGTTGTACATTATAGAAAAATGAAATGAGAGGGAGTCATGGAAGAAAGGAGGAGAGGGGGAGAGAAGTCAGAGAGGCAGAAGGCATGCATAAAAGATAGGAAACCCTTATGGTTTTTCAGAAAGAAGTGTTTTGTCGGAGTGGGAAACGGAGTGGAGGGGAAAGAGAGAGGGTTCACGCTTGGGAGAGAATACAAGTGGGAGGAACTGAATTGATAAATTAGTTCAGCCAACGCGCAAACTGATTACCACAATGGCAAAGCCACAGCATCTATGGAGCGCACGCATGGAATGAGACACAAAGGCAGGCGCACACTCACTCCACTTTCACAAAAGAGACATGAGGCTGACACTTACAAATAATAGCACAACTGTATATGCAATGGCGCACACACTGCAGATGACTGCACGCACGCACGCACGCACGCACGCGCACACAAACACAGACACACACACACAGACACACAACAAATGTAACTAGGGCAAGCTTCTGCAGTTGCTGTAAGTAAAAGGTATTGAGCTGCTGACTCCAGCCAGAAAATATCCCACAATCCTCTGGATCGCCAAACACAGCCTAATGGATAATGGCTAACAGCTAGTGCTAATGTGATTTCACACTTAGCAGAGTTAATATATCACTGGCTGAACAAAATCATGCTACACACCAAGGCTATGCTAAACTATGTCTCTTCAAAGGTGGTGGACAATTTCCAGCCATTTGAGGAGTCTTGCACATGAAAAAAAATAAAGTTTTTTTGGAGGTTATGCGTCGACTTAGAGCGGATAAGAGAAGCTAGCATTGCTAATCTCTTGCTCAGCATTGGACAGAAGCATTTCATCATGCTAACCACAAACCTATGACAATATTTTTCCCCAACTCTTCCACACTTCAACTTGCCACTCACTCTCCAATAAATTCCACAGAGATGGTGGGGAACTCCACACCCCACCCAGCCAGTGACGTCATTGCTGTGGCGCTGTGTAAAAGTGTGTGTGTGTGTGTGCGTGCGGTGCATGAGTTTGCATACGAGTGCGTCTGAGCACTGAGAGTGAGGCTCTTCTCTGGATTTGCAAATGATTGTAAACTGATCAGAGGGTACCAAGCCAAGAATGGGTTTCACATATCTGAGTTACTGGGCCTGGATCCACTCAGTGGGCTCACACATGCACATACGCGCGCACGCACACACACACTTCACATACAGCTGATAATGAAAAATAGAACTAGTGTGAAACACAACTTCAGCATGAAGCCATCAATCATCCTGACATACAACAATGAAACCACACACTGAACTGTTTCATAGTTTCCCAACTATGAAATTATATGAGCGTTAGGGGGAGGGAGAGCAGGAGGACCAGGATGGCAAAGAGAGAGGAGGAGGCGGTAGATGGTAATCATGGAGACAATGTCAAAAATAATTAAATATTCCGTCACCTTATTGTTTAATCTCATGAAGAACAAGAAGAAAACAACAACTGAGGTGTTGGCCAGAAATTCGACTCCTACGGTGAATAACCATGAGAAGGAAATTCACCCACAATCTATAGAACAAAGTTTCTAAACATGCTATGTGTGTGTGTGTGTGTGTGTGTGTGTGTGTGTGTGTGTGTGTGTGTGTGTGTGTGTGTGTGTGTGTGTGTGTGTGTGTGTGTGTGTGTGTGTGTGTGTGAGGGTCGTTTCAGATCTCTTGCGACTGGTGATCTCCTCCAGTGCAACTGACCGACCTTGAGGGTCTGTAAAGTTCTCACGTTCTCAAGGAAGCACACTGGTGCAACCTTTGACTAAAGCCAGATCAACACACACAGACACACACACGCACACGCACACACTCACACTCACACACACACACACACACACACACACACACACACACACACACACACACACACACACACACGCTCACTCAATCGTCAGGATCTGTGGCAGACATTATTTTGAAAAGTTCAAAGGTGACATGAATTAAAAGTTAACTGCCCTTGAGGGCTTTTAAATAGCAGAGTAAAACGATACAAGCCGCACAAGGAGAAAGTGGGAGAAAAGGTTGAAGTAAAGCATTGTCAGAAACATAAAGGGGCCTTATAATAGACCTGACTTGAATATTTGCAACCAATTCTTCAGCCCTATCGGGCTATGAGACAATGACTTGTAGGGACGAGGAGTAAACCATCAAATAACTTCACATGACCTGGCTTTTAGAAGTATGAACTTCATAATATGTTTATAGAATTCTCAAGCTGAAGAAGTATACTCTATGGCATCTACTACATGACAACACCATTTTGACCAATTTCAGTTTTCAAGAAATGTGCCTCTCACAGGACGGAAATATAATAAATTTGCTAATGATATAAATGTGCAAGAATTCTTTAAGGAATGAAAACACATGAGAAACCCATTTTGTAAATGCCTAAAAGTGGGCAGCAAGTCCCAAAGAAGGGAGAGCAACCCATATCTATCATAAGGTCAGAAACCACTGTTTGAAAATGAAGAAAACAAATAATACATGTACACAGGATATTTGATTTTCTGGACAAAACCGATCACAGAGGGATGGATCTCCAAAGCTATAACTGAGATCAACTTTTGATATTGCCAGTATTTCAGCAAATCTCTGAGTGGCCAACATGAGCCTTGTGTCAGGCTTCCTCTCATCTACTGTATCCTTCTTCCATCTGTTCATCTCCTCATCCATCCATCATTCCATCCATCAATCATGACACAGATGGCCTTTCAGGAGTCTGTGTCAAGACTGCCCTCGCCATACCATCACCCCCCCATCCTCCTTTCCAGCAACACCCTCAGAACCAGACATAACTCATATACATATACACGCTCACACCTCCCGTCCCCCCACACCTCCGCCAGATGGAACAGTCTCACTATCTTGCACTCCCAAGACCCACTATCTACCCTGTTGGCCAAGGAAGGTCATCAGCTTATCGGTTTTTAATACACACACGCACACACACACACACACACACAGACACGGAAAGCCTGCATATGTCCACCCTGAAATAGTTGCAAAGCTGGAGTGTGTGAGTAGTGAGCCTGTTTGTCTGTGAGGGTCAGTTCACAAAGAGAAGCCCCCAAAAGAGAGCTGTCTGCCTTTGGTCCCTTGGGCCTGTCAAGAGGGATAATTGATGATGTTTTCATTACAAGGTGTGGGGTAATGTGGGGGTTGGGGCACAGTATGTGTGTGCATGCATGTGTGCAATAGTGTGTGTGTGTGTGTGTGTGTGTGTGTGTGTGTGTGTGTGTGTGTGTGTGTGTTGTGGGGGTGGGCAGGTTGACTCAGCTGCCTCCTCTTTGACACCAACTACTCCTGCCATTGGTAGAGACAAGTCATTGCTTCCAAATGCTCACACACACACACACACACACACACACACACACACACACACACACACACACACACACACACACACACACACACACACACACACACACACACACACACAGCCCAAAGCCAATTCCATTCCAAGAGATAAAGTATCTGAAACCGAATGAAAACACTGTGAATAAGACTAACTTGTTCTCTTGTTTTCCCCCTGCCGCTCTGTCTCGTCACAGTGTCACGCCAGGCCTTTGGCAGATCTGTCCATCTGTCTGACGTCTCTTAGGACCTCTTTGAAATCCTAAAGCAGTGGCGCCTAAGATTCAGACTGCCACTTAGATTGAATTAAGAGTTAATCAGAGACAACAGGCTGCATAGGCTAATACTTTGCCTTACAGTATCAAGATGGACATAGTGTCTTTGTTGTCATTATTATGAATAGACAGATTAAAACGCATAAAAGTCAGCTGATGTTCTCCTGTTCTGCTCGCTTCCTAAAGCCTTGTTGAGGATATTAACAAGGCGTCCTGGTGGCGTGGGTGGTCAGCAGGAATTATTTTTCATGAGAAGCATGATTTGTACAAGTTCGAGATATTAGTCAACATTAATCACAGGATCTCTGTGGTCGGAGATAAGAAAATAGCATGTAATGCAGTGTTGTAAATCTAATTTGTTTGTTCCCCTTTGTCAAACTGTGTAGATGATGTTTCTTCCCGCACCAGCTTCTCGTCACTGTAACTCTAATAAGGCCAGACTTCAATTGTGTGAAGGACGACAGAACCAGAAGGATGACAAGCTTCCTAGATTGGGCTGCCTTGGTGGGTCAGGGTTGCAGCGGGTGACCAGGGTGCTGACACATCCAGGCTTCAGCAATAAACAGCAGAAGAATAATGGCATCTGAGGCAATGGCGAACTTTGACCTCAAGGGTTTTTTGTTTTTTTCAGCCCCTTGCATTCTGTTGTTTGTACAAGGTTTAGGGTGTCTGGATTTTGTTCTCTGAACGGAGAAGTTCAGGAACTGATAAATTTTCACTTTACGGGAATGCAGCAGGAATTTTCAACACCGTCATGAAGTTCTGTTCTTGGGAATTTCATGTTTGAATTTTATTTTATGTATAGTCTTCAAATCCATTTGAAACATTTTCAAAAAACACGTCAAAACCTTTCTCTCGGATAAGGGCTGAAAAATGGATGAAGACTTCATACTTCACCTTTTCATTTACAATGACGCATAATCCCGTTTAAATTAGGTAGAACAAACAATACGTGACAAAAATGAGTGTTACATGTATATCAAAGCTTTTTAAACAAGTTTACTAAAAAAGTGAAATGAAAAGATTTGCTGATTATTTTATACCTCATGCTTTAAAAGCAGTTAAAACAGACGTCAGTTCCACCGTGGGGAACAAACGGTGTGAGGTGAAAGGGAGGACAAACTAAATTTGAAATGTAGAATTTGACCTTTTTTCTTTCTTTTTTTTTTTTACAAACATAAGTGTTTTGTTGTTTTTATTTAGTCTTGGAATGGCTGCTACCTTATCAGGCAGAGTACAAGTTTTACTTCAGGTATTATGGTTGTCTCCTCCAGAAAAAAAAAATATGTATTTGAGGTAGTAATACACAACTCTAAAAAGACCCAAAATTGTGAATGTGTGTGACTGACTTTCTGTTTTCAGTGACTGTCAACCTGAACAGGGTCTTCACCCAAAGTCAGCTGGGATCACTTTTTGCTCTCTGCAACCCGAAGTTGAATAAAAAGCAGTAAGATGGCTAAATGCTGGCTCAGCCAGGTATCCAATTAAAAAAAAGATCCAACATAAAATCTGAAGAAAAAAACTTCAGTCCTGTTGTGTTCAAACAAGCGCCAAACTACCGAGATGCAGAAAAAGTTGTGCCACTAATGAGCCCTGCGGCCGGCCATTCATCTATCCATTCAAGCATCCATGCAGCCATCCATCACCTCCTCCCACCCCCTTCCTCCTCGCACACCTAGTCAAGATTCCTCCACCACCCGGGGCCCACAACAGTAAGACTCCTGGCCTCCTCTGCCAGCGCAGAAATGAATTATATCACTTTTCACACCTGTTTCTGCTCAAGGCCCCACTGCACGCTGCCGCGCTAAAGAAAAAAAGAAAAAAAGAAAAACATCTCCAGGAGGGGGGGAAACAGCGCTCCACCAGCTCAGCTACATCTGCGTACGCAAGCGGTTAAATTAGACTCTAATTGTATTAATGGCGGATTATGCTTCCAGTGGATTTTTTATACTCTCTCTCTCTGTGAATTTTACACATTTTAAAGGGAAAAGCGGGGAAGGGAGGGGGTAAGCAGCTCATTGAGGGTTTGCGGGTTGGTTTCTTTTATGAGCTGCGATCACGGCTGCCCCTCGTTACACTGCATCTGTGTACAAATAGGAGGGGAGGAGAGCCAGAATGGGAGAGTGTTAGTGATAATGTGTATGAGAGTGTGTGTCCCAGCCCGTGAATATACCAATGCTAACACTTCAAATGCCAAATCCCCTGCCCTTCCTCTCCACACACACACACACACACACACACACACACATATACATACACACAAACACACACTCGTCAGCAAAGCAACAATCTAAATGGGAATACGGGCGGTGTGTCTAGTGGGGAGGCGGGGGTGAATTCCATCTAATTACTCTATCACATAATTTCACAAATTGCCTTTTCATAGGGGAATGGAGAGCAGAACACAGGGCACGTTGGGGATTTGAGGCTTGAGCTTTCATTTACTACTCATTTCTTGTTAAATTAAACAAGAAAATACCATTTGTGAGGAGGAGTGGTGCAGGAGGGAGGGTGAATTTCAAGTACACAATGGGAAAGATGAAGGAAGTAGGGATTGGATAGCAGCTATTTATTCACCACAGGATTTGTCTCTCTGGTCATAACATAAAGGGAAGTAGCTCAGCCAGTTATACAGTTTAAAATTGATTCTACAATTTAAATTATTTTGTTAAACACAGATTATAGTCATTTCCAGGGAAAGCGCTGTGAGCACACTTCAGAGTTGCATGTACACTTGAAACGCACACAGAAGCAGAGCAGCATTTCGAATGAGAGAAAAACCGATTTCTCCAAACAAATCCCCCATTCAGTTGACCAACTGACATCTCGAGGTGGTGACATATGTTTAATTAAGGACATCAAATAAAAACAAACATGAATAAGAAATGAGGACATGAGTGGAAAAGCCCTCCCTTCTCTCCTTTATTTTGGTGCCCTACCAAGTTTACAGCTGCGTGCAATGCTGGCAGGGAACTGTACGGTTCGGCCATTGGTGACAGGCGGTAAACGCTAATGTTTTGTCGTCGCTCCAAGTCAACACAGCCAAATTCTTCCGATGAACTTGTCCCACAAGCGTTGTCAACAACATATGAGCTCACAGGGTGTGTTGGAGAGGACTCAGAGAGCTGCAACTGTTGTCATCATCACTTAATCTGTCACTCTACCCATCACACAACAGAGCGGAGCATTCTTCCAGCCTTCTTCTCCTGCTTCTCACCGTGCACGACCCGAACAGGCCACATACAACCTCATGTGATCTTAAATTGGCTTGATGATATTATGAAATATATGTTTTTCGACTCCAATTTTTCAATTCCTGGGTTTGGTCTGCGAGCCATATGTTTGACACCTCTGCTATAAAATAGTTTCCGAACAAGACAGGATATCAGCATCCTTGATGGATATGTGAGAAGAGATGCAGAATTGGCTTCAAAAGAACAATATAAAAAAAAAAAAAAAAAAATCGCTGTATAAATGCCACCTACCATGTACCCTACTGGTGCACTCACAGCCACAGTTTTCCACCCACATTCCCCTTCCGCGTCAGTACAATGGGAACTCCCCTGAGGGTCCAAGTGTGGGGGTGAACAACCAAAAATACACTAAGGTTGGGTATCTGAACTTCTACACTATTCTGTCAATGCCGTTCCTGTAGCAGTGTCAAATACTTTCAAATGTATTATCCTTTAGGAACAAACAAACCATGACTCACTAGTTCAGCCTTGAATATTTTATGTATATGTGTCTGTGCGTATGTGCATGAATATCCGTGTCCCTAATTGGCATTGTGTCTATCTCTAAGAGACCAGACCCACATCCTCCATCACTCCGTGAAACAAAGGCCGAGCAGCTGATGATGCTGTGTGGATGAGCCTGGATCAGCTGTTTCTGTTGGAACCAGCAGAGACAGCGAGGCATACTACCAGCGTAAGAGATACTGTAAATGTTTTGGCATTTGAGGTGCCATGTGCAGCGTTCATAAACATTGGCAGAAGGTGATTAAATGAATGGTTACACTGGACAATGGTGAGTGTAAGCAAAATAAGACCACTGCAAGCGTTTATCTGACACCAGTGGTATTGTTAATGCCAATGTTTCTTGACGTGAAGACCACATTTTCGATAAACAAAGATGATGTTGCACCCCTTTGCCTGTTTGGCTTCACCGAAAAGAATGAACAAATTGGAAGTGATTTCCCACCAACCCCGCGGTCCACACTGAAAGAGCAGAAGCTTTTTTTCCTCTCTTGTGCCATAAAGCACATTTCCTTCCAGAAGGAAAGGCTGAAGGATCCTCCTTCTCAACATCTTCACCTTCTTACCTTCTTCTCCTCACCCTTGCTCCCTTGGCATTCACTTATAGCCTTCCCACCGTTGGAGATCTAACAGTGTAGGAGCCTCCCATAAGCCCAGCTCACGGTGTAATATGACACAGGAGGTGTTTTTGCTATGTGTTTCACTCAGTACGTATGTGTGTGCCGAGCTGTATTTCCACAGACAGGATGTGCATATGTTTCAAACACCTTTCCTCTGTGGCCCCCGAAGGTTGTGGGGAGTTGTTGGGAGTGGAGGCCGATGTGTACATGTGATGATGTATGTGTGTGAAGGGTGATGGAGAAGCAGAAGGGAGAACACCAAGAGGAACAATTTGCCAGTAACTTCAAAAATCAAAGAAGACACAGACACGATGCATATCATCAAAGACGGGCAACGACCGACAGAAAAGTTGAGCCCACGAACGATCCTTAATCCAACTCCAAAATTAGTTTTTGCCGCATCCTCCCTGCTGGCTTGTGCAATTCAGAACAACACCCACTCAGACTGGATCGTGTTCTGTTCTCCAGACAAAGTTAGGAGCTGCATGACGCAAGGCTCAGTTCTTTTAACACAGCTTCACATCGTAATTAAGGAATAAATTGGAATACATACAGAAACAAATGTGATCATTCTCAGCAATAATTAAAGTGGATTTTTAGAATGGACTCATGGACTTATGGTGTAATTAATTTTTTCTTTGTTTTTGTACCATTTCTACCTTCTTTTTTTTTTTGCACTCTTGCCTCATAGTGAAAAGGGTGTGGGGCCAGAATGGGGCCTTTCTGTGTGGATTTTGCATATTTTTCCTATGCTGACTGGGTTTTCTCTGGGTACTACAGTTTCCTCCAACAATCTATAATCACATGGAGTTCATTGGTGTATCTTAAATTGCTCATAAGTGTGACACAAGGGTGTGTGGTCGTCTGGCTCTTTGGGTTTGTTGCTTGAATAACTGGTGACCTGTGCAGGGTGTCGCCCATATGCTGGATAAAGTGTTAAAGAAGATGGATGGAAGTTGAAGACCTGTCAGTTTCTAGTTTGTATTTCAACCCAAATGTCTTGAAAATGTAAATGTATGTTGATTTCAGTTTTTGCTGAAAACAACTATAGCACTGTGGTCTCCAACAAGCCAAGCATCACAGTATTTGTAACTTTATTTGACATATTTGAATGGCTGAAACAAACAAAGATTACAACAAATTTGGGGCGCGCACATCAGGTACTTTTCAAGTGTCTGTAAGAAGACTCAAGAATGAAGAGGATTGGAAAAAAGTATTCCTAATGAAAGACTTCACTGGAAAATGTAAGAGTCATTTCAAAATATTATTGTTATAGTTGAAGGCTTCAGAGAATATGACATAATGCATCAGTTTTGAAGTCATGGGCCATTTTCTCAGATCCAGTCATACAGAAAGAGGACGCTGTCATTCTGAGTCAGTGAGCCTGTTTTGGAACCACTAGTGGAAATTTTATACTGAAATAATTATGAATACTTTATTCTAATCTAAAAAAACACATTTAAATTCAACCCTGCCTAAATGCTGCTGATGAATCTCATAAATCCTTTTCTTTTATACGGTGGTTTGCTGTTAGCACCCATTTCAATGGTTGTATTGGTAACAGCTTTTGTGCTCTCTGCTATATTCGAAAAGAAGTCAAACCAAACCATGGGCCTTCAGAGCATCCCAAGCATCTATTTAATAATAGCAGATTTGTTCTTATTAAGGTTCATCTATGTATCTGTAGTTATGGCCACGGGCGTCTCTCATTGGCTTCAACCATATTCAGTTTTAGCAGATGAGGAGCAAGAACACAGGCGGCTAAAATCGCCGGCAGATTACAGAGGCCTGTGTCTTTGAAGTGTTCACCATATGAACGGGGATACACTGTGAAGACGAGAGGGGAGGTGGAGGGGGGCTCTGGTGGTGTGTATGTGAGTACATATGACTGTATCTAAGGGTGTGTGTGTGTGTGTGTGTGTGTGCGTGTTGCTCTGAGTAGCGTACAAATGTATTTGTGTCAAAATGAAAAAAGAAGCAGGGCTGGAAAAAAGTCTGTGCATCTGTGCATGAGTTGCAGAGTGAGAATAGCAAAAGATGGCCCATGGCTGCGAATGGAAGCGCCGAATGGACACGTGGCGTGAAAACCGAAAGAGCGTCGGCGTAGTTTAGCTGGACTCACTGTTAGGTGTTGGAAGAGCCACGCTCTCATGATGTTGGTGGCCACCTTTGGGAAAATCCCTCTCTTCTTGTTGCGTTTCTTTTCTTTATCCGGGTCATCGTCGTCCCCTGTGCTCGGTGAAGCCACGCTGTTGTCCAGGCCGTCACCTGTCACATGACAAGAAACAGGAAGAGACAGCGGGGATCAGACAAACAGTTTGTTTACTTCCTGCATTCGCTGCGCCTCCGCGTTCAAAGGGAATAAATGCGATTTCGAAGGAATTCTGCAGGGCTTTGTATGCACAGACGGAGGGGTATAGAGACACAACAATGCCAAGCAGAGAATGGCTGGAAAACAGCACCTCATAAATGCATTCATTTTTAATACATTTATAAATAACCCTGCCTTTCATTTTTCTCCCCCGTCACTTGAAAACACAGCAAGCGCTTGCATCTTTCTGCGGAAAAGAGAGTGAGAAGGGGAGCACAAAGGACTTGTAAGGTCGCATTTCCCCACTCTCCCATCCAACCCCACGCAGAATTGAAAATGACAGAGAGATTTAGTCTTTATTATCCTGAGGGGAAAATAGTTATTGAAGCGTCGCCCCAGCGCATTCTGCCATTTTACCTGAGGTGGAAAGAGTAACACAGCACTACAAAAGGCAAGGTTGCGAGGAGGGGGAAGGCGGAAAATAAAAGCAAAATGGGTGGAGAAAAAAAAAAGAAGTGAGACGCACAAACAGCCCTAACAAAGCTAGCTGCTTTTCATAACAATGGCGTCATGGATGCTTACAGCAACCTGTAGGGCTTCGATAAGACTCTATTAAGGCCAGTTAACCTCACCTAAGGGGAACACCGAGACAGCCCCGAGTATTTGGGTGCTGAGAGAAAAAGTGAAAGGATGGCGCTCTGTGGGCCTTTTCTCTGCATTCAGACTCAATAACATGAACCCATACACACACACGAACACACACAAGTACGCACACACACACACAACCACACACACGCCACACATATGCAAAAGCACCCAATTACTGTTATATTTTCTGTACAGCTCCAGTGGAGAGAAAGAGTCTATTTCCATCTGTGGCTGTGAAACGCCTAATTGTTATTATCATTATTCAAAAATACGAGCCACTCTCAATGAAGATGATGATCATAAAAGAAACATGAGGCGACACAAACAAGTGGCCCCCACACCGTTAGAAATTTCATCTGCACATGACTGACTTTTGTCCCGTGTTGCGCCTCTTTCGACTGGAAGTGAGGGGAAGTGAAGACGAGGAGAAAAACACTGAGGCTGTGCGCAGAATTGGATCCAGTTATTTATTGATTACACACAAAGCACTTCTAAAGCTTCTCGGTCTATTCACTACAGCGGGAGCGGATAACTGCAGTGAAGCAGGCCCGCGCTCCACTAACTTGCAGAGGGCGACACCCAGCACCTAGCTAAACCCTAAGCCCCGATTTATCGATAATTAATGGGGATGTTGGCGCTAATCCGGTTGGAGATGACTTTTTTCCAGCCTGCCACATCAATGGAATAATCAAGGGCCTAAAACCCAGGCCTTTGCTCCCCATTACCTCAGGCAAAAGAATTCCTGAAAGCATGCCTGGAGGGCACCTGAATTATATACACCATTAGGAGAGAGAGGCTCTCAACGATCCATACGAAACAACACTCTTGGCTAGCTCTCGCTCTCTCCCCGACTGTTCTGGCAGAAGGAGATACATATGCACACATATTGAAGGCTTTTTAATGAACCTCATGTGGAAGTGGAGGTGATGCTATTGCAAGTGGGGGAGGGAAAGAAAAAAAAAAAAAAAAACAAGACCCGGGTTTTCATAGATGGTGTGATATGGATGCAAAACACCTCCCACTGTACATTGGTAATGCACATACGCAAGCAGGGATGCAGAGAGGATTGAGCTAATGAAGCATCTCCAAAAGGTAAATTGGTGGATTATAGGAATCAAAACTCGCACTTATCAGGTTTGACGACAGTAACCTCATCCAGTTTACTGGAAGTCAGTCGATGTGACTTCAAATATTGTCATTTTTGTCACAGATTCATGTGTAAAGTATTCATCTGATTATTAGGAGTGAAGGACTCATCTATAAGATGACACAAAGAGTTCAGACACTTTCACTGTTCAGTGCTTGTGCAATCAATTCACTGTGATGTAATACAAAAAAAGCAGCAAAACTCATGACAGAAACAATTAGTCTTTTTTTTTAGTTTTTACCTAATCATTAATCAATTACAGTAAGTGAATACCTGATCATTTCATTGATTAACTACTAACCGTTGCAGCACTACAGTCACAAGCACATACACACATAATGTGCACCATTCACACAGCTTCTCAGCCCTTCTGCTCAAAAACACATTCACATACCGAGCTTCAGTTACATCATTAGCCTGGGACAAATGCAGCCGGAGCTTAACAAGTGAGGTTTTTTTTTTTTTTTTTTGCCTACTGTTTCAGGGCTACAATTCACCCACCATTCTGTCTCTCTCTCTTCCTCTCTCCATCTCTCCGCCTGGTGAAAAAGAGGGGTGAGCTGAGCCGAGGCCCTGTAATCTAAGACCAGATTTTCATTGGAAGCAAATGCTTTCAATCCGTTGTAAAGACCGGCTCATGTTCAGCAAAGCCTACAATAACAAACCTAGGGGCTTGTCCCATGCGAGTTGGGAAAACAGAAGCAAACGGCCGGAGTACCAGCTCAGAGTGTGAGCGAGCGAGCGAGCGCGCATGCACGCGAGTGAGCAAGTGGGAGAGAGTCAGTGAGCAGACAAGCTCAGGGAAGAGGTGAGATGTCATGAGAAGCATGAAGAGAAGGGGAAACAGGGGAGTATACAAAAAGAGGGTCGAGGAAGCACAAAAGTAATAAAAAAAAAAAGGTGCATGCTCATGAGAAACTGCAGTGCGCCGCTTATAATTACTTGCTACCATTTTTGTCACCCTGTACCGAGACTGAAGTCAGACAGGGAAACATTAACACCTCACAATATTCCTTTCTCTCCCCTCGCCTATACTTCCAGGTCTGACCTGTAGACTCTTGCTTTACATGGATGGGGGGGTGGGGTGGGGGGGGGGTTAGGCTGGCGGAGGGCCATCAATTTTATTGGCATTTCCATTTTCAGTGCAATTTGATACCAATCACCTCGACAAGGTCTGGGGCTAATTTCTGCTTTTCTCTAACCCTGTAAGTGAGGAGAGAGCAGGAGGTAAGAGGGAGAGAAAAGGGAAAAGGCCGGCAACGAGGAGGGGTGAAGCAGAAAAGGTGCTGAAGCTGTGTCTGCCAGACATGTTGGGGAAATGTCATTGGCTTTACCAAAGCGCATCAGAGAGAGAGAGAGAGAGAGAGAGAGAGAGAGAGAGAGAGAGAGAGAGAGAGAGAGAGAGAGAGAGAGAGAGAGAGAGAGAGAGAGAGAGAGAGAGAGAGAGGATAAGACAAGAAGAAATATAGATAGTGAAGAAACATGAGAAAAAAGGGAGAGGGATAGTGGATTATTCATTGAGGGGTGGAAAGTGGTGAACAAAATAGAGGAAGCTGAAACTGACAGATGCAATGAAGAAGGAGAAAATAATAGGGAGGAAGGGAAAGAGATGCTGTTGCACACTGGAGTTAATCAGCTGAAAAAAATCAAACACACACACAGTTGCTGTAATGCAGATATATTCTTTCTCTCTTTCTTAGGCTTTAGAGGTCATATTTTGCAACACTCTTTTACAAGTGATATAAGTGGTAAAACACACTCACTATGTTATGTTTCTGTCCAATCACAGCCTTGTCTCATCTTGGACATGGCGGAGTCTAGATAACTTTAAGTTTAAGTTTTCTCTTTCTATAGTTTTCCACAGTAGTCAAAGAGATTTAAACTATGCTGGCAAAACTGCACAATTTTGTGCTTGTCAGGTTATGTTGACAGTTCTTGCCTAAAGTGACAAGCAAACAGAGAAAGTAAGGCAATGTGAAGACATACAACAATGTCAAAAATTGGCCCTATAGGACATGATGTGATGAAAGCGGTTGTGTGTGGTGTATTGATGTGTATGATCACTAAAGTGGAGTACTCCAACACCGACTATTTTGATACTCTAAGGTGGCACCCTGAATCATCAGCATGCTACGAAAACAACCAATTGATCCCAATGAGAGTAGGAATTACTTAAGTGACATGGTAGTCCGTCACTCAGCCAATAAGCCTTTGAGTCGGTCACAAAGGCAGTTGTCCAGTGTGTTATTCGGTCAACCAGTAAACTATTTTGTCAGCCAGTTAGTCTACGAAGCTGCCAAGTCAGTCAGCTCCCGAGCAGGAGACGTAAGTCACTCAGTCATAGCGCGGGCTTGTCAGTCAGGTGCTTAGTCAGACAGTCAATCAGTCTGTCAGAAATGTAGCCAGGCAGATAGTAAGCCCCCTCATTCAATGGCCCAGTCAGTCACTCTCCATATACAGGCTGCCAGCCTTATTAAGAGCATCAGCAGGCTGCAACCCGAGGCTGCATGCATACAGTGAGGGGAAGCTAAGCTAGCGAGCGCCAGCGTCCCCACAAGGAAGAGCCACAGGCACAACTCTGGGCCCTGCCAACTGATCAGCCATGACAATGTCTTTGCAACTAGTTCGAGGAGGGGCTGGAAGGACGAGGAGAGTTGAATCAATGCAGGACAGTGGGGGTGCATGTTTGTCAGCGAGGAATGTATGCATGCATGGATGTGCATTCGTCTGTATGTGTGCGTCTCTCCCTCTCCCTCTCTCTCTCTTTCTCTCTCTCTCTCTCTCTCTAGCTGCCTTTCTTTTTGCGTGTGTGTTTCCAGCCACAGAAGGTCTGTGTTTATGCACGCGCAGCTGTGTGAATATGACTGCATGCGCGCGCATGTGTGTGGCAATTAGGAGCAGGCCACTGACTGGAAGGAGCCAGGGGCAGTTGAAATGCCCCGGGGCCAACCAAGGGAAGGAATATTTTATCAGTCCCCTCGCACGCTGGATACACAAATACACACTTGCACACAAACACACATGCGTGCACACACTTTGAGCAAACAGATAATGACGTCGAAATTAGGTTAGCTTTCTTCATGCATTTCCATGAGCTTCGTTAGCATTAGCTAAACAGACACTTCAGTGCTCATTCAGCTTCGATGGATTTTATATAAGCCTTTGTGCCACTTCATGTTTCATTCTTACGGTCCCTCTTCCTTCTTCATTACTTTTTCTCTCTGTCTGCTGGACTGTGGGTGCGAGTGGAGGGTGTTTGCACAGGACTGGCCATGTAACAGTGAGGCGTTGTATATTTTTCACTGTAGGCTTAAAACATTCTTCCTTTGGAGATAAAATTAATAAAAGCACTTTTCTGATTAAATGTGGCCTGAAGGTGATAAAAGAGAGCTATTATCAATATGCTCACCCCTTCTCCACTATTTCTTCTTCTCCTGCCTGCTATGTGTCTTCATCACGTCTCTACATCTCTCTGTCTTAAGGCATACCCTGGCATTATCAAGCAGTATCTAGGCTAATCTGTTATGGTCTGTTTATAAACCATCTCCCAGCGCAAGACACACACTGGTACTACCTGCCCCCTGCGCTTAGGCACACATGCCATTATGAGGTGTCAGCCATTTTTCTGCTTCCTGGCAAATTAGCATACACAGATTCACGAGTCATTCATCTGCGAACAGTGATCTTGTCAGACTCGTCGCTTCTAGCACTATGCCAGAGAATTATGACATTTAGCTTTCTAATAATTTTTCCCTTCATCGAAGCACTGCCGAGATGAGGAATACGGGTTATGAATATTAGCTTTGTGCCAGATGTCATGAGTGAGATCCTGTGTGAGGAATCATTCACAGATGGCTAAACGATTTTGGAGGATACAGTGAGATGTTTTTGCAAGGTTTTATAGGCTGTGGATGGACTGAGAGGAAGAGGAGTGCACGCAGGTCTTTTGAGCTTGTGACAATGCATTTAGCATAAAAGGCTGTTGTGAGAGAGAGAGAGAGGGAGAGAAAGAGGGAGAGAAAGACAACGCATGTGTTTCACTGCACGAGTGCAAGTGACCTGAAGCTGATCTCTCATAGGCCACTCCTAGAGTTTCACACCACAGAAAGCTCACATGACCCTGGGTTGGCTGCCCAGGCAAGGCCCAGGCCTCAGGGGCCTGCTATCCTGTTCCACATGGGATACACACATCTCATATTGGCAGGCGAGAAATTCATACATACACACACACTTAAAACATGATACACACACACACACACACACACACACACACACACACACACACACACACACACACACACACACACACACACACACACACACACACACACACACACACACACACACTTGCCGATGCACGATCACTGAAGTGCTCTGCCTCTTACTCTGGCTTTTTTCTCGCACTCACACAGAAATGCACACACACCACACATTTTTGCACAAACACACATACATTACATTCCCAGAAATCCTCAGAGGGGTAAAGAAGGGCTCACAAGAGGGAGGGAGGAAAGAAAAAAAAAAGTGGCATTTATTGTATTCAGGCCATTCATAAGCTCTAGACTTGAAGAGGGGGTGTTCAAGGGGGCTTGCAGGCAGTGGGGGGTTCCCTTTGCATGGGTCTGGAGGCCCCTCCCACCTCCAAAAATTCTGAACATGCAGGAATTCCTTGCAATCCAATTTCCAAGTAGGGATACATTGTCAAATGAGACTCTCCCGTAACTGCACCAAAAACAGACACACAATAAAAACATACTAACACACATTCATTTCCCAGGATTGTTCGCAAGGCAACTTTCCAAAGTATTCTAAACCAACACACATGCACACCCACACGACGGCACTTCAATACAAAACACTCTCTGTGACCAATGCTGTTTCGCCTCCCTTTTCATCCCGGGGAGGTGGAGAGATGGAGAGAAATCCCCATGACCATTCTGCGGATAATGACATGCGCTGTCGACAAAACAATATGGCTAAGTCTAGACTTCCCTTCCTGCCTTTGCCAGAGAGACTTTCCAATGTTTTCAGATAACACTCAAGCCATTGAACTGGGATCACCTCACTTCAAATCACTGTAGGACATACGTTGGTTAGATTATCTAAAAATTGTTTATGCAGACTAAAGAAAGTTATCATAAAAAGAAAAGATGAGCCATTTCAGGTAAACAAGCAGGGGCGAGCTAAGTAATTGCTTCCTGTAATCAAAGACAATTCCACTGAAGTAATTACAGTAAATAAGTGTTTTGCACTAACAAAGCCAGTTACTTTAAATGATGACAGTTTTGTGGATCAGCACTGACAGATTCAATAATGACAGTAACTGGTGAGTCATTTACAAGAGTTATTTGTAATTAAAGCACACTGGAGACTTGGTGTTGTGAGAATCTGAGCCAAGTTTGGAGCAATTATTTCATTTGTGCTGATCTGATGAGGAGGGAATCAGAAAGTCAGACAAAGAGAACGTGTTTAACAAACAAGAACAAAGAAAAGCCACACAAGCCCGCTATCATAATTATGAGTTAATTAAAAGTGTTGGTGAAAACCTGAGGTTTGTGAGATCTACGTGGCTGATGCCTAAGCGCTTTGAGTGCATGGCATTCTTCCCGAGTGCATGTCAACATGAGGTTTATGTTAACATGTGCAAGGGTGGGATTAAACAATGCCAAAAGACAGACGCACAAGAGGTAAACACAATGTTTTATCAATCTTGGAGGTTAAATAGTTTATTGGGACAGTAAATACACATTAAACAAAGTAATGCATTCGCTGTCTCGAAGGTTAAAAATATGTTGCTCTTCCGTGTTTTATATGATTCAATATGTCTGTCTACAGGCCTGCATGGTGGTGTAGTGGGTAGCGCGGTTAGGAGCACATGCTTTCCCATTGTGCGTGTAAGTTTTCTCCACAATACAAAAAAAGCACTTGAGGTTCACCGGTGACTTTAAATGGGCTGTGGGTGTAAATGTGAGGGTGTGAGTCTGTCTTTCTGTTTGCCCTGTACACTGCTTTACCCCATCCATGGATGGACGGACGGATGGATGTTTCAGACAAACATCAAGCCATGCGAAGACATCAGACAGGGTTCCGGGAAATTGTGCAGATTTTTCACACCACTTTATGACATTTTAGAGACCGAATGATTAACCTTTTATAAATTATTGACTATTACACTTGTGTTAATGGTCATTTGCTCTTTCAAAGTGTTCCTGTGCTGCTGTGTTATGGTCCAGGCCCATTCTCTGCTGGCCATGAGCAGTGGGAGGTTGGGTATGGGGGATCAGGCCTGTTGACATAGCCATAGGTGATGGCAAAAATGTCAGTGTAAATGTGACTGCTCTCTCTGTGCCATTTTCCCGTAAAGGGTCATCACCACAGGCTGCCTGACACGCTGGAAACTGCCTCAAGCACAGGGCACCGACACGACATTAAACTGCAGTATGCCTCCGCACACACACGCACACGCACGTGCACGCACTCACACACACCGACTCCCCTTTATTCCCACTTCCAGATCAGTCGCGAAAGAAAGAATGAGAGAGAGAACGACACAGACGGTACAAGCTAAAACGAAAGCGTAGGGCGATGAATTCACCCTTTCATGTTGAGCACTTTTGCTGTGTAACTATTGATTTTTCCCCTCTTGCCTTTGTGTTGCCGTTTTCTTTCTTTTTTTTTCTCCCAACCTAAAGATAGAGGGCCAGACTCAGTTCAAATGGGAGCACTTGTGAGGGGGGCCCACAGATTATTTGCCTCAGTGAAGGGAAATCCTCACAAAAACACTCACACAAACACACACAACCTGGTAAGATTTCCAAAATTGCGTCTCTTTTGCCGTTTTCCCACTTTTAACTCGCAACTGTTTCACTGCCTCTCAGATAGCTTTTGACACCTTTGACTCACCAAAGCTTCAGTCAAACTCGACGCACCGCGAACTGACACAGAGAGAAGGAGAGGAGAGTTAAATGGACTATGGAAGAAGAAGTGGGTAAGGGGGGAAGGGACGGCAGAGAGGACAACGAATATAACAAAAGCTAAGAGCACTTAACAGCACAATGGCACGGCGGTTCTTTCCAAAAGTCAGCTGATGTGCTGAAGGGCGTTCCAAAGTCCTTCAATACATACAAAGAGAGGGAACCTTCAGCTAATCTGCAGGAAAAACATCCTCTTTGACTTTGTTGTGGAGTAACATCTGGTAAATACAGTTTTTCAGCATGAGAAAACTAGATAAAATGGAGGAACTTTGACTGTAAATGTCCTTCTGTCAAACGCCATGCACTAAGCTGGAGTATCAATGTGTGATTTTACTGTCTAACTTCAATAATGCATCAAAGCAGACAGTAAACTGAAGTTAAAAGCGAAAATGTTTAATTCCAATATCAACTGATCTATTCTCCCTCTAATCAAGCCTTCATGTTTGGGCTGAAGCTCCTCTGAACAAAGTAACTGGCTGAGACAGAAGAACAGGTTGTCGATCCGTCTCACCTTGTCCACAAGTGTCCTTAGGCAAGAAACTGAACTCCAAATGGAGGTTGAGCAACTTACATGGCAGCCGGGTGAATGTGACTCACAATGTGAAGCGCTTTGAGACAGCTAAAACAGTGAAAATTATCTTTATACAAGGTGCATTTACTATTCACCAAAGTTTTCCAGTTCGTGCTTCAGAGCCACTGTATGTAGGGCTTGACTTTGTCCGTATTTTTCCACATGGTAACTATCTATACCGCACAGCTTCTGATAAACACTTTTAATACACATGGATTTTCCCACTCATACTAACCTATCAGCACCAGCCAAACTGCAGTATGTAGTTAGATAATACAGGCACGCTAACCCTGCGGTGGCACGGGCTAATAATAGCGCATTAGCTTCCTGTGGGGGGGTTATCATTTTTTTTTCCATTTTATTTTTTTGTAATAATAGAAGGTTTTAGTATTATGAGGGAGTATAAAATGGTCTGCATCCACCAGCTTTGGCTTAATGAAGGGGTGGTTGGGAAAACAAGATAAGTCATTATCTCTGCTACAACCTACTCTGTATAAATAAATATTTGTAATTGTTGAGTAGTTGTATTTACATTTTAGGGTTTTAGGAGATTTAAAAAAAAAAAAGTGTAAACAAGCTGATGGCTGCTGCAAAGCAAGTGTGCAAAGGTTTTAATCGTAGGTTGCACTCTTCAAGACCACTTTCTCAAACGATCACAAGTTTAAGTATTATATTTACTTTGTGTTTCATTGCGTCTTCATGTCCTCCTCCTTGTCATGTCCTTGATAGGTACAGGATGTGGGACTGTGGGGATGTGGGGGATTTGTAGTCCTATCAGCCTACCCATACGTAGCCCTGATAAGACTTTTGGACACAGGCAGAGGAAGAGGAAGCGAGTGGGTTTACTGCAGCCTTCCTTCTGTGGAGCATGAGCCCATGTGGACGGGGGTGATATCCCTCCCGTGGACGCCGGCGGCCTCGCCACACAGTCCCTCCAAGTCACTTCCTGAGAGAGCCAGCCCTCTCCGAGGGTGACTTCCTGTAAAAGTATGACCTCTCGGCCGCTCAAGAGTATGTCAGTGGAACAAAGACCTGGGACTGCCCATGGGAGCCAGAGTGGACAATTTATATATGCGTGTGTGTGTGTGTGTGTGTGTGTGTGTGTGTGTGTGTGTGTGTGTGTGTGTGTGTGTGTGTGTGTGTGTGTGTGTGTGTGTGTGTGTGTGTGTGTGTGTGTGTGTGTGTGTGTGTGTGTGTGTGTGTGTGTGTGTTAACACCGCCATTCAGGCCTTTACTCGAAAGGTTATCACTAGTAAGGATCTCTGCCCCCAGTCCCTGCTCATCTCTTTGAGTTTCACTGGCTTGGAGCAAGATGGGACGATCAAGTTACATCCAAAGGTGTGCGCTCGCAAGTGTGCGTATCGCTAGTGGCATGCTTTGTGTTGCTCTGCAAACACACACACAGTAAACAGCCATGCTGCCCTCCAGGACACCCTACCGCTCTTATGTTTATCTACAGGTATTTGTTATCTAGGCCTTTTCTTCCCTCTTTCTGCTTCTCTAAACTTTTAGGAAAGCCTGCTGAGGTCTTTATCTCACAGTTAAACCCCTATAGCAAGTATCCATGTCTAAAGGACTAACAGGAAGGGGTCTCTAGGGGCAGCATGTTTGGTCTGGGTCAGCTTTGGGTCAAGCTTTGACCCACTTGACTTGCATTAATCCACTCGTTACCTGCAACTTATTCCAAAACAGAGAACCTGGATTTAAAATCACACTATCTCCAGCATGGTACGCCAGGTCTACACTTGCAGCAAACATAGCAGCATCGGTTGAAACCATTTATTAAACAAATGAGTTGTCGGCACCTATGTAGTCTCGAATAATCATAGATTTCATCATAGATCACAGATTCTAATACACTGCTTCACTTTCGAATGAGTGACCAGATGCATTTAGATAATGTTTTAGAAGTCGCGTGTGTCATCTAAGGGTTATAAAATAAGCCCTAAGAAAAACATTACCTAGCATCGACCTATATCTAGTGATAAAGGAAATCTACAGGGATGCAGGTCGTGACCAAAAATGGCGCTTCTGCTGGTGTTTTCTTGGCATGAAATTGGCTTTGTGTGGGTGCCGTTTGGAGAGCTGGCTGGTAAATTCTCCCCTCCTTTTGTTAAGAAAGGGGGGGGGGGGGACTCCATGCATAATGGTCTTAGCAAGGGAGGTCTGGAACTGTGTCCATAAATTGAATTATTTCAATTTGAAGGAGAGAGTGAGAGAATCATGGAGAGTAGCTGTGAGAGTGTGTGTTGCATTTACTTGTGAACATATGCATGTGTGTCGATGGAAAGGGGCTCATTTCTATTCCTCTGCAGGGCTCATATGTACAAGTGAGAATATAAACCAAGTTGCAAAAGATTACAGAAGAGGCCAAATGTTACCTTGGTGCTCGAAGCCCGAGTAATAGATGAAAGCTGACTGCTGAATGGACGTCACAGCAATGTCCTGCCTGAACATTACACTTTCAGTACAACATACTGTACATTTCCTCACCTCAATGTGATTAAACCCAGCCGCCCCAAAAAATGCTAATGTGCTTTGTGAATTTGTGTGGCATTGTGAAGTAAACATCCAACTTGATAAGTGCAGAAACAACAGATATGTGAATGTGTTTGGTTGTATTTGTGGGGATGTTGGTGTGTTGCGGTATAGGTGGGGGTGGGGTGAAATATTCCTGACACAATATAATCGGCGGGGGACCATATGGCAAACTGGCAGCAGGCTATTTATCCTTATCCTCTTTGGAGGCTAAAATTAGCACTTCGCTGTTTGCAGCTTTAAGCTGGACTCCAACCACTTTGATAGCACTAATAAGAAAGAAAGAAAGAAAAAAAAAATAACAACACAGACCAGTTGCCAAATACTTCCCTTGCCTGTTTCCTTAACTTTCTGTAACCCTGTTTGTTTTTCATCCTACTATTTAAACCACTCACTCAAAGGGACCAAAACAGTTCAGATTTTTTTCTTTTCTTTTAAATCATCTCATGCTCAAGTCACCAGCAAGAATTGTATTAATATCATAGAAGTGTTGCTTGAGCCAGGTTCCCTCTACAAGCTTATGTGTCAGGAAAGCCAGGATTTCCTGAACACGGACCCCCTTGGCTAGCTTAAGAGCGTAGGATGATGGGGCTAATCTCTTTATCAAAAGCTTAAATAAACGTTGGTGCGCTGTGCATGTGGTTGTGTGCGAGTGTGTGTGAGTTGCTTGTTTGTGTGTGTTCTTGTGTGTGCCAAGGGGCCAAACAATGCTTCTCCACTGAACAAAGTGCTAATACCCTGTCTCTTTGCACTCCCCCTCCCTTTTCCATTCCTCCTCTCTTTTCTCTCATTCTCTGCATAGCAGCCAATGGCCAACGTACGCATCTTTCATATCTGAGAAAAATTAGGACTCTTTATTGTAAATATTTCCAATACAGACAGTTGGCAAACGCACATGGAAAAAGCTCATCTACACTCTTGCTCCTGTCATCCACTGGCAGAGTTGATAGCCTGAATTCTCCACTCCTCCAGACAGCTATGAGGGTTTTCCCTGAAAAGTTAACATCTATCTGATCAGAGGCCTCCTGGGCCCTGAGCTCAGCTCCTTTTCAGGAGAGGAGGAGGAGGAAGAAAGAGACACAGTCAGCAGAGAGAGCAATGCAAAGACAGGCGGAGGAGAGAGAGAGAGAGAGAGAGAGAGAGAGAGAGAGAGAGAGAGAGAGAGAGAGAGAGAGAGAGAGAGAGAGAGAGAGAGAGAGAGAGAGAGAGAGAGAGAGAGTGAGTTTAAGGTCGTTTTATGAGCCAGATATAATGTGTTGTGACACATCAGCAATGACTCGCTGTGATTTTACTGTCAGATTCCCTATGAACCTCCACTGCCGCGATTAAGAACCAGGGCATTTTCTGTCTGTGAGAGCCTGTATGTGGGTGTTTAGGCCATGGCAAGGACACAAGATCCTTCACACACACACTTCGGCATTTCTTAAAGGGAGCATTTATTAAAACAATGGCTTCCTAGCTCCTTAGCATAGCCTCTCAGGGACATTTTCAATGAACCGCCACATATTCTACCTTTCATAATCTCCCCACCCTGACAGACGAGACATCGACAGGGCAAAAAGAAGAGTGTGTAAATAGTATCTTTTAGCAAACACCAGTAATTAGACATAAGCATTTGGCATTCACACCAGTCACAAATTAAAGAAGAGCGCTTCCTGTAAACAGTCAGTGAGAATGTGTCTACATCATTAGTGTGCCACAATTATAACATGGGAGCTAAAGATATTTCCCTCCCATTTGCACTCCTTCAACAGAGCAAATGAAGCAGAACATTTTTTTTTCTTGGAGCCATACTAAACTACATAATCTGATCCAAGCGCATTTATGAGTAACATAAAGGATATATAGACGGCAAAACAGGAAACTCCATAAAAAGGAGACATAAATGACACCAGAGTCGTCATTTGAAAGACATTGTGAGTTGAACACATCCAAGGGAAGCACAAAGGCTGAGCGAGGGCAAAGCTATTTCGTGTGCATGCATGTCACGAATGAATATGTATTTCATGTAAATTGTGCACACAAGGCATATTGTAATGGTCTGGGCGAGACTTTGCATTTCTTTGGTCATGCAAACATGCCCACATGTAACCAATACATAGACGGAGATGCAGGCTAAATGAATGCAGGGGAGGTTTAAAATAACGGACAGAAGGAAACATTTTATTCACCTTCAAAATGTTCCAGGGATTTCTCTGAATATTATTAGAGAACATGAAACACAAGGACATCATAAGAGCAAGCACAGGCCAGAGCAGAAGAGGCAGAGGCCGAGGCGATGAGGGAAGAAAACAGACCTGCGTCTGGTAGTATGAATAAAATACGAGGCTCGGACACGTTAGCAAACTGTTTTATGATTATTACCTTCTCACACATGTTGACTGAAACCAATAAACCTGAGTTATGGACAAATCAGAAGATTGCCTCACATGTGAAACGACAGAGGTGGTGAGAGGCGGAGAGAGGAGAGGATAGGTCACTTTGTTTACTTGTATTTCAGAGCCTTTCTTCCTCACATCCTCTGTGGCTGTGTGACACTATCCCTTAATCCTTAAAGCAAACTGGCCCCTCACTGTGGGAACCTGATACAATTTCCTCTTTTTGGAGAGGGGGCAAACTCAGGCCACTCCGAGTTTGCTTATTACCTATGAGGCAATAAAAAGTCATCAAGGGCCATCATTTTCTGCAAGGCAAGTCACTACATGTTGGTTGACGCATGAGCCACTGCGATAAAGTGAGGTCATAAAGATCTCAGTGAATCTGAGAGACGGATGCCGTGATTGGACACTGAAAGACCAAACATCTCTTTTCCCAGGTAACCACAGATAATAATGTTTGAGAAGCTGTAAATCCAGTTGAGGCTGAATAAACATTGCTACCAGCAATGCTGAGTGGTTGAGGGGGTTCTTCCTGAAGACGTAATTGGCTTTATGCTTTTCATATACTGATTTCATATAAGCATATGAATAAAAAGTTTATGCTCTTGAGATCTGGCAGATATTGAATTGTTTTTGTAGTTGTTGTTCTTTCTAGCGCATGCTTACGCAAACTTTTCTTTTACCCGGAGGGTTGCAGAGTTGGATTACAGCAAGCGGTGGCATATGTGCTTCAACAGGCTCCCCGACAACACTCAGAAGCACTAAACATACTAATCGGGGGTAACTGCTGTCTCTCTCTGTAGAATTTTTACTCACATATAGACACATTGCTCCAGTCAGCATCAAACTGATTCCACAGTGTTCACCAAGAGATTCCCTCCCTTCCTCATCTTGCTCTAGCATTTTGCTCCACTTCTTCCTGTCTTTTTCTTCCACTTTCATCTCCCTGCTGTTCTTTTCCCTGTGTTCACGCTCTGAAGAAATCAAAGAGAGAATCCTATTTGTGTCTGCCAGCTACTGTACTTACACACCTCCAGTAATACTGACTGCAGTCTAATCAAGGGAGCCACATACCTTTTATCTACCCACAGAGCCTCACATTTAAACAGATTACTGGTAAAGCTGGACACTGTAAGACAATTACCGGACCGAGGATCTTCCTCGATAACGTCTAGACAAAGTCTAGACAACGCACGGGCAAATCTAAATACCGTGGGCCAAGGTTTCGCACAGAAGAGGAGTTTTTTTTTCACACTGGACTTTCAGTTGATACTCCATGCCAATGCTAAAAATACTAATTTCCAATTCTTTTTACAGTATTTGATATCTTTGTGAAAAGCATCCAGTATTTGCAGTAATATGACTTCATGAGAATAGAAAATCAAGTTCGGAAGAGGAGGAACAGGCCACACAAACCCACACACAGTTCTTCCTTCCAGTCTACTGGACAATCGGACCAATTAATGGCTGACTTTGAGGGGGCCACGTGAAGCCTGGTGATTGGACCAACAGGCGCTGGTCGCTGATTGCCTGGTGGCCCTGTCCATGTCCCCGGTTGCCCACCCTGGTGTGGAAAACTGCCCAATGAGATGGCCGAAAGGAACTGCTCCTCTGCAGCCTGACCTTGTTGGAGGGCGCACGGGTTGGAGGGGGTGAAAGAACGTATGACAGTATGAGGAATATTCCAGCCAGATCAATGGGGATTCACATCCAGTGATGGTTTATGCAGTAGATAGACGATGAATGGACTCAGACTGCGATAGAATGTGAAGTTGAGATAAATATTAGACCAGGAAAGTTAACAATCCAAACATTTTTAGATCGATAACACCAACAGGAGACGGTTGAAGAGCACGAGGTCATATCTGAGGACTTCCTCGTTTGTTCCTGTAACTTTAAAACTAATGATGATAAGTGATCCATAGTGATGTTGGTCACTGAGATAGGTTTATCTGGTGGAGTATTTCTCTGATTAGTGACAAATATGACAGTAAACGCTTTTCTTTGTGACATTAACAGCATTGTGTTCTGCTCCTTTGCCTCTAATTTTGAATATATGCACTTTGCTTATCAAATAAGTTACAACAATATTGAACTTCAGCATCCAATGCATGTAAAAAGTCATTTTAAGCTACATTTTTTGTCAACAGGACTCCAGTAGTAGAGTCAAATGTAGAAAAAGAACAATATGATCTCTTTTTTCCATTAAAAGAGATTTTCAAGATACAAAACTGTGCTGTTTAATTAGGTTTTTGTCAAATACAAATGGCACGGATAAAGTTTATGTGTCATGTCACTTCCATCCAGCAAAATCCAGCAATGTTCAATAATGCAATATATTCTATAACGTAATCTGCAGTGATAATATTAGTCTACTATTTACAGAAATGGTGTGTAATTATGTTAGGTATGACGTGGAAAAGCAGCTGAAATAAATTAGGTTTTCAAAATACTCTGTTGTGACAAAGTTAACCTTTCTCATTCCCAAGTATTGGGAAATGGTTGTGAAAGATTGAGCAATATTTCAGTTTTATTTTGTATTTTAGATGGTTTTATTCCTGCTGTCTTTTTTTTTCCGAAGACTTCCCTTATACGAACTCTTCATTCTCGAATTCCTTTAATATAATTAGTCACATTCACCCATTCACACACACTCCAATGCAAGGTGTTCGACATCAAATGGCAGCAAATTGAGATTATATATACGAACGGAATGAGATTGGGGATCGAACCAACAACCAACAGCCTGCTTTAATAATTGTTAAAGCCTGCTTTAATAAAGTTTTTCCTAAACTACTTTAAGATTTAGTTTTATAGAGTTTAGTTTGATCGGACAGGAGAAATCATCCTAAAATGACTTCTTCCAGCCAAAACAACAACCACAAAAAAAAGTGAAGCCCCAGAGTTTGATATCACACAACATCCAGAATTCTCTTGCCACTACTCAGACACCAGAAATGTCAGCAGACACCAACACATAGCCTTACAGGGAGCTATTTCTTTTGGCACGGCGCACTGTACACTCTTTACAAACGGCCCGAGTAATTGGTGATACATATCTAATATCGCCAGTCATCGCCTCACTCCCTGGATGTTTCTGACAAGCAGAGAAGGAAACCCTGTAGCTTTCAAAAACAGAGCAAACACTCTGCTGTGCTCCTCTGCCCGACTCGCATCCACATTGCTGCAGCTGCCTGATTCACTGCCTGAATGTTATTCTGTTTCCTTCGCACGCCAGGCCCTCGGAGAAGCCAAGGGGTGTCCTCACAAATTCACACAGGCAAAGAGGAGTACTTTATACTGGGAGAAAAAGAGAGGGCCTGATCATGTCCATGAGGGACACCCCTCCATCGCAGGCGTATATGATCTGTTAGCTTTTCCTCTGCCCTTCGAGCATTACTTTTCACAGAAAGGCATGATCCAAGGCTGCAGAGAGGCTTCTCCACGGGGCTTGTGGGTATTAAATAAAGGGGCCTGTTGGTAGTAACTAGCTGACAAACAGCTGGGCTAATAGAGTGGGACTAATTAAGTACAGGGTCGCTCTCCCACTCCCCTTGCTGATGCTTGCTGGATGTTTACAAAGATCTCCAAGAGAAAGCGGTGGAGAAAACCCAAAGTCTTTCTTCTCCGGCTGCTCTTTAGGGAGAAAGGAGACACCCAGGACTGATTTTAATGACATGTGTGAAGCAAATGTGATCCTCCCCACATCTTTTTTTTTTCATAACTGCCAATGGAATTTAGCGCTTAAGAAAAATAAAATACCATTGGCATTGTGGTCAAAGCATAAACACCATAACTGAGAACACAGCATGCGAGCATTGTCACCACATGCAACATGCAAAAATAAAACATGATCGTCACAGTCGGAGCGCTGCAAAACATCTGCTGGTTTAAGAGTCATCATTAATTATCTCGTTAAAAATACATTATCTCATTAAGAACTGTTTTCACAAAGAACATTTTCACCAGATTCACACGGTGGCCACCAAACTTGCTCAACACAGAGACCTCCTCGCAGTTCTTTCTGCAATTTGAGCGCGTGAGTACACTTCCGGATGTAGACCGAAATTCTTATTCCGGTGGGCGATGAACCGTTAAGAAAAGAGGACAGAGCGGAGCATGTGTTTGTCTCAGGAATAGCCTCAGAAAAAAAAAAAAAAAAAAGGGCTGAGAGATGAGAGTTCACTAGTTAAAGGCCCTCGTCCAACCAGCATCCTCCCTCGCAGCTGTTTCACTCTGCTGGAGGCGGAGGAGGAACGAGACAAGGACGTGGAGGAGATGATAAGGAGACGAGAAGGGGAGGAATTACTGAAAGCTGAAGAACATGGACTGATAGCGCAGGACTGAGGGATGGATGACGGGAAAGGGGAGAAAATGAGCAAAGGGCGGAGGGATGGCCATTAGCTGTACAGAAAGTGGAAAGAGACACAGAAGGAGTAAAAGGTCAGCAAGAAAGCAAATGTAAAAGGTGGAGGAGGAGAGAGAGGTAGAAACAAATAGGGCCGGAAATAACAGAGGAACATGAAGACATGGCGAGGCGAGAAAATAAGGAAAAATAGAGGAAGAGGAATGCTTGGCACTGAAAATGAGGTAAAAGAAAAGAGATACAATGTGAAGGTAAATAATGACAATATGAAAAAGAACATTGAGAAAAATAAACGTGAGGCTAAAAAGGTGGCAAAATGTAAAAAAATAAAAGGGGAACGCAAAGCTGTGAGGAACAGGAGAGAAGGAGTGCGCAGAAGGAACAAAGAGAGGTAAGAAAAAGGGGAGAGAAGAAGGATACACAAAGGTGATGTTTTTAAGAGTGAGTGGGAGGCATGGAGGAAAAAAAAATGGGGAGGAGAGAGAGAAAAGCGCAGGGAGAAAGAGAGTGACTGACAGAAAAATGAAAGAGAGACGGGAGAGTAGGTGGGAGACAAGGGAAAACTGGAGAAAAGAAGGAGGATGTGAAGATGAAAGAGTGCGAGGGGGAGAAAGAGAGAGAGCGTGCGGGAGGGAGGGAGGGAGGAGAGACAGTAGGGTGAGTTGCGTGGAGAGAGTGAGCAAAGTGCCAAACAGATAAATAACCAGCTTACTGGGATTACCAAGTGACTGACACAGAATTTGCCAGAGCCAATATGACGTGGCAGTGATAGCTCTTAACCCATATAAACCTGAAACCAGTCCAAGATATCCGCATCTGCTCGTGTGTGTTTGTGTGTGGCATTCCCAACTGCATTGTTTGTGAGTGCACACGCGTTATGGGAGCTACATGTTACAGGAAGTCATGAAAAAGAGCAGTTTAATGATACCAAGGTTTAATAAGATGATTTAAAAAAAAAAATTAGACATGGAACAAATTTGATGAGTTTCAGGGTCTGCAGACAACACAAACTGTGTGCGTCATGCTTAACTACTCAACTTGCGACATTTGGACGAATCAAAGCAGCTCATTCATTATTCTGACACACATACACACTCGCGATGTGCACATTTATACACACACTACCCCGCATTTTACCCTCTAAGGAACTTCAACAACAAACAAAAACCGACAGTAGCTGGGCAGAGTTGGGGGAACACCGATGCGAGGAGATGAGGAGAGAGGGACACGACGAGATAGAGAGGGAGTCAGAGGAGGTGGGCTGACATAAGGAGTGGGTCTATAATTGGAAAGATGTGAAAAATGAAGTGTCAGTTCGGTCAATAGAGGGCAAAGGTCACAGATGCAGGAGCCCAAACTCGGCACAGAGCACGCTCATTAGAGCGACCAATCAGATCTTGCCTGGCTGCCCCAGACCATTACTCATCAGAGGTAGAGGAGTGCACCCGCACACACACACGTGCACACACATACACAGTTACACAATATCTCTTTGTCTTTCCACATTTCACTGTATTTCCTGTATTTCTTTTTCATCTTCCTGCTCTCCCGCTATATCTTTTTAAAATTCCGTCAGCTAAAACTCTCAGTACGGAGCCGAACTGGAGAGCGGCAACGGTTATCTGAGTGAGACCGAACGCGAGACAGACGGGGAGACAAAGAGAGACGGAGTGCACGTCTGCGTTGACTGTATAAATGGTTGCTCGTTGGCGTGGAAGGCATGGCGGCGCTCTCTGCTCCCACCCAGGCTCTGCCTCCTGGCACTGGCAACCCTGCAAACTGCTCGCCTTGACATTGCCATCAATAATATATGAAGTTGCCTCTTTGCCTACAGTTTGTTTGCAACGCCACCCCACCACCACCCCATTCTCCCACTGCTGCCTTGCTCTCTGTACCTATGCATGTGTGCGTGTGTGTGTGTGTGTGTCACTTTAACACAGATACACAGACAGACATCGAAGTTAACCCCCAGCAGAGCTGTGCGGTCAAGGCAGGAGTGTGTAATAAAGCTATTAGATTCATGTCCACATGGAAGATCGTTAAATGAATAAACATACTATATAACCTGCACATTTTACATATTCAATTTCTATCCATTTCCATTTTTCCTTTTTTTGTGCAGAAGATACGTATATGCAGAGATTGTCATGCATGCAAGCGGCTTGTAAAAAGGGTCACAAGCTTCAAAGCCATTGCCCATAGATAATGCAATTTTTTTTAACCACAAGAAACATTCCACAAGCCCTTTTGTGTCCTGTTTTGCTTCAAGCAACGCCAATGTCTTTTTCTGCAACATCCGCTGAGGTTCTGAAGTGGTTTCTTATACTTGCATTTTCCCAAACAGCCACATGAAACAAAAGGTTGCTATGGCATTAGCAGGACAGAAGCTGCTTTCTTAATCCAGGTAGAAGCCATGCAATCTACTTCACATTGTGTCAGATAAAGAATCGCGACCAGGTCCCAGAAGTGCTCTCACATTGCCGACCCTGACCTCTGCCCGGGTTATTCACAGCAACTGTGAGCTAAATTCCTCTTTAAAAGTCCTGTTATATTTAACCAGTAAACAAAATAAAGCTGCCATGCGCTTGATGTAGTGCGTTAAGTAGTGTTGACAGGCTCCGGCCTCTAAAACGATGATTAGGTACTTGACGAATATTCTGTAATCAGGTGGATTGCTCAACACATAAACTCTTTTATTATCCTCCTCCACATTGTCTCTTACCTTGTTCACTGCTGTTGTCACCACTGTGCGATGTGTGCCCGCCGCTGGACGGTCCCGGTGTGCCTCCGGAGCGCGTGGACGCCGTGTCGTCATGATCTCTGTTCCAGGACGTCTGAAGGAGGGGGACACAAGAAGGAGAGAGGTCAATTACTTTATCCAGCAGTGGCCTCTTTTTTTGTTTCTGCTTTCATCTGTGATTGCTGTGGTTTTTGTTTTGTTTCTCATCAACACAATGTGATCATCTTCTGACAGAAACTGTGATCTTTCACGCATACACTTGAAATGAAGGCATGATTGATGACGCTCAGCGCAGTCACGCAGCACGTGTGAGGCCCTGAGACGGTCGTACAGAATGAGGATCATTGGGGCTTGATGAGGAGAAAGGCCCAGACAAATAGAGAGCGAACATGTTGTATTAGTTCCCAGCTTTCTGAGGCATGCAATCCACGGCTGCCTCCATTTGGCTCAAACCACTAGCAGATGAAAATACAAAACAGCTACGACTTAAGATAGGCTGCAGCGAGCGCCAGGGAGTGATGTCATCTGAGCAGAGCAGACCAGAGGGAGAGAGGGCGAGAGAGACAGACAGAGAGAGAGAGAGAGAGAGAGAGAGAGAGGGCTAAATAACTCAAAGTATTGCTACATAAGTATAAATCCTTGGTTTTGTCCAACAATGAAACCAAACATGGATGACCAGTCCCGCTAATGTAGAATTCAATTTTGTTTGGGAAAGCAGAGCCAAGACGTAGACTAAATCAAATAAGCTACAGTTTTCCCACAGCCCGCTCAAAAATTTTTGCATGAAAAATGTAACTGCATTTGACTTAAAACAAACGGAAATGCTCGAGCATTGCCACAGAAATGAAAGTTCATGCCGTTCTCGAAAACTTTAGGAATAATTGACTCCAGTGATGCTAAACCGAGGCTATAGTTATTCCCTCCGAGTTTGTGTCATCAAATGCAGGCAGCTGACGAGACCAGAGAGACTCGGGAGGCCTCGGTTTATATATAGTAAGCTGTGTGTGTGTGTGTGTGTGTGTGTGTGTGTGTGTGTGTGTGTGTGTGTGTGTGTGTGTGTGTGTGTGTGTGTGTGTGTGTGTGTGTGTGTGTGTGTGTGTGTCTCTGGCCAGATGAGCGTCAGCTACTCAGTGGACAGTAGAGAGAGCAAATGGCCAGAATGAAATTAAAAAAAGAAAATATTTGCAATATGCGGGAAGACAAATAAATATGGGGTCGGACATCTAAAAGCATCCTCACATACATGAGTGTTTATCCACACGGTGAAGAAAACACACACAAATCTCGCAAAGCTGCGACATGCTATTGAAACTAAACCAGATGTTCCTTCTTATCTCTCAGTGCCTCTGAAAAGAAACATTAGTGCCGAGGACAGGAGAGAAAAAAGGGTGGGGGGGGGGGGGGGGGGGGGGAAGAGACTTCAGTATAGAAGGAAATGGAAACTAATGTCTTATCACACGCGGCTCGCTATCACAAACAAGCGCGCAACAAACAAAACACGCCCGCACAAACACTTATCGAGCCTCCTCTGCCCCCCGCGTGAGCCTATCTTTGCTCTGTGAAATCAAATGAAGCAGATATCAAGGGGCAATGTGGTGTTTGCATCACGCTTTTGGGGCTTTGCGACGAAATGAGTGATAGAAACCCACACAGAGGAGAAGAGGAGGGAGAGGAGAGGAAAGGAGAGGAGAGGAGAGGAGAGGAACACACTGGAGAACAACTGGTTTCAATTGGGATACTACAGTTGGCGCTGCTGCTGCTGTTGCTGCGAGGAGGGTATCGAGTTGAGTTTAGCATTAAATATATATATATATTAAAAAAAAAGTAACATTAATTCATGACACTGGGTTTGTTTTAAACAAAACGTAGACGGAATAGAACAACAGAAAAGAAAATACAAGTCAGCAAATTCAACACATTTGGGGTCTGTTAAAGCTCGTTTGATGTTCTTGGGCTATGAAATTATAATCCAGTGCTTACATGGACGATATAATCGTTGCTTTCCAAATTAAGCTTTGAGGCTTTGCAATAAAGAGGAAAGTTACTGAATAAAGGCATGACTGGGATGGTGATTGGGTAGATAAACGTTGATTTTAACAGGGATAAAATACCAAGAAGACATTTCTTTAAACCTCTTACTTTTTCTTTTTTTTTTTTTTCTTGCTGACCGTAGAACAGTGAAAAATGAAACACTCGTGCATGACCGAGTAACTCCAGAGAACATCAGAAGTGAGGTAATCCAGACCACATGCTCAGCATGCAAACAGTTAACACTGCCGTTTGCCAATTCTCCCAAAAGTGCAGCTTTAAAAAAAAAATGAGCAGAACTTGTTTATTCAGAACTCCATGAAAAAGAAGAGCACAGCACCCGGGGGAAGTCGAACGGCAAGCATTAAAAAACCCAAGAGCCTCAGCTTGCAAAGAGAATTCTTTTCTTTTTTCTTTTTTTTCCATGTCCTTTTTTGTTTTAATTTTATAACAAATTCCATTTGAAAATATAATTAGTAAGTGGAAGGGGAAATGGCAAACTACTGCATTAGCTGTAATTGAACAAAAGAGTGCATTGCCTGCTGGGAGGTGGCCACTGAGGCCCCATGGGAAACAGGGCGGGGCTGAGACAGGGCCTGGTGGCATCTCCGCGGGGACGCGGAGTTTATTTATAATCGCAGGTCGCCCTTGGATGGAACAGGCCCGGCACTGATCTAACACGCAATTAATCCACACACGGCTGAGATCACACAACACACACATACATACCAGTACACCCAGGTTGAGCAGTACGTGGGCACACACCCATGCACAAATATACTTATTTGGTCTTCGCTTGTGGGGACACACACACCCATGCACACAAACACTTTATATCAACCTTTTGCAAACACATCACAGACGCGCCGTACTATCGATTAAGAAACGCACACACCTTGTGCTAACACGACGGCGGCACACAAAGGTGCACTTTTAAAATATGACATACTGTATGCAAAATCCACGGCAGGAGCGGATGCGTAAACAGAAAGCTTGAAGATACAGAGAGTGATCTGTCCCCCTGCACACACATACACAGCTATACACTTGATTTATTCTGTCGCTCTAATGAGCCACCCAGTTCTCTCTCTCTCCCTCCTCTTGCTCTCTCTCACTGCAGGATGTAGATTATTTCAATGCTTAATTGTTCAGTAAATTCAATTTTCCACATTCTATTCGGCCTAGCTTTAGCTAAAGTTCTTAAATCTGCCACGCCAAGCCAAGGGAACCCTGTTTTTAAGCCATACGTACCTTTTTCCCCCCCCTCCTTTTTCTTTTTTTTTATTACCATTTTTTTCTTCCCTACACCACCCTAATTCGCCATGAAAAGATTTTCCTTGCTGGAAATTCTGATTCCGCTATGATCGGTGAGGCATTCCAATCCAATGCATTCTCATTGTGCCGCGTCTAAGATGCGAGAGGGGCTTCCCTTTCTCGCTGTGCCAGGCCCCATATCATACAAGCGCTCATGCAAGAAATGTTGCTTTGCCAATTCATTTGCAATAATAAAGAAAATGGTTAAGGTTGTTGTGCTTTCCCCCCCCACCACCCCTCACCCCCGCTACCCCCCACCTTTCTTCACTCTCAAATACCTTTTGTGATGATATGGATATTTATTTTTCAGCCTGTGCCAGTGAGCGTGTGGAAATAATCATATGTGCATACTTAACTGCACAGACATAAATATCCGACCCCCCCCCCCCCCCCCCCCCCCCCCCCCACACACACACACACACACACACACACACACACACACACAACACACACACACACGCATACACATGCAGTCTTCAGTGGTGGTACATCTGAATCAAAGATGACAGTCAGACTACTCCATCCCCCAGAATTCTTTGGTGCATCTGTTCTCTGTGGTTGTTTTCTTTAACACCATTTTTGACCTTTGCAACAGCACCGCTTCCTCGACTCAAATCCGGCCCAGAATGCCATGTGCTGCAGCGGCAAGATGGCCTGCAATAACTCCGGACACATACTCCCACTCAACCCAACGCCGGTAGGAAAGATGTAAGTGAAAGGGTCTGAAAGGCCAGCTATTGTAAACTCTTGTTTACTTTGCTTTCCACTGTGACCAGATAAAGCAGGATCTGCCTCTCTGATAACCGGCCAAGCAAGTGCTTGGCCGACTACCTCTGCTTTCTCTCGCTCACTCCACCCGGCTCCTCCCCTCACTGCAATATTAGTGCTCCCAAAATGAAAAGAGGGGGCTGATAATGGTATGCATGGTGGAAAAAGAGGGAGAAAGAAAGAGAGCAAAAGACCCCTCACTCCCTCCCATTCAGTTCCGCACTCCCCTTTCTCCCTAACTCTTCACAATAGACAAAGGAAGAAGAAATAACCTTATAATTGCTGAAGGGGGTGAGGGAGAAAACTGGATTTGGTCTCTTGAGTAAGTAAAGTATGCTACATTGAATAGCCGTCAGGTACTCTTCAATCGGCTTTTTTAAACTAGTGTGCTAACCTCACAGAGACAACTAAAGATAATTACATGTTTCAGATAATTACCAGAGCTTTCAAAGTCCATTTAGATGACACTCGCGGAAACCGACAAACTGATTTTCTTTCTCCGCGGCCCCCTCGACTGTGGCGCTCGCGAGAAGCTTCTTGTTTACCCTTTTTGAGTTGGAATCCAAACAACAACATTAACTCGAGTGCTCTTCCCTCTGTGCTATCTAACCCCAAACAAAGCAGAGCTCTTTTTCTTTCCTCTTCAGCTGTGGATGAGAAGGCTGTCATGATTTCTTAACGACATGTTTTGCTGTGGTTTCGTAGTTAGCCTAGCCTAGCTCGACTCCCGGCCGCTGCGCTGGGATGTTCTCGGCGGATTCCTTGGAGACGGGCTGTTTGTGACGGTGGCCATTGTCAGAGGCTTGCAGGGGGTTAAGGGGGAGAGGAACTTTCCATTAGCTAAGTACACATGTGTTAAGCCAGGTTATTGTTTACTTAGCCAAAGAAACCACAGCAGGCCTCAGGGACAGACATGGTCACCCATCATAAGTAACAGGAGACACAAGCCAAGAACTTTATTTGCAATTGGGATCTTGTGGCAATCAAAACAGAGTATCTGTGACACTGCGTGGCTCCACTGAGCACTTTATCCAAGTAATATGCCTCGATTTAAAACCAGCTAATAAATTAACCGCATAAAATCCGGAGTTGAGAACAAAAAAGAAAACAAGTGCACTGTGGATGTCTGAATATTTGTAGCCGTGTAAAAAGTTCCAACCATTTCTGCTCTTTGAAGTCACTCTGGCCTTGAATTGCTTAATCATAATCACTCCTACTTGCTATTCCAACAAAATAATAAAGAGGCTAAGAAACACACAAGTCACGTGGTCACCTCTTTGTATCACTTGTTGAATCCTCAACAGCCGCCCTGCATTCACTCCCCGACGGAATAAAGGGGAGTTCAGGGGAGCGGAGGGAGGAGGGGGAGTGAAGGAGGGGAGGAGGCGAGTGGGGGGTCAAACCTCTCCTCTATTCAGCAACAAAAGGCGCTATTACCAACAATCACTACAATGATCCAAAAGTTTGTATTAGGAACAGCAGCGTGCCACTGTAGGACACAGAGGGAATGAAAAAAACCGAGCGAGTGTGCGCGCCTGCTAAGTCGGGTGAAACTCGATCCATACTTCAACGAGAAGCGGATAGATTAGCGATAGCGGTGTACTGATTAGGAAAATAGTGGCTGACCCCGACAGTCATGGTTTCCATTGAGCTAGGAGTAGGAGGGGGGGCAGGGGTCACTCTTTGACCGCCAGAGTTACCTAAACCAACACTGCTGGGTCTCACTGACCTGGAAACCCGCACTTGTATGCCATAACAGTGCCAATTGTTGGGAAAAGATACCACGATAGTGCTATCACGGACAAATTCTTACACAGTGACCACAACACTAAGCTCATACAGGAAGGGTTTGTTTAGGAAAGACTGAGCAGGATCTAAGAAAAACAGCAACCAATTCCAAATGTATAGATGCTCTGTGAGATTGTAGACAGTTTCTCATTCTTTATTTATATGATTTCAATGGGAGTATTACTCCCTGGAAATGGCAACATGACAGAACATCAGTAATGCAACAATACCTCTCCACTAAATTAACCCAACAGATCAGCTGCTGAGCATTCATAATCATTTAAGACTCCACCAAAAGTCAGGCGCTGAATTTTTTTTTTAGGGGAAATTTCAATTATTTCCAGCTCCACTTCAGCCTGCATGGCTCAATCAAGTAGAGGAGCTCTTGAGACTAGGAGTGAGTCCTCAGCACTATTAGTAGTGTTCTGCTCTACAGCGGAGAGTCTGGGCCCTCAGAGTTCATTAGCAAATTGCTGTGCCCCTCCTCGTGCTCTCTGTGCAATTAAAGGCAACTGTGCAAATGACGTACGGCGGTGTGGAAATACCTCCCTGCTTCCTTCGACCGAGGTGAAAATGTGTGCAAAGCAAACATGGATGCAATCAGCAGAAGGACTGTAGTCATATTTTCACAACAAGGACTGCTACACACAGAACCATAGTTTCTGTGCATGCACGGCTCTTCACACCGGAGCCACGGAAAAAGCATCAACGATAGTAAAATTTGACTTTAAAAGAAATCATCTGAAGACCCAATCAAATGAAGTGACTACACACATGCAGCTCAAATGAGGAAATTAAATGTAAAAGCAAACATTGTGGCGAAACTCTCCAGGGACCGGCATGGAAAGAGTTAAGAAAGTCCAACTGGTGCTAACCAGTCACTCCACTCACATAGCACCTGAGGGGGGTGCTGCATTTATCAGGCCAGTCTGAACACACACACACACACACACACACACACACACACACACACACACACACACACACACACACACACACACACACACACACACACACACACACACACACACACACACAAAGACACACACAAACATAGGAGGGTAAGCCCAAACTGGCTGGGCTGCATTCACAAGCCAGTGCAGAGCCTCTTTGACTTTTTCACCTCTCAGCTATGCTCTGCTTTCTTTTGAAAGGGGCGCTCACAGTCCCTTCACACAGAGGACTACTAAAAAAAAAACAAAAAAACAATGTAAAGACATGTAAAGAATATTCAGAAAATTACTCTTATGACGCAAGGGTGCATAATGCACCAAGAAAGTCAGCGTCGTTGGATTGTTGAGTTTAATAAATTCAAAGTATTTTTTTTTTTCCTCTTGACATTTTTTTCCCCCTGCTACAGTCGCCTCACTGGAATAAATTGGTTTATGAATAAATGAGCCTGGTTTCTCCATCTTGTTAACATTGTTCTTTTGTGCAAATTCTCAGCATTTTTTTTCCAGTCCACTTCAACTTTATGCCCGAGGGCATATATTAAAAATACATATGGAAAGAGATAATGCACACACAATGCAAATTTGTTAAGGATGTCACTGCCTAACAACCGCAGATAAGATGTCACACAAAAATAGCCCACAAAAATTCCCAAAAAAAAAAAATAAAATAAATATATATATATATATATATTCACACTCAAGTAAGTCATGAAATGCAGTGCCATTAGATTGACAATATAAGTATTCAGCAGTGAGAAGCGGGCGCCCACTGCCAGTTTGGATATGCCCATTTACACAAAGCCTGCTGCTGTGGACAGTGTCTATGTTATCCTACTGGAACATCAGCCCATTCTTCAATATTACACATCTGTCAAAAACTTTTCCCCGTGTTTCAATACAAACTGTGCCTCTAGGTCATTTATATTACTCTGTCAGCGTAAACATAAGCTTATACAGTTTTGTCCTTAATTGGATATATGTAGGGACCATCATTATATTAAAATAGGCCATGTCTTCATCTTACAGTCAATTAAAGATCTGCATCAGTGCCCCAAGCACAACATAATTTTCTTCATATACCTCGAAACCCAAGGGTTTTAACACACTCTATTTCCATACCTATATACTATAAGGCTCCGTTCATGTCCTGACCTATCTATAAAAAAGAGAAAAAATGACATCTGAATCCCCGGGAGAGTACAACAGGCTGCTCAAAGAGACACTTAAATGCACAAGTGGCGTCAGTGTTATTTAATTCTGTTCCTGGATTAAATGAAGTATTATCTTCCGGGTGATCTTTCTCATTTCCATAATCAGACATAAGGGCCAGGGATGGAGGAGAGCCTGTGCAGCCGGGTGGGGGTCTTCCCAGTCCCTCCATTCAGCCCAGGACATAAAAGCCGGTGGCTGTCTCTGTCTCTACACAGACCAGGCACTCAACCATATGGAAGTCCGAGGATTTAAATTATTTAGCCTAATCGCTTCATTACTTTTTATGTTGGACTATCCAACTAATCCCCTTAATTTGGGCACTTGATTTTTCTCTCTCTCTCTCTCTCTCTCTCCCCCCCCCCCCCTGCTCGCGATAAGTTACAGCATGAGCCATTTCTCAAAACTCTCAGATAGTTTAACTTATTGGAAACGTGGTCTCATAGCCTGCAAGCTTGTTTCCCGCACAAATGACTCCAGCTATTAATGGTCGAAAATGCGGATTTGCATAATTCTAATCATCGGTTGCTGTTATCATTATTTAACGGCAGTGTATGGGCCATTAGGGTCATGCCTGTGCGCACACTACAATGTCCCCGGAGTGCCAGCAGTCAGTGGAGCACATAATGAAGGCTGCGGTTATCTCTGATATCTGCACAAAAGGAAACGCTTCCTAATCTACCTTTAATACCCGCCGCTTCTATAACGTTTGGGGAAAAAAAATCAACCTTCTTATTGGTGCCCAATCTGTGCGCTCTGAGCAAAATAAAAGGAGAGGGGGAGAGGAGGGGTCTCGATAAGCAATGTGCACTCATGTCTAAGGAAAAATACTGACAAGACGCGTAATGAACCGTGAACTCTACAGTGGAGAAACCCAGGCATCTAAACCACAGCAGCCCATTGCTGCTGCTCTGTCCTGGCCTGCACAGCAGAGACAGACACACAGAAAGAGACAGAGAGGAGCTGAGGAAGACTGGTTTAGGCTCCGAAAAGAGAAAGAGGGGAGGACAAATGGAAGGAGGGGGGGGGGGGGGGGGCTTCTAAATTAAAATCGACACGGAACAGGTCAAGTTTATGGCGATGCTTTTTCGAGCTAATCTTCCCAGGTCGGTTCCGGGTTCAAGTCTTAATGGGCCAATAATAGCAACATTATTCTGATTTTTCTTTTTTTTTTTTCCATTCCGATGGAGGGAATGTAAAACGGCCTTAATCATATGCAAATAACAGCGCAGCGGAGTATTGACCCAGAATAGCTGAATAGCCAACCGGGAGAAAGAACACACACACGCACACACACACACACACACACACACACACACACACACACACACACACACACACACACACACACACACACACACACACACACACACACACACACACACACACGCGCGCACGCAAAGAGTAGGGGAGGGAGGGGAGAGGGGGGAGGGGGGAGAGGGGGGGGGGGGGGGGTGTACCTGATCTAGGGCCACCGATCTCGTGATTTCCTCGCTGTCTGATTTGGACCCGCCCTCTCGGTCGTCTATGACCAGGTCGATGGGCATCTTTCCTTTCAAGCAGCTGATGTACCGGTGACAGAAATTATCACACAGCTCGTGTACCTACAGACGAAAAGAGAGAGAGAGAGAGAGAGAGAGAGAGAGAGAGAGAGAGAGAGAGAGAGAGAGAGAGAGAGAGAGAGAGAGAGAAAACGTCACACACTCACCCCCAGAAAGAGACGTCACACCACACAACTGTGCCACGTGCAACCACAGCGTCGTCCTTTGACGCGCAAAAAGTGGCCCCGAAACACAGATTATAGTTTGGAAAAGCCCAAGATCACAGCAGTGCACGTGAAATTATTTTGGGAGAGGAGTCCAAAAATTAGAAGCAATTTATCAGTGAAAACACGTTGTTGTTTTTGGATACTTTACAAGAAGTGGCCAAAATCAATCACCAAATATATTTGTTTTTCTAGCAAAACTTTTGAAAATATTTTTTCTTAGTGTTTCACTATTTATTTATTTTTTCTTAAAAGTAAAATTAATCTCGCTGGGTCGGCCCGAGTCTTCAATCCAAGTGGCGCCGCAGTGCCAACGCGCTCCGTCCGCACTGCAACTTTTATTTTTCTCCTCTCAAAATAGAGATATCGCCGAAAATTGACAGTGACAAGAGGGCTCAGAGGCTACATCGCACTCAACACCCGTGTTAAATTCATCATCGGTGCCCCGGGTAGTGGCCATTAGAGGAGGGTGACCCGCTTGACTGACATTTAAGGTAAACTGTTTAATTCTATCTATTTATTACATTATCACTGCCAGTGTGGGCCGTGCTGCATGCACGGGAAGCAGACCCGTCACACTGCAAAGGATGCGAATTAAGTGGTGATTTTAAACTTTATTTAGCTGCTGCGCAAAGACCGCTCCAACCTGCGCACAGACAGCACGGCGTGGGCTGGAGGGGGAGAAGCAGCGCGTGCAACTTTGAAAAGTTAAAACTTTTAACAGCTCTGATCATGTTTAATACTGTTAGGTTAAAGTTAACTGCACAGGCTACTGCAGTCCATCTGATAGGGAAACAAATCAGAGTTTTACACCCACTACTCCGTCTATCCACAGATGGCAGCCTGGGGCCTTTTGCCCTCCACAAAGAATCATTTCTGAAACCCGCAAAGTTCGCCTATATGTTTCACCTTGCATGCAATTTCTGCCAGCATTAAACTTCATTAAAACATGGGGGAGATTTGGGCACAGAGATATCCGTTCCAGTTGTAACAGCTTGCGTCGTGATTAAACGCGGAAGAGAAATGGCCCCATGATTGATTTTGACGCTAATTATAACCGACGAGCAAAAATACATTTATGCAAATACGGCCCATAGGTCTGAAGTGGCACACTGGACAGAAATGGCAAGAGAATATTACCTTCTCCAGCTCCAGAAGATGAAACCGTAAAACTTGAATGGCTTGAATCATCTGAAAAATTAAAATAACAGTAAAAAATGAGCTGTTCACATCTCTTGATATTAAACAGGCGCGTTTTTCTCAATACAAGTAACTGCGGACGAGGAAAATATTCATATGAATGGATTTTATGTGGAACTGATATTAAACCTGTGGGTTATTGCAATATGGAGAGCAGGCATACAACACAGGCTGAGGCTGCAATAAGCCTCAGAGTCAGAGATCTATTAGACACCAACCGTCGCTCTGGCTTTACATTTCAAGTATCAAACTGTACCGATTGAAAAGAATGAAGAGGAGAACTTTCAGAGCTCAAAGGTGTGTGGCAGCTGTCTGACTGCGGCCCTTCATGTACGGATTCAAGCAGGGGGAGCCATTGTGATATCAAAAAGCCCCCCCTTCCCAAAAAAACAGAGGGACATCCTCTGCAGTCCTGCTTTAGAGTTCCAGAACCACGTGACTCTCCGACACACACACACACACACACACACACACACACACACACACACACACACACACACACACACACACACACACACACACACACACACACACACACACACACACACACACACACACACACACACACACACGAACATGCAAACAGCAGGTGGGAAAGTGTCTTCAAATGTAAAAGTTAAAATTAGAGCACTCAGCTTACCAGATTATCCAACTCTGGATTCGATGAAAATAAAGGCTTTTCTGCCCGAATCTAAAAAAACAACAACAAACAAACAAACAAACGTAAAATTAAGTTTTAAATAATATATTTGATCCTTATTTTATGCAGAACAAATACAATCCATTTTTGTACACACTTTATTTTAATTTTCAGAGTAAATGTAACCAAAATCCCCATCTTAAACATGCGGGTTCGGCGCTCGAGATGACAAAAGTCAAACTTTCCTGACCTGTTTTGCAAACACTGCTATGTCTTCATTGAAGGATTCCGATGAACAGACGTCTCCTCCCGCCACCCCGGGCTCTCTGGGGGTGCAAGTCGCTAATTCACATTTCTCAAAAATCAGTGCAAGCAAGGGGAACAGGGGGTGCCTGGGAACACACACACAATAGCAAATGTCACCAGAGAGAACAGCGCCGGGGTCAAGACTACTCCAGGCTAGATTTAGCCAGCCATGCTACTCTCCAACAACTCGCCCATGGGGACTGTTGCTGCTGCTGCTGCTGCCGCCATGCTATTATATTATGCAGAGGCTCGGAGAAAGGCTGCAAACAGCGCGCAGACTTCTGTGATTAAATCTAGGCGCGCCTAATAGCATAAAAGCTTTAGAGTCTGTCAAACAATTTGGTGCACAGGTCTCCGTTTGGAACACAGACGTGTGTGTGTGTGTGTGTGTGTGTGTGTGTGTAAGAGAGAGAGAGAGAGAGAAGAGAGAGAGAAAGAGAGTAAGAGTGAGTGTGTGTGTGTGTGTGTGTGTTTGCCAAAAAGCTCTGGAGATGTCGCCGGTTTAATGCGGACACGTTTGTCTATAATTTGTTGTTAAAGTCCTTTGCGTATCTATGATCCAACTAATGCGCGCAGCCTTGCGCATCTGAATGTTTTGTCAGTGGAAAGAAAAGGTGAAACGGTTACTGGCGTGTCCAGCCACCTTGAAAACAAAGAATTTTTAATTAATTCTTTCAAATTAATAAATAATAATTTTTATTTTTTTTTAGGGGGGGGGGGGGGGGGGGTTGAAGTAGTACATTGATTTAAATGGTTAAATCAGGGAAGGCACCAAGTTTTGTAAAACAAAAAACAAAAAAAAACCTCAACAACAAACTGAACAGGGTAAGTTAAAAAAGAAATTAAAGATGAAGTCGGTTGATTGGCGCATATTTTTTCCTCAAAGTCAAAATATATTTTGGGGTGAAATGCTGAGCATCCGTAAAAGAACAACAACAAAAGAAAACTTAAAATAAAAAAATCGATGGTAATTGTTAAATTATTTAAGGACCAGACAAACACCCTTCTTCAAACACGTAAACTTCCAAATTGCGTAAAAGATTACAGAGATTGAAAAATATATTCATAACGTGCAACAATCGCTTTCCTAACAGCCTGTGCAGAAGTTTGGGCTCCAGTGTCTTTCTGAAACATTCCCCGGGATGTCCCGGACAGTTGTGTCCACATTTTGCACCCATGCTTCCACTTCCCCGCCCCGGCTTTCCCTCCCACCCTGCGGGCCTGGACGCACGGCTCGCCCGCCGGAGGGTGAGCTCCCTCCCCGGACCCGCGGGCGCGCACCTACCCGTATATAGCGTCTTTATCTCTCTTGAGAGCGTCGTTAACAGAGGAGCCCATGCTGGGAGGCATGGTGTTGGTGTGGGCGGTGTGCGGGTACTGGTGAGAGTGCAGCTGGGGGCCGTGGTTGAGGTGCACCGCCTGCATGGACCGGGCGCCGTGCGGGTCTGGGTACATGCTGGTCGGGATGCCCACACCGTCCATCCCGTAATGGGGCAAGTCTTCGTACTGCACACAACAAACACGCGGGTACACAGTTATTATTACCAGAAGAAAAAGGTGGGGGGAAAAAACACTTGACTAAAACTTTGCAGCAAAACCACAAGATATAAAAAATACTATATACTGTAAGTGAGAGACGACGATTTCACACATTTGCTTCTATTTTTCTTTCTCTGAAAGGAGCACGTATGCAAATTCAGACTTGCTTTTAGCAAATATTAATTTGAGAATTTTTTTGAGACATTTTCCTCAGTTAAAAGTAGTTTTAAGATCACTAATCGCATCCCTTGCCTTTAAACGACAGGCTCTCATAATCTACAACCGATGGAAAACAAGAGAAATAAATTCAGCTCTGTGGCGAATTTCATAGTGCTTTTCAAGAAAAACTTTTGAGGGCGACGCGACTTTAGTAAAGATGGCACTGTTTACAAAAAGAAAGAGGGAAATAATTATCATGAAAGCTGGTTTTGCTCTTAACTTATTCACACTGACCTTTGTAACCCAGGAAAAAATACCCATGAATTATTCAATATGTTCCAAATTACTGGGAGTTTAAAAGTAAAACTGCATCGGCATGACTAAGTTATTATTACTGCCATTAACGAGGGAGTCGCCGGATTTTAACAACATATACTGAGTCGTGTTTTCACAGCGAACGACAGCAAATATCTTAAACTTGTTAATTGCAGTGCTTTCTCATTTTAAGGGCTCATAATTGTGCAGCATGTTATTACCCATCAAGCACACTATGATTAGTGCATGCAACAAACACAAGCAGACGCGTGTTGTGTTTTCCATACAACGTAAAACCGGAGTTATTCATCCAAACTTTTACACGTGTCAGTATCGAGCTGAACAACGCAGTTTCGTCTTTGTGGGGTTGCTTCGGAGTTAATAAAGGCGCAATAACATTATGCCAACAAATAAATGTCGACTGAGGTTTGCCAAAGCGCCTGCAAAAGGTCTTAATTTTTACGTCTAAAATGTGTGTGAATTATTGATGGTGCTTTTCTCGACGTGATAAAGAAGTGTTGGGGAGAGAGAGTAAAATGCATTATCACTTGAACCTGAGCGTTTCGACCCTGAAGGCAAAGAGGTGCAAACCCCAGCGTGGTGCAGCTCCAGTGCCAAAACACCAAGCAGCTAAATGTGCTCAGTATCCCCTCATATCTCTGCTTATACACTGGTTACTGCCCGTGCGACCGTCCAGCAGCCTTCCAGGAGCAGTCCTGCAAGTGTGTGTGAATCAAAGCGTGTGTCATCACCTAATCACAAAACCTGCTTCATTGGCATTATGCAAATTGTGCACGTTTAGCGCAGTTTGTGTTGTGCAGCTGAAACAATACACGTGAAAAATGAGTGTGACTGGATTATTATTATTATTATAATTATTTTTTTTTTTTTTAAAGTTTGGTTCGAAAGTCCATATGGAATCCTCGCAGAGCATTCAGGAGAGAAATGTGGAGATTTTGTTTTGCCTCCATTCCCTCCCCCATTTTGCCTTCAGTAACTGGCCTGTCACAACTAATCTAAAAAACATAGCCGATGTGAGATAGGATCACGCTTCTAATGTCCCTCAGTGGCCCAGGTTTGTGGACCAAACGAGTGCGGCCGTGCGTAAGAGCGTGCCAAAAGACGCAAAACATGAAATCGTGTCTCCGTGAGTCAAGAAAACGACAGAAACTTTCCCCGCGAGTGTGCGTCTGTGCGGGTATGTGTGTCATTAAGCCACGTTACAGCGCTGCATCGCATTCAAGCGCAGTTGACTCAAGAGAAACTTTTTTTAGGGGGGAATTGCCCTACGTACCCGTTGCGCCATAACCCTCCTCACTCCCTGGTCGTCCTTTCAGTTGAGGTAAATCCCCTCTGAGGCCAGGGTGGAGACAAAATAAAGAAAGGAAATCCAAATAAATGAGAAGATGTTTCAGCCAAAATCCCGTATGCCTTTTTCCACGGAACGGTGAAGCCAGCTCCCGCTTCTCTGCGCAAGTTTAGCCCAGACACGGCAAATAGGTCCTCGGCTATCCTCCGGGCAGCTGCACCGGGCTCTCCTTCTCCAAAACCAGGGAGAAAATAAAATAGCCCTTCAAACAAAACTGGCGACTCTCATGGCTTTTTTGACACTCCGCCTGTCAGTCAAAACGCGAGGGCTTGTCAAAAGTACCGGATGAATGATGGTCCGACGCGCGTCTCCACGGAATCGGCACCAGCTAAATGTTAATGGTCGCAATCACAGTTAAAAAATGAAGCAGCTTCTCCTCTCGTTTTCTTTGATCACTCTCGGCTCCCGGCTTGATTTTCTTATGCAAAAGCGTCTAGAGGAGATCAAGAGGAGGTGGGGTGATAATTCTGGCTTAGTCTTTCTTAAAGGAGCCACGATCGATGCTGTGCGTGTGTGTGTGTGTATGTGTATATATATATATGTGTCTGTAAGTGTGTGAGTGCGTGTGTATGCGTGAGCCGCCTGCCCGTTTGTGTACAATGGATATGTGTGTTCAGCTGAGGAGGAGCGGAGGATCTGGACCAGACTGCTGAAACCCGGAAGTAGTGGTGGCCATAACAGGTCGCGTCTTACACAACGCACCGGGCTGCAGCAAGTCGCGCGGAGAGGAGGGGGGGTGGGAGGACCCTGCGCGCCCTGGCAGCCTCAGCCGCGGCGGACGCACTCAGAGCTCAACAATAACACGGGGATAAACACAATGTTCACCTACAACTGCAGCTTCACCTTTCATCTGCTTGACAAAGTCACTTTATTCTCGGTCCGGGACAGTCAAACTTGAATTTCGGGACTCAGGCATCTTACGTGCGCCTCTCCTCTTAGAAATAGTTCACATTTTCAACGCGGTTGTGAGGTACGTAGCTTCAATAAAACTTAATTACTAATTAGTTCATACAGGGCGTCACTTTAAAATCTGACATTTCATTATTGGGGGCTATTGTACAAGACTCAAGTTGCAGTTTAGATTACATTTAATATATCTTTTGCTTTATTGTCCATTTGTTTTCATTTTTCAAAGCTTTGCCTTTTCTAATATTTTTTTCTATCGCAAAATCTATAATATATATTTGCCTTAATGCATACAGAGCTAACACAGAAAAGCACAGCAATTAAAAATGATGGAAAATGTCTAGACAGCGAAAATAAAAGTTTTATTTCAAGTTGTTTAAGCTGACTGTTTATTCTATGTGACGTGAATTCTTTTTTTCTCTCTCGCTCAACGTGATGAGTCCTCATCCCCGCACGGCGATGCCGTCTTTTGTCCCATATCTGAAATTAGTCACTTAGAAAGACTTTTTCGGAGCTCCTTTGGTGTCTAAATATGAGTTTCCTACTGTCCGTCCCTCTCCCCCATAGCAGCGCTGAATGGGTCGCTCCAGTCTGCCCGGCTTGTCCAATGGCAGAGAGGCACAAGGATGGGAGCCCCCTATTGGCTCCCCACATGATCGATCCGGGGCTGATTGATCGGTTTTAGGCCACATTCACAAGGAGGCGCAAAACAAAACGACGTCCGCGGATGGAAAAAAACACACATTTTGCACTTCTGTCGGCTTTCGCAGTGTGTAATCTCACTAAAACACTGAATATTTGACAAATACATCTCTCTCTGTCTCCCACTCTAACTCACCGCACACACACACACACAACACACAACACACACATATGAACACACCTCTGACTTAATCACTTAACCTTATTCTAAATACACTCAGAGTTTCAGAAAAGCAAACAAAACAAAACTACACTCAGTTTAAGATTTTGCTCACTTTTTCTTCCCAAACTTTTCACTTAGTCCTTAAATTATAACGAGCCGCTCACTTGTGTTCCACTGCTGAGATTGTGAAAGTTTGGTCAAATATTGATGAGCTGTAATTTATACTTATATTTAGGATAGGTGAGGTTTTCGAGGAATATAAAGGAAGAAGTATTATTGTGTTGTTTTTTTAATGAACTAAATAGGAGATATTTACTACTTTACGTAGTTTTAGCTGATTCGTCACCGGGATTTTAGAGAGAACAAATCTCATTTATTTCAATTGAGTTTCATTTCGAGCAAAGACACAATAATAAATCCATATGTCAAAAATTTGATGGAATATTAATGACATCTTTGATGACATTAAATTAAATTAAACAGGTAAATGACAGGAGTATGATCAGATTTAAGAAGCGAGGATTTCCCCAATATTATATATTCTTATATATATATATATATACACACACGTTGTGTTTTCTGCTCAGTGACCACCAAACAAGGATTTACACAACTTTATGTATTTCTCAGCCCAGCCACACATGAACGGCGAGAGTGTAAACGCGCCATATTATCTCTTGATTATGCTCATAAGGTGTTGCTGGTCGGTGACAGCCTGCTTGAAGTTTTTCTTTTTTTTTTTTTGCCTTCTTCTCCTATGCAGCTCGTCCACTCATCGATCATTTGCCCCCGGTGCCAGAAACGGTGTCATAACACGATAATGTGGCTTCACACGTTCTGCGGTGATTCCTGTGGTTAAAAAAAAAAAAAAAAATCCGAAGCGGTGGGATCCTATGGGACATTTTTACAGGCATGAAATGGCTATCAAAGGCTCCCGCAGTCCGGCCGACGAGGCTCCGGGGCGCGCGCAGCAGACGCACTGCTCGGACTTTTACGCGCAGACACACCGGATCAAATAAACGTGGTCGACGCGCGCTCACCCACTTTGACATTTCAGTTATTTATTGGTGAGTAAGCTCTCGTTTTTAAAAGCTTTATTTTAAAAAATATATATTCTTATTTAACCGACTTGTACATAATTAAAAGAGCACGTTATTGCCACAGATATGGTCTCGAAGGTCAGTTAGTTTCACATGTACAAGCGAATCTGTAGTTTATACCTACTTTTTGATAATCGTGTGGATTTAGTGGAACAATCGGAGTGTCATAGCCCACAATATTGTAAGGTGCACTATTATTTTTTGCGCATCACTGTGAAGAAGTGAGGCTAAATTAACATGAAAGGAGTTCACATCCGCGCCTGCACACTGTAAAATAACTAGTCCGGCATTATAAAGCAATTAAGCTCCTTCAATTAGCATCCATAAAAGCAAACTGGAGCTCCACTTTCTCTCACGGAGTTGCTCTTTCGTGAGGGTCAGCGCGTTTTGGTATCCTGAAAGAGAGCAAGGGGGGCAAATACCGTCACTTCTGCTTAATCCGCTTTGCGATGACGGTAATGCTTTGAGTCGTTTCAATAAAATCAGCAGGTATTACTTTCAAACGGCTGAATGCAAATTGACAGCATGTTTGACTGCCGAAACAAATGGAAGCGTTATTAGACGGCCTGTGAGTCCTGACTTGTGCTGCGTGAACACAAATGAGAAACTGAAAGCTGCATCTTAGTTTATAGAAAACACACGCGTATTATTCAGCTCAGGTCAAGATCAAAATCCATATGCAGGCTGCATATTCCTCTTTGTTTCCATATCACTATGCTCTTACCAGTCTAGAGACATGTACAAAAATAAACGCAAATGTTGAGATTTAAAAAAAAAAAAAAATACAAGTACTTTTGAGTGAGAGTACTGTAATAAACAGTTCCAGGTGTGAGATGTGAATCGTTGCATGGGTCTTTATGATCGTCTGTAACGCTGCTTGTCTGTGGCTGATTGAAGAAAAAAAACAAAACAAGGAGCAACTGGCAGCCTGAGAAGTCAAACTGGGGTCAAACTTTTTGCAGCCCCGCAGCTCTGCGCCCAAACATGTCGGGAGCTGCAAAAAAAAAGAGAAAAAAAAGGCCATTGATCCCCTCTCCTTCTCTGTGAGTCTCCCTCACTCTGCTTTGTGTCATCTGCTACTGCACACGAGCAGATAGATAGACCTGCTGCAAAGTTTTCACACTTTATCTAATTATCAGAAACTCCTGGTAAATCACCACCGTGCCAGGATCGTCCAGCTGGAGTCATCTGGGTGCGAGTTGGAAATTATTCTTTCAAACATGGGTCGCTCGGCTTCACAAGCAAAAGATTAGTCTTTATTCAGGAATTAAGTGTGATGAGCTAAAACGCACGTGTTCAATTGTCTCATAAGAAAAGCTTACATGTATTAGACCTTTATTCTCCATCGGCGTTTTGCAAATTTTCCCTATGAAATTAAAGTTGGAAAAATATAAATTAAATTGCATTTGCCAAAATAAATGTAAAAGGCGAATTGAGCGTTTTATTTCTTACGGGAAAGACACACGTTGTGGCATTCTAATCACCTATCACCACAGCCCGGAGAAGCTATGACTTTGGCATGTCGACAGAAATATCACAATATTAATTTCGAACACTGAAACAAGTTACATTTTGTTGTCAAGGGGTAAGTCTGTCCTGTGGGAGAGTGCTCAGTCCTGCAGGATCCTGCAGTGTGGCGCCAACGTTAACGTGAGCTGCTCTCTTGTCTCACACACATTAATGCTTAATCATTTGCGCCTTCTACCGGAGCTGTTGGAAATTACATGTAATGACAGCGGACGGAGGTTGCAGCTCCAGAGTGAGTATTCAAATAAAATGCAAAAAGTTGCAATTGTACAACATAAATTCACATTTAAACTTTCCCATGAAATACAGAGGAATTTCCTCCCCACAGTGCGCGAGGCAAGCATGTTTTCATTCAAAGAATCAAGGTGTTTACTGTCGTGTAAAGAAAGAATAAACTATGAAACTTATCATATGTCCTCTTCTTGCATGCAAGAAAGGTAAAACAAAAAGTGTTAATGGTGCAAATATGGTGTGAAAAAATTGAAATAAACCTCTGAAACAGGTGATGGATATATAGATATATGAATACAAAAACATTGCAACAAGAACAAAGCAAATACAGGCATGGTGTATACAATTATTTATTCAACCTCTCTGCACAGCATTTACAACTACAACAATCCGCTGGATTTCTTGGCACAGTTTAAAGTTTAAAACTGACCAGGTTACACACCGGTTCACCATTTTATAATAAAGAAATCAAATCTATGAATAGGATAGACACGTCACTGGATTTCTGTGAAAAAGTGCAAACGCAATATTGATTTGACAATGTAATGTGTGGTTTGTGACTAAAGAGCCTAAATATGACTTACGGCTGCATCTCCATATGTTTGAATGACAGTCGTATGACAAAGACTGAAGATTTGCAGAAGTTACTAAATATAGAGACTTGCTGAATAAAGGGTTTATGTACAGTGTTTCTACATGCTGTATTGAATGTGAAATATAGTGTTTGATACGGTAAGAAAATCACCTGTCATGATTCTCCAAAACCTGTAGTCATGGGAATGATTTAACATGCTAATAAAATGTGCATTAACCTGCATTTGTGTGTCTCTTTTGATTACAAGTGCCATTATTCCATGTTTGTTTCCTCCTTGCTGAGATCCAATAAATCAAAGTGTTGATATTACAAACATCATATGGGGAAAAAAATCGTCTTGTTACTCTTCAACTCAAACTGTGAAAGCCTTCAGCCTCTGATTTAATATGATGTGCAAATTAAACACTTGGCTACTTTATCAAACACAAATCCTGTAATTTCTAGCTGTTTCCAGATATAAAGCCATAATCCTTCTTAAACACAAAAAGGTGTTCGTTAAAGCTTCACTTTTGAGCCCAAAAGTAAGAAAAATTGCAGCTTTTATTGATGAACAGCTGCTATGTAGGTGTTGCATTAACATGAACATGTGGATTAATGATAAAGAACTGCAAATGACTGCACCTGAGTGGCTTGGATGTGACAATCACACTGACATCTCGGCATCACACCTACAGATACATATGTGATGAACAGCTGGTTTCTTATATATTGAGAACTGTGTGAAATTAGATGCACACATACACATGGAGACGTCTAAACATATAGATTCAAACACACACAGAAATGTACACATGCCCGCACAGACACACACACACACACGGGAGATTCCTGTAATAATAGCTGTGCTGAATGTTGCCAGTCAATTTTCACATTGGGCCACTGGCCACCAGGTCAGCAGCTCCACTTTTACTCTTCAAGACTGCTGAGTCTGAATTAACCCCAGACAGATAGAGAGCTCATCACTCTACCACACACACACACACACACACACACACACACACACACACACACACACACACACACACACACACACACACACACACACACACACACACACACACACACACACACACACACACACACACACACACACACACACACCTCCATCCCTCGCTCCCTCCTTCCTCTCTTCCCCTCCCGGTGTCTCTCACGCGCCCCTTCCAGCAGCATTTGTCACCAGCGCTATTATTTCAGGTGTGCTAATGGCATTGCAGACACTTTTGCAGAGAGAGCGAGGCAAAGACGGCGTAAAAGGATGACAGAAAAAGATATGAACGTAAAAGCAGAATGGTCGGGGCATCGCCGTCATCATCATCACATGAAGTCCCCATATCCGCTGGAAATCCAAGGGTGAGGGATTTAAGAAAAAGGGTGAGGGGTGATGTGTGTTGGACAGTCAGGGCGGAGGGGTGAGAGTGGCTGTGGGTGGATGGGTGAGGAGGGGGGGGGGGGGGGGTGTCACACCTCTCGGGGAGACTGTGAATTGATCAGCACCTAAGAGAGGGCGAAGGAGAGGGAGGGAGAGAAAGTGAGAAAAAAAGAGAGCGGCAAAGCAGAAAAAATGAAGGATGACGGCGAAGAGAGAACGAGTGGAAAAAGCTGGGTGTCGGAGCCGAGCTATAAAACCGGGAGGAGGGAGGAAAACAGAGCGATAGGACAGGAGGAGTGAAGGGAAGGCTGCAGAAGAGGTGTGAAGGCTCATCTTTTCCAGGATGGGTGTGAGTGGAGGCTGGAGTGACCTGGGAGCACAGCATAGCCTAGTGGTAATAAACCAGTAAACCCCAGTAGAGAAACAGCCGCCGTCAGCTGCAACCGAACTACACAAGAAGGTTTCCGCACTGAAAACGTAACATGCAGCCTGTAATGGGAATGTCTGAGAAGTTTTTTGCGGATCAATACTTCAATAGTACAACTGATGAAACCTCACAAAGAACTAAGACCTTATTTGTCATAATCATTCTTGCATTTTTTTTTTCCAATGAAAGTATAACAGTATATAAATAAAAGAACAAACCTCAATACATTTAATCATTCTATGATGTCAACTATATTTTTCCATTAAAATCAGCTGCGACAATTTAAAATTCAACATAAAACATATGAATTAAGAAAACAGTATATTAAAGCCAATATAGTGAAGCTTTTTGGGGATTTTACTGCAAAACTGTGTCACACTCAGTTCTTTCTTTTTTTATTTTTTTTATCTTGGGAATAAAACTATTCCTCCAGATGATGGTGGCCGGTTTTCTTGCCACAGCGGCTGGTGGGATATAAAAAAAAAAAAAAAGAAAACTTTAACCGCAGCCAGTGTGTTTGGCTTGTGGCTGATCTGGATCTCCCAAGCTGTGGTAAACACATGGTCACCATGAAATGCAGCTGGACACACACACACACACACACACACACACACACAGGATGGAAGACAAACATAGTATATGCGAGTTGCTGAATAATCTCCACTTTAATTACAGAAACTCTATGTCACCTAGAAGCAGATCGTTTATCAAAATCATACACAAATGCAATTTAGAACACGGGACCACAAGAGGGTGTCGTCTTTGACATTTCTTCAGGTTGTGTGAGACTGAAAGACGGATTAGTGCAGGACTGTAGGAGACGACATAGTGATTAAGAGTGAATTCTATTTGTAAGCTATAAAATTACGTGGTTTCTTTCGTCAAAATGACTGACCGTTCGGGGGAAGTGACTCAAAACTGCATCTTCCTTTCAAATACAGAAAAACACACGCAGTGGAGGCCTCGAGGTCAGTGAGGCTCACTTCTCCTACGCTGTGGGCAAGGCCTCGAATGCTCCAACAGTCCTGGGGGAATGCAAGGTGGTGAAACGCAGACGAATCTCTGTGTTCATGTGACAAAGGAAAATCCTCCTCCTGCATTCAACCTTTTGTGACTGGCTACAATGTGCCACGTGTCTGTCGTGAACTTGACTACAGTAAGTTTGACTAAAGTTTGAATAAATGAAGGGAAGCAAAAAGAGTGTTTGTTCTGGTCGGATTCACGTGGAGGTTCTTCTCCCGGGTTGTCCGTGAACCCGTCGCTGTACGACCCGCGGTCAAACGGTTTTTAATCGTTTATCTGAGACGGTCAAAATCCCAGTCTGTACCCACCTTGTGGCGGCTGTGGTTCGGTTGGTAGTGCGAGTCGCCCCCTCGATCGGAAGTTTGCAGGTTCGATTCCCTTTCGTTCGTTGAGGAAGACGCTGATCCCAATGGTGTGTGAATGTGTGTGAATGGATGAATGTGATAAACAATGTAAAGCGCTTTGGGGACGGCTCAAGCGGTGGAAAAGCGCGACAAAAGTGAAATCCATGAAATCCATTCGCCTCTAAATAATGCAAGTCGATGAAACATGACTGGGGCATTTTAAAGACATGATTACTACGTGGACTTCAAAATTAATTCAGATCCTAAAATCTTGAGATGAAATTGAGAGCGAACACTTGTCATATCAGGTCGGATCCTCCGCTGGACTCCAGTTCAGCAGCGGGGCACTCGTCCGTCCTTGCAGCACTGAATCGGATTACCAAACATACTGATTGACTGCAGCGGTTGCTAGTGAACCTACTTCCATCTCTCCTAAACAAAGTTATCTCTGCTGAAGTTCATGAAGAGGTCAGCGGCCACATCATCTCATCTAAAGATCTCCTCCGAGCTGAACAACCCTCGGGATCTTAATAAAGAAGCTTTCAAAACATAAATTCACGTCATAACAACAAATGTCAGGGATATAGTGAAGTGCAGAAGGCGGCTACTGCTCTGCACTAACCGTAACGGGAAGCAATTATTCTACTTTTCCAAACAAAAAGGAGAAAGAAAAAAAGAGAGGAAAAAAAATCTACCGAGGCGCCTCAAACAATGAGACACAAACTTGTTTTCTGTTGAAAGTTCTTCAAAACTCTCACGCAAACTGTCAAAAGAATCAAGGCAGCGCGATCTGTTGTAAATGTATTCCACTTAGCGTTTGTTAATTATCACAAGTGTCATAACCATCAAAAGACAACAACAGACGACTTGGCGTGCACTAATGTTTGACACTTCTATCTTTATACCCTTTGTTCACTCGCTGTGTCTTCCCTCCTTTGTTTATGACACATTGTGCCACACCTGCCTCTGATAATTATTCTTCCCTCTCACTTTTTTTTTTTTTTTTATTTTGCTTTGTCCTTGAAATTCTAAATGAAGACAGAATCTGTGAATGTGAACATGTCTCCACCACGGAGCCACACGATGCATCAACCCCTACGGCGGGAATGAGAAAGTCATTACATCGATGTGAAAAACACTGAATTATAAAGAAACATATCTTTATCATACATTGTTTTGTTGCTTTAGATTTATCTCTCACGACATTCAAACTGTCTGTGGGAATATGACAAGTTAGTGACCCGTGCTGAAATAATCACATTGTTCACAAGACGTACAGTAATTAACATGATGGCAACGGCGTTCTTGTTAAATATGTTGTTGTACTGGAAAGTACTGTACGGGAAACGTAATATATGTTTGATTAGAATGAAATGGGAAAAACTTTACAGTGAACGTGGAAAAGGTATTTGGTTTCTTTTTATCACTCGTACATGCAATTCTCTAAAAACAAACTTTTCTTCAGAAGGATTGGATATTATAGTGAGAATAATATATTTAATATAATTTCAAAATATTTAAACTACTACTTTTTAAACATTTCAAATAACAAAGACGGTCTCCAAATCGAGAGATTAATGAATAATTAAAACGCTTCACAGTTTTTAAATCAGCCGAAATATAAAACAAAATGAATCTGGTGGCGATGATTCTGGATTGAAATAAATGTGAATGAAGTGGAAAACAGTTTCGAAAACATTTCTGCAGAAAAGCAAAGTTGACCACAGGAGCTTTTCCATCACGCACACACACACACACACACACACACACACACACACACACACACACACACACACACACACACACACACACACACACACACACACACACACACACACACACACACACACACACACACACACATACCCACAGTTTCCACGCAGGAGCAGCGACAGAGCTGATCAGTCCAGATTGATGAGTTAGTGACGATTCCACCGCGCCCGGAGCCACCAGAACCACCAAAACTTCCACTGGAGCAAGTGGTTTTGTTCCCACTTCTACTTTTCAACAAAGTCCTGGAATAAAACTCCCAAGACTGAGAGAGTTTTAACCTGACAGCATAAGACTGATAGAAAGTGGGCAGGTTCAAGTGAAATCCTGTGGCTCATGTGGCAAAACTGACAAATGGGGAAAGTTTATTAACTTTTATATTTGGAATTTTTGTCTTTTTTAAAAATTTGTATTATCATGGTTTGGTTTGTTTTGCTTTTTCTGCCTTCTACAAGTCTCTTCTCGTTTTTGGTGTTTTTGTGTTTTGCATCTTGTGCCATTTTCTTCATGTTTTCCTGCTGCGAGGTAGATATTGTAGATATAGAATTCCAAGGTAACTCAAACTGCTCAAACATGAACTCATTCATTTGTGTTTAGTGTGAGTGAAATCCAAATCGGACAATACATTTAGAACAGTGCTGGACAGAAACATCAGTGTAATTATTTAGTTTTTTACTTCATCATAAAGCTTATGTCAATTTCTTTCCGCTTGAGATTCAAATACATCATAAACTAGAGTGAGATTTATCAATTTTATACACTATCCAGTAGTGTATAAAATTGATAAATGTCACCACACCCTGAACAACACCAACAGAAGAACAATAGAAATCAATATGAGATAAAACTATTACAAAAAAAAAGGGTCAATGATGCTTGAATTAATCATTTCTTTCATAGTAATTCTGTGTGCTGATAGTTGTTTAATGTAGGATTTTCACATTTCAGAATTTTGCTGATGTTATTTCAAATCCACGTAATTAAGGGCTGCAATTACTAGATTTTATTTATTTTACTGTAATGACATATTGTTCCTTTTCTACCTGTGAAAATATAAGTGTACTTGTGATTTCGGAGCAGTAGGAGGTTAATCTGATCCTCCCGAGGGGGTCAGCGTCACAGGGCTGCACATAAACATTTTAGCGATTGACCTTTCACCTATCGGGCACAAGAAAAGAGTCTGGTGGGGTCGTATCCCCAAAACCATTATGGATCACATGCAATTTCCTTCAGACATTCAGACAGGTAAATTACGGTGTGTGTGTGTGTGTGTGTGTGTGTGTGTGTGTGTGTGTGTGTGTGTGTGTGTGTGTGTGTGTGTGTGTGTGTCTCTTGTTCATGCATTGAGTCACATTGTCAGTGCACATAACTAAATATTACTTCAAACATCCAACAAAGGCAAACGTTTCCTCTCATGCAATGACAGCTACATATCTAATAAGAAATGCATGTGAAATGTGTCCTCATGCACACACACACACACACACACACACACACACACACACACACACACACACACACACACACACACACACACACACACACGATTGGACTCACCTACGAACGCACTCGCAGCCTGTCTGGAAGCCCGTCTCCGGCTGACAACATCAGTGCAACCTGATCTGGTTTAATAAAGGCCCTTACCTGCGTTTACTGCTGCGTTAAAACGCCTTCTTGTTGTTCTACCAATTCACCACGCTATAATTGCGCCGAGGCTGCATATGGTCTTCATCTAGTGCCCGGCGCAAGATAAAAGCCAACAGGCGGTGGGTGTACAACGCAGGGGAGAGGCAAGTGTGTGCGTGCACACAAGTTCATATACAGGACTTCGGTGTGTGTGTGTGTGTGTGTGTGTGTGTGTGTGTGTGTGTGTGTGTGTGTGTGTGTGTGTGTGTGTGTGTGTGTGTGTGTGTGTGTGTGTGTGTGTGTGTGTGTGTGTGTGAGCATTTTAGGGCAAATTGGACTCAACATAACTCACGGGATAGTTTTGAAAACTGCATGATGTCACCGTCATTATACTGGTAATGCAGTTGATTTCTGCTTTGAGGATTTTTCTGCACTGGCCTCTGACATGTGCAGCGAGTCTAGTATACAAATCCTCCCTTCGCGTCTCGGCTTTGAACCGCCAACCGTGAATCAAGGCATTAACACATCAGGCCAAATCAGTTCATTAATTACTCATTTATTGTGCGCACGTTATTACTTTTCCCCCCAAGAATATTTGGGACAGTTTTACTGCAAAATGAGACGAGAAACCGATAGCGTGGATTTATTAAAACTGCACAATCAACCATCCTCATGTTATTATTTGAAGGACAGTCACTGTCGCTCTGGTGTCATGTGTGCAGATTGATCCTTCCACAACTAATTGATGAATTTCGGATGATGGCGTTGGCATGAAACTAAATGCAGGCAATAAACAGCTCAATAAGTGGATTAAGACTGACAGGATTGGCTCGTGGACAACCACACTGTGCCTCCTTGGTGCTAATGCCAGCGCCTGTGCCTGCCCCTGCCCCTGTCCCTGCCCCAGCCAGTCAGGTTTATGAAAGTCAGTGGGATTAGAGCCCAGCTGGGGCTCGCTAAACCAACACTCAGCCTTCGGACTCACACCACCGTACATGACTTCCCAAACAAACCTCCACGTCCAGCCCGCCCTCCTCCACGTCGGGCTTCCCTATCATTCCCCCTTTCATTGCTTCCCGCGCTCACGGGCATCGTGAACGCGGCCTCGCACTGCGACTCCCCGAACACAACACACACAAATCAAAATACCAAGTCCCGGTGAGCAATGTTGCTCTAATGGTTTCATCCATCGATGGGTTTATCTTCACACACATAAACACACGAGCGGCGTCTGCACTGCGACCTGAAGGAGCCGCTCTCGTCTCTTCTTACGTAAGCTGGCAGAAAATCTCCTAAATCCCCCTCTTTTGCCGTTGTTGTGTTGCGTTTCGGCTGGCGGTCCCTCCAAAAGAGCATCTGAGACCGAGGCAATTAGAAGCGCGGAGCATCGGACCATTTAGCAGAGAGGCTAATAAGGCTGGAATAAGGCTAAAAAGAAGAAAAGAGCATAAATAGACCTATTTACACTGCAGCATATTTCAGTACTATGACGGCATTGAATAGTTTTAAAGAGTTTCAAGATGAGTGGTTATCACAGTGATTCTGCAAATGTGGTTGTTTGTCGAGATCAGACCTATTGTACAGATGTGACCGCTTGGCTGTCCAATACAAGACATCAACTAGAAATGATGAATGAAATGAGAGTTATTGCACATAATGCAAGATTTACAACCACTCTGCTTATTTCATGCTTTCATTTTGCTGTAAAAGTTCACAATTTCAATTTCCATGTTTTAAACTAAAAAACACACACGAAGAAATAAAACTGGGAACAGCTTATAGCTTATAAAAAATAAGAGAAATACTAAAATTGAGCTGAATTGAGTAAAAATACAGCTTATGTTGTTGTTTTCTTTAGTATATTGTTTAAATGGTTGTTTGGGTACCTGAGTGTAAGAAGACAGGCAGTGTGGGGACATGACCTATTGTCACATGATAAAACTTCTCAGCACTTTTTAAGGAAGAAATATAAAGAAAATGAGAGCCTGTGAATATAAATGTGCAATTCAACTCAAAAGCTCAAGAAAGCAATAATAGGTTTTTTCAAACTTTAAATGTTTGCAGGCACAAACACGCCAAGTGGAAGCACGTCACTAACACACTGACAGGTGCATGCATTTGTCAGATGACTCAGAGGGAAGGGGAGAAAGCATTAGAGTGTTACAAGACATCCCGAGACAAAGTATGCAAGAGACAATGTGAGGAAAGGTCATAAAGACAGAAGGAAAGGGAGAGAAGGAGTGATCGAGTCGGTTAGAAAAGCAAGAAAAAGAGAAAGAAAGAGCAATGGAAGGTTGCTGCTAATTCTTCCATATCTAAGCCTCTTTGCAGAAACTCCCTTTGTCTTCCAAGTCCCAGTCATTAGAGCCTAATCCTATCAACCAGGGGCTAATCTGAGGGCAGAGGGTTCAGCCCCCTCAGCTCCACAGGCCAACACACACACACACACACACACACACACACACACACACACACACACACACACACACACACACACACACACACACAGAGCACAGAGAAACACTCAAAAGATGTGCATGATCATGCTCAAACACGTTCGCACTCAAGAAAAAGCTAAAACATGGACGAGCACACACAAACACACCCGTTAAAGACGCGCACACGTACACAGGGGCACAAAAACAAAGACTGAGAAGCACATTTATATCGATCGAATGAAGTCCGAGTGATTATAGCGTTTAAAAGAATAAATTATTCCTCTTCGAAAGCATGCATCCAGTACAAACTCTGAAAGCTTTGTGACGATACAGGATCTGTGTGTGTGTGTGTGTGTGTGTGTGAGTGTGTGTGTGTCACTGGAGGTGGGGGGAATCAGTTTCCCACACATTCCAGCAGAGCCTCTCCCCCTGCCATCATCATTCTCCTCTTTATTTCAGCACTGACTATGCCCAAGATTAGTTATTGATCAGCGAGGATATAAATTATTCTAAAGTGAAAGCCCAACAACACAGTCATTATAGATCGACTATTGACCAGCTCCGATATATCATTCCATTTCCAGCGCAGTGCACCCCTGCCACCAGCCAGAGAAATTCTCAAATAATGAGATGGGGGATTTTTATGACTTGGGCACACTCTGCTTGACCTTTCGGGGAAGGTAGATGGATAATATCGGCATCAGGTTCTCAAATGCGATGCCATTTAGAGAATTTGGCCACAATGACCTGGTAAATTAAGACAGAAGCAGAATTTGATGGGGATGGAGAGGAATTGCAAATATGAGGGGTTGTGTGTGAGGTTTTAAATCTGAAAAAAAAATAAAAAAAACCCACAATGAGTTTGTAGCAGTCAGTTCAGTCTTTTCTTTGACCATATTCCAATTGTGTTTTAGTTTTTTTGTTTTTATTTCAAACAGGAATCTACCAGGAAACCCTTAAAATGTGTTCATCACACACCATTCTCATTTCCCAAATATGACCAAAGAAAGAATCTGAAGCTACATTTATTCTTTAGACTCAGAATTTGTTACTTATTAATTACTTATTTGTAGTAAAACTGCAGCGCCATACCATTTTCAGCACAATCTAATTTTGGAAATGATCAAAGAGCATTTGAATTTTGTGTTCACTCATCTTTGTTGTCAATTTATGACTGGAGACCTGGAAAGTTTAAAGTTTGTCATCTAAAATTGAGGGCAGGGGTTCTGATTTGTTATCATCCAAATCACTTTAAGTCAAATGCTCATTCTATCAGTCTAACCTGTCCCCACAGGAGACTTTCTTCCTCCATAATAATACCCTTTTGGACAGGTTGGAGTCGTGGTTAACACTTTTGTGTAGAGTTTGCACGTTCTCCCTGTGAGCACGTGGCTTTTCTATTGGCAATCTAATTTCACTGCACAGTCCAAAGACAAGTGTATTATTTGAATGGATGTTTGAACTTTTGCTGTATATGTGTATGAGAGTGTGTGTGGTGGACCGTCTCAGTGTTGGAGCCTCTGATCTACTCTCCAGGGTGTATCCTACCTACGCCCGTCTGTCAGCCGGGATCACCTCCAGCACCCCCATGATCCCACAATGGATGAATGAGTTGTAGAAGACGATTTGATTGGTTGATTCTTGTTAACTTCCAATTTGGCGAGTGCACTCTGTCACAATCCAAGTTTGGCCACCTGAACACAAACTTTTTTTAGAATTACAGCCTCTTCTATCCAATTCACAGTACGGCTCGGGGAAGGCAGGTGCATGATTCTCTCTTGCATGTCGAACTCCAAAGCGGTATAAGTAGTTTGTGAACCATCTCTTGTCTTGTTTGATCATGCTTTGTTTTGTTGTCTCTTTGTGCGGAGCTGAGAGGAGGCGGAGACGGGGCTGGTGCAAATGGGGGATTTTATCCATGGAGGTGTCAGAGAGTTTAGCAAAGTGTAAAATACTTAAAGCATCAGGGCAACACAATCCCCTGCTCGTCACAGTATAAATCACCATATATTCTTATTGGCCTAAGCCCTTGTTATGAGTAAATACATCCACAGGCAAGGGAGGCTGGTAAGGTTCACGGGAGATTCATCCAGCAATAGCAGAGGGAAAGTCACTGTGTGTGTGTGCATGAGTGTGACTGAGTGAGTGTGAGTGTGTGTGTGTGTGTGTGTGTGTGTGTGTGTGTGTGTGTGTGTGTGTGTGTGTGTGTGTGTGTGTGTGTGTGTGTGTGTGTGTGTGTGTGTGTGTGTGTGTGTGTGTGTGTGTGTGTGTGTGTGTGTGTGTGTGAGTACCACATACCGCTTAGGGAGGCTAAGGAGAGGATAAGGAGATCAGCAGAGGGGGAATATCACGCCTCTTAAGCATGTATACACTTTCTAACTTTTACTTTTTCACCCAAAACCTAAATAAATCCCCACTCATCTAAGCATGATGGACTCCCCTCACCCCTCTGTGTGTTTCTGCCCCACATAATCAAGCTTCCCTCATTTAGAGACTTTGGCAATGTCCCAATGCAATCGGCCAGACACATTTCAAAGAAGCCTAAATACATTTATAACGACTGTATACTATTTCTAATCAGTGACGCTTATTTACAACATTTTCAACTCCCGGTCTTGGATAAGCTTGTTGTATATCGGCTACATAAAATCAAGTTATTTTCCAATGCCGGACCCAAATTATCTGTTGCTTTCATTGCCTTGTCTATTTAATGGATGAAATGGGTAAAAGGATGAGGGGGGAATGAGGAGGAGAGTTGGGGGGGTGGGGTGGGGGTGGAGAGGGAAGGATGGAAGGAGGGAGAGAAAAAAAACAGTTTCATATTTCTGTAAGCCTCAAACTTTTGGCAAACAGAAGAAAAGAGAACTTGGCCCTAATTCCATCTCACGCTGGCGTTTGTGCATTCTAAGTTCTCGGGGGCTGCTCTGGCGGAGGGCCTGAGCCCGTAAATTGGATATTAGGGGGCGATATAAAGGAGCCTGTGTGTGCTCCCGTCCCGGGGAATTATTGCCTCCAATATCCCTGCGTATGCGTCTAGGGCTTCCGAAGCCAGGCCAGATAGATCCTCATCTCATAAGGGGGCCAAGACTATATCCATCGCTCCTTAACTTTTATGAAGCTCCCAAGCTCTACAATGGGATTTGCCAGGGTGTCTTTTCCCCTTATCCAAGCAAGGGGGGATGTGACAATGCAGATATAGCTGCATTCTTCGGGCTCCAAAGCTCCGACCTCCTATTTGAATACAAGCATTCCAAATTGTAAAGTGGCATTCTCCTTTTTTTCTCTCCGTGAAGCCAGCTCCATGGCAAGATTTCTCCCCGCTTTGAGAGATGCATTTTTTCCTCACTTAGCAATTTTCCTCCTGACTCAAACTGTTTTCTCCACCTGCACATAGCTTTCCTTTTCTTTTATGCCTTTGTTTGCATCTTTTCCTACTCCTCATTACAACTCCCCACCTTTCCTTCAATAGCTCTTGATTACCGCTCCTCTTTCTTAAGTCTTGTTCTCTCTTAAGAAGAGCTTCAGTGACTCCCCCCCCCCCCACCCCCCACCCCCCCGGCCTCTATCGCCATGCCCCCGTGCCCCTACCTCCACCCCCTTCCTCCCTTGGGTAATCCTAAGAAGGGGCAACAACATCAGAGGGTGTGAAATTAAATACATTACAGCATTGCGGATTAAAGTGTTTCATAGGCAGTTGCTCATCCACATCAAACTTTAGCTTTTTAAAGCCTAACATTTGATCTAGGTTAGAAACCGCGGCCAGAGGGAGGGATTGGGACACTTGTACACCCCCGAGAGCAGAGCCCCTCTCACCATAGAAGAGGACAGTGTCTCGGGGAAGGGAGTTAGAAAAGGTCGCTGCTGTAAGTCTTATCCTGTTGCTGGCAGAGGGGGAAAAAAAACACCTGCAAATTTGAAAAGTGGAATTGGACTAAAAATTTACTACAGTTACTGGAAACACCAGCAAGTGGGAAAATAAAGCAGTCATGTGTTCAGTTTCACAAGGCGTATATATACGAGGATAGCGTAATCTGGGAATTGGGCTGCTTGCACACGGGGCTGTGCTCCACCAACGCAAACGCAGGTAATCATACCTCTTTTAGAAGTAATAAATGTTAATGTGCCATTTCCCAGTTAATGAGAATTACTCACATCATCCATCACATCATCACAATTTGGGCCACACATGGCCGCCATCTCATTCTGGATCAACACCGAATGAAGCCTGTAGATATATGCTTCTATTCTCAATCCGTCGAGGGAATTCATTGTTATTTTACTTGGCTATATAGAAAGCAAACTAATTGTATAACATCTTCCAAAATAAATTGCGACAAAATGGAACTATATGATCACTGACCTTAACAGAAAGCATTTATTCAGCTGCTATTTTCTCATATTAATAGTATGTTATTTTATCAGCTAATACACTTTATATTTTCTGGGGGGAAAAAAGGAGCATTGGATGAAAGAATTTGACTATTTCTATTATTTTGAATCATGGAAATCTATACTGTAATTATGCATGAATGACACATAATCCATCCATTCATCAATCTCCTGTAAGGCTTTATTCAACTTATAATTGTGGAGCGCTGAAGCTGCTAACATCTAACTTACTAAGTAGTGGGACAGTCATTTAACAATGGGCAAAAGCAGATTAGTTAACAGGTTGGCTTCAGCCACTGCCAAAAGAGCAAGCACTTTAAACACCAACACAACTCTTGCAACATGACTGATTCTTGGAGTTTAAGAGATTTTAATTGTGAAAATTAAATCATTGCATGTGTGAGCATATGAGCATCTTTCTGTGATAAGTGACTGTAAATGAAACATCTTCAGGTTTCTCCTGCTTTAAAGCATTTCTCAGAACTCATTGGGAAAACCATTACCGTCTTGGTGGTAGAGCTGTTGTTCCAAAACTAAACAAAATATGAGTGTTCCATTAGCTGAGGCGTTTCTTTTCTCCTCATGTTTTCACAGAAATTGTCTGTCTGGTCTGGATACCTGACCGGTCAGACGACCGCAGCGCTTTGGTGAGGTCAGATGTAAAAGGAGGCCGGTCCAGCTGGAATCGGTCCTTTGTCTGTCTCTCTCCTTATTCCTCTCCTTTTCTAATGAGTCTCCGGGGATGTCGGCTCTCACTTAATCCACTCATCTATTTTGACTTCCTCTGTAACCTCAGAACTCCGGTAAAGGTCATGTTCTGTTAGCTTTGTTCAATGACATCTATTGATGCAACATCCACGTACAAAAACCCTGAGTTTAGGTTACACAGCATTAATAAACCTGTGGGGAAAAGCCATATTCTGTGGCGCCAAAAACATAAAAATAATATGCCATTATAGAAGCATTGAAAGGAATAATGAGTCGGAGGGGGAGAGGGGAGAGTGAAGTGCTCAGATTATATTTTTGTAATGTTTTGAGAAGTACCTTTTTAGTTTTGTTTTGCTAAGGGAGACTTTTTTGTAACTTTAAGACAGACATGGCCAAAGCAGCACAGAAAGCAGCAGCTGCCTTTAAGACTAAACCCAACAAGTTCTTAAAGATCTAAGAGACACTTCAGAAACATCTGTTAGTGTCCCGACATACCAGCGTATTCAGAAAGCCTGAGAGCAGAACGGAGCTGCAACTTCCTCCTCTGAATTGCGAAAGTACCAATATTTTTTATGTGCGTTATTACAGAGGTGCTGGCAGCCAACTCCGCACAGTGTCACAGTGTGAAAGATTTTATTCCAGTAGAAATAAAAAAAAAAAAAAAAACATGAATCGTGTGAATGAATTTTCCACGTAAGAGTGAACTGCACCTCTTGCAGCAGTTCATTTCACAATGATCACTTTCACAAAAGTGACACGAAATCACGTGCACGTGGTTTCTCGACGACACAGATCCACCGAGGTTAATTGAGCTGCCTCCTCTCGAGTGAAAAGTCGAGAGTTTTCTGAAGCATATTGAGGGTTAACTGAAGACTGCAGCCATGTGTGAAGAAACACAGCTCTGTCAATGGTTTCAATGGAGCTGGTCCATCAGCGCAGCGCAGGTGCCAACGCAGCCGGCCTTCAGAACAACCACAACCTCAGAAAGGTTGGCACGACGTTTAAAATGCAAATATGAGCAGGATGCAATAACCGTATAAAACTGAATTCAATTCACAATAGACGACATAAAACATTCTGGACTGAGAGTGACAGCAACATCTCAAACGAATTGAGGCGCCGTTTAAACGACAATGCTTTCATGTGAAAATGAGAAACTTTCTTATGCAACCTTTTGCAAATGGCTCCCAAGGTAGAACTTTTTGACAATGCTCTGACTCTGTCTCCATGGAAATGGGGGGGGAAACGGAACGTTTCTCAAGTGCTGTTACTGCGCCTGTGCACACGCACTCTGGCCGTAGTAAACTGTTCTTCTGCACATGCGCAAGTAGACGGGCAACAAGAACAATGCTCGCCTCCAGTGTATCAGGAATCCCAGGCCATAATATCCTTTTCTTGTTTGAACAAGGATTTAGACTAATCAACTGGACTTTCTCTGCTTATGTTTCCAGTTTATTAGACATCATGTAAGTAGAGGATTCTGAACTGAAGGCCAGCCAGTTCAGCTTCTTCTACCGGGAATGTTGTGATCGTCCATTCCCAAAGTTTAGGATTCAAACCAAGAACTCTTGCACGAGACATTGAATCTGAAATGGCTCCCAATGAAACGTTGAGCTATTTTGTATAGTGGCTATCATTATTGAGTAAAAATGGGTGAGCGTGACAAATAGTGTAAAACGCTTTGGGACTACATGAGTCATGACATATCAGCATATAATTAAAATCCACTTACAACAACATTGTCTCACCAAAATATGAAGGTTTTCCATGAAAGAGATAGTGTGTGTTCTTAGCTTACCGGTATGTTGTTCAAAACCTCTGCATAATTTTCAGCATTGTTGGTGCTCTCACCAAAGTCAAAGCTGTCCAGAACGTACACACTAACCACATTCCCTCAGCTACGCTGGCATTCCAGCTTTGAGCCAAAAGTTCATTCTCCTCTTTATTCTTCAGGACACAGCTGAAGCCTACTTTTCATTTGCTGTTCATGCTCTTTTGAAAATAATAAAAAGGTTTGTGAAATCTGTAAATTGAATGACCCCTTTTGAGACAGAAACTGTAAACCAGGAAAGGTCATCAAGCAAAAAGTATAAACCAAGCTCCGCCCACTGGTTCGAGTCCTGCTTGGACTTAATGTCTTTCCTGTGCAGAGTTTGCATGTTGTCCCTGTGGAAGTGTGTTTTCTCCCAGCGCAATTCAAAAGCAGGCATAACTGTGACTTTCAATTGCCCATGGCGCTGTTTTTCTATTTATCCTGTTTGTGGAGCTGACTTTATACATAATTTTGTGTGAGACTGTTGAAATACTGATAAGATGTTCTGAAACATTCTCAAACTGCAAATTTTGTGGTCACAAATCTTCAATTGTTTGTGCAACATTCAAATATCTTTCTTAATTTTCTTTTTTTTCCATTGAAAAGTAGCTTTTATATGACTTTAAATGTGTTACCTAACTTCTCCAGATGTGAGGTGTACATCCAATAATGGAAATGCTCAAGACCATGTTACACTTTTACAAGTATCATAACGGAAACGGTCTACAAATTGGAGTATTCATCGCTTTCATTCATCTTCCTTATTTCCAGTCCCGTGTATTTTGCAAACACTTCAAAAGGTTTCCTCCTTGATACAAATGTTGTCATTTGACTTGACTGACAGGCGTAATTAACATCAAATCCTCCATCAGCACTTGAGCCATCTTGAGATCATTCCAATTCGCAATGGGAAGGGAATCATCTAAAGCCTTGACTTGAACAGTTTAGGTCATATTTTTCAGGCTTTTGATAAACGGGTAAAAAAATATGCTTTGTGCAGAACCCAATCTTTCATAGGTTGAAAAAGATAGTAAATATGCAGCAAAATGGAAGCAATCCAACAAGATCTCCGACTTAACAGAGCATGAATGACCAAAAATGACACGTTAAGTTCCTAACGACGCTAACCTGACAAACGTATTTACATCTTCACCTCCGAGGCTGGGCTTTTGTGTACAGACTGACGGAAACATTTAGGTTGATGGTGCTGTCATCCTCCATCCACTGTGTGGAAAAGCTTTCACCAGCGTCAAGTCAATCATCCTCAGCGTTCGTCAAGTAAACAAGCAGCGCTGAAAGAGCCGCCACGCGCGAACCAGCCGGCATGCCAGGACACTCTCTGACAACAACACCAAAAGAGAAACAGATTAATAAAGAGAGAATGGGGAGGGTGAAATAAAGATAAACGCAAACAGAAAGAAGAGCGGTCGGAGGTGGTTAAAGGGAAGGGGGGTGGGGGTGGGGGGGGGGGGGGGGGTGAGAATGATGCCTGGCTGTGTCTCTTTGGTGAAATCTAAATGAGAGTGTATAATATGGGCCCTTCATAGGATTGATCCAGAACATTCCCCCCTTCACTAGGCTTTTCTTCCTGCTCAAATTGAGGGATTACCCCAGGAGGAAGTGCTTTGATTAGGCACAATAGGCATCTATCCTCTGTTGATTTGTGGGATTGAGGAGGCAAATCCCTGACAAAAAGCTGATACAGAGAGCGAGGGCCACTGGATGATGCCTGGCCGGGGGTGGGGTGGGGGGGAATCATTCCATAAAGAAACAGCCAAAAGATGGCCCCTTCCAGAGAAATATTTGGCAAATGGTGAAAAAAAAAAAAAAGACGCAAGAATCAAGGTTGGGGTAAAGGTCACGTCTGAAAGAGGGGGAAGGGGTGTCTTACGAAGTTCGCTGCAAATGAAGATGAGAGTGGAAAAAAAAATCTAATAGAGATGCAGTTTCTGTACTTTATATCAAAGACAGCTGCTTTTTGTGAATTTTTAAGAGAGTATCTGCAAACTGCATGAACAGACACCTCGCAGCACAACAGAAACCATGAACTGAAGGCATTTTGTATCCAAATAAACTAAACTATTTATGTCTTTAACAGCATTGAAAACGTTCTGGAAGCTGATTGAAAACTTCTCTGAGACTCAAACAATCCTAAGATCACTTTTGCGTCGTTTGTTTATCGTTCACAAAGCCAGGAAGTGAAACCTGCTGAAACTTTTGGAATCAAAAAGTTGTCAAATTGCTAAATAAAATACTTTTTGTATTTAAACCAGCCGTGGCAGAAAAGAAAAAAAAAAAGTGATCAAGTTCCTCATTGAAAATCTGGTCTGTGTTTCACCTCTCTCTCTCTCTCTCTCTCCCTCCCTCTCTCTCTCCTCCGGTTACTGTTGCAGACCAAGGGACGGTCCCTGGGCCTGTCAGACAAGCCCTGTTATCCCAAATGAATCCCAAGCTTCTCTAAACACCGCTGTTATCCAGTTTCCGTGGGGACCTGGAGCTACAAGGCACAGACAAACGTGGGCTGGGCGGGAGTGTTGGGCAAGGGATTTTTGTCGGATTTACACATATACAATTTCAGGGTTTTAAACTCCCCAAGGTCAGAGCACAGGCAAAGCGGGGGCCGTCGGTTTGGGCTCGAGCTGCTGGTGTGATGTCGAAAGGTGTCGCAGAGGTCGAGCGTGGTTGCCGAATGAACGAGTGCAAATCGCTGGGAAAGGGGGCGTGTTCTACCTGTTGGAGGCTCCGAGCGCGGCCACGAGTACGGGTGAACTGAAAGGGGCAAAACTTCAAAGGAGGGAGGGTTGCAGGGTTGGGGTGGGAGGGGGGGGGGAGTCCTCATTTAAATTCTTCAGTCCAGTCCCCGGGATTTGCTTTAATGAGCTGAGAAGCAGGAGTAGACAGCTGACTCCTGACAGTGTATGTGTTTGCTTGCACATGTGTCGGAGGAGTTTTCCCACCACTAAGCCCCCCGTGTGCACGTACCCAAGTCCGGTTTGCCAGAATGCTGTGGCAGTGGACTGACACACAAACACACACTTTCTCTTTCCTCTGAAGCCTCTCCAACACTGGAGACTCTACACACACACACACACACACACACACACACACACACACACACACACACACACATTGCTGCTCTCACTGGAAAGGTCCAAGGGTTTGCCAAACTGCAGCAGACTGGGTTTCTACTTAGAAGCCCCCCCCCCCCCCTCCCCCTCCCGTCTTCTCTGTCACCGCTGCCACTGAAGCTGGTCAAAGCTGGCGGTTGCAGTGGCTCCAGAGCTGCTGGCAGTGAGCGTTGGCTGCCTTGTTTCCACATACTTTTATATTTCTCACCATTCCTGCTGCTGAGCATGTGAACGCCCGTGTGTTGTTTGATTGAGGCAAACAAGTAACGTTTGGAAAACAGGACTTTAAGGCCTCACACAAACCCTGGCTGACAGGAGTTCTGAACGTAGCGGCAGTCAATCCAGTGCATGCGGCCTCACGACGTGCTGCTTTGACAGGACGTCCGCTGCCGTCGACCAGCGCCTTCTCTCTTCTCTTGTAGTTATGTTTTTCCACGTACGTCATCAGACCAAAGGAAATGACGCTGTGGGGCCTTTTGCTTTCGGGCAGAAAATGCAGTCCTGGAAAATAAGTAGGACACACGAGGGAAGCCTTTGGTCATGACTGTTGCTATTTGGCAGCTGGCTTGTATCAATACAAAAAAAAATCCCCTTCAAAGCCTTGACCATACACATTAAATATACATCATTCATCCACATTTTCAATACATCTCTATTGTTAAGCTCTTGCAGGAAAAAAGTACGAGGACATTAAAAGAAATTGATGTTAAAAATCCAGAAATCAATGTACATATTTGGTGTCAAGCATGCGAAAAGTTCAGGCTTGTTAGAGAGTGTGACAAAGAGGTCCAGCTCTGGCAGGCAGAGCCGAATATGACACTAGTGTTAATCTCCAACCCTGCAGGGGAAGCAGGCAAACAGAGGGATCCTATTACATCTTTCATTTGGCCCCAGTGGGCCCCATCCAGAACAGAGGGATTACTGAGGGCTCTCGCAGTCACTTAGCCATACGCTGCCCTCATCCAAAAAACCCACAATCCACCTCTGACATCATCAGAAGGGGACGAGGCAGTGTAGTGTGTGCGTGCGTGTGCGCGCGTGTGTGTGTGCGTGCGTGTGCGTGTGTGTGTGTGTGTCAGCGGTAACACACTGATTTACCAGAGTTGAACAATTAGACGTCAAATTTTTTGCCTTGGCACGGCAAATAAACGGATTGCAGATGATTATTGGTTAATGAACAGCAATTGAGCGAAATTAAACTTATCATCAGCAGATGTGATGGCCGAGGCCGCGGCGGTGGCACGTCGCCCAGAAGTGGGCCGATTATTTGTGGAGGGGTGGCAGGGCGGAGAGAGAGAGACAGAGAGAGAGAGAGTGAACGAAAGGAAGAAAGAAAGAAAGAAGTGACAGAGCAGAATGAGAATGAGGACGATGATGCATTTGTATGTGTGCAAGAAGGAAGCAAAGGAAGACTAAAGAAAAGAGAGCTACATGTTGGCAGAAACATTTGGGCCTCGATGCCCAGACTTTCAGGATGACGTTCAGTTTCGTACTGTATGACAGCGTCGTCATATGCACGTCCACCCATGTTCTACCATGTGCAAGATATATAGTGCAGATACAGCGTCGGCTCTGTTGTGCACCTGTCCAGTTTTTTTTTTTTTTTTTTTTTTTTCTGGCTTCATTCTCCTGGATTCCTCTGTGATTACCCAGCAACATGCAGCTCCGCCGTGACATCAGCCTGCAATTTACATCCAAATTAGAATCAGATGAATAAGAAACGGCTCTTTTCTTTTCATGTCTTCTGGCCATCCCTCACTCTTCCTCTCCACTTTCTTCCTCCGGCGCTCCATTTTCTCTCTCTTTCTTTCTGGTGGATGGGCTAGCACAAATGTGACATGACTTCCACTGAAAGCACGCTGGATGTCTCTATCAGGTCCATTCTCTGAAGTGGGCAAGTTCCTCGGTTTGGACCGAGCTCCTGAGGGAAGAAAACTTTTATCCGACTCAGATCAGAGACCTAATGAGACCCGTAAACTTCAGCACAATAACAAGACTGATTAAAATCCTACAGCATATCAGAAAAAAAAACCTCTTATCTATAAATTGAGCTAGTTTAAAAAAAAAAATCCACTTCAGACATTTTTCTATAAGATAAAATTGCCCGTTGCTTCTATTTGCAACATAACACGAGGGTTTTAAAATAATGTCATAGTTGAACTGTTAAGTGAAGCTCTCTTAAAATTGTAAATACTTCTATAAATATACATGTATTTGTGACCACCGACACGTTAATCAGCACTTATTATGCATGCTGTATTTACAGAGTAACATAAGTAGAGTGATACATTCAGAAACCAAAAAGGATTTCTAATGAAAATCCCATTACTTAAGATGATCGTCACCTTGTGGTGACCATACTTGACTGTAGGGAAATATTAACGTCTTTAGCTGATTAATATTCCACTGTTTTTCCAAGCTTGCCAAGTCTGTACATGTAATTGCTGCCTTGAAAATGTGAGCAAGCTGAACATTAAGAAAAAAATGCGTTTCATCTCTGAAAAAGTTCTTAAAGTTGCTTAATGATCATTTATTGGACTCGACACAGCAAACCAGTTCGGATTAGTCGTTTTAGAAAATCTGTTCTATTGTCAAACACAAACAAGCACAATTCTAATTACAATGTTATACTATTACAACTGGCATTCCCCACTAACAGTGGCATGGTAATGGAGTGGGTTAACAGCAAAGGGCATAAGGCTCATAACAGGAGTTAAGAAGTTTGACGTTATCTATATGGGTTTTCTACTCGTGCTTTGACCCACAATCCCAAATACATTTGTGTTCGGTTTACTGATGATTTGACCAAAGATATGTGTGTGTGTATGCTGTGATAATGTCTCTCTCTATTCTCTCTTCATTTGTCAGCGGCAATAGTGTGAAGCCCCTGTAACGTAGAGGTCCCATATTCATATCGTTGCCAGAGGTCCAACAACGGATGGATGGATGGATGGATGGATGGATGGATGGATGGAGAAAATGGTTTTACCTTGAGAAAATTGTACACATAACCATTTTGATCTCACCATATGGTCTATAGCTTGGGTGCAACTCATGTCGCACAATGCACATGATCCACAATCACATGTGAATCAGACAGCACCATCTCTCACAGACCACCCTTTATGAGTGTAAAGAGGTCTTTTACAGCGACACTCAACAGGAGGTTTGAACATTATGCACCTCTCTGACCAACTTGGATGCAGCTTCTTGTTTTCACAGAGACTCCACACCAGAGTGTTTGCTCTCCTGGCAATGGCAGCCGTCTGAGGGGACACACACTGCGAGCGTATACGGCCGGTGGGCCAAGAGATCACAGAGGCAAACATATGTTCACTGGCAGCCTGCAACTGCTGCACAACTCTGGAAGAAGGAGGCGCCTGTCAACCTTTTAACCTCCGTACATGTTTTTCTTTGCATGCAGGGACAGTAAAAGTTAAACGAGTGCACAAAATAAACACACGTGCAAAGAGATGGAGAGATCACCGTGTCTGAGCTATTTTTTTTTTTTTCATTTCCACAGGTGCATGCACAACATGGCCACTTTAACTAGAGAGAGAGAGAGAGAGAGAGAGAGACAGACAGAGGGAGAGGGAGAGAGATCCCCATCTAGCAAGCAATATTTTCTATTATTCATGAGGGAGAAAATATTCAAATAATCATGAGCTACTGCTTCTGTGCCAAACACGGTTTCTGTGGTTCATACCCCGACATGAGAGAGAGAGGTGAACAGTGCATGTGCATGCATGTGTGCGTGTGCATGTGTGTATGTATGATAGAGAGAGAGAGAGGAGAGAGAGAGAGAGAGAGAGAGAGAGAGAGAGAGAGATAGATCCCAGCACACCTCTTCTCATGTTCAGTTTGTCCATTTCAGATTTTTGTCAAATGTGATGTTTCAATTATATTCCCTTCTTTTATTTTCTTTTTTTTTTTTTTTCCTCAACCCATTGGATCTAATTTGCACCAATATATTCTTACAGGACAAGTACAAGTACTAATATGTGTAGTCAAAATTAAAATTACAATTACTTATTATGTTCTATCATGTTCTGTTTTCCTTGAAAACTGTTCCTTTATTGATCACAATTATCATTAATCAATTAATTATATATATATATATATATATATTTCACAGAATCAAATGAAAGGCATCAAAACATACTACTATAATAAATAAAGCTGAAAGCTTTAAAATGTATGTAGCCTATGTGTGTATAAAAACAAGAAATGTACAGTTCATTCATCAGCAATTTTGCAAAGCATCATTTTTGACAGAGTCAAAGTATTCATTGCACAAGTCTGGGATATTTTGAGTGCACGTAGCTTATAGTGGATATTTTGAATATGTAACCTCATCCCTAAAGTAAACAGAATATTCAATCTGGTTTCACTCATTATTTTATTTTTCTATTCAGTGTTTAAGCTTGAAATAGGGCAAGGTTACACCTCCAAGTAATTTTTTTTTTTGAAGTATTTATATCTGAATTTGAGAAGTAGATTAAACAATTAATTGTAAATATACAAAAAATAGAATTGATTAAAGTCATCTTAGAGAGAAAAGAAAAAACAAATAATAAAAAACTTAAAAAAAGACTTTAATTAAAGTAGAATACAATCATTTGGAGCTGTGAAGGTGGGTAGGCGGGCGGCAGCCCCTTCACATGATCACATGTGTGACAGCACTTCCACCACATGAGTTTACCACAAAAATAAACTGCAGGACATGACTTCAGCACTGCACTGTGTCTGCGAGCATCGAGGTGTCACTCAACCTCCTTCACCAGCAGACCGACTAAAACAAACTGGCTCAGTGGACCCCGTCTTTGTTCCCTGCGTGTTAGCTGTCCATCACTTTGATTGGCAGACAAGTGTCAGAGTGAGGGAATGTCGCAGGAAGCTGGGAAGAGAGCAAAAGCCATCGCAGCAATCTCAATATTTCATCTCGACCCATCCAGAAGGGCTCGGCACTCTCATAGTTTAAATTCTAATCGTGTTAGGCCACAGGGGCATGTCATTTAGAGAGCCAGCCTCCGACTCGCCGTCCCTTCACTTTCCTCTCTGGCCCAAACAAATTATTAGAAGATTCCATTATTTCTCCATTATGCATATGTGTTTGCGTGAGGCTCGCTGTTACACGCCGGCGAGAAAGATCATGGGTAAATAGGCTTGGTTTAGCTCATCATGGGCCAATATGGCTGGTCTCGGATACAGCTGGGGTCCTCAGGGGTCCTCAAATTGGTCATCATTAGGGCCATAATGCCACTGCTTTGCTTCTACGAATGCCTCAGGGCAGCTAATCAATGTGCATAAAGAAGATGCTGGATATCTGCTGGGCTGTCTCGTGTTGTCCTGTGAGGACTTCGCATAATGAAGGCATTATCCTCTAGCTTCTGGAAGTGGGTTTAGAAAAACCTGATTAAAATGATCTTTTTGTTTTTTTTTAACAACAGCATCCATCAGAATGTTTCTTACTTTTAAAAAGAAATTTGGGATGATTGTGCTACTGGTTATCCTATAGCTATTTCTAAGGACACAACACGAGCTTTCAACAAAGAACACTGAGATTTAACTGAAAGGTAACAGAATCGGCCATCAATCGTAATTTTTTTTTTTGTTGCATCATTGAAACTTGTAACCAACAGAGAGTTTAATCATTGATTGAAGGAACTGAGGATTATGTCTGAAAAACATGTAAAATAAAATGCACGATTGATTTAACAGGTTTGCCTTCACTGATATGGACACATTCTTTCAGCAAATAGCCTGCTGTTTCTCTAAATGGTCCCTCACAGCTTTGGTAGACTTGTTTGGTTTTTTTTACAAGATATTTTCTGTGTTATGTCGAGTTTATCAATTGATTTTGACTTTAATGTCAAAAAACCTCAACATTTATATTTATGAAGTAGTTACTTGTGTCAAACTTTTCATAACATTGTTATAAACAAGAAAACCCACAGAAAATGGTCAAACATGATGCTCATTAATTAACTAACTAATTATTCCTCTCTCACACACACACACACACACACACACACACACACACACACACACACACACACACACACACACACACACACACACACACACACACACACACACACACACACACACACACACACACACACACACACACACACACACGTATCGTAGTCTGACTTTTTTATGCTTTTTCACTCCTTCCCTAACGTACTAGACACTTTAGCTGCTTAACGCTACAAGAAATGTATCATGTGTAATTAATTGTAATAAATTACAGCCACTGTACAGTTATTTGTAGGTCCTGTAGGACTGTCAGGTGTGGACATGTGAGAAGAAATCACTCCAGTCTCGTTGGATAATAATTTAATAATTTCCGAGGCTCAAATTGAATTTCAGCTCTATCTACCTATGATCTCAATCAACAAATAATTTCTAGGGCAGCAGGGACAAACACCAATAACGCCACCCTCCACTGACATCATTAGCATTGCATAAAACACCGAACACAAGACTTTTCCATCCATTATGAATGAGAGCGGAGGGAGTTTTACAGATCATGAAAGATATAAAGAGAATTGTATTGCATGAGGTGAGAATCTATATTTCTGTCTGTGGACAGTGTGTCAGGGTTATTTTTGGCAATGTCAGCTGGCTGTTTTTAATGGCCTGCATATTTACAATGTCATGGTTTTATATTTTACTGCCTCAAATGGATTTCCTGCAGTCTCCGGGCAATAATCATGGTCACTTCATAACTCACTGGGGATTATTGATGCACTCTCACATCAGCATAACATATCCCATTTGGTGCAGCGAGGTGCCATTAGCCAGTGCACCTTACAGTATCAGGGGTATAGACATATATTCTTAGTGTGGATGACGGCTATCGAACTACCAACATGATGAGTCTCAGTGTTGTCCAGTTTAACTCTACTGAGGATAAAAGATATTAAGACTTTTGGGAAAGTTTCTAGGAATGGCTTACAGTTTAAGATTTGTGGGGATTTCTCCCCAAACACATACATGCCACCAGGGCAAGGGCTCTGTTCATGTTTTGCTAATTTCTTTGCAGTCGCCTGCATGTGCTTGCAAGAGTTAGTGATGTCGGAAAACTAGAGACGTGAAGTACATGCATAGAAAGCTCATAACATAGTTTTGAAGTGACAATGAAACCTGGGCATAATGTACTTTACATAATAACAGTAGTTTTTGGTCCAATCATGTTGTAAAATCAGAAAATCATCATTATCTTATACGTTATATAATCTATCTACTATACTTGCTTATTGTCAGTACTCAACCTTACAAGCGTTTGCATTGTTGGAGGAACCCAGAATAACTAGAAAAAACAGCCATGCAAGCACAGGAAAAACATACAAACTTCACATATAAGGACCTCAATATGAAACCACTGGTCCACTTTGACGCATAATATAGAAAGACATAGGCTAACCAGTGTATGAGATTACCTGGTGCTTGTTTACACAGTTGGAATTTATCAAAAGATGAAAACTATTGTCTTGAGAAAAAAAAGACTTACATGGCATGAATGTGTATAGACTGTAGCTCAAATGAAGGAAAATATGACAACAGATAATCACTAAGTGTCCATGTCCATGTCCATGTCCATGTCCATGTCCAAGCCCAGGACAGGACAGGACAGAGACGCAGTGGTCTGATAGTGCAGAGCTTAAACCAGACTGAAGCTCCAACCGCGCTGCCATTCAGCTGCTTCCCATCCAGGCCGCTCTGTCCACACTTGTTACAATGTGAAGACGGCTCTCAGTAAATCAAGTCAGAGGGGATCATTTAGCCCTAATGGCTCCACTACAACTGGACGCCCTGTCTATCCAACAACAGGCCCCTCAGCACTGCAGCCCAATGTGGCAAAATGTCACCTCTGAAAATTAGCCATCAAGCGGGGGCAATTTTCCCCCTAGCTAAATTGCTAAATAAGTAGTGGGGCTGTAATAGGTAGCAATCTGGGGCTAATCTGATGAGATCATTTGGAAAACGCTGGACTCTGGGTATTGGAGGAGTGTGCGTGTATGCATGCGTGTGTAGCTGCAAAAGTGTGTGTAGCTGCATTCCCTTGTACATTTTTATTATATATATATATATATATATATATATATATATATGAAGATATATACATGCAATACATTCGTACAACCATCTTCACTGTTGACATTTTTGGATATACGTGCTTCATTATAAATGTATATGCGTGAATTTCGCTGCAGATGCATGTAGGTGTGACATCAAGAATCAGCTCGGCTCACAGGGAGGAATTATGTGTACACAGCTGGAGGATCATGTGACGGCTGACGTATACCATACGTGTGTGAGAGTGTGAGTGTGTGTATGTGTGCATGGAGGAAGGGGACATGATGACAAGGGTGGAGGGTGAATATTATTGTCGGCGGGCACCAGATGCCAGCTGGCAGGGGCACAAAGGGAATAGACAGGGAGTGGGGTGAACAATTACTGTTATTCATGGCTGAGCCAACATAGAAGGTCTTTGCCATTAAGAAGCACACAGGGCTGGATTCATGTAGATACGTGTGGATTTAGAGGCATAACAATACTGGAAAATAGCTGGATATTTTAGATTGCTGGCATATGCAAACACACAAGGGCACACAGACACAGATAAACTCACCATTAATGCCTCCCTCTTTCAAATGCATGCTCGTTTATATTTCTAAACAAAACCAACACGATCATGCTAAATTCTGCACAGTTTGTAGAATTTGACATGATTCCAAATTGATACAGTTTTGACATCTTTACCGTCATCTGAAAAAAACAACAACAAAAAAACAAAATTTTTGAGTTATTGCTTCCTGAAACTTGGTTCATCCTTTGTTTCAGTAGTGGAGCGGACTGTCACAGTACAACCTCATTTTCTCTTAACCCACTTTTGCAGTGAACTACAGTAATTGTTATTAAGTTCAATCAGAATGGGGTCAGTACTGGAAGCCACCCGGCCCTGTGTTTAGTAATTAACATTTCACAGTGAATATCTCATTAGGAGAGACAAAGGTTGCTAATAGGCGGCTCAGCTAGTGAGAACATGGAGCTGGAGCAACAAAACCCCTCCAGTTTTAGTCTGGATGCAATCAGTCATGGGGTTCACCAGCAGCGCGGGTATTTCTGGATTGTCCACACAAGAAGAAACAGAATGCAGCAGAGATTTTAAAAAGAAATCAAAATAATTAATATTTTCGTTGAACAGGGTTTTATTTCACACGTGTTCTATTAGGTGTTTACAATGTTGGCCAGTGAGTTCATGAATTTAATCTAAACAGCAAACTGAAACATACGCCCCAGATTGTAATGTCTGATTTCAGCACTGAATGTGATTTTTGTCAATAATTGTATCGATATTAGCATTGCAAATTTCAAATATGTAATAATTTCCTAAAAAAAAACAACCCAACATATTTGTTTAAAACAATTGTTCCTAACTAAAAGTGTGAAATGAAGGGCGGTAAATCAATGCCTGTTATCTCAGACTAACTTTAACATCATTCAAAACACAGTTTCCCAGGTTCCTCAGTGTGATTTCAAGAAAATCTCCTTCCTCTTTTCGAAGGAGAGAATTGGGTTTGTTATGAGAAAGAAAATCAGGCACTTCGATAAGATCTGGCACAGCAGATCTTTCTAAGATCCTGTATAAAGCGTGTTAAATTGCATGGTAACATAAGTACGCTGCACTTTCAGTTTGCCTGGGATTTGCATATGATTAACTCAGAATAACACTATGAGTGAAATTGCATGAAACAATGAGTACTGATATGATGTTTTGTATGCACCAGAACCGTCTTTAAATGGAATCGTGTGCAAGTTCATTTACTTATGTTAGCGGTGAAGCGCTGAGCGTTAGAAAATCTGAACTTGGTCAAAACTAAAGTTAATCATAGGCCATATGGGAGATGATCTGTGACAAAATCAGAGCTTGAGATAGTCAGTTAAAAGAAGGGCGACAACTGAGAAAATACGTGATGATAAACTCTGCAAGCAAAAGTCGCGGGGGGCCAGCTGAGGAAATGCTTCTTTGAGAACTCCATGCTCCGTAAGAACTTAAGAGTTAATAGGACTTTGTCCTAACTGCACTTGGATTTTTAAGTATAATTATTGGATGTAACTTCTCGGCTGCAATCGAAACAATATTGAACAGAGAAGAGGTAAAAACCCATCCCTTTCTATAAAATGAATAAACTTTTTGGGTATTTGTCCGTTTTTGGCTCAAAGTTGATGAAATGATGGAGAAATAAAGGGGAAAAAAGGAAAAAAAAACTCATGCGCAGTTATACCAGATGATACAATCTTTTATGTTTATCTATGTCTCTGTATTCTATTACTCACATGAAAACATTTAAAAACATCATACAGTAGTAAAATACCTCATGAGACTCAATCATAATAAAGAAAATATCTTCTGTCAATTTCCCTATAGGAAGATCATTTCTTAAGGAACACTATTCCAAACTGAAGTTAGCAGTGAAAAAACGATTGAAAAAACAACTAAAGTCTTTGCAAAGCATTTAAATAGTGTTTGAAGTTGTTTGAACAAGAATTCAGAGAGAAAAGGAGAAAAAAACGCAGACATAAAAAAAAAAAAGAAAGAAAAAAAAAAGGACCTTGTGTAATCTAAACAGATGGTGGGTTTAAAATGAGGCAAACCCTCATATGCTTCCAATATGGTGAAATACAATGTAGTCACATTTTACCCCCTGCCCCGCACAGGAAAATGACTGTCAGTCTCACTTTTCTTTTGCTGTATCTCTCTTTCTCTGCTGTTTGAATAGAAAAAGAAGGATTGCGCATTTGGACGACAGCCTCTATTGGAAAAGCACCTTCTTTGATCTGCCAGACCTATGCGAGACCTCAGAGGCCTCATCTCCCTCGATAACAAGACAAAGAGGGTAAATGTGTTGATAGTGGCAGACGGTGCAGGAATTCTGGGCAAATGTGTCAAATTAGTTCTCACGTCTGGGCCTCATTTCTCTCCACCTTGCTGTGATCTTTTGCTCCCTTCTCTCTGCTGCTCTTTACACCCCAGTCACTCTATCCCTCACTCCTCCCACATGCACCGCTCCATTCCTCCCGCGACCCTGTCCCTCGTTTCCTGCTCCTCCTATATGCCCATATAGGTGTACAAAGTGAGGCGCCAAGTGGTTCAAATGTAGAAATCAAGAAAAAAGGTACAGCGACGAGGGCCGTACATGATTTGCCCTAACGCTGATGCCCAACTGAAGCAAATTTAGATTTTATTAAACGATGTGTAAAGGTTTATTTTCACCTTGTAACTAAATGCTAATTGTTAATTGTGTTCAGTACAGTTCAAGCGATGCCAGTTTGGTACTTTTAGATCAACTTTTAGTGTCTCTGTGTGTCAAATGTCTATAAAATCTGTACGTTTTGGTTAACGGTGTGAACTCGCTGCATTCTGAAACCTATATCAAGAGCGACTGGCCACCAAAACTGTCAATCAAATCTGAACAATGCAGTCAAAAGCATTTTCTTCCCGGAAATATGTAAATGTAGGAGTGATCAAATATAAATCAGATATCTCCAAGGCTTTGAGTATATTTTGTACTCGGAACAAACAGCAAAGGTAGACAGAGAAATAAATGTGATATCATCTCAAAGACACAATTGTGACATTATAAAGAAATATCTGCTAAAAAGTTCAAGTTTTACAACTTGTCACAGCCCAAACATTCTTGCACTACAAGTTTTACGACAATAAATCAATACAAAAGACGATGTTGATGCAAAACTACATTACGACAGTGTAACACGCAAGAAACAGAAATCAGCCTTTTTTGTTAGACCTCAAGGAGATATATATATGCAGTAAATGTTGAAAAGCAAATTCAAGCCTAAAACGTTGACCTCAAAGGGTCAGGATAGTTTGTAGAGTGTTACCCTTCGTCCAAAAGCTGGCTGAAACGTATATCATTTCAAACGTCCTTAAAATTGACTTAATGTGAACATCTGGAAATAATAAAAAGGAAAAATCTACATTTAAGTTTCAGTATCACGTTATTTTAACTGAACAAGTTTGCAAATTAGCTGTAAATAAATAACCTTTAGAGGGTTTGTAAATATCAGTTTAGTGACTGAGGGTCCTTGTATGGAAGAAAAACGCAAGCATGCATCTCTGAAAGAGCCTCTAAAACAATAAGCAGGATAATCGAATGATGCTTTCAATGTGCATGTCTGCCTGTGTGCTTATGTGTGTTATCAAAGGCAAAAAAATGGATACTTAAGATATGCAGAAGTGTGTTAGTGTGTATGACCTAAGGACATTTTTGCGTATGTTGTCCCAAGTTTGCCTCAGAAGTATTCCCCTCCGCCTCGGCCCCATTCCACCAAAGACCCCGTGATAAAGCACGGGCTCACAGCCTCCATATGATACAGTAAAAAAAACCTCTCAGTAATACGCTCTTTGCTCCGAGCGAAACCCCTGAGCAAGGTTATAGTGCTCACATGTACTGTATGTTTACTTATGCATGAGCCACCCTTCTCCTATCCCGGGAATTCTGATTCTTTTCCCGCAATAAAAGTTGCATGGCCTTTCCCCACTCCGAAGGGAGTAAATGATTCAACGCCGAGGCTTATGGTATGGTGAGGAAGCAACTAATGTTAATTCAGCCTTTTTCTGATAGGGTATAAAGTTGAGGGCATTACTGCGTTTACCCTCCTGTCCCCTTTAAACATGTGGGGAAGATACACAGGAGGGAGCCGGGTCGTGTCACGCCACATGTCACCACTTGTAGTAAATATTTAGATATGAAGTTGGCCTGTCAGCTTGTGGAGAACTTTTTACTCAAATAAATAAGCCAGAACAATAACAAACATCTTTAATGTTTGATTTGTTTATCTCACACGGCTATAATAATTACATAATAATAATAATAATGCTTAAGAAATTTAAATTTCTCCCTATGATTTGAAACATGCATAATTTTCCTTGTTGGTGTAAATATGTATATTCATAAAAATGCATAATTTTCTAAATATTATTTATTTACCACCCTCAGCATGTGCTAATGCGTATGAGGCAGCCCATCCTTCTTCGCCCTGATCAGGACCGAGGCAAAGGAGGCCACATGTGCTACTTAAGCACCCCCACCACCCTCCCTCCGCTCACTCTGCATCAGAAAGCCTCAAAAATTCAAATCAACATTAAAAATAGTTTTATGTGTAAGTAAGATTCAGTGAACTCCATTATTTTCCCCACTATTTGCTTGAATAATTCAGGGTAGATAGCTGAATTATGGATAAAGTGTACAGTTTGAAGAAGGGGTTCATGTGCAGCCCCAGGCTATAGCCGAGCTTTAATGATGTCTGGAGATGGTGGACGGGTGGAGGGAGAAGTCGTTAGCTTCGCAGTCATTTTCTCAAGGATTAAAAACACGCTTTTAAAGCAGCAGGGTGGACCAGTGAACTGAAAGGGACTGAGAGGGGTAGAAAGTGAGGCAAATCCACCCAAATTCAGGGAAATTTCAGGACCTTGTATTCTCTTTGGAGGAGGAGGAATTTAATATTAATCTGGGGAATAGTTTGGCTGATTGTGTTACTTATAGCATAAGGCAAAGAGAAGAATCACAGAACAGATTTTTAAGTCTACAAGGATGATATTTTGGACATTAAAAAGAAGAAAACCTCAATATGATTTAGGATATTTGCTCTTTTTTTATGTCCAATTCTTTTGCATATAAATGCAAATAATAAAATCTATTCAGTTTTTATTGATATGGCACAAAATACAATTTAGAGAATTAGAAATTCTGCTAAAAAGAAATAAAACCCCTAATTAAATAACAAGAGCCATTGGAGAAGGAAACCCTTTTTTTTTTTAAACTGGATGAAACTGAAAAAACGAGTCAGGAGTGGTAGCCCTTTAAAAACAATAGAAATGAGAAAAACAGAGAAACAATCAGCCAGAAGAGGCTAATATATTATTTTATTAAGGAGAAGTACAGACACTTAATTAATGTACCGATGTAACGTTTTTACTAAGCAAGATATCATAGGTCTCGAAATATATTCAAGTTAGTAAAAACTGACATTGAAACGTGCTTCAAGTTAGAGTCAATTCTTTTGTAAATCATAAAAATAGGTGAAGCAAAAAGCCATCAGGAAAAATAAATTCTCAAGTAATGCGCCGACAAGTCAAAAAAAACACCTCTGGAAAACTTTGGATTCATCACAAACTATCACTCATATATAGTGAAGCTGTATAAGAATATAAAAATATGAATGAAAAACATTCAAGCCATGTCAGATAGTGTTGTGCTATTCAACTGGTCCAGGGAAACTCGCTTTTTCAGCATCGGCAACACACTGAGCGTACACCGGAGCGAGCACTCCCTTAAAGTCTGGAATATTAAACTGGCACAGCAAGGATTTATACTATTAGCTGGTAGCGGTGACATCCAAAAACACACACTTTCATGCTCACACACATAAACACCCTTCAACAGCCAGCGGGGAGTCTTCCTGTTCTTACTCACTCCAACAGGGAAGGCAGGAACAGCCTACTCTCCTAATTACCCACCTTCCTCTAATTATCCAATCATAAAGCCATTAGCAGTCTCACACCATATTAACATGGTCCCGCCCACGTGCCCATTTGTACCATGCAAATAGAACGGGAAGGGATTTTAATACCTCACGATACACCAAGTTGTCTCAACAAATTAATAAAAAGTAGTAAGTAAATTGGGAGTAACATACAAGGTAAAGGTTAAAACTAAGTTTTCTCTAACTCAAATCAAAACCATGAAGACAAAAATTACATTTTAATTTTTCTAATCATGTTTCAGCAAGAATTCCCTACTTGATACTCGTGACAGAGTGCGAGTTTAGAGTCACTCTAAATGTGTGAGCATCAGCAGTTCTGCTTTACTTGCAATTCGCCGGTCTAACATAATAAATAATTGAGTAGAAGGGGGATACATATACCATGGGGAGGTATATCATCCCAGTCCACAGGCCAATCACACCTCACAATGGGGTGAAAGCTGCACCTTCGCCTCAGATAAGTTGCATAATTTTTGTTTCCCATTATAATTCAGGTGATGACAAGAAGGCACTGAGATTTTTAATGAATAATACCAACATCCGTTTAGAAATGGAGCAAACGGATCAGATACCTTAAATAGGTTTGGAAGGATTTACATATCCACGCTGTCATGTACATCATTCACTGTTGAGATGGAAAGTCAGCTTGTTGTCTTACGTTACCCACTGGGAATGTTTTGTTGTTGTTTTTTGTCCTCTGCTTGGTCCAAAACAGGAGCTAGATAGGATAATGACTCCAAATCTGAAGTGAAGCCAAAACATTTTCATCACCGCTTGCTCATATGAGTAAGGCTGTAAAGCTGAATTCACACTGACCTGGCAACCCATTAGTTTTGGTGGGAACAGAGTGAGTGTGAACATGTTTATTTGGCATCTGTTTACACGACGTTTGAAGTGAAATGCATCGTTTCTGCCTTTCATTTAAAAAAAGTTTTGCGTTTACATGGCAGAAACACTAAAAATGGTGTAGTTATCATATAGGGCCCCTAGGGGGTGCTGTTGTTTGTTTTGTTATGAAACCACAGACACGCTTGGAGAAAACAAAACACTAGAAACATCAACAATCGTGAGTACACGGATATTCGTATGGACGGACAATGAAGTTGGATTGTTAATACGGTGACTGTCAACAATAAAACTACCAAGTCCCAGGAGAATGTGGCCTGGAAGCCTTGACACTCCGGAGGCTGCCATCATTGTTATTGTCCATCTACTTGCACATGTACAGAAGAACTATTCACTATGACCGTAGTGCACATGCATATTAGAGTGAGTAAATTGCTTTTAATGTAGCATTTTGGGAATTGTTTACCAAATGTAAAGTGCATTAATATTAAAATGTATCATTATTATTATTAGATTGTGTTAAAAATTGGCGCTGAACCGGAAAATCCCAGAAACAGGTGAACTTCTGCTGATCCTTGAGGTTTCACAGCGAGTAATGTCATGTCAATCATTTCTTCTGATTCAAACCAGGATCAGTCATTAATGTGAAATTTTTCAAAAGCCAAAGCATAACAGACTGAAACCTGTTCAAAAGTCTGCTTAACAGCCATTAACATGGTTTAACATTTCTCCTAATGGTTTGAATATAAAATGTACGTCTGTACCTTCATTTTTGTTGTTGTTTTTGTAATCAACAATCCCACCTCATTAAATCAGACACCGCCGTTGCCCTTCACGCAACTCCACAGCAAAAAAAGTTCAATCTGACTTTCTGCACCATTGACAAAATATGATACGAAAGCAAACTAAGGAGAAGGTGAACGCTGGCGAATCTATTATTGATATGTGTTCAGTCCCGGCAGCATGTTGTGCAACAGAGTATCCAGATTGTTCCCTCCTTTATTCATACCCATCAGAGGCATGGCAGGTTATTGGAGGGAATGGGGCGGATGGAGAAGACACAGAGCACAGATGTTGGCGCAGCTGCAGAGCCGAGGAGATGCTCGGGTTAACGGCGAAGGCTCGACGTGCACAGACTGCGAGAGAGGAACACCGGGGTGCTAGCTGTAGCCGTAGCTCACACACCTGACTGCCTTGGAGGTCGAAACCGAGGTTAAATCGGTGAGAGTCAAGACAACAGCAAGGGAACGGAGGGGATGGAAAACTGTGGAGAACGGACAGAAGCAATGAAGAAGTAAGGAGATGCAACTGTAAACTTGCTATTTGTATTGGATGTGTCCGTCGTCTAAATATCTTCTCAGCTTGGATTGTGAAATCACCACTTTAAAATGATTAAACCGCGCACAAAAACTTAAGGAAATGTGTGTTTAGTAGATCATTTTTTTGTTGTACCAATGCTTCTTAGGAGTAACTCTCACACTAATGGAAAGTCTATTTTATCCCCTTTTAAATCTGATCCATTTGTGAACAACGTGCGCTTGTGGAAAGAGCAGCAGTGGTGAGCAGTTGGGTTGTGCTCATGAAAAAGTTGTGGGGGAAAAAAATAATAGTATTTGTTTATTTCAACATTTGTTTTTTTTTTCCTGCTGTTTGGAGCCCGAAACGTAGAAAGTTGCCGGAAATGGCTACAAAACAATACAAATCTCCGCTTATCTCCTCCCCAAACGTTTGAGAGCCGAGGTTATTTTGGTTTCCCAGCAAATTAAAACTAACGGCCTGCAAGCGTACAGCTGATCGTCGCAGGTGACGGGGTCCTGCTGAGCAACGTTTTAATAGACTCCAGCAGAAACTCTGGCAGAGACTCAAGTCGAGGCCGGGAATGAAACCGCGCCAGTCAACACTGGCACAGACACAAACAACCCACAGAAAAACTGTATCGCCACACAAGATGTGGACACAAATCCATTCATTCTGCTCCGCGACAACAGAAACTCCACGCTGACATTGTTTCATGCTGGGACTCCGGCAGCCCGCTTCTCAGTCTGCCTGTAAAAACATCCCCCCATCATCGGACCACACGAGCAAGGTGACGGCAAATAATGGCGCTTTGTCAAAGCTGATCCGTGCTCAAGGTATGGCCTGACAATGGAGGATCTCAGTGTTTCGTCTTCATAAAGCCCCACAGCTGTTCCCCCCCCCCTCCCCTGCGTACACAATCAAACCTCAGCCATTCTGTGTCACAGACCAATAAACACTGTCTTTGTTTCAGCTTGACACCATTGTTTCGTCTTCATAAAGATTTTTCTCCTTCGGCACAGGCAGTTTTTTTGTTTGCTTTCCAACCGAGCGGCATTGTTTAGTTTCTTTTCTCCTTTTTTCTCTTTTTTCTTCAAACAATGACACTCAGTTATGTTTGATTTCTTGATTTTATTGAGGAGGCCTCCAAACCCACATGTGTTTTCTTCACAATAGAAGCAACAACAATGTCCGTGTGGTGCATTCCAGTATGAATTAAAACTCTGACTAAAGCTATATCGTGATTTTACAAGAATTTTGTCCCTTTCATTACAACTACAATCCCATTAAGGTATAGGTAGACAGAACTGCTTTTAGGCGTTGAATCGCATGCTGTATGGTAGCTGAACATTTTCCCCACTGACATTACATGTATCTTTCCTTTTAATCAGCAGTAACATAAGAATCCTACATTTGAGGCCTTTCAAACAGACGTCATTGTTGACATTGTGCACACCCTGCTGTTAGCACCCTAATAAATCTATAATCTGAAAATCGAATCTGTTTCATCTTTTCATACAAAAGCCAAAGTTGGGCTGCAAAAATAAAAGTGCAAGGAGATACCAGACACTTCAAACCGACCTCAAAACCATGTTTTGGATCAGACCAAACCCGGAGAAAACGAACAGGAGAAAGGGAAAGGCCCGCCTACACACACACACACACACACACACACACACACACACACACACACACACACACACACACACACACACACACACACACACACACACACACACACACACACACACACACACACACACACACACACACACACACACACACACACACAAACCAGATAGTGTTTAAAAATAGACTTGGTGAAAAACACTTCCATATGTGACATAACTGGAGAAATAATAGTTGAAATCTTCACAGAGAGTGAAACAGCTGCTCACTGAGCTGCTGTGCAGCACCCCCTGTTGACGTACCACTTCCCCTCACTGATTTTATACAAGTTTATCTCTGGTTTGATTAATAAAAAACATATGTTGGACAAGGACACAAGTACTGATTAGATTACTTTGTATAACTATTCTCCAAATATGTCAAGCAAAACACAATGCATTTGTTTTCCAAGAGAAAACTAATAAACCAATTACAGCAAAGCAGAAAATAGATGCATGATATACACTATTGTCCCAGTTGCAGCCAAGTACAGCAATATGCAATGACTTTAAAATAAGCAGTGACTAAACTCTTACTATGATATAGATAGTGTTGTGGAGAAAACATATGCCTGAACAAATCCTGCAGGATGAAAATGATTACCAGACGCTGGAAACTTCAATGTTGTGTCTAGAATAGTGAAAATGACCAAACTACAGCTTTAAATGACCTCAGCTGAGCTGCCGCCACTTTCTCATCCCGCCCTGCCTGCACTTCCCTCTCGTCCTCCGCCTCGCCTCTCCCTCCCCTCTTTGGAGCAGTGTCGTCCCCCCGTCATCTTCAGGTCATAATGTAACATGACACCAGCGGTTGCAACAAGGCTGGCCGGCCAACCCGAGCGTTTAAGACCAATGAATATCATTTGCTCCCGGTAGGTTCCCTGGCGCTTTCTGATGCTACCACCGCCAGACTGAATCAGCGTTCGCGCCTGTCATGTCTCTGACATGACAGAACACACACAGACACACACACACACACAGCGATGCACAACAGGCCAAAAATACCCCCTCACACACACACACACACATACACGTATTCCAGGCTGCAACACTTTCAAAAAGAAACCTCGGCACAGAACACAAGCACACACACATCATCACACATCTCTGCACAGACACACACAGGATATTGTCAGCCTCCAGAGAGCACTTTGTTGTTTCTGATGCTTCTGTCATCCTCAATACGCTTCACGCTGCTCCTACAAATCCAGAGATTTCTCACATCTCACACTTCTCGTGCCCTCTTTTAAAAAAGAAAAAGAAACTATTAGTTTTCAAAGGTTATCACCATGCAAACCACATTAGGACCATTTCCAGGTAAAAGCCGCCTTGGTGAGATCCCCTCCCTCATTAGAGGGATTAAGGACAGGGCTGCCCCCTTTCCTGGGTTACAAACAGCCACAATAACCCCCTCGCCTCTCACCTCGGCTCTGATTTCCTGGCTCAGACAACTGTTTAAATTCCCTCCTGCCTCTGGAAATGTCCTCCCTGGGGATGCCCTGGGCTTTGATCAGCCGGCCTCGATGTATGCGCTCGTCCACCCCAACCCACACACACCCCCTAACCCCACCCACCCTACCACTGAGGGGGGGGGGGGGATAAGAGGGCTGCAGGGGGTCAGGGGTAACGGTGCTGGAGATAAGAGTGAAGAGGCAAAGAATAAAAGCGGAGGGAGGTCTTGTAAAGATCAACTGGGGTTGCGTGGAGGGGTGGAAGAGTGGAGGTGTGGGCTAATGAACCCTGCTAATGCCTCTCTCTCTCTCACACACACACACACACACACACACACACACACACACACACACACACACACACACACACACACACACACACACACACACACACACACACATACACACACACACACACACACACTCTTAAGTCGACTAATTACCTGCCTGATCGGTGGAATGACAGCACCTGCAAAGCGGGGTCAAAGCTCGCGGTTGGGATGTGCTAACAACCTTGTTAAGAAATACCTCATGTTAATGAGAGCTAATCAGGCCGCGTGTTTAGTTTCATGCTAACAGGACAGCATGTGATCTTTAAAGATCACTACTAAGGCGTCGACCTGGCAACACCTTTTCATCTTAAAAGGAGCCCTGCGCTGAACGTTGGCTTCACAGGCCAGTTCCTAGGTATCAGGCTCACCCCAGCAAATGTATATCACATGTACTCGTGCGCAGCAATTATAATCAGCATCTGACATGCAAGAGGTACTGTACGAGGCTCATTTGCATTGGCGAAGGGAAAATGTGGGAGCGGGGGGGAAAAAAAGTCTTTCTTCAATAGCCCACAGGAAAAACTCTGAGCTCTAATAACTCAATGGTTTGAGTCATTCAAACCTTGTTTCCCTAGAAAGTAAGAGTGATTTAGTTCTGGCCTGTTTCCTCATGCAACCCTGTTGGTTTAGGTTCTCTACCTGCATCTTGTATTGTGTCCTCCGATTAGAACTAACCCTACCCCTATAAGGAGGTCATATTGCAATCCTCCATGAGGTAAATGTGCCGGAAATATATTCCAAGACAGCTGGTGTTTAAAAGATCATAGATAGAGAAGCTTCCAACTGCTATCTAATCAAATTAAAGTTTAAGATAAAATGATGTGCCGATAAAAAAATTACTTTGTGACAACAGCAAAGAAAATTCTCAACTTAGTTCATGTAAGAAAAAAAAAAAAAACCTGAACTGCCCGAGGCCCGAAGCCGTGACCGAATCCAAAGTTTTCGGATGAAGGGATGAAGAAAATGTGGAAAAATTGGGGTGAAAATTAAACAAGGAGCCAGTGTCATTTGGCAAAAGAGTACTGCAGCCAAAACATTTCTTTTCCCACTATTTGGCAGGTGAGCCACTTTGGACTGAGTTATGTTGTACATATAAGGCTGGAATATGCACATAAAGCTCTGAAATGTGGAGACAGCTCCGGCACTTTCCGCTCTTCAGACTAACCTTATCACGCACTCAGTCTCTATTACAGCGCTGCGCCATGAATAACGATACGGTGCTGCAGACAATGCTAAACACTACTGATACGTTACAGTAATGAAACTGATCGCTTTTTGCACTGATTGTAAATGCATAAAAATAAATAAATCCAATATTTATTTAACACATCGTACCCACTGATGCTCAGATAACTTAAAAGTGACATATTACATAACCTGAAATTAAACTGTAAAACAGGACACATAAATACTTTTATCACAGCGAAAAAAGCAATTAACAGTCTTTAGCTTTCTGTACTTTACTTGTATGTAAAAGAAAATTCCCATTACATTTTGAGGTACCGGTAATACAGTTTAAGAAATATAAATGCTTAAATATATTTTTATAACAGATCTTAGGTCAGATTTTAGTTTACGTTGTTGCTTTATGTTGTCATGTAATGTGAATGTTTGATTTTGTTTGTTCATGATACAAAGTGAGCATTAAATTTAAATTTTTGATTGATTGTACACACTTACTTGATTATAACCAAAACCATATCTTTGTTTATCTTGACGTAGAATCACCCAAAATATGTGCAATGAGCGAGCGCTTGAACCCAATGTTCCCAGATAATCTAACCTTTAATATCCAGCAGCTCTTCGGTATTACTGTGTGTTTGCGGTGGTACTGAGAAACTCATGTTACAAACGTGTGAAACGTCAGTGAATCTTGTCTGTGATTGTACTGAGAACGTTCTGGGGCCCTCTGGTAAATTGGCACATTTATCTATTTTGCGGTAGTTTGGGAACTTTCTGGATATCATCTCAGAGTTTTGGAAATGTGCCCGACAAATCCTGTCAGCAGTGACATGATGGGAGTGAAAGGGTTAAAAGCTGGAGGAACAAGAGCAGTCTTCTTACTTGCGCAAATAAAATGCCGCCATTTATGGGGTTTTTCAGCCTTTTTACTACCAACATCAACAAGATATAACTTGTTGATTGGTGGGCCTCGGAGGTGTTTGTTTTAAAATGACTGGATGAGTTTTGTATTTCCGTTGGTCTGACCGCCGTCTGCATCTTTAATATTAAAAGGACATATACTGTGTGAGAGTGTGGTATCAATCTTATCATCTCACTCTACAAGCATACTTTCCAAACCACTGAATGGCTCCTATAAGGGCAGTTATGGATAGGTGGTAGCACATTAAACAGTGCTATTAGTTTGTGGGTACACATTGTACTCTGTGCTGCTAAATTTTAAATAGGCTGAGTGAGATCATCGGCGGGGAGCGACAGTCAAGGCCCGGCCAAATGTACACAGTAACGATTTGACTTTTCGCCCATCTCAAAGCCAACTTAAGTCTCCTGTAAATGGGCACCTGCACTTAGCTTTGCCTTATTAACATTCTGCCTCTGATGCTGAGTGCTCGCGAAGGTCCTGGAGGTCAATTCATTTTTGAATGCCAACCATATACATTCAAACACAGAAATTATACGCACTTATCATAACGTCGAGAGAGAGATGGGCCAACTTAACGCATCTCATCCCTCCAGCTTTGACAATGATGCCTCGCTAAACAGCTCTAAACAAACTCTTTCAAAGCCCTGATGAATAAGTGAAGGGATAAAAGCTACATCGATACCATTCCAACGCATTAAAGTGCCAAATAAATAAATAAGTGGTGATGTGCAAGAGGGGGAGCAATGGGGGGGGGGGGGTGGGGGGGTGGTGGGTGCTGGTGGGCTGGGGCGAGGGGGGAATGTTGCGCATTCTTTTGTACATTGAATCTATCTTATCGAAGCGTGTAAAAATAGCTTGACAGAGGCTAATTGTGCTTGTTGCTGAATAATGGATCACAGTGGAGAGGGCCTTCCTGGAACTGGGGCGGGCACGGCTGCTCCCTGCTGAACCTTCGGGTTCCTCTGCCTGCTTTTGCCTTCAGGTAAAAAATCTGCCACCCCCCCCCCCCCCCCCCCCCCCCCCCATCCTCCCCCCGTCGTTTGCTCCTTCCTTCCCCATCCCCACCGTAGCTCTCTTCTCTTCCTCCTCACTCTTGATCGTCTTCATCTTCGACTTCCATCGTTCTGTTGTCTGCTTTGTTTATAGATGTTCAAAAGTTTTTAAAAATGAAGTGATAATATTTATGCAATTAAAATGTGTGCTTTTACTGGAAAATGAGGTTTAGAAATCAACAAAATAGAGATTTGGGGGAAGTAATCAGGACCCTGTCTCTCCTTATAAGCAGAAAATGTGTTTTGCAATTATGTTGTGCACTGGGGGCTTCGTTTTTTATGAGCCCTTAAATTATAGTCATATTCCATGCCTTTATAGTACAGTATGGTGAGGAAATTGTTGACACACGCCAACATTTCATGAATAACTGGGGTATAGATCATGTAGAAATATTATTAATTGAGTGATTAATCCTCATAAATAAGAAATAACTTATTTTTGTTGTACAACACTCCTTTTCGATGATAATCAAAACCTTTTGACACACAAAAGTACGCAATTATTTTGACACAGAACAGTCTCAAACAAAATGCAGGAGTACAAAAAAAATGTATTACATTTCAGGGTACACTAATTACATTTATGGCATTTTCACTGTTCTCAAATGTAAAAATGGATCATTTCTGACCCAGTATTTAAAGACTAATACATTTGGCTCAGTGATGCACAATACAGAGGATTCTGCATGTTGTGTGGCTGCAAACAGAAAGGATGCTTGTCATTGCATCAGTTTCCTATACTGCTTTATCCTGGATCGCGGAGTGGAGGAGCGAGTCACAGCCAAGTGAACAAATTACCAATTCATCTCACAAAGGCAATTTAAGAGACAAATGCGTGTTTTTAGGCCAATGTGAAGAAACTGGAGTCCCCCTGAGAAAGGCCACCTGCACTCAAACAGAACATGCAAATTCAGAGGTGGATGCGAAATTAGAAATAAGCATGTAAAATGGATGTCACAGCCAAAAGCAGATTGGCCACGAAACATGCAAGTTTGAAGCGAAGCAGCAAGAAGAAACATGTGGTAGAGAAGTCAAAAATAGCTCTCGGAGTAATTGAGGAAAAATTGGGTTTCAGCTGAACGTTTACGTGCCACCATCCACTGCACATTAAACCTGAATTCCTTTAAAACCGATGCTGTGTTTCCTTTACATGCACCATCACAACCATCCCTATTATTGGTGGCATTCAAGCCGTATAGCATGAAGTCAGACTCTTGTGTTTAAGACAACGGAACAACAATTAAATTCAAAAGTTGCCTTTTCTTTAAAATCCTGACAGCAAAAGCAGAAAAAAAAAAAAAAAAAAAAAAAGACTCTAATCCTCTTACTCCGCACCATCCACAAGTGAGAAGAAGGCTTTGTTGGTAAATACCCGTATCAAGTTTGTTGCCTCACATCTAATATGGCATCAAAGTTGTCGTCCATGGGACCGGGGGAGAGTTGAAAGCGTGAGGTTGCATCTTTGCATAAATGTCTGTGCCGCGATCGTCTCATCAGAGGAATGTGTGCAGCTGATGGAAGACTGCTTACACTTATTCCCCTCAACAACTAAAGGCTTGTTAAAAACTGCTTTTCGGACGATCTGTCCTTTGAAACGCGTGTGCAGCTAATGAATCACGATCCTGCGGAAGTTAGAAGTGCCTCCGTTTTGATGTGCAAAGAAGGAAAATGTAGTTGTTGTAGTCTTCAACTTCAGCCTGACACACTCCTATTCAGCCTAAACGAGTTTTATGTTCTTGTGGGTTTTTGAAAAATGTTGAAAATACATGCAAACATTGTGTAATGTTATCAATCTGACAACACTTTTTTTTTTTTTTTTTTTTTAGCTGCTGACTGCTACAGCTGTGGATAAAATGTAGATAACAGCTGTGATAATTGCTTTGACGGAGATACCGTTGCTCGGACTGATAACTTTATCTTTCATTCCTCAGATTTGACACTCTTTGCAGTATAAATCAAGATAAACATCTCTGATAAGACATCTTTGTTGAGTCGTGTAAATCAGCGTCTCTTAACGAGAAACAAAAATACTCGAAGCAGCTTTGGGCTAAAATATCAACAGGGTCCAGGAATTCATGAGCCCACCAGCTCCTTTGATCGCCACTCAAATTCATGAGATTTCCCTCTGATTACCACAGACCTTATTTCCTCTCTTCTGCCTCATCCAGCTGTCTGAAAGCTTCGGAGTCGCGCGTGCTGCCCACAAAGTCTGCTGCAGTTTGTTTTTGTTGTGCCGGAGCAAGACTTTTAACTGCATCGAGAAATGTGATGCAATCTGAATAATTAATTTACGATATATATTTGGTTATTAATTTTCCTCTCTTTCTATTCATGATTTAAGATTATCCCTTAATCATTTGAGTATCCCGGTGAGTCATTCATCCAATGTGCTGCATAGAGACTTCACTGTAAAATTAACATTTAGGGACTAATAGTCAGCATATTTGCGAAAGAAAAAAAACATCTTTAATGAACCGGAAAGCTCAGAGAAAACAAATAGCTGTATAAATAAATTCAAAAAAGTGGTATTAAGAGCAGAGCTTTTTCCTTTTATGCAGGCAGGTATTTTCCCATTAGCACAGCACTTTAATACCAATGTTAAATTTTAAAACATTTTAAAAAAGAATCTGCAGCAGACAAGCTTTCAGTCTTAAGACTCACTTGGCTTTTCCACTTTGTTTGCCTCTTAGGCTCCTGAGTTTATTATAGGAGTCCAGCCAGGGATGGTCAGTTGTCCATTTATTGGTCCATAAGGTCTGATGGGAGAGGAGACCACTCTTATCAATATTTCATATCATCATATGATGCTGCGTTTGGTCAATCTGCCTTTTATGGTCTCGTGCTATCTTAAGCTGAAGCCGTCATTACTTAGGGCCACGGAGGAAATCAATGTTCAGGATAATAATCAGTGGCCTGCTGGTTACTGTAAGTTCACTATGACTATGTTAACGTTTCCTGTAATGTTGGCATCACAATGTTGTTATGAGCCACAGAGGGAGAATTTCAGATGCAGCAGTATGTTTTTAATGCTTCCCATGAGATTACAGAACCTCTTAAGGCTTGATAAAAGAAAGTTCATAATTCAAGTCTTTTTATTTTTTTTGGTGCAAAATTACCGTTGAAAGTACTGCTATTCTATTATTTGGAAAAACAATTGTGTTTTTTACATTCTCTATAGGTGAGTCATTTATGTCCTTACAATATATACAGGCGATGTTACCATATCTAAAAAGTAGAAGAAACACCTGTCTGGGTGCCATCGCTGCATCTTAATGCTACCTGACATTTTCGAACCGTTTTAATATTCCAATATTATGATCAACGGCTCATAATGCAGGCTGCATGAATAATTTCAGTGCATTTGGTGGAGGCGTGATTATTTGAAACAAGTTCTGTTCTGGGCTTGCGGGGAGCCGACGGATCCAAAAACACCATTAGCCAGGTGGTATCCCATGAATTAAAAATATCCGAACATGGTTTTCCAGTCAGGCTGTTTCTCTGTAAGCGCCCCCCCCCATCCTTCCACGCCACACACACACACACAACTATCTACCCCACAAACCCACCCACATTTCCCCCCACACACCCCCACCCTGCTCAGAACACACAGTGTTTCGTGACAGAAGGCCGCCTTCCCTCCAACCTGATGAAGAAATCTGCTGGAATGAAAAAGAGAGGGAGAGAGGAGGGAGGAATCTGCCAACTGATCTGGACACAGATACATGACCCACATACCCTCTCACTCGCCCCACCCATCCCCACCATGGTACGACTGTCATCTCGGGATGTTTTCACAATGTTTTACCATCCAGTTTTTTCTTCTTCTTTTTTTTTCTTTTGGGGAAGTGTACCTCAGGGAAGTGTGAATTAGATGGCAAATAGGGAGAAAATGTGGCAGAGACACCTCGGCGGAGCTGCGTTAGCGAGCTGTCACGAACGCCGGAGACGACGCCCGATCCCACCGCCACAAGAGTCATTTCGTAAAAGGGTGAATTAACATCGAGGTTAGCCTCAACTCAATTCGTGTCAACCGATTCCCGCCGCCAAGGACTCCGGGACTTATTCTAATAAAACATCTCCATTGAAACCCCGTGGCGGGATTCATCACTGATTTATGCTACATAGGTGGCTGCACATCCCAATGAGCAGCGTGCCAGGAAGAGAGAGGAAGAGTGGACGGAAAGCAAACAGAAAAAAGAAAGATGGAAAGAATTGTAAAAAAAAAAAGAAAAAAAAGAAAATAGAAATTGGAAAATTATGAGTAGGACTTTGAGAACGGGAAAAAAAAAGTCACATGTTTTCACAGAAAGATCATCAATCAAAGTAATCTATTACTCAAAAATAAATATATAATAAATAATAAATATTTTGCAAAGTAACTAAAAGTCAGGAAAGAAGTGGTGGAAAATTACCTAAAGCGTCACAATCGGTTCAAGGTCATTTACATGTTAGTATATCAAAATGAGACGTGTCCTCGGGACCACCTGCTTACCGTTTTCAAATTGAACTCAAATAAAAGTAGTATATAATAAAATGCAATCAAACACAGAGGGCAGGATGTCAGTTCTTTTTGGCATTAAGAGGGAAAAAGTGCTGAGGCTTTAATGCCGGGGACTCCCAACAACACATGCTCTTCGCTGCCTGCTGTATATTTAATAGCCACTCCATCATTCTGCCTCTTTCCCTCTTTCCCTCTGTTTCTGCATCCCTCTGTCATTGCCCCGCGCTCATCCACAGTTTGCACAAGCAGATGGAGACTGTAAGGCGGGGTGGCCCATTCCAGCGTCACAATCTGTCCCTGCTGCACTCCGATCCAGGGGAGGGAGAGGCCGGAGCGTTTACCCGGCGCGGCGCGGCGCCGCAGCCCGCGCCAGCGTTTCGGCGAGTAGAAATCAGCGGAACGGCTCGGAGTGGCAGCATGTCAACAGAGAGGGACAGACAGAGATAGGGGAATAATTGCCGGGGCATTAAGCAGTTGGGAACGCTTTCGCCTTATACCATCCTGCGTGGGTGAGAGTCGCTGCGGTGCAGGCCAAACAGAGAATTAAATTTACACCATTACAAACATGTTTATCTTTATCCCTGTGCTCTCTGTGGTGTGGGGGGTAAAGTCTGTGTGATGCCAGTTCAAAGCATTGTCATATTTAACTGTGTCAAAAACTTATCCCCCTCAGGGGCTTTTTTTTTTTTTTTTTTTTGTCAGCACATGGCAGAAATAAACCAAAAAAAAACTAACAACAACTGGCTGGTGAACAGAAGACGTGATATGCGTGCTCTTTGGTCCATCACTGTGTGACGTCTGCCTCGCAGAGTGAAAGAGGTCACCGGGTGTCAAACAGCTGCCGAAACTGTTTCCACTTCCGCTCAAATTGTGTGATTGAAGTTTTCAGGGCTTCCTGAAATGTACGCCCGATTATTACCTTGTTTTGTTAAAAGCATTTCATAAATAAATGCATCTTGACTCGACTTGCCCCGTGGGTAGCGTCACCACCTCATCTCCATATTCACCTAATTGTGTCAGTCACTCATCCTCAACCAAACCGCCTTTCCAGGTCAGAGAGATGCTTCTCTTGCTATTTTCAAAGTTCAACAGAAACCAGAAGACGAGAGAGGAAGAGGGGGAAAGTAGCGAAAAAAGAGCCTGTAAGGTGGCAACTCCTGACACTGACAATGCTAAAAACTTGGCGGTAAGGGGGTAAAAAAAAATAAAAATAAAAATTAATGATAGTAGAAAATACATTTTTCATTCACACTACACACCCAAGGTGAAAAATGTGAGCTCCAGCTGCAGCGTGACGTGTAAAATGTGTTTGGATCTGGCCTGCAAACACTGCTGAGGAGCCCATGAAAGATGCATGGGGCCACTGGAGAGGTATAAAGAATTTAGAGATATAAAGGATATATGACAAATAAATCAGGATGCAAATCTCACCGGGTGCCACTGGGAGTTCTCCAATGAAAACGGCCTGAATAATTGAAGAGGAAGAGGAAACATTTCATCAATGAGAGGAGCAACGGAAAATACTCCTCCCTCTATTTTTTTTTTAACCTTTCTTTGGGGGGCCTTTCCAGTAAAGTAGAAGGAAGCTGCAAGTAAGTATGGAAACACCGAACTCTCCCTTTTGAACAGCATATTGTTGAGCCGCTTGCACTAGTTATGAAAACACTGGGCATGTTGAGAGGATTGATTATATTTTGGAAAACATGGAGAAGTAGATAGAGATATATATAATCCAGGCAAGTCGGAGTGAAAACATTGTCAGTTTAAGTTTGCCTATAGTCACATTTTGAAATGCTCCAGCGACACAACCTGAGGATATGACATCATAATAAACAGCAGCGTATCTGTTGAAGGCTGAGCTGGTTTGCACCTCATTTTCAAATGGACTTTTAAATAGACAATTGTAAACTAAGTAACTAATAACTAACATATCATACTTTATTCATCTCATCGAGGAAGTTCCGTATTCTGCATTGACCCATCCTATTTCTAGGATGTGTTGGGCAGCCATGTTAAGGGGCTCCGGGGAACTGAAGGTGGTCAGGGGGTCATGCTCAGGGAATCGACCTTACCAACTTCTGATCCCAAGTCTGCATCTCTCGCCTCCACCACTGCCCAAATAACACATTCTTTCAGATTTTGTGAATCACACTGCACCTTGAACATTATTCGCATAGTCAGCGATCAATAACCTCAAATGTCTTTGGACTGTGGGAGGAGACATGAACACACAAGCTGATCATGAACATGCAAACTCAATTCGAAAAGGCCCCTAAGCAGACTCAAACCATGGATATTGTGGATATTGAGTGCTAACCACTACACCAGAGATCCGTTTTCCACATGCAATATAAGGCTCCAGCGTGATTCATCACTTTCCTTTCTCACCCGCTTCCCCCTTCATCATATCCGACTCCATCAATCAATCCAAGCAGTGTTTCCACCTTCCTTCCTGGCACGGCTGCAAAAACCGTGATTAAAGCAATGAAAAACTCAAAAATATCCAGACAAACAAGTTACATATTTAAACTTTCTCGCCAGAAAATGAGCAAGCACCGTGAACAAAGGGTGGAAAAAAGTTTACATAATGACTCCATCTTGCCAGTTCAGCCAGACGCTGCACATCGAGAGCGGGGGGGGGGAACTATTCTAACGGGAACTCATCACCATGGTGAACCTGGGTTGCCAAGCGCGACTGTCTTGGCAACAGCGTCACCAGGGATACGGGCTCCCCATAGATGGGTTCATTGATTAGAGTTGGAGCTCACCCCAGAGTCCTTGGAATCATTAAACACTGTAGGTTTTTTTGGAGATGGGAAATGAGAGCCCAGGGAATTGTGGGAAGGACTCAGAGGTCATATTCATTAAGAGGTTGGAGGCCCTGTTCTGAGTCCAAACTGTATTTCACTCGCTTTCATCCACCTTCATGACATCATTGGTGAGATAATTATTGGATAACCTTCATTACTGAGATGCCGGTTTGAGACAAAGTCTGGCCTTGTGCTACTGATGCTGTAACAAATGTCGGTGTTGCTCCAGAGAAATGAGTCGACTTCACTGCTGAGTTAAAGGTCAGTCGGTCGGTTTAAGGCCATCACAGCTGTACAGTTAGTTGCTCTGGTAGAAAACAAACGGGAAAAAATAGTGACGCAATATCAGTTTAAAAGAGGCGGCATTTTTTTTGTTTGTTTTTTTAAAAGGCTGTATGATAATAGTTTATTCTGATAAACTTTTCAAACTGTGGCCAAACAACCCAACCAGCTGACAAATATTGCGACCTGATTGGTGTGTGAGGAGCACAGCGCATATTTCCACATTTTATGTACAACTGAGCCACACACACATAAAAGACACAATGTATGATAAACGACCATTCTGTGAATGTACGGTCGTCATCAGCCTGCCCGCAGTCTGCTGGGAAGATTCTGTGAACCCTGAAGATATCTCTTCCCATGTGACATGTTTCCTGGCTTTATTGAGCGTGAGACACAAGTGATGATTGTCTCAGAACAACAAGCGTGATTGGCCGACAGGTCAGCTGCCTCTGCCCCACGAGGTGCTCACCCAGGACCACACAACTGTGAGATGTGTGGACATTTTTCTCCCCACATAGGCTCATTTTGAGCTTGCGGTTGCCATTGGCGAGGCAGGAAAAGACGTCTGCGTGCTTTCGTCCGACTACAATTCAGAGAGAAACTTCTGCTGCAGTCTCATCAACTTGTCAATACGGATGTCTCCAAACTGATACCATCCATCCGTCTTCTTTACGGTTGTCAGGCGCTAGAGCCGATCCCAGAAGAGCGAAGTCTGGATGCAACGTGGACAGGTCGATAGCTCCTCATAGGGGAAACAGTCACACAACCACACCGACGGGCAATTCAGTGTCACTAATTAGCCTCAACGACATGGAGAAGAAGCTGCAGAGGAAACCCACACATGCACAGGGAGAACATGCAAACTGCAGAAAAACAGGGAACATCAAACAGGGAACCCATGCCTGGCCTCACACTTTTCTGCTTTTTAAAGAAAGTTCGTAAACAAACAAAAATACATAATAATCCATATTCTCTTATTTGTATTTTTAGTCTTACTGATTAGCTGTCACTTCCTATTAATCTTCGATCAAAGCAGCACACAAGGTCAAAGAAGTAATATATTTTTTCTTATTAAGTGAAGTGGAGGAAGTTCTGAAAAGGGAAAACCTTTCTTGAAATGACACGTTTCTCTGGTTTTGCTTTGCCCGAGTAGTCACAGCCGAAGGTGGCTAAACACAGGGCCCTGAATGATCTGTCATCCTGCGTTAAAAACAGGTATGCTCATGAGTTGACATGGCACTGTTGTGACAAATGCGTGAGCTCAGTGTCACATCTCATACTATAGAGTGACTGACATACCAAAGAACATATACTCACCACTTGACACAGCCTGTCTCCACTCTTTACATTTTAAATGCAGCTGACTTGACAGATCTAACATGTCCTTGGATGTGGAACATTTTCCTCACTGCTTAAGTCCCATTGATGTGAGCGAAGAATCTTCCGCTCAACAGAAACTAAACAGAGGCTCCTCCGATTTTACACATCAACATCAGTTTGCTGCTCAAACGTTTTGTGTTCAACCTGGGTGAGGTCGTCGGAGTTATCTGGCACAAAGCGTACTTTTACAAAAGCTTTGTCGAGGGAGTGACATGAATGCAGGGAAGTCAAGCATGATCAATCAAAAGTAAAAACTACTGTTTGGTTAGAAATATCCATTCAAATGGGAATGATAAGTAAAGGACTGTATATTTCTAATTGGTGCTGGTGTGATAATTATTTCCCTTTTACTTTTTATTATTTACCACTGTAACCAAGACCCAACAAAAATATTAAAACCGTTGTTGAGATGTTTTGAATTCAAATGAACTATAGCACAAAGAGTGACAATAACAAAATTTATTCTGAAGAAAAAAACTGAAAAACAAAAAAAGTAGACAGAAATATTTATGAACGTGAGATCTAGAACTTAACAATTCCAACTAATCTTGAATTATTTTCTGAATGGGTGAAGTTGTAAAAAGTTGCTATGGTGACACCGGCAAAAGGAGGGAAGCTAAAAAGACGAGCATCGTTACTTCTCATCATAATATCAGGGGTTGTATAATGGTCAGCATCAACAAGGATATTCTGAACTCTGGTTCATGACCAGGCTGGGGGGCTTTTGTGTGGAGTTTGCCTGTTGTCCTTGGGCAGGCTTGGGTTATCCGGGGGCTGCGATCTCTCCCACATTCTAAAAACCTGCATTTCAGATTAAATGCCTTCGATATTGCCTGTAAGTGTGAGTGTGTTTGTGTCTCTTTATTTGACCCGTGATTGACTGGCAAAAGTTGCAGGTTCACCCTGAGTTGTATAAAGCCGGATAAAAATAAATCAAGAGCAAATAAAATAAGTGCAAACAAAATGTCCAAACTAGACGCTGGACAATTTATTGAAAAAATAGAAAATAAAGAAGGGCAATTCTTTATATCAGCCGTGGATAGAAGAATAATAAGTAAGTTAGCACTGTAACTTCTATCTGAATCAATGCTCGGGGCCAGTAAGACCTCATGTATTGTGTTTGCATGTTCTCCCTGTGTCATATTGGGTTTTTACCAGGTCCTCTGGCTTTACACCCACAAAACAGCTTGATAAGTCAATCTGTGATCTCAAACTGAGCAAAGATCTAAGTGTGTCTGTCTCTGTTTATTCCTGCAATAGACTGCCGGGGACTCCAGGGTGTGTCACACACATTTCACTCTGTGGATGGGATTGACTTCAGCCTCCTCTGAATCTAGTCGAGAATAAAGCAAGTGCAGATGGAGAATGGATGGAACATTAAGCTTATGTTAAAAAAATATATACATATCATGGTTTGCGTGTCAGAAATATTGATTCGGAGATGTTTCTTATTGTCTTAAAGCTTTTTTAGCAGGTTCAAGTGAGTGTGGCATCATGTACTCATGCACCTATGGCATGACCTGAAAAGCGCACCTGTACAATCAAACCATGGTTTTTAAAAGACTAACTTTAGAATTCATAAATACTGGAGCTTCTTTCACACTAACTTGGCTGGTAAACTGGATTTTAGCAACTTTATGGGTGATATTTTCTTCCGAAAGCCACCAAGTGACATAAGACTTGTTGAAATGGAGAAATGATTAGGAAACTAATGAATTTATTGTTTCACTAAATAGTACTCCAAACTTCAAGATAAAATCAGTGATTCAAATAACACTGCAAATTCAGTTTAAGATAAGATAAACCAATCTTAGGGGAAAAGTGTTCATTTTCACTTTGTTCATATTACATGGAAATGAAACATTTCTTGGCCAATCAACAAAAGCATTTGAAACGCAAACGTCTGATCAGTGATAAAAGCTTCTTTGTGCTGAACGCCGAACAAAAACAGTGATAGATCAAGAGGAACATTAAGCTTCTGAAACGTTTTCAATTTCCTTCCTTTCTCCAGAACTCTGAATTCCTCACCAGTCCCAATAATGTGTATGTGATCTCTTTTTTCCCCCCACATTTCCTCCAGCATGACTCCAAAGATTAATTTACCAATGAAGAAATAATGAGTCTCCATTGGAGTAACTACTTTTTCCTTTCCAGGGAAATTGTTTCCATATTTGACTATTTACCATTTAGTTCTAAATTAACTTATATATACATTTTTTTCTTTCTGTCTGGCATGTTCTTCAATACCTCAGACTTTATGCGAGTACTTTGATCTTATGAATCTTTCAGATTTTGCAGACCTTCTCCTTTTCTCTTGGTCTTGTGAAGTATTGCTTTATTTAGGTAAACGCCAATGAATAAGAGATTTATTAGAAATCTACATTTGATCAAAGAAACAAAATATGATTTTAAGTCAGACAAAACATGGGTCAGTTAAGTAAAACAATCAGAGACTGCCTTTATGTTTTCTTTAATACTAAACGACTGTTAGTCCACGTGTATGAACAAAACAAATGGTAAAAATAAAAATGTTCAATCTTCCTCAGAGAGTCTGTCCTTTTGCCTGTGTGCATGTACTCCTTGGACTCTGCCCTGTGTGAAAGCGGGTTATGGGTGGCGGGGCTACCTTGAAAAGGGGACGAGAGGCACTTCCTCTGCTTGGAGCGGGCACAAAGCAGCAGGCAGCTGTGTGTGGGAGGGAGGGAGGGGGCGGGGCAGCGGGTAGACGGGGTGAGGGCCAGTGCCAGGGGCGAGGGTCTTTGTGTGTTTTGTTCGCAGTGGCGGCACCCCTCAGGACCAGTGGACACACGCCTGGTTCACTCGACGACAGCTTTGTCCGCGCTTGGAGGGCAGCCATGAGCCAAGCACGCAGGTTGTCGTGACAACTGTGCCGAGCGGCAAACAGATAGACACCGAAAAATATAAAGATGGTAAATGGACTTTCAACTATGTGGTGGGGATTTCTCGGCTATCAAAGAGATTTGCACTGTTAAGCCACATTCATTCATCCATTCACGCGCACCGACGGCGGCAGGGCTGCCAGACAAGGTGCTCGCCCTGCAGTGGGAGCAAATTGGGGTTCAGCGTGTTGCCCAAGGACACTTCAGGACACGTACAGCCGGAGAGACAATTATCACCGCCCCCCCAGTTAAAAACTGTTTAACACCAACAGCATGTTTTTCAGTGAAGGACAAAACCATCAAATATGAGTGTTTTTTTTTTTATTATGATATACAGCCAGATGACAAGAAGAAAAAAGTGAAAACAATAAAAGCAATAGGTCAAACTCTGATTAGGACGAATTTCTCAAAAGAAATTGCATAGTTCACTCCCTATTCAAATTAAACTGTTGTCAGTAGAAGACTGTTGTAAAGGCCCTTCTTTTAACAGGTTTGTAACTGACAATTATATTAGTTACAATTACAGAAGATTTATTGGGCTTGTTTATCAGTACTTCAGTAAGATATGAAAATAAACTGGAGATCTACAGAAATGTTTGTTGATGTACAATTGTTAGGTTTTTCTTTGTAAATCAACCTGGAGATGGCTATGCTGAACTATCTCTCCCTCCTTCTCACTCAGCTCACAGTTAGCGTGATCAAAAACTCTTCCTATTTAGAAGCAGCTCTGCTACTATTTAACTCCACTCAAAATGTAGGCAACATACAAAAGATGTAGAATTGTCTCAATATTTGTCAGTGTGGCTTCAAACCTGTTGTCTCGAGGCAAGTTTGTAGACAGCTGAGGTCACAGTTGTTCCTCCACCAAAAAGAAAAATTTCTGGACAGTGTCACATTTCATGAGTACTTCACAAAGCTTCTCACCAACTAATTGAAATGCAGTGAGATGTGATGCGACCAGCAATGTGACACCAGCAGAACAACAATTACAATTACAAGACTAAAATCGTAATGTCAGCTGCAACGTAACTGTTGGCTTTCAGTGTCATACAGTTGCACATTTGTTTATTTTTTAGAATCACTAAAATTTAATTTACACAGCATTTTCATGAAACTAAGTGATGAACTTCAGCTGAGCTTAATGACTGAATTATTTATTGGACAAGAGCTTGGTTAACGTGTCAGTGGCACTATACCATAGACTATAGTGAAGGATATTTTAAGAAAAGTTTGACTGAAGAGGGACAATTGCGAAAAGCGGATTCCCTTCACTTTTTCTAGATCTGATCAATTACTGAGTTTCAGTCATTTGCACATTACAAAAACTAATCAAAGAAAAGAATACATGTGATCTAGTGATTTACATCTATGCGTTTTCCTGTGTTGCTCATGTCCATCTGGACAACTCGTCTCTGAACTCCATTCACCTGCTGCAGCCGCACAAAGGAATGTGCTCCTCTCCAACCCTTGTGCATCTTTCAACCCTAAACTATGCCAGGATCTCAGAGAAACAGAGCATCCGTTGACAGCAGGCGCTCCTCCAAAGACATGCTTCTCATGCCCTGTGGAGGCCCCCTGTACAGGAGACCTCCATCCAACCCCCACCAGCCTTCACCCTCGCCTGCAATCAAAGACAGCTTCATTATCTGCTGACTAATTTTGTTCCTGCCCCCAAGACGACTCCCAGGTAATCGCTGTGCAGGTTTGCCCTCCTCCTCTTCCTCCTCCTCCCCAAAAACAGCCGCTCAGAGGCTTTAAGGCCACGGGTCTGCATCTCCACCCAACAAAGGGTCCTCTCAGGGACCGAGGCCTGCATTGCGCTCCCCCCACCTGCACGGGGAGGAGAGGGAGGGATCTGAAGGAGGAGGGGCTGGGATGTGGGGGAGTCGAATCTTGAATCTCCACAGCAGGAGAGGAGCCAGCACTGGGACAGGCGGTGATACAACATTTGAATGCCCCGACCGGGGACACACCGTCGTGCCTCTCCAATTAAATTATCCAGTCCACAATGGCGAGGCCTCGAGAATTGACACCTCCATTGAGAGTGTGTCAGCAGCTTTGTTGGGACCGACAATTTCCATCTCTGCAGAAATAGATTTGCTCCCAAGGGGAGCAACAATAGCAGGGCAATCCTTCTAATGCTCGTTTTTGGGAGGAAAATAGGGATGAGAGCTGGGGATTTGGAAGGTTTACTTACAGGGACCAAGGGATTTCTCGTTTGAAAGTGATAATATATCTGAAGTGTCTTTGACAAAAGGCGGCGTGCAAAGATGAATGTGTTGTTTTCCATGTGTAAGATAGACTTGCTCCAAATAGTACAACATGTTTAAAACAAGTCTAATTGAATGCAGTGACGTTGTGTTGATGTTGTTTTGCATTATATTCTAATCTAATTATGGTATGTCTTCAAGAAGGACAAAATCAGTATGACCATGAGTTTGATGAAGCAGCGAACACGATGGATGGATGACGTTAATGCTGATTTGTTACTTTAATATACTTCAAAACTGAGAACAAAGTTGTTGCTGTTGAACTTAAGGGAGGAATGCCAGTACGCATATAGTCAATCCAAAAGATACACTGATCCTTGGCCAATCTTCAAAAGAGCAAACCTTTTGTTAAATCTTAGGCACATGATGACAGCCACATGCGGTGTTCACACTGGACACACCTCAGCTTCCTTCAGCATACAAGACACCCGCAGTTTGTATATTAAATTGTTGTTGGCATGATATGTCTTCAAAATCAAAAACCTGTCCGACACATGATTCCTCAGTGGCCACGCTGCACAACACCCGCAGCTGAAGACGGAGAGGTCCAAAAGTGCAAATACATTCGCAGTCAAATCCCTTTAGGCAGAGTTTGGAAAAGAAACAACCCAACACCTCTCAAGTGTCTCTGACCAGCTGACAGCTCAACTCACACTGACCAAAAATATAAATGCAACATTTTTGTTTTACCTGTGTTTTTACAAAAATGGATATTTCCCCCTCTACATTTACAAAGAAATCTTCATTGACACGGACCAGCATATACACCTTGTTCAGAGCTACTATGAGCATGCCAAACCTATAGGGGGCAGTGCAACTAGAAGCAAGCCAGGATAGCCAATCAGAATCCTGAGAAAACACCAGAAAAAAACACAACGTCCCGAATTGGGACGTAAACATCCGCCTACCCCCCTTTAGATGCAACCGGAGACATGATGTTTATCCAGATCTCCACTGTGACCGGGTAGTGTTCAGGAATCATTGTTTGTGGTGAGTCGTAGCTACGCTTATGTGTGAATGCGAGGCCCAAACGCAGAGAAATATCACAGTTTTTTTAAATACCTGGGTACTTGGAAACGTGGCCTCGCTGTTAGCGAGCACTTCTAATTTACCAAGATAATCCATCCACCTCACGGTTGTGGCATATTGAGATGCTGATTAGACTCCAAACGGCATTTCAGAGAATTTGGTAGTACATCCAACCAGCCTCACCACCGCAGACCATGTGTCGCCACACCAGTCCAGGACTTTCACATGCAGCATCTTCACCTCCATGATGGTCTGAGACCAGCCATGGATTTCTTGCACCAGCCAGATACTGAGTTTTCCAAAGAAGCTTAGTTATATTGCACAATACAAGCGTGCACAAAAACACAACACCCATCGTTCTTGTGCGGTCTAAGAATCACTAAATAATGTCTATTGTAAATACAAAACTCACCCCAATAAAGGAAGAATATGCAAACTCCGCTCAAAGAGGCTTCTACAGCCCCATTTACATTGTTTTGTTGTTTTTGTTTCAAAAAAGATTTTTGTTTGCATGGCAGCATTTTTTTTGTTGTTGTGTTTTTTTTTTCTCATGTGTTTGTTTAAATGGAAATGGCAGACACACTGAAAACTATGTAGTTTGGTAGTACATACACATCGTCTGGTTATTGGCCCGACCTCTCGGGGTCAGACATAAAGGCTTGACTTTTCAGCAGCATCCACTAAGAGCAGAGATCATGCAAACAGGTCCTAAGCTTGAATTCATACCGGAGATATTTTTGCAAGACTCTCAAATATTACGCATATAAATAATAAAGACGAAACAAAACAATCCAATCTATATTTCTAGGGATTATCAAAAAACACCCTGTCTAACAGCCTATTTTATTTAATCATCTAAAAGATCATGCTTGTAAAAAAAAGCCTCTTTTAACGCTGGGCTTTACCTCGCCTCCCATCTTGTCTCTTTTATCAGCCCTCAGAGAAAGTTTACCTCAGCCGACATAAAGACACATTTGTTCTGTTAGACTCCGTCAATACAAAGTGAATATGACGAACAAAGGTACATGGATAATATGTCTGTCTTCCATCTCTGCCCTAAGTGGATGCTGCTGAAAAGTCAAGCCTTTATGTCTGACCCCAAGAGGTCGGGCCGATAACCAGACGATGTGTATGTGCGTGCGCGTCGGGGGCTGCTCCGTCAATGCTGCCCCACCCGGCTGTTCCCTCACAGCCTGAGGTAACCTGGCAGAGTCCTGGCTGTTTATCTTGGTGTCTGCCTGGACAGATAACCCTGGAAAATCCCATCATTTAGGCATTAACTGTCTCATTGGTGTAATTAAAAGGATGATAAATAAGTTGATGGATGCAGCGTGACACTTGCGGAGTTAGTCAGAGAAGCCTCAAGATAATATTTTTACGGACTGCTTTCCTCATCCAACAGACTGATAAATTATGGTGGTGTTTTTTTTTTTGTCTTCCCATTCATGCTGCACAAATAGCATTTTGTTAATCATCTGCAGATTGGAAATATCTAGCGTCTAATGGAACTATGTGAGGGTGGCATTTAATGGTATTAATCATTTGATAAAATAGATTAACTGAGGAGCCATTTCTGGTTGTACTCCACTAAGACCAACTTCCGAAAGCCCAGAGGATTTTCCTTGTCCAATCAAAGACACCGCAGGGTCCAAGAGCCAGAGGAAAGAAATGAAGAAAATAATTTGCCCCTTTTGTCTCAGTTTCTGGGTCAAGGCCTAATTGATTTCCTGATTAGTCGTCCATCAACCTAAATCACAACCTGCCTTCACACCTGCGATGGGAGTGTGATTTCATACTTGAGGAATTCATTAATGTCGAACAGCTTATTTATCTATTTAATGAGCCTATTCCGGTAATTCTTAGGACTAAAATTTAATGAAACATGAACAATGAAGGAGAGGAGGGGGAGAAAAAAGTAAAATAGGAAAATTACGAAAATTACATTTTCTCTCAAAGTTAATTTTGACTGTTGTTTTCCCATAAGAAATTTGACATGCATGATTATTCATCTCTTAACAACAGCTCAATTAACACAATAATTTTGTTTTTCATTTGTTATCGTCAGGGGAAATATGCCACAACTCAGGAACTTACATAGTGTCTTACATGCTATATGGAAAATATACATAGGCTGTTGGTGACATTCATGCATTTAATTTGAGGAATGAGGCTCGATTCTCATGTGATACATAGGCTTCAGCACCGCAATTATCTCCTCACGAGCACAATGTAGGCATAATTTCCCCAGACTGCATAATTATCCTTGAGTAAGATGACAAACTCATCATAGAAGTTTGAAGAAACAAGCTCTTTAACCAAGTAGGTTTTACTACTGAAGCGAGAAAGAAAAAGAAAAAAAAAAATCTATTTTCAGATATTTTGTAACCACGTAGGTCAGGGTCAGACTGAACGCAGCCTGAGATAAAAGTGGATACGCAGTCAGATTTCAAGGTTTGTCCTGGGTAACTGTGGTTTATAGAGTAATCTGATCCAGCTGGGGGGGTATTCATTTAACCACAATAGGAAATGTCAGCATTTGTTCATATTTTTCATCAACTAATAATGATAAGCCAATGTAACTGAATAAAATAGCATTATTGTCATTGAATGTCACATATAATGAAGTTCTAGGTGTGTATCAGTATAACCATAAATTGACAGTAATAGCACACATACAGTAACTAACCAGGTAAATGACACACCTATTTAAGTCACATTGCTCAATCACAAAGATATAAAAAGAGCAAAAGGGGTCGGGTAAAAAGTGAATATGACAAGTGGATATTTACAACAAGGTTAGTATGTCACAGCAAAGAAGTGACGGTCACCAAAAAAAGAAAAAAAAAAAGCTCTAAGTTGATTATTTTCAAAAATCCAGTGGAAAAACTAAACCCAAAAAATAAAGCTATCCAACATATTTCATCAGGTTGAACTGATTTTGTCATATAATAATGCATATGGGTTGATATCAATCAACTTCAAATGTCATAAAAGTACAGAAAATAGTCTTAAAATATTGTCTTACAGCTCTACGTTTCTCACATCGCTGTTCAGGAGTGTGAAACTTTGTGTCTTTTCCCTTGAAGTTTTCTTGCATTAAAAAAAATGCAACAAATTACTTCACTTCTCAAATGTTTTCCCACCAATCTAATGTTTAAAACTCCTGCAGCCGCTCAGGACACAAGGTGTCTTTAGACTTCGGTGTGCATGTTTTCACAATTTTACTATCACAGCGTGGCTGGAATATTAATGCTATTTGCTAGCAAATATGCAGACAGCGGTTAAAAAAAAAGCTTTTCCAAGGTGGAACCTATTGAAAACACTGCTACTGCACGTGCACACTGCAGCCGTAGTAAATACTTTTTCTGCACATTCTTCAGTAGATGGACAATAACAACAATATTTGCCTCCAGAGTGTCATGATTCTCAGTCCATATCCTCCTGGGACTTGGTAGTTTTGTAGTTGAAAGTCATTAGTAAAAGCAATCCAACGTTGTCGTCTGTCCATACGAATGTTTGTGTACTCTCCAATGTTAATGCTTGTAGCATATGGTTCTCTGTGGCGTGTGTGTGGTTTCATTACAAAAACAACCAACAGCACCCACTAGTGGCCCTACGTTTTCAAAATGTTGCTGTGTAAATGCAAAACATTTCAACGACCCTAACAACGAACAAAACCGAGGAGGTTATACAGCGGCATCGTGGTTAGCGCTGTCACCCTGTCCAAAAACTGAGGCGAGTTCATGACCCTAAAGATTTCCCATAGGTATGAAATTGAGTATGTAACTGTCTCTCTCTTTGCACTTTCATGTACTGGCAACCAGTCCAGGAGGTACTCTGTCTTAGCAATTGTCAATTTTAATATAAGTTGACAATTAGACTTCAAAAAGTGAGTTTTTCTATATCTGCAGCTGGTGAAGCCAGGTTCAGGCTTCACTGTGTCGAGAAATGTGGTCTTATGTTTGGTTTCAGCTCCAGCAAGTGCTTCTCCTTCAACTTGGCCATCATTAAGGGAGTATTTTGGTGCGCTCAAGGTAACGCGATACCGCCGCCTGATGCTGATCGCTCCCCACAGGGCCCCACTCTCCCTCTCGCTCTCCCCCAGCAGGCCAAGGCAAACCCAGCTACAATTATAATACTTAAAATAATTCCACAAAAGTGGAGCCGTCATTAAATAATTCAGCCTTCTAGTCTTGTCTTGACTTTGCCTGACTTATGACATCATCCATTCTGTATTTCCTTTAGTGGACGCGTGAGCCAAAAACTACTCAAGCAGGTATCACATTTCCAGAACATGTGAATGTTTTCAAAGGCGGTTTCAAGCGGCCATTTCCTAAAACCGTGAGCGAGCTCCGCAAAGTGTCTCACAACTAATTGAAGTCGCTGCTTGCAGCCCTGATCAGGCCTCGCGACAAAGCCCCAGAGTGGTCTGATTTGCACGGCTATGTAAACAAATCGTGTTTAATTTTACATGAGTATTTGCTTGGCGCCCGACACCCTAAGAGCACGGCCATACCATTAATAAGGCAGACTTGCTCATCAGACTGTAAATGGCTCGCTTCATGTATAAAATATCAGAGGAATAGAGTGGCCCTGCATTTCTAAAGAGGCCTGAATGGCCCGCTACGTCCTGAGCTGGAATTTATGGAGCACGTCAACACCTGGACTTGGCGATGTTTACAGCGCCACTCCCACAGTGCCTAATGGATGATGAAGGGCCAGTATGGGCCAGTTCCTTTGTCGATCCCTGGACAGTTCTGAGTTTGACTCTGTCTGTCGAGGATCTGTTTGCTTTCCTGTGCACAAGACTGTTGCCGGAGTTTTTCGACCACATCCTCTGCAGCAAACAATGGTGAAACGAACCATTGAGTGCGGAAAATATTGCTCTAGATTAGGCCACACAGGTTGCTTTTCACCAATATTAAAAAGCCCAGTATAATGTGAAAGATCCATTGAGAAAACGTAGGCAATCGGTACATGTATCCCAAAACACCTTATAAAATAAGTTATATTGGTATTGAAAAGTTTGCAGACATTAGGCTGTTGAAACAGGGAGCAGATGGGGACCAAAATGGACATCGGGTATAAGAAAACTAGTGTTCAATAAGGCATGATTCCCACAGCAATGCTGCATGGACTCAAATGAGCTGACAAAGTTTCAGAGGGTCTGTCTTTGTAGGGATTTGTGCAGTAGGCTATATGCAGGTGGTCAAGACCCCATGGCAGTTGATATTAACTATTAACCGAGAGCACAAGCTTACAAGTTGCAGGTGATCTCGCAGCAAGTTTTTCGGTCTATTCCCTGAATCCTGTGGATCGTGGAAGGTTTTTATTTTTCCTCCCCCTCAGCACCCCGTTTGTCTGCACTGCGGTGTGTAATTGTAAATAAAGAAGAAGCCACTCATGAACGCTCCCTCTGCATAGATGATGGCCTAATTGAGAGATGCAGTGAAATGGTTATAGGGTGTTTTCATTTCATGGTTCACGCCACATTCTCTATGCGCTTGCACACAGTCACACGCACACACATACACATCCACCTTGTGGTTTGCATCATGAATAAATTGAATATCCTCTTACTAAGCTACTAAATACATCTGCAGTGTCACGCTAGAGTGAGTTGGGTGATGCCTTTCCTATACAGGCCATTGCTTCTTACCAACACATACGTACGGTAAGAATATGAACATTTAGGTCATGTCATGTTGCCCGTCTTTGGCACAGGATTTATTGATTCGATATTTGGGTTTTTCTAAGTAAATTCAAGCATGTGCACTAAGGAGGCATGTAGTCAAAAATTTAGAAAATGTATATGAAGTCACGTTCATATGATTTTAAAAGATGAATATTTCTTGCTTCTAGTTTTTGCTTCATTTGTATTTAGAAAATTTCAACACTGAATGCACATCTGAATCATTAAAAAAAGCCAAAAAGTTAAATATTAAAAAAAAAGAAAAGTCAAAGTAAAAAATGCCTATCCATTCAATTAACATGCAGACACAGTTTGAATAAAGACTTAAAGCTGCCACTTTTACTGCTCGAAGGATAATGTACGTAAATAGGATGAATTAAGAAGAAATGTATGTTTGGGGATAATATTCAAAAGGAAATCAAGAAGATACTGAGGATAAGCTTCAATTTAGATCCTGCTCTGGTAATGCCAGGTATGATTTTAGATAATACAATAGATACTGATCTCATCTACCCACTGGAAATGTTTATACTGTATATATAAAAAAGATTACAGAGAAAACAAATTCGGAAATTTCAAAGATGAGCATGTTTTAGTTTCACTGTTTTGTTTAGACTAGTATAGGATTTATTATATTAGTTTGTTGGAAATACACACTGTGAATCAACTTTTTCAACTTTTAATTCCTCCCATGCACATGAAAAGCTCCTCCGACCATCAAAATGACAACTGTGACAAGCTTTACAATCGAAGAAGGTGGATCAAATGATGGAATATTAAAAACACCAAACAATCTTTCGAGATAATGTGAGAATCAATGGAATGAAGAAAAGGTATGCATGTATTTACCTCTCCGTGCCTCCGTGCCTCTGTATGTTTCGCAAGACTTGGACACACAAACTGTGTGAGTGATGTTGAACCATTCAGAGGTAGGATTAAAGTCGCAGCCAAACAGCACAAATTCTTTGTGGAAATGTGTATTTGAACTCCTGGTGAAGCATCACTGTGTATAATTCAAAGAAATTATAGAAAATGAACCGATGCAGCTCAATCGCAAAAAAAAAAAAAAAAAAAAGTTTGCCTAATTAGTCATGACGTTGTTTACGAAACACAACAAACTAATGCTAACAGCAAGTCAAACATCACCATGGCTTGATTTACAGGAACACATCATGGGAACAGATGCCTCTTCATAGCCAATAAGCTAATATCCGCTTTCTTCACTGCCAATCACATCTGGAATGTTCAGCTCGTGTTTATTTGGGCCGCTGCGATGGAACCGCAACAAGCCTAAAGAAGATGGAAGAAAATACATTTCGAATGAGAGAGTGCGGCGGCACAGATACGAACGGGGGGGGGGGGGGGGTCATGTGTTATGAACTGAATGTTAAAGTTCAGTTTCACTCATGAGGCAGTTTTATGTGCAATGTGTGGTTGTGCAAAGAGGAGCAAGTGTGACAATGACTGAAAGCAGGTGTTGCTTTAAATGGGTGAGTCAGAATAGCTGCGTTTTCAAAAGCACCGTCAACAAATGCTGCTTTTCAGGACGTTTCGAAATTTGATCATTTTGAAGTGACAGTACGATGTTTCTTTGCATAAAATCTAGCAATACTCGCCTGTATCAAACTGAAAACTTTTCCCTGAATGCATCCAAAAGCACATTATTCGTCTTTTTTTTTTTTTTTTACTTATTTGAGGATGTGGGAGTCCTTCCTGCGCAGGGCAGAGTACAGACTGTTTCCACAGCAGCCTGTGACGTCTCCCAGTCTGCGGACTCGGTGCCGATCAGCCGAGCGAAAAAGACACAAACACACCATTTTGGAGTTTCTGAATTTTCATGTAGTCCGCCCTAAATCTGGGGGTTAATCGCATAAATATTTCAGCAGACATCCATTAATTTGGTTGTTATAATGCCTTATGTATAACTTGCCTCACATAACCTCTTATCGTGTTCCGACCATACTCTACTGCATTTCTTTTGAGTATTCCGGAACCACTGGAGGAGAAATGCACTTAAATTAAATAAGAAGAAAGGAACCATGAGTTCATTGGCTATGCAGCTTGCTCTGTACATCACTGGCCAGGACCTACAAGAGTGGGTCCATTGTTCTTGGTATTTATGAAACGTTCATTTTAGGATGTCGAAGGATGACATTCCTAATGCATCATAGGCAAAAAGGAGGAAAAAACCCACGAAACGCCACCAAATGCAGTGTACTGCAAGAAAACCTCCCCAACCAAGGCTTATGACAACTTGCCACAGTGTGCGCAAGGTTGATCTAGTGTGTGTGTGTGTGTGTGTGTGTGTGTGTGTGTGTGTGTGTGTGTGTGTGTGTGTGTGTGTGTGCACGCGTGTGCGTGCTACAGTAGCTACTGCAGCACACAGCCAGAGGGCTCAGTGTTTGATCCCAGGCTGTAAAATGGATTATCTGGTGGCAGGAGGGTGAAAGGATAGCAGCGTGTTGGCTCTGAGAAGAGAGACACAAGCGAGTGTGTACGTGTGTGCGAGCATGTGCGCGGATGTGTGTACGTGCATGTGATCCCAGCAGTGGACAGCCCAGGGGACGGGGACGGCCCCCGAGGAAACGTGTCTTAAGAAGCTCTGTATGGCTCCAGCTAATGCTCACTTTGTCACCCAAACAGGGCGGGAAAGATAATCAATAGCCTTTGATAGCTACTATTAGGGTTTTAACAAGCTTTTCCTCACGCTGGGCTGCACCACTGAGGAGAAACCAGCAGAGCCAAACAAGCCTTCATCATCCTGTCCCTTGCAACCTTTCTCTCACTGCACAATACACACTTTATTTTTTTTATCTCCCGTCAGCTCAAACATTTCCAAACTTTCAGGTAACGCCAAACAGATGCGAAGATTCAGATTCATACATTATTTGTCCTGAAGGTCAATCCCGATTCAGTCAGCAGTCAGTTAAAAGAAAAAGAAAGAATTAGAAAGCACTCATAATTGGTGCTGTGTGATATTTGGCGAACATACTGTATAATGCAATAATGATGGAATAACGATATATTTATGATAAATAGGAATTCTGAAGGTCAAATTATCTCAATGATTTCTAGATGACAGAGCTCATAATTTCACCAGCTGTGTAATTGTTTGTTTGTTTTTTTGTTTGTTTGTCCATCTTCAATTCCAACCAGCCGCATTTAAAAAGCCAAGCAGTTTGTTGATCTTGTTTTGGGTCACATTTCTATTATTTCTGGTCTTCTGAGGTCTGATCTGTGGACAACAGGTGAAAAATTATAAATGAAATTCAAATCTTTCACTCAGTTAATTGCACAATTATAAAGAAAAAACACTTTGTAGTTTTGAATTTGCAGTCCTCTAAATGTAGATTGTACATGCTCGTATCAATATAATTAAACCTTTGCAATATTGTGCGTGAGCCCACCCGAAATCTGTCAAACAAAGTCACTCCCAGATGCAGCAATGTGACTCCTACTATGTATAGTTGAGGCTACTGTCAATCCGATGCGCAATAATGTCAACTTAAATTTTAAATATATCAGCTGAGGGGGCCCAACGACTGAAGATGTGTAATCCAGTACAGTTACTGTCACCCTGCTTAAATCATATCTTAAAGTTGTTCAGAAATACTCAATAACACTTTGAGAAAGTACTAGTTTGTAACTTCATACATTCATATTTTCAATAGCATTTGATTAAAGAATAAACTACATAAAGACACAAAGCAGTAAAGTGATGTAGATTAAAATCAGAAATAAACTTATTGGTTACGAACAGGCAGGTGAAAAGATTTGATCATTAATTCAAATTGTGGGTGTGCTCAATGTCTATTTCTGTTATTAAATAAAGTATATAACAAAGGATTTTGAAGATTACTTTTTTTTCCAGCGCAGGCGTCCCCGTGCTACGACTACACCACCATTAAAAATTGCAGCCTCTCAGCAGTAACAAATATGGAAACACCTAAGCTTAGCTAAATCTAATTTGCAGGATCTGCATGTGTCACATCATTAGAATAATTGTTCCCTCCTCAGCTGTTTTACAGCGTCTTTCCATCAATTTGCCTCCCCTCCAAACTAAATGATCTGTTCTCTTCAGAAGCCCATGTTTAGTTTGTTTTTTTTCTTAATTTTTTCAGTTTCGCTCTTTAAATCTCGGACCACTTGTGTTAAAATTGGCCTCTCACTTATAAAACATAATGCTAATGACCATAATTAACCCAAAATGGAACTTAATAATTATGGACTTGAGGATTGCTCATTCAAGAGAACGAGGAAATTAATCTTCCTCCTGAGAGCCTGATCAAGGTGTATTGTGTCTTATTCCTGCAAACATTTAATCTTCATTTGCTAACAAGCAGCATCAAACGCAGCCGAGCGTCAGTCCAGCCACAGTCACCTTGACACAATGCAAACAGGTCGTAACCAAACCAATTAGGCGCTGTGAGGAGAGTGACTGGATAGTGCTTCCTCCTGCTTTATAAAACACCATCAAGAACCTCTTGAATGTAAATGGAAAACGCAGGAGTTGTAATGTCTGTGTGTGTGGTTGCTTAAGACTAAACTGCATGATCCCGGTCTCCCTAAAGAGTAACCCAACGCCAGTCTGTAATTAGTGTTTCTCTGCTCTCTCAGGTTGAAAGTGTCGAACCTTTCTCACCTCCAACCACGTCCTGCATTACTGATGTTTACTGGTGTTTGTGGTTGACAGAGTGGACTCGTGCACCTTGTACCTGTTTTCAACAGGTATGTCACAGAGTCCGACAGTCCAGATCTACATTGATTTGTTGATTTGTTATAAAAACAACTTTATGCTTTTTTTTTAAGCATTTTCATGGAAACAACTGATCCTGGACAGCACTCTTACTTCACAGCAAGAATATCCGTCCAAGCGTCTGGGCTTTTCTGTGTAGGGTCTGCATGTTTCCCTGTGGATGCGTGGGTTTACAACAGGTATCATCATTTTGAAAATGTGTCTAAAGTTGATGAGCAAATCAATATTTTCCATTGTGTTTGTCCTGTGATTGACTAGTAACCCGTCCAGGGTCTACACCGCCCAGTCCATAGGCAGCTTTAGCAGTAGAGAAGATGATTTGATGAAAAGACATACAGCCTCCGTACGTACAGTACAGCTAAATGAGATCAGCCAGAGGTAAGAGAGGAGACCTGGCTTGCATCTTGAGGAGTTGTGGCATTAATTTACAGTCAGACAACGGGATGTTCACACAGGTTTACTGTTAATTTCAGAGCAGAGTCTGATCCAGTGCTCTGTTATATAGACGTTCTAACATGGGATTGAGAGAAGAATAGCAAAGGTAGCAAAAATTGAGAAATAATCGACACGGTGCAAGATGTTCAGACCAGGCACTGCAAATGAAGCTTCAAGCTTCAAACGTATATAATATATAAATGGTAAAATGGTAAATGGATTTCACTTGAGCAGTCCCAAAGCGCTTTACATTGTCAGTCACATTCACGCAAACATACACACACCAATGGCGGGGAAATAGATTTCTGCCCCCAATAAGTGAAAGTCATACAAGTCCACTCGATTTCAAGTTGCTGACAGAACGTCATCATTAAAAACAGGCAGCTTTTCTTTGGTTTCTAACATGACAGATATTTCGTTATGTCTGCGTGTTTGTATGACCTCGATGAAAGCATCAAGAGGGTTCCGTGCCTCTTATTCCTGATATTGTCCAGGGAGGATGGCCTGATGGGGATAACCCAGGTGGGGCCAATCTACGCTCCCATCGAGATCCAATATAAGCCATTAGAGGGGTCTGGTGTGGTTCACTGAGTGTCACAGTTAACAACCTCACACAGGGTGGCACAGCAGAGGAGCAACAGGCTTCTTTGTGCAAATTCTCTTTTACATTCTTACGTCCTACAGAAAAGAAAACTGGGGTCAAAACCCACAGATTTGTCTCAGTGTGTTCGTCGTGTGTCAGTGCTGCTTCAAGCTGCACCTCTTCTCAGGAAGATGGAGATGAAGTAATGGGTGACTGAGTGAGAGGAACCTGCTGAAAAGCTGGAGGGAAAACAGAGGCCGAGTCAATGAAATCTCATCCGTCTATCTACGTTCCTGGTTCCCTCTTTATCTCATCCTGCAAAGGAGGGAGGAGCGGGCGGATTTGTTGTTTTTATGGGGTTTACAGTAATGCTCAGAGGGTGAAATTATTCCTGGAGCCCCGAGTTTAATTATTTCCTCTCGTATCAATACAGTCTACCGACGTAATTTCCGTGTTGATCTGATTAAAGAAATATTACATTCTGCCAGGGCACGGGCAAATTGACTTTGGTGGCAAGGTCTTGACAAGAACCAGACACGCAGCTTTATGCATCAGTAACGGCGTAACCATATTATCCATGCACTGCTTCCTTCGGTGAAAAGCAAGATGCAGGCTGTTTCCAATGAAGACAAAAGAACAGGGGAAGGAGATTCAGCATGGATGAGATGGTGCAGACGTGCAAGAACACACCTTTCTCTAAAAATACTAATGCCTTGTCATCGCAGCTTCAGCACTTTCTCAAAGTGACACACTCTTTGTTAACACTACCAAAAAAATCTGCGGTTTTTATCCAGTGCCAAGCATGGAAAAGTACAACTTTTCCCTGACATTTTATAAATGGTTATCTAACACGTCCATATGTTGATTACATATCGATTACTTTTGCCAGAAAACAGGTGTATTTCCTCTGACGACTGCGTCTTTATTCTTTTTAACTGAATTTCCGGTATCATCTACCTTCACCACCTTTAAAATATTTTAGTCTCCACATTTGAATAAGTGAACTATAAATTAAAGTATTTGCTCCGTGACACAATGTAAAACTTTCTTATTTTGAAAAGGCTGAAACTCTTCACAGACCGCCATCTGAGTTTAAATATTTCTGCCGACATTTCAATAAACGTTTACTTCTTCTGTATGTCCATTTGCAATGACAATAAAGTCATTGTGATAACAGATTCCACCTGAAAATACATAGGAATATATAAATGTTTGGCGACCATCTCTTGACGTTGTTAAATCAGACAATAAAATGTGCAAATAATTAGCCTGATTCGATATGATGGGTAATAATACTGGTGGTAATAAGACATAATAAGACAAAATAAATATTTCGATATTTTTTCTTTATCTATTTTGATGTCTATGTCACTCGCTACATTACAACGACTTCAGTAATTCTAACTAAACTGGAATTAACTTGTTGCATCTACCTCCAACAGACGCGTGCCCTTTGAACACAAATGTGTACTTCTTATGATATACTTGTATAACAGGCTTTTCTTTAAGTAGATATGTTAACTGACAATAAGTTCTCATTTACAATGATGTCCTGGCAACTGGCAACTAAAAAACATTAGGGACATAAAGGAACAAAAAGGACAAACCTCCTATCAATATTTTAATATGAACTCTTTACATTAACCTGTTCATCATACAGCCCATTTCAAACCTGGAAAAAGTTGGTATAAAAGAGTTTTTCTCACACTATTTCAGGAAGGATTATTCCTTCAACAGCGGCCAACAGCGGCACCATTCCAAACACAGATGTACGATAAAAAAGAGTCAAACCAAGAGCAGGAATGTGAGTCAGCAATCATGTAAAAGGAGACGAGGAGTGAGAAAGCTGGCGGTGGGGGGGGTGCGAGTAGTCAGTGGGAGACAGGGCAGCAGGGTGCAGCCATGTGCCGGGGTGTACACCTGTACCCAGAACAGGTGTTTTCCGCCCCACTTGCAGGGCCCCTGATTAGGAGCCGCCACGCTTGCCTTACCCCGTCAAAGGCGAGCTTATCCCCCATCAGGCCCTGGGTAAAATGATGGTTAATTATCCAGCAGAGAGCTACAGGCTGGACGTTGATATAACCACCCCCCTCCTCAACCTTCCTCCCTCTGGTATACAGACAAAGTTATGTGTACTTTTGACACAGACACCACTTCGGAAATAAAACTAATTTCAACATTAAAGGATGAGCAGACATAGTCTGAAAAGGAGAGATTATATAATTTATTGTTTTCTTCTCCAGGGTTAACTACATTTCCAGGACGTATGAGAGGTTTCATTGGGTTTTACTGCCTTTATCTTCTGTACGATCGTCAGAATGGAAGGAGTGCATTCTTGGAATAACAAACAAGAACAATGATATGTAATAATAGAAAATCTTTGATTAGCGTTTATAAAGAAGGACAACAAAGACCTCAGAGCAGTTATTAGAGTGGAATGATTAATAAAGAAAGCTGTACTTTATACCATATAACATGTTCTTTTCCTGGTTAATCTGCGCGTACATAGGGAAGCAATCAAAGAGAGAGGGAGAACGAGAGAAACTATAATCACACACAGCTGGAAAAGCAAGGGGCCAAGAAAGGTTGCATTATCCAGCACTAAACACTTTCACCTGCGCAGCGACGCTACCCAGCATTAAATACTTTCACCTGGACGCAGCAACATTTTGCGAGTTTTAATCATATTTCCACCAGGGAGCAGAAATGACTTTGCGGTGGACTTACAATGGCAATATAAGAAGGCAGGTCAGGACATCAGTGGAAAGCAACTCTAAGGGAGCAGCGCTTTCCACTACATGTAATCTGTTTTAACCGTTGTGGGGTAATATTTTTGCATCACACGAGTAAATCAACTATCAACCTGGAAACTGCTCCCAGCTGCAAAGCACAATGCTGTGTACTGTAGGTAAAAAATCCAGATGTTGGACCTTAAATATTTTTTGTTTTATGCAGGCTTCAACTACCAACAAACCTCTGTAGACTTAGCTGCAATAGCCTTTTCTAGCAAGAAACGGCCCTCAACAGAGCAGCGTACTGACAACTATCTGCAGCACAGTGTGCAATCTCACCGTTTGATTGAATGAAAACCTTCCAGAGCAACGTGGCAGTGAATGGAAACATCGAGAGATTAAGAGTGTCGGTACACCGGAAACACTATACGAGCACATAAAAAAAGAGTTCTGATGAAGTTGAGAAGGAGAAATGATGGTGAACTCATGAGTACGAAACATGTTTGAAAATATCTATGTTACTGGATTGGTAATTTGGATGAAAACTGAGGTTAAGTCTTGAACTTGAGTGTTGGGAACTTGAGAACACGGTATAAATACTAGCCAGTGCAAGTTGCAATGAGTTGCTGTAGCAATGCATGTAAAAGGTAGCAGCTGAATAGACCCTAAGATAAAGACTGTTATCCTTTTCCCCTAACCCCAACGGGAACAGCAGAAAGCCCCCACCTCTCAGATTGGTTCTGCAAAGGTTTTTTTTTTTGCTGTTAAAAAGAAGTTTTTCTTTCCACTCTTGCCTATGCTCGCTCATCTGCAATAGTTGTTTTGTTTTCTCTGTAAAAGTGTCTGGAAATGACTGTGTTGTTATTAATGGTATATAATAAAAAATTTTAATTAACGGTACGATATGCTTCACTGCACTCTGATTGCTGGTTTACTGTTTCCCTGACAGTGAATTTCACCATGAAAGGTTACAAATTCCTTCACTCTTTGTAAATTAGTACCTTGGTCTGGGTCACAGAGGTTTGTCTGAAAGCTCCTTCATGCAGATGTGTGCTTCAAACTGTGTGAGCATCATTGCTTTTCTACTCCCACGTGTCAAGTTCATTGAAATGATTATTTGTCCTTCAGTCTACCAGAGAAAGCTGATGTAAATCAATATACTGGCCAAATACCGCGAAAAGGAGTAGAAGTATTTTCAAAAGAGAAGAAGGACGCCAGCGATAATCAGCACATTGGTCGCACCAAGAAGGAGGAACATTCAGAGGCAATGCCATTGTTTTCGTCATTTTATGTTTGACAGATTCAGAAATAAATCAACTTCTATGTGTGGAGTTACCACATCGTTTAAGTCTGAGATCATACTGCATTCATTCAACTAGGAAATAGTTAGCAGTCGGTTACCAGTTTCTTTATACCAGTTTCTTTACAGCATTAAAAAATGGCATAAACAAACAAGCAACATGGTTGCCTCAAGCTGTTATAAACAAAAGAAAAGAAAAGAAAAGAAAAGAAAAAAGCTTTGTTTTTCCACAAACATCAACTAAGAGGATGAAGGGAGTTAGACCTTTTCCAGCTTCATGTTATTAATGAAAGTACCGTCACTTCTCATGTTTGGAAAGTCTGAAATGGTGAAAAAGTATACATGATTCCAAAAACCTTTTGGAATCATATGTGAACTCTACAGAATGTGAAAGCTTCAAATATTTCTACTTTATATTCCTCTTCAGGGAGGATCAGCGACTCCCTGTTGCTATGGCTCCTTTTGTCGTCGATTGGTGATAGTATGCCTCTTAACTTTTTAACAGCCACGAGATCCCAAAACCAGAACTTTGCTTTCCATCCAGCTTGCAAGTGATGATCACAGTGCCAAACCTGGCGGCCAGCTCACATCAGCCCATTTGAAATGAGGCCGACTGGACTTTATGATCAACAGCTCAAACACAAGGAAGTGTCCTCCAAGTTCACTTCCCAGGACAGGATCACCTTTCAGTATTCGTTTCTCCTGCAGATCCATGGAGGCTCAGGAATTATTCAGTTGTTTCTAATCAGAATATCAACACAATCAGGTAATTGATTAACCCTGAGATATAGTCTCTACAGTGTATAGCTTCCAGACAGGCACTTACTGCTTTAAAATAGCGCAAAAAAAAAAAGTGAGTTTACTCCCAAGATTACATCAATTGCAACAATGATGATGTGGAGAAAGTAATGTGTCAAACTCAAACACTTACCCAAGAAAATATTATTATTACAGACAGTTAGTGGACAAAGAAACACTCAGAGGGTGTAATTAGAGAGAAAGGCAGCGCTGCTTGATACTATGTACAGCGGAGATAATATTCAGGAAGGGGGAAGGTGGTGAGTGTCAGACTATACGAGGGAATTTGGGTTTTGGCATCCATCGTTCTCTGTGGATCTACCAGTGCTCACAGATCAGAGCTCCATCTCCTCCAGGCACTGCAAGTAATACACAGAGGTGAAAGGAATACATGCTCACAAACTTATATACACTTCTGCATTGCTTGTACACACGCACACGCACACACACACACACACGCACACGCACACGCACACGCACACGCACACGCACACACACACACACACGCACACACACACGCACACACACACGCACACACACTGTACGTACACATGTTCCCTCCAGCCATAAGCACTGCTCAGCAACCTAATTAAGAGAACAATTAAGTTTGAGGAGATGAGGAATGAAAAAGAGGGCTGCTCGGTGTGTGTGTGTGTGTGTGTGTGTGTGTGTGTGTGTGTGTGTGTGTGTGTGTGTGTGTGTGTGTGTGTGTGTGTGTGTGTGTGTGTGTGTGTGTGTGTGTGTGTGTGTGATCAAGATCACACAGTGGAGGACTAAAAATGAATCCTGGTGCCAAAACAACTCGGCCGTGTCTCATTACATTTGATTTGAGGTACTGCAAGTCTCAAATCAAGGTTTGTGTTTGCCTTCTCCTGATTTGAACATAAACAGCTCGTTTTTCCATGTTATATTGCAATTTCTCATTGTATGCCAGAGTTCGTATCTCCTTTTTGTCAAGCTTTGCATACTATATTCTTGATTCCATTTAATGTTTTTAAGTGTTTTTGTTTGAAGCAAAGCACTTTAAATTATTGTGTTTTTGTGTGATTGTCTTATGTACGGTGTACAAACCATCGAAGGACCTCGTATCTTCTAGACCAAGGTTACAAATGACAGCAGACAACACTATTAACATGACCTGCGGCCTGTCTGGTAAATCTGCCAGTAAGCTTACCATGAGGAATTACAAATAGTTTAAAGTTCACGTGAACAGACTCATTTGCTTTTACTATCAATAATGCTGGTTTACATGACTGTTTAATATGTTGAGAGAAATTACCAAAGGAAAGGTCATCTGAAAGAGCTAATTTTGCTAAACCTGGTAAACGGGCAAAAACTGTGAAAAACAGGACAATTATTAAAATAGTTAAAACTATCAATATAGCTAAATTGGATAAATCGGCTAAACTGTAAAAGTGTCTGAACCAGCTAAAATGACTGCTTTACCTGGCTCAACAGACACAAAAGATACTGGAACAGGTCAATAAACTAAACAGGCTAAAACAATCTAAATGGAAAAGACGACTGGATCAGCTGAAATAGCCATATAGATAAAATGGTTAAAACTGCTTAATCAACCGTACACCTGAAACGGTCGAAAGCTTCTTATGTGTCCAAAAATGCAACATAAACAACTTTTTTCTATGAAAACTAAAACTCTACAAAGAGTATTTTCCAGATTACAAGTCCTACTTTTTTTTCCTCATCCTTGCATTTCCAAACACAGATTGTCACTCATGCTGCAAAGTAAACACTTAAAACTCCAAGTTTTGGTGGTTTTCACTTTTTTCTGAAATTAAACTTTGCAAAATTATTTCAAGCTTAGGTAACTTTCCTGCGTTTACCTTAGGGCCCTGTCCAAACAATTCACACTTGTACACACATAGTGAAAAGGCGACTTTTTATAAACTTTGGAAAAATTGACATTCTGAGCAGACATGAAGTTCATCAGAGATTATGTTAGTTCTGAGGTGATACCTCACCGTAGCTCTGCTCTGGCAGCACAAACAGGATTTTGCGGCCAGGACGCCAAGAAGCAGAGAAATATTAAACAAAGGAGGAGAGAGCAGACGCTGAAATATACCTGCTGGCCCAATACTGAGGCTCCATATGCCCGGCTCTACCCTGACTGCTGGCTGACCAGCCTGTATGCCCACTCTCTTCCAGGCCTACACACACACACACACACACACACACACACACACACACACACACACACACACACACACACACACACACACACATATGCAGCACACGCTTCACTGGGGACAAGCCAGCAAGAGTAATCCTGGCCTACTTTTCTGCCCGGAGCCCACTGCAGCACCGACTATACACACTTCTACAACAGAGGCGAGAGAAAGGCGGCGCAGAAGGGGTGGATGTAGAATGAGGACCGATTGTAGTGTGCTTGAGAAAAGGTGGAGAGAAACTGGAAAGAATCATGCAAAGGGAGAAATTACGATTCGCAGCCTCAATTCTAGGGGTCTGTATTAGAGTAGATGAGATAAAGACATAAAAAAGACATTTGTGAGTGAAAGAAAAAAGTGTGCCAGTTGAGTCTCCTGTCAAACAAGGAGGGGAAACACTTGCTACTCCTTATTACCTTCGCACAGGCTAGTATTACCTGGGGAACTCTGGTAATTTGTGAATTACCCCCCCCCCACATCTGTGTTTCTTGCGGTACGTTTGCATGGGATAAGCAAAGTCTGGATTTTACCCGAATTTACTGATATCACAGCCCGGATATGATGTCAAGTCTGTGCACGTCGCAACAGCAGCGCCGTCAGGATAACGGGCCGTCAGGGCGTTTCTATTAAGCCTGTTGAAAGACAGGCCTAGAGAAATGTTTCACACTGCATGCTGCTACGCATGTCATCCATCTCAATATCCTCCAAATTGTCCCGCTTCCTGGTTTCAATTCCCCGTTTCTGTGAATGATCCATAGGCCTGTTGTGTACAGGCCAACTCCTGCGTTTGCACCGAAAATGCTGTCAATAATTTCCACCGCAGCCTCCATTATTCAACCGGGAAAAAGTGAGAAAAAGGCATGCAATAGGGGAAAAAAACTTGTGAAGTACACCCCCCCCACTCACTGAGTTGCAGAGTCGCACGGGACTAATGATAACACCTAAACCACATCAGGGAATTTTTTTCCCCTCTGCTCCCGATGACAGGATGAAAAGTTAGACTGGCAATATGTAAACAAATGATAACATCACAAGGGCATACGTGGCGATTAAATATTACTTCATAGCACATATAAAAGCAGGGGATAATAAATTGCAGATCTATTTCTACACGTTTGTAAATAATCAGAAAGGTATTCAGGAGCCGTGGTGACCTCTGTAAACCTTCAGGGGCGACATGTGTGGCGGGTTTTGTTTGCACGGACTCGACGCGTAATTACCGTTTGTCTCGAAATCATTTTATGAATCACGTTTGTGTACAATGTTGGTATTCTGAATGTGAAGTAGCCGCATTGTATCACACAGAATGAAAATAAAGGTTTTATTGTAGTGATAAAACCAGATTTGTTTAGGGTAACTGTCATGATTTAGATGGTTACAACAGGTCGGGTTCATTGGTTCACCAACTGGGGATCATAGGGGAGGCCCACTTTCAGGTTTACGGTATAGAAATGTGAAAGAAAACCATAATAAAACACTTTCTTAAACCCTTGGAAACTGGTTTTATATGTTAGTAAGAGTGGATTTAAAAAACAGACTGATTATAAAAACTGTCTAACAGAAAAAAGAAAGGTCTCATCAAAAAGTTCAATAAGAACAACAACAATACACAAGACCTTTGTTTGTGTTGAAGACAACATAGAAGTATACAATAGAAGTTTTATATCACGCATTACTTTGTAGGTTTTTAGATTCCCCATAGAAACTACTGGAGTACATTTTACATTAGTTTTGAATCTACAGCATCTGAAATGTTACATTGTTGGTAACTGATTAACTTAACATGAGGCTGGATCAGAAAACATCAAAACACCAAAAACCAAAAACCAGGAGTTTTTTTGTTTTTTTTTAAAAGACAAGTTAAAAGGAAAAATCAATACTTGACGTGTTTTCCATCCAAAAAACTGATGTTCATATTTCAAAAAGAAGAATGTATTTCATGCTTCTCATTCACGTATTTCAGTGACGTATTACTTGTTAAATCACTATGGGATTACTTTTGCAAAACTCCATCATAATCAATAATCTAGAAGGATCATGTACCTAATATTCAGACTGATATAAGCACCACCTACTTTATTAACATATACATAAGTTACAAGAAATAAATTAATGTAGAAATATAAAAATACAGAAAAAAGGTAACAATTTACCATATTTTCTGTACTATAAGTCACATCAATCAAAAAAGTAATCATGAAGAGGAAAAAAAAGATAAAATGAATTTATATTTAAAATGTTGATAATCCTGGTCCAGCAGCAGCTGTTCCAGAACATCTGTGATTTTCTTCTTCCATCTCTGGCCTTTATGCTTTTAGCTCATGAGTAGCATTTTTTGTTTTCTTTATCATATTAACACTTTCTCTGCTCGCTCTGTTTTGGGTCTTTTTGTTTGTTGAAATTCTGCTGTATAGCTTTTCTTTGGGCAACATTTGGCTTGCGCTGTCAATGAACTATAGTCGTAATGGAGGTTTTTCGGTGGTACTTTAGCAGCATTCTGTTGTCCGACAGTGATATCTAGTGGTCCCAGATGGTAGGTACCCGTACATTTTTTATATAGAAGACATTTCCTACTGTAAGTCACCTGATCAGCCAAAGAACTACACAAATGTGACTTATAGTCTGGAAAATATGGTAAATATGTAATACATAAGATAATGTAAAGGTTTTGTTTTAACACTGAGAAAAAGGTCATTTATTTATAGATTTTATTTTTCTTCCTTTTTTGTACTATATATCTTCACATCACCATTTAGTGGAGCTCAGTTTCATTTGTCTTCCTGCTGCACTGAGATGACGAGAAATTGACCTCTTTGTTAAGGGCAGTGACGTGTGGTGAGGTTCATCAGACTCTTTCACGGTCAGATATATGAATACATATCTATGGGACAACTTTGTTATTCTTTTGTATTGATATACGACTTACTGTTCGAGTTGAACAAGTGTGCAGCTTGCACCTCTCAGACTTAATGCCGACCCGTGTAACATGTAAGAGGTCACTAAAATATTCAGTCCGTAGAAGGTGTTAGACATCCAAAGAAGGTTTGTCTGCAGAATTTCAGGAAGTAGCTGGAACATCATTACAAAATTCCTTCTGGTAGCAGACAAATGTAATGTGATTACACTAAAAGTTTCTTGGTCTATATCAAAGGGAAAACCAAAAAAGGGGAAAGTCTGATCTGCTTTTGGTCATCTCTGGTTTTTCACCCCCACACTATTTCCAGCTGAAGGTCACATTAATTCAATCAGCAAATTGTAAAATACGGGGGGTGATTCATTGAGTTACTCTGAGATAATATTATATCACCAGGCATTTCTGTTATTTTGTCCACACCATTGATATCTACATTCGGTATTCTTTCTGCATACAGTTGGACGGATCCCACAAAGGTAGAGTTAATTATGCACATCATTCTTACTCTTCTCTTCCGACAGTACAGAAGCGATTTAATGAGTACTTGTGCTCTATGAATCACTGATACTGCACTCTTAAACTAGACAGAGGTGCCTGATTACATTTCTGTCAGCAGGGAGCAAGAAAACGTTCCAAGCAATCCCAAGGCCTTTCGGTGTCGAGGAAAAGGGGAAAATATGGATTGTAGAAGAAGGGGGAAGGGTATTTAAAGGGTCAGGTCAAACACACACACACACACACACACACACACACACACACACACACACACACACACACACACACACACACACACACACACACACACACACACACACACACACACACACACACACACACACACACACACACACGTCCCATTGCTCTCATCGCTCTCACTGATGAAAGGTGTGTCTCTGCTCATGGGTCGTTTGTCGCGGGCATCTCCACGGACGGCTCATTGGAGAGTGCAAGGACCCCTTCATCTTTCACGATGACAGGTCTCGGACACTGGGCCCCCGTGACAGACGATCCATAACTCACAGGAGGGGGGAGAGGAGCTAATGGCCTTGACTCCAGTCCGTGGTGATGATCACGTCCAGATTTCCAGTGTCACACACTCGTGTCAGACCCCACAAAGGCCGGTTGTTGTCACTTTGAGCAGATCAGACACAGAAAGGTAGGGTAGGACCTCACGCAATCACCTGATCCTCTCAATTTTTAATCAAAACCCTGCAATGACCTTCACAGGTGGCGAGCTTAAGAGACAAAACAAAGGAAATACGAATAATCTAAATATCCGTACCAACAGTGATGTACACATTACATCAGCTAATTTCTCCAGGAAAAGAAAAAAGACTGATAAAAGTGTCCATATGTAATGAAGATTCACTTAAAAAAGAAAAGCATTTTGGGGTGCATGTTGAGAAATATGAGCTGCTGCATCCTCATAGAGGGGTCAAAGCACTCATTAATTATGATTAAGATGACCATGGGACATAAAAAAAAAATACCTGCAAAATGGTGTCAATTCCCTTTACTTTCTCCATATCCTCAAAAAACCTCAATAGAATAGTTTTGCATCCAGAAAATCAATCTTAACTCAGCGGCCATGATGTTTATCGACGCACATTCCATCAGATTGGGTTATTACAGAAGCACAATCAGCACACATTGGGCAACAAAGATTTAATTAATCGACCTTATCCAGTTTGACCTTTCTCCATTTTCAAGACTTTTTTGTAAATAACTTAAATAAAGAAAGATTCAGAAACAGCCATAAACCAACAAAAGTGACTGATTCCTGTTGTAAAGGATCATATACTTGTCCAATGTGTTGTTTTAAAGTACACATTTCTTTCGTAGATGGAACTTTTATTTTATTCATTACTGTAGATTCATTGGAAATTCTCAAAAATCAAAGACAAAGCATAGATAGATCACCAGGGTAAACATGTTTTCTACAACATGGCCAGTATTTCTTTTTACAGTTTGAAAGCCCGTTCTCAATTTTACATCTGTATGTTTTTACACTGGTACATAAAGGATTAAATATGTGATAATTGATAGAACTAAAAATATACGTGTGTCGCAAAACATAAGCTGCTGTAGACTGTAGCTGTTGAATCCTTCACCAGTCCATCACAGGGCAAACACAGAGAAACACACTATGTAACTGCAAATTTTGCTGATATATGCTGAGGTGTCTCTATTTTTGTCTGCATATATTAGAAAAAAATTGATGTGCATCTAAAAACACACACTTATAAAGTCTAAAGTCATTTATGCAAATGAGCAGTTTATTTGTGTATGCATCACATATAATCCTTTAAAGCTGACGTATTAATTCATAATTCATCATGTCACATAAACATTAAACAATTAAACAATTCTTTACATTCAGGACCAACTATAAGCAGATCAGGCAACGTATACATCTGGAGTTTCAGTTGCACATGTGGCTCCTAAAGCAAGTGGGCATAGAAATGAGAAAAAAAAAAAAAAACTTTATGGGAGTATTTCAAAGTGGCTTTCAAATTCAACAGGATGTTTCCAGATCTGTAACTATCTACCAGCAAAGCCTTGCAAATCTGTAAAGATAATTTGTCTGCGTCGACTCCATTCAATGTGTCTTGTCTTCACATGTAACTGTACACCTCCAAGAAATTAGGCCGCCTCCCAGCAACTTCTCATCACTCGGCCGGAAAAAAAAAACCGCTAGCCATGATTAGTAATATCGATTTTCACTGAGCGGTGAACGCTCGCTCCAATCCGCCATGCTCAACTAAAAACATGTTAAAAGCGCTGCCTTTTTAATTTTTTTTTTCCCCTCAAAGGGCACATTTCACATTCAGTGAGAGAGATCGGGGTCTATTAGGGAGTTCGTGATTGCACTGAATATGAGTGCTGACAAGAAAGTGAGGGCTCCGCGTGCCAAACAGCGTGGGATTTGGTCTCTCACAATTTAACTACAGAGACAAGTTCAGGGGAAATAATATCACATTGACCTCACGGAAAACTGAGCAGTTAAGTACTTTTTTCTCGCCAAAGCCCATTGAGACTCACCTCATGGTATCAACCCACACATGTTCAATCTCCAGAAATAATCCTCTGATACTAATCACAGAATCACATTTGTAAAGGATGTAATTATGTTTTTTTTTTCCCATTTTTCTACCACTGTAAAGTCTTCAGGGGTGTGACACAATAACCTTTCATAAGTCGAATGCTTCATTTGGAATTGAAAATGAGACAGAGGCTCGTTATGAAAAAAGATGAATAAAGAGTGGTGGGGAGGGGCTTCAGCGGCCATGAAGAACCAACTCTTGCTTATGAATTTGCATATTCATATCTGGAGCCTGGTCGGCGTGAAAGACAATAAGGACTCCAAACTTTGCTGGCCCCTGTGGGTGTATTCAGCCTGGTCGCATACAAAGACACAAATTTTCCGCTGAGGCCTCATCAGGAATGGCACGGAGGGAAGCTGAAGCACCCCTGAGTGTCCCTGAATCGGACAGACAGGAAGTCGTCTTACGAGAAACCCCGTCCCTATGGCGATTCCCATGAATTCCCACAATTCCACTGGCCCGTTGGTTGGTTACTGATTCAGCGAGGCTCCACCGTGCTCCCCTTGAACCCAGCCATAAAGGGACAAGAGGGGGGCAAAGAGGGAGACGGAGCGAGATGAAAAAAATTATATTTCATTCACCGTCACAACATGACCCAGATAACAGTAGATTGCCCTTTTTAGTCAGGACAAAATTGTCTTTGTGTCTGAAGTTACAAGAGCGAAAGGAAAACAAAAAGCCAAATGAAAAGGGGGTTCTTCAAAGGTTAATCCGTTACAAGTGAGATCAGAGCATCCCTTCTTTAAGGAACAGAAGAAAATCTATCTCTTTTCTCTATCCCTCCTTTCTCTTTTATGTCTGGCCATAAAGAGAGGGTTTTATGTACACTCGAATGGCTGAGGCTCACAGAACATGCATGTGAATGAGGGGGAGCCACAGGGGACCGATATATCTTTACAAACATATATGCACACAGAGAAAGAGGAAGGCAGAAGAGGAAAAGATATAAAGAGAGAAATAAAAGAGACAAGAAGGTAAGCAAGACAGTAAAAATGGAAAAGAAGAGGATAGAAGAAGGTTTTGATGGAGATGGAGAAAGGAAGAGGCAGAAGTAGAGAGACCGTCTGGAATAAAAAAAAAAAAAAACTGAAAGAAAAGCAGTCTGGTGCTTTAATCACAAAATCAGAAGTGGAGGAGCAAGGCAGGCATGCAGCCTTCATAACGGATCACATCTGAGAATGCTATTACAGGCCTGGCTCTGGTTGCAGCGAATGCTACTGGGCTTACAGCACCAACGCTGAAGCTTTCCATTCCAGCCATGACCCGCCTTTAGTACCTGCTGAAAAACTGTGCCTGCTTAATATCCCAGTGTCCATCAATTCCCAGGCTACAACGCCGAAGTGCTGCAAATAAAGCTGCTGCCTCGAAACATTTGCAAGGTGTTGGGTTCTTCCAGCCTCAGCTGAGGACTTTCAAGTATTTTTATTCAGAAAAAAATAAAACTCTAAAACTCTAGATAGTTCTGGCTGCACTACAGCATTTAAAACTCTTTTTTTTCCCCAGCAAAATGAATGCTAATACAATATTCTGATTGCAGGTTAGACATGATGAGTTTTCCACATTCTTCTGAAAAATGTGCTTCACTTTTAATTTATTTTTCAATAAAGAAACAAATAAGTTTCTTTTTTTTTTTTAACAGTCTTGTTGCTTTCATACTAAAAAAAAGTGTATCCCCATCACATATTTATAGCATAGGTCTGTTGAGCATACGCCAACTTACCTGCAGGACTGTGGGATGGACGGATGGTAAGCGGGAGAAGGAAGGTAGTATGGAGAGAGGGGGAGGAAGGAGAGATGCTAGAGGGAAGCAGGAGTCTGGAGTTAAATATTAATCCGTAGTGATTCATCTGCTGTGGAAGCCTCCAGGCTCCTTCTGCACACCGCCAGCTGTTGGCCCCTGTCTCTTGGCCCTGGACCTGGATGTGAAAGGCTGGGCTGCAGCCCAGAGTGCCCAGGCATGAGCTTCCTTGGCTGGGGGAGAGGCAGCTCAGGCCAGGACAGGTGGTGGACCTGGCCGAGATGACAGGGTGTGTGTGTGTGTGTGAGTGTGTGTTTGTCACAGTGTGAGATATGGGCTGTTAAACATACTGTACAAACTCAACTCTGAGGTCTCAGTCTCAAGCTGGAGTCGTAGTGCTGGGGAATGCCCACAGATGCAATGACGTTTGACACTGCGAGATGCAGAGATGCTGTGGGACTGCGAGGAGGAGGGGGCGGGGCCAAGGAAGGTTCAGGCATAAGATCACAAAGTGATGAGGTGCATAGTGAGCATTGCAGAAATGTACTTTTTAAAGTATATCCTGGGGGTATTTTTGTTTACCTTTATGCAAAACACTTAAGGTCGACATGCAGGGCATTTGGGGGGCATGCTCGCACATGTGGCTTGACGAACCTGTCAACTGACGTTACTTCATTCATTTAAATTTTGTCAGATATTTTGCATTCAAAACCCGTAACCCGACGTTAAATGGTTTTGATGTTGTGCAGAACTTTGTGTTTCTTTGCTGTATCTTGCTCATCTGTTTAGTTTGAATGTGGCCTGGCGTGTCAGAGAGATACAGTCTGACAGTCACACACGCAAACAGCTGCTGCGTTGGCTATAACTCAAAAGCTAATGTACCTTGTGTGATTCCACCACACCATGAAAGCCAATTTCCACCGCTGAGAGAAGAAAAAAAGATCAACGAAGGTTTGAAGAAGCAAGAAGTAAGTGCCTGCTAAGGGGAACTCAAGGTTGCATTAAGCATGCCAAGTTCTCGAAAATGTAATGAACATTACTGGCAAAAAAAATCAGTACACAAATAAATTTAATAAAACATGGAAGACCATTAAATGTGATTAGGAAAGCTAAGTGCTTCTCTCCATTGAAAATTACTTGTTGGTCTGAGATTGAACAATTTGAACAAAATGTAAACTTTTCCAAAAACAAAAACATGCAAACATACAAAATAAACCTAATCGTTATGATTCAAAAATGGCATACTGGTTTGCACCGTCACCTCACACCATAAATGTTCCTAATTTGAATTTGCAGACCATGCAGGTCTTTCTGTGTCAGAGTTTGCATGTTCTCTGTCTACGACTACAGTTTTCTCTCACAATCCAGAGACGGGGCTGGTCGGTTAATGGGTGGCTTTAAATTGCCATTAGGATGGAGTATGGAAGTGATTGTCCGCTTAGACTGGGTCCAGCGCCTCAGGACTGTAACATGGATAAAGTTGGCATGAAAGATAGATTCATATCAGCTATTAGAAGTGTGCAATTATCTATAATTGAGCATTTTGAAAAAAAAAATCCATATCATGCATCACTGATAGAAATGTAATTTCTATGTTCCTGTTCTTAATACATTAAATTTACATGAGCACATTATCCCGCAGCCATTATATTTAAATGCATTCACAATGTTAAGCAGGACTGCCATGAGTGGTTATTATTGTAACCTGACCTGGACGTCTGTTGGCTAATGTGCCTTTGTATCACAAAGAAAAGATGGACACGGCTACAGGTGAGGCTCAAACATACAGGTAGGTGGAGACTCAGACATAGAACGCCAGTACAGCAGGTAACAGGAGTTATCCAAGATGTGGTCAAAGAGTAGGAAAGATGTGAGAAAAGATGTGAATTTTGACTAGACAATTATTGAATGCTACATTTTGCATGCTACAAGACACATGATATAGTGCAGATGTAGGTATTGTGTGGCTATCCTTTGGCTATCCCTGGCCAGCTGGCAAGGTCAATGAAAACATATGAATGAACAGAAAATAATTGTCCATGACGCATGCAATTCAACCTTATGGTTAGTGTGTATGAAGTCCATTTCAACCTGGCAAGACTCCCAAACACAGGTATGCGTTAGAAGAGCTTTAATGGCTTGAGGTTATTTGGTGCTCAGACCCCGGCGGAAGACTGCGACAAGTGATTAATGCATGGACACGATGATCTAGGATTAGTCGTCTCCCTGGAGTCTGGACACTGGCGGTGGCAAGGAAGAGGATGGCCCGAGGGATTCGGTTCTTTTTCAACAGAGAGAAACCCAACTGAACCACGTGAGTAAGCAAGAGCGACTGTGGAAAGGAAAAACTCCCTTGAGCAGGAAGTGACCTTTGCAGAACCGGGCTCAGAGGTGGCGATAGGAGAGTGGGATGACACAGGCAGTTCAGGTAGGGTAGGGATTCGGACTGGATGATGAGCGTTGATGGCAGCATGGACGTGAGGCCCGATGGAGGAGGGGTGGAGGTCGGTAGTAATACAGCTTGAACGCCGAGTCTTGAACGTTGAAGGCTTATGAGGCGGAACCTGGCTGATGATTGGCTGGGCGGAGGCAATCTGTGGCAGGGATTGGCTGCAGCGAGAGGGTGTGCCTGGAGACGAGTGGTGGTAGGATGATGGCTGAAGGTATGAAGATATTAGGATTCGGGTAAGGCAATGGTGGATCGAGTGGTGGCCTAAAGAAAAGCGTGCTTGTAACAGAGTTTGCTGGTTGAAATCCCGCTGAGGGTCTCCCTGAGCAAGGCCCTTAACTCCTCACTGCTCCGGTTGTGTCAGGAAAGCAATCTGGTGCAAAATATTGGGCAACACTAGAAGGGAGCAGCCAAAATAACCCAAAATTATACTGTCATGAAAATATATAGTAACGGAGTGAAATACTGTGCAATCACAATATTTTCCACCAAACAATGAAGGAAACCAGTGCAATGCAGTCATTGAGAATCGTTAGCATTCAGGTACACAGCGGCATGGAGGAAAATGGGAGATCAGTGGGATGCTGTCGGTCTACGATGAAGACACTCACGGGTTAGACTGTAAACTACAAAGCAACCAAAAAGAATCAAAAAGAGGTGTTTCTGGCTGTTTTCTCGGCAGGTGTCCCCAGAGCTCGACGAGCCTTGCCTCAAACTACACTGCTTGACTTGTTTCAGCGTTCGCTTTAAACCACAGAAGAAAGCGCGGGGATATGTTACTGCCAAATGAAAAAGAGATTTCTTCCTCAATCGCTACAGGAGCCAACAGGACCTCATAAAAAAGCTCGGGGAGCCTTCTCAGTTTTCCCCATTTGTGTTTTGTCTCCTTCCACTGTTTTCTCCGTTTCCTCCTGCTACAAAGAGTTTGAGTCCAGCATGACTCATTCTCCATCTGAGAGAGGTAAAAATAGCTTTACAAAATACTGTAACTGCTGACATGAAAGTGAGCCTCTGCAGAGAATGAGTCAACATTCATAACCTTTATCTGAAGAACACATTTGTGAAGATCGAAACATCTGCATTTTTTCAAATACTGAGTCATAAATTTTAAAACGGGGCTAAAGCAGCTTTTTGGAATCGCTCGAGTGTCGTCCTCCTGACTGAAGGCATTTCACCATCTCTTCGTGGGAAACTACAGTTTTTTTTCTTTGCATGTCCAGTTCATGCTTTGCAGCAGCTTGTTAACGTGCCCAAGAAATCCTCATGGAAACGAAGAAACAACACAGCTGAGAACATTAAAACTGATTCAAAGATTTTATTGATCACTTCTATGGTGTGTCAAAGTTCAGACCGGTCATACATTTCTCAAACGTGTGCAACAATTCCTAATTATTTGTTCTTCTCTTTGGTTTTCTTTCCAAATGAAATGTGATTCTTTGGCTATTTTTGTTTAATCAAACTTAAAATATTCAGAAGTAACATTTGACACCCTCTTGAAATGTAATGAATACATCGACATGGGGATGATTTATAAAAGGTATTTAATGCTTTACCAAAGATTTCATCAAATCTAAGTTCAAGACTTATTTGGAGTGACTTTCACGTGTAGTAATTTTTTTCCCTCAATGTATTTGAATTTGCATGTATTTGTAATTTCTTTCATTTTTAGTCCTGTTTCATCTCTTATCCTGTTTCTCTATATACACGCTACTTTTAAAGTGCTTTTTGTGAATAGCTATTTGTGTGCCTATTGCAAAAAGTGCAATACAAATAAACTTTGCTTGATTGATTATTACTTTTCATCCTGTCATGTCGAACATAGATTATCAGAGCCCATTACAAGTTGATGCCCACCCACTCTTACAGTACCTTTCTACTGGGCAGAGGCGACAAAAGAGGTGAAAGGGGGGGGAAAGGGGGGGGGTGTTACTACAGTGTCTTTGGGAAAGAGAGAAAAAATTTGAGAGGAGAAGAAAGAGAAAACGCTGGGTCATGAATTATAGAGCAGATCACTTTCGTCTGGTTCCAGGGAGAAAGAGAGAGACCACAAGAGAGAGAGATTCACCCCCTTTTCTTCCATGCCCTGTCTGGTACGTGGGAAGCCACCAGGGAGAGCGATTTATGGCCAATTGAAGCAGCAGCAACATCTCTCGGAAGGCAACGAGTGGATCCATAGCAACGATCCTAGCGGGGCATATTAATCCCCTGCTTTATGTAGTGCTAAGTGTACAATAGTAATCAGGATTGGAGCAGGCCCCACTGATCATTAAGGGAAAAGGCTATATAAAGAATTCATAATGGGATTAGCCCACGGCGAATGGAGAAAGAGAGAGAGAGAGACAAGAGAGTGTGGGGGTAGATGTCTAGAGGATGAGGACAGCGAGGAGTGGGCAGAGAGGAGGGCGGGTGGGAGGACGCAGGGAGGGAGGGGTGGCACGATGCTGGAATTAAATCACCCATCAAATTGCACGGAGGAATTTTAATTTACAGGTTAATGTCGTATTGTGTGACTAATCACAGCCAACCGTTTCGATGAACCAGTGGAAAACCGGGGAAATCAGACACTGCTGCAGCAAATTGGAAATGCTGTGTGTAGTCGCTCCTGATGAAAATACACTTTGTGTATTGTCACTTTCTTTTTTTTATGTTCACTAAGGCTTTGACCATTTAAAGTCTAAAAGAACAGACAGAAAGTTACCTTCTTTAGGAGAAATGCTATCTGTGAAAGATGCGACATCGAGCTATACACTTATGTTTAAATATACCTACAAACACAACCCATTTAGATTTCAAGTTAAATCCAACTCTTTATCCTGGCTGAGTTACTTTTATTTTTACTAACTTTCTCTTTCTTTGTTGTTATCTAATTGATCAGCTCATTCCATATTGTATTCCTCCATTTTGATCTTGTGTTTCAAACCAAGATCCAATCAACAAAATAATAAGATAATAATTAAAAGAAATGTATTTCCAAAAATAAAAAAATAAAAATCCAAGTTAGATATCCAGTACCCACTCCCTTTTGCTTGTGCCTTAAACTTTAAACGTGATAACTTGATGCTCCTTTTATTATTTCCAAACGATCAAATAATTGTAATGCCTCGTCTCTGGATGGCGTTGCATAAACAATCCTGACTTACATAGTCTCAAGTTTGAGCTGTTCAGTCTTCAAAAAGAGGAAAATCTAAATCAGTTTATCCTAAATCCTGACAAAAGGCCTAAAAAAACCATCTGCATTCCAAACAATGCCCAATGACCATTATTATACAAACCTGAAGCTCATATATGTTATCAAATGAATTGCAGGAAGTTCTAGTGAAAACACTGAAATGTTACCAGGAATGGGTCAACACTTTTTCCCTTCAGAAAAATTCTCTCCTTGCAAGATGCAAAATCAGTTCTAATCAATCTACAACATAACATTTGAGTAAATATTAAAATCTCATTTAATCATTTGTATTTACTGCTTGCCTTTGTATTTGGCCTAATCCACTAACATACACCAAAAGCCTCACTAAAGTAGATGCTTGTACATGTCTGCCAGACCGTGGAAGCAGTCAGGGCACGTGCGTCTGGAAGGACACCCCAGGGCAGACTCAGAACATGCTGAAGGGGCTGACATATCCCAGCCAGTGTGGGAATGCCTCGGGATCCCCCAGGAGCAGCTGGACGTGGCTGGGACAATGGAGGGCCGGGGCTATTGCGCTTCATGTTGTGCTGCTGCCGCAAACTGGACCGAGTGATCATAGAGGAATGGACGAGCTGGGTGGATTTATAGGACTGAGGAGCATAAGGACAACCAGATTTGTTTGAACCTAATGGTTTACAGTTATCAAACTATTTCATTCCAGCAATTAATTTGCACAGGATCATGGTTGTTTCGGTTTAGTCTTGTAGGGAATTCACACAATTAAACTGCACTTACACACACACACAAGACTGTCAATGATGATATGAAGTATTATTCGATGATAGTTATTGTAAGAAATTAGGATTTCAAAAAAAAAAAAGTGACTCCATCAATGATTAATGCCAATAACATGTAAAGCCTCTGTGGTTATAGCTACTTTAAACAGCAATATGCAAAAACACCAAATTGCCCAGCCAGCATCCTTCCAAAGTAGGTCACTGTCAGATGTACTTGAACGTCTTAGTGCACTTCTGTTATACCAAGAAAAACCTTGGATCGCCTCCATTGTGCAGCTGTTGTGGGTGTGGTTCAGTTCATTTGCTGAAAGATGGAAGTCGCACACAAACACGAAAAGCACCTTGACCCTATCAGCAGGCCACCAGCAGTCACAAAGTAAGTTTAGTTGAAACCTTTCCAGTACTAATTCTATCTGGGGCCTTGGCTCAGCTCACTTTGGGTAGCTCCTTCATCACTGCGGCAGACCGGGGGGAGGACTTTATTACAGCCACAGCTCGTTAGCTTGAGTGGTCTTAATGAAGCAGCGTGGCGATCAGACAGAAATCATGCTGCCGAGGCCTTGCGTCATTACACCAGCCTTTAATTACGTTGATATATGGCTGGGACGTTTCTTGATACCACGGAAATTCAACCAAGTCGCACCGGACTCCAGCCTCCTGCACTCAAACTCACACATAACGCACATTTCCTCAGTGTAGTTAAGCCTCAGAAACACACTCTCAAAGCCAACCTAGGCTTTTTGTACTGAAACTGCCAAAAGCCGATGTGTGTGCACAACTGTTATATTTAAATTTCTGTCACATTTACTGTAAATTCGACTGTTTTAAAGCCCAAAACCACAAGCATTTTCAACTCGCGCCCACCTCTCCTCTTGGCAGGGTGAAAACGCCTCTGAAAAACCATTTAGACCATCATTAGACACGAACAGTCTCCACTGAAAAGTGTGGATAGTGTTTTCAATCCCAGCATGCTTCTCTGCACAGCAGGTGGGAGAGAGAATCTCAGGACAGATAGGGAATTGAGGCCAAGTCTTGTGGAGATCGGAAAAGCAACTTGACTGGGTGACAACAGACTTGAAAAAGGTACTGTTGTGTTTCATTACTATTCATGAGTTTACTTCAAAATGTATTCCCCCAACTGAGCAAGAGGGGAAGGATTTCCAAAAGGCCCTGGAGGGAGTTCAGGACAAGTAGAACACAGGACTTCAGAGTCAAATAGTAACAGGGAATATTATCTTGTTTGGTTGAATGATAGATTATATTTTAAATCAGAATACTTTAGGATGGGATGTCCTTTAAACCTTTCTCTTTTTGGAAGAATCTATCTTTTATGTAAGAGTATGTATTACAATGTAAAGGTCACTACTCTCTTTAGTAATACCTGCCTCCAACCAACTTTAATATAAAACATGAAAGTAAGAGTTTGTCCAGAAAGAGTTCAAGTGATATAAAATCCCGATGGGTTTGCTGATTTTACTTCAGCAATTTTCTGGATAAATACTCAGACTTAAGTGAAGCAGCACACATCTGCAGGAGTAAAACATGACTGTCTGTCTTTATCTGGTGCTGCTCTGTGAAACATACTCCACTTTTCTTTCATTGGCCTCAGAGTTATGATAGCCATATTATGTCATGCTTCTGTACCTCCTCCATTATTCAAAATGAACAGAAATCCAGTTATATAATATGAGGCCAGAAGTTCTTATGAGATTTGGAAAGCTCAGCACTAGACATCTCCACTCTGTGTTAATTGGTTTTGCTTCTGAAAGGCCATCATTTTCTTTCAGGCCCATTAACCATAATGCTCCAGAGTCCGGGATTAGTTCGCACTCAGTAAGACTGCTGTGTTGTCGTTAAATTCAATTTAACGGGGCACCCACCAGTGCTAATTACTGCTAACCCCTAGATCCTGCATCATGTTCGTGTGGCCACAATCTCAGTGAAAAGAAGTCTGTGGTGGGTCACTTTTCCCTTTGTTTTTTAGGGTTCACTTCTTCATTTTAGTTTCAGACATAGTGCGTTAAATATTTCTCCTCTGGTAATAAGATCATTTATTACACATTTTGTGCAAATTCCTCTTGGTTTGAATCAATTACACAACCGGATTTGTAACATCAAACCTCCATAGTTACATAAATATATCCCTGTATGTCGCCACATATGTTGTTGATAGTTGTACTATGTCAGTTATTGAAGGAAGAATTAAGAAGGGGAAACAATTGAGGCTAGGCAAAACTTAAATGGATATATTTAGTTTGAATGCATGGATAGACACACAGCCTGTTCCATCGGCCAGTCAAGGCATGAGTGTCACTAGACCCGCTTGCCTTTTTCTTCCCATAATGCATCCCGGTGCCATGTGTTCCTCAGGTAAGTCATGCACATTCACCTGGCCAACCACATGTACACAAAAGAACATGCAAGTTCACTTCTTCCATTGCTCTGGGGTCCAGTTCAGAGGACCACGTGTGTCTTGTTGGTGGTTTGCTGGTATTTTTGCTGAGAGATGATGAAACCTGTCCAAGACATAATGTGGAAACATTTCACCTCAAGAGAAAGTGCAAACCTAGGATCATTTACATATTGTTGAAATGATATCCAAGTACATATTTACACATATGACCCTAAATGTTTTTTTGGCGTCACATAAAATTACTTTTGATGTTAACTCTCCTCCCAATTTAGTCAGCTGGAGGGTAAAAGCTGCAGGTAAAAGATGTATTATTCAGCTCCAGGAATGGGCAGGAAAAGGCATTTTCCAATGGCTTTTACCTAACTACCCCCCCCCCCCCTAAAAGCTTCCCAAGAAAAATACCTGCGTTAGAGAACCATGCTGTGGAGAAAGTGTATTCACTATAGAAGCACTCCCAGTACCTGAATAAAAGATGAAATATTGAACATAGACTGTGGGGTTTTAAGTTTATTATTTAGGCCAAGATGGTCTAATTGCACTAATGCAATGGAGTTGATTTTTTTTTTTTTCTAAAGCAAGGTAGAGACTTCTTGATTCCAGACCTCCACTTAAATGCAAGATTGTGCAGGGACCACTTTATAGTGCATTCATATTTTCAGTGAGGGTGGAGTGAGGTTGGTAGTGTACATCCAAGGTAGAGACATTAATTACTTTTTAATTTGTAGGAAGGGTTTTACAGACTCTTGAATTTTTCAGACCCAGGGCTCTTTACCTGAGGCTACGGATGTTGAGGAAGGACGATCTAAATCTGAATGTAGAAGTTTTTAATGTAGAGAAGTATCACGCTGTCTTTATTATTAATGAGTAAAGCACTGCTGCCATCCAAACCAAATAGACCCAGAGGACCTTTTGAGAGTAAAGGGTGTATCATGACTTTGAATGCAGGAGGACAAATCTGATTAAAGCTATATCGATTTACTTTGTTTTTGTTTCCCAAAGTATACTTTGCTGCAGACAATCACTCTCATCAGGGAGCTTTCTACAACCGCAACTATTTTCTTACAAAACTATTTTTTAAGCTCGTGTAGTTTTTAGATTAGGCCAAAATCTGTGACTCCTGTTTGCCTCCAAGCTCCACGGGGCTTTGAAGCTGCTCTCGGGTAACTCCGGGTGAAGGCAGGATACTTCATAGACAGGTCGCCAGTCCCTCACAGGACAAACACACAGACACTCACACTTTTGGAAAATTTAGAGTGAGCAGTCAATCTCGAATGCTTTGTGAGGAGAAACCAAAGTAACCAGAAAGAAATCAAACACACAAAAGGCCTGAACCAGGAGCATTCTTCCTTTGGAGTGAGAGTATTAACTACTACACCACCATGAGCTTTCCTATATCATTATTAACCGTATTTTGGAAGGAAATGTCAGTCATGCCTAAACACGTCACCACATCATTAATAACTAATAATAAAATGAAAGGATACTGGATGTGAAGCCAGGACTGCATCCAAGCAGAGTATCTGATTTATTCATGCAGTTAAGAGACTTATCAACTGCTTCTTTTTTTCTTTTTTTAAATATGTCGTTATTTGTTCACTCTGTGTGCATTGAGATGATTTTAGAATATACCTTTACAATATAAATATATCCAAACAAAGTGTGTAGCCTTGTTTTTTTCTTCCAGCTTGAGTTTTCAACAATAAAAAAAAAAAGTAATTAAGAGAGTAATAAAGTAAAAAATTGGCAGCGCAGTAGAGTAGTGGTTTGCATAAATATCTGTGTTTTGACTTCCGCTGTATTGCCCAATTATCCTTCAACATAAGAACGTAAAATAAAGTGCCACTATATCTGAAGACTCTCGGTCATCCAGGTCAAGTTTTACCTCGTATGCCAATGAGGCAACTGAACCTCCTTGAGTTTCCTTCAAAACTTCAAGCAAGTCCAATCGCCTTTAGAAGTAAGGAGCAGAATCGAGTAGAAGACGTATGAGACCATCTGAACTTCCCACTTCTGATTATTACCTATCGAGAGAATGAGGACCAGGTTGAAAAAACACTCGGGTCTCTGTAACAAATACGGCAAACTGGCAGATCTACAGCAGCTGGCAGTCAGAGTTACTCAAATGCACTGCTAAATGCTATGAAGATGAGATCGTTGAGGAGTTAGCCCTCTGCTGTTGCTACAGTTGCTATTTATATGAAGTACCAAAGGGCTGAGGTAATGACGAAGTAGAGAAGCACCTCACTATCTGAAGGTTCATAATTACCCAGATTACGATGCTGATTTCCGTTTGCAAAGTTATAAACTTGGTATCCCCACCTGGGATGTAAACATCGGCTCAATGTTAAGCCCCAAAGACTACTTCTACAGCAGATTACTCAGAGTTTTCTAGCCCTGAAGAGAGTTGGCCAAAGGAGAAAATGTTGTGAAAGAAACAGGGGAGACCCTGGCATCACCTCTCGTAGTCCCTCCTCCACCTCCTCATGTGTTGTTTGACATTTTCCAGCAATGATGGGAATTTTCTCCCCTCTCCTAGCGGGAGTCAGCCTTCATCCCCTCTCCAGCAGCCTGTCCCTCCATGCTGAGACCCACACAATCGCTCTGTGCTGGGGCCCTGTGAAATCCCGGGACACCGAGGCCCTATGAAATCCAATAGAATGGCTTTTATCCCCCGAAGATACAGTACAAATCATCATTGGTTTTATCTCAGCTGGGGATGTCAATTTATCTAAATGAGCTTAGTCCCTCTAGCTGCCTGTCAGAGTTATTTCTCTCTCTCCAACACCAGCCCCACCCTGACACCCTCCCTCCTTTTCATCTCCCTCCTCTCTCCTCCCAGCTCCTCTCTTCCTCCTCCCACCCTGATTCACTGAGCTTCAGATCCAGTCGATGTCGCCGTCCTTTGTTCTCTCCAGAGGGAGGGGACAACAGAGGACGGGCCAAGTAATGGGATTGGTACCCGGTACTGGGCACCAGTTTTGTTCGAAGGCTGCCTTACTGGCCCAAAGACAAGGGTGTGAATGTGGATGTGCATGTGTGTGTATGTGTTGGTCCGAGTCCTTTTAGTGTGCAGTGGAATGTACTTAATCTGCCTGCCACCATAATGCAAATGAAGCTCCCAGGTCCCAGCGGGGAGATTGGGGTGTGTGTGTGTGTGTGTGTGTGTGTGTGTGTGTGTGTGTGTGTGTGTGTGTGTGTGTGTGTGTGTGTGTGTGTGTGTGTGTGTGTGTGTGTGTGTGTGTGTGTGTGTGTGTGTTGCACTAGCCAGGCCTCTTGACAGAGGACACTGGAGAGCTCTGGAGGGGGCATCAAAGAGTGGGCAAAGTCTTCTGTCACACCAACACAATGGCTCAGGACCAGGTCCAGTCACACACACACACACACACACACACACACACACACACACACACACACACACACACACACACACACACACACACACACACACACACACACACACACACACACACACAAGGTCCATTGGTGCAAACTGAAATATGACACCACGCATGTGAAGTTGGGATGACAGTGAAATCTTTTTTCTCTTTGTCTTCGAGTGCTTCAGCAAAAGTCCTGAATGAATTTTAAAAACACACTGTAATCACTATTAACGCACAAATATTGCACACAGTCCTTTATGTTTAAGGAACAGTAGATCATTGAAATTTATGAGACGTCATACATTTGTAATCTGCCGTCTTTATCTTTTAGCACTCTGTCAATTAGGCCTGAGTATTCATTTCAGTGAATATGGGAAAATACTGAATATGAGTTTCATTGGGTAATTCTAACTTGTGTATGTACTTGAACAAAGCTAGAATGGGACAATATACTAAATATACAACATTTGATGAGAAAAACCGAAATCAGCAGATATAATAGGTTAATGTTCCTAATGCATTGTCAGTTATCCTCTACTCAAGCGACTGTAGTTCATTTTTAGATTTTTCTTAAAAGCTGTATTCATCCATAAGTGTTAAAGTCTAAAGGGAATGTAAACTGCAGCAACTCCCCAAACCTTAAGACCAATGGTATTATTTATTAATGGTCAGTACTCAATTTATTTTGACAATGGTCACTTGGAGCTGGAGACAATGGAAGCTGACATGGTGGAATCCACTGTCCATCCCAGAGCACAGAGAGACAATTCTGCAAGGACACATTCACATCTACCATCAACTTCACCAATTAACCACAAATGTTTTTGAACTGCATGCGGAAACTAAAGTATTCAGAGAAGGCCCACAATCTCTGTAAAGACAGAGGGCATCACTTTTAGTTTAAAGAACAAAAATATTTTTGGTTTTGTTTTTGTTTTGTTTCACAGCTTCACACAACTTTGTCCTTTTCTCTTTCTCTCCTTCCGCATCCACATCCCTTAAGATCAAGGTCAAGGTAGATTTTATTGTCCCAAAGGGAAATTACTTTTGTAGTGAGGTTATCGGAAACACTGTCCCCACCTGGCAACTAAAGATATATCCTAGTGGGTACAAGCTACAGTCAATACAGAGGACAAAGGAAATATACACTCAAGCTCTTTACAGACAGAGATGTGCATTCAGTTGAAACCTCGCAGTAAATTATACTGAGACAAGATTGACGGTGTAGGAATTTCTTCACCCTTTGTCGATTGTTGAGGTTAAATACTCCATGCTCTTTAAATATAAACTCTTTAAGCCGCTGCCATGTTAATTCAATATAGTGAAATCCATTGTTATTTTGTAAAGAGGAATACTTCAGGAGAGGCTTCAGCATGATGGTGGCCTGATGGGCAAACTTGCTTCCTAAGCTGGGAGATCCCGGTTCAATTCTGAGCGTTTCTTTGTGGGATGTACATGTTTTACATGTGTGAGCATTGATAGTCTTCAGATACAGTTTTACACATGATAGATTCTGCTCAAACAAACTGGTATAGTGAAGAGCCATATGGCGGTGTAATTCGAAGGAACGTCTCATATTCGAGTCCAGGTTGAGGAATTATGTGTGGACTTTGTAGGTTTGCTAACACAGCTTAAAAACATGCATTTGTTTATTGGTGACACTAACTTGCCCATAGATGCTCTGTGTTTCCATGAACTGATGACCTGCTGGGGAGTGTTCTTGCCTCCACACAGAGTCAGCTGGCTACAGCTCCCCACAACCCTTAAACTTTAACAAAATACAGAAGCAGTGGGCATCCTCTGAGATACAATGCCGCATGATGTGATCTGTTGTCGCCTCACAAAATTAATGCCCCGGGCCCAAACCGTGTGGGAAAATTTATATGTTCTTCCTTGGCCTGTGAAGGTTGTTTTGACTTCAAAACCACAATACAAATTGATGCCTGCACAGTAATGTCCAAAGTTATTAAAGTTAGCGCCTAGAAAAGCTGCATACTAACAAGAGAGCACAGAACGATATATTACTTATTATTAGTAAGTGATTACAAGGAATCTCATAAACTTTCTCTAAACTGTCAAAATCCAAAGCAACTAAGACACTTAACTCCCCACGCTTGAACTGTAGATCCTAATTTCAGCGCTTTGACAGTCAAAGGTACATTAATGTGGCCAAAGCTATTATTAGCAACACAGTTAATTAGATTCAAAGATTAATTACCAGCTTATCTAATCCATCAAAGGGCTAAAGATAACTATCTAATTAACAATTTGAGTGAGGAACAGCAGCAAAGTTTGTCAAACAAAGAACTCCGTCTTTAGATATCAGGGTTATCTTCAACCATCGCTAATTTTCTCTCCGTATCCATTGTTCTCTCATGTCCCTCTCTTTTGCCCACTTTCCATCATCACCCACTCCTTCTCTTTTCCTCGCAGCCCCCCCGCCACCACCACACACACACACACACACACACACACACACACACACTCTGCCCCTGATGTTTATTGATTGCCAAAGTTCATACGCGAGCATCACTTAATGCGCTTGCTTTCATGTCCTGCCTTTGTTGCCAGGGCCGCAGTCCACGATATTGCAAATTGATCCGTCTCTCCCCGCCACCCTTTGTCAGGGTTCGTGAAGTGAACTACTACTACATTAGCCCACTCTCCGACTCGTGCCCCCGCCGCCCCTTGTCCTCCCCCTCCGAGTTATTTGCTCTTTCCATCTCTTTCTTGTCTTTGGGAGGATGGCATCGGCATGGCTAAACACCGGTGTGAGGGCTGATTATCGGAGCCACACGCCTGGCTGGCTGCACTGATGAGCTCCTTGAGGTTTGATGATGTAGCCAATAAACGGACACTTTTGATTATCTGACCTCTGACCTGCTCTGTAACAACAACAAGCGGCAGCCTCCCGCCTCTCTTCTTCCACCCTCATTGTCCCCTTCACGCCTCCCTCTCTCCATTGTCCTTCTCAGGTGACAACTTGAAAATGAGGTCATGCTTGTTTGAACACAAACAAGGACGCGCATCCTCAAGGGCGGCCCATCCTTCAAAATGATGCGGTGCATGATTTTATCACCTCTGGGAACTGCAAAAGGTAGAGGGAAATCATTTTATTCTAATGTGACTGATTACATGGCACATCCTCCAAATATTGAAAAGAGCTTTTGGCTGATGTGTGGTAACGGTACCTGGTGTAACGACGGTGTGCGCACGTCAGGTTGTTTATTTTTTTTATGTTTTTTTAAGTTTCGTCAAAAAGTTATGCAAGTAAAAAGCTTTGGGATTGAAAACTTCAGTGCAACTTATGATAACTACTTCCTTCAGGCGTCAGGGACTAAGTGGACTCCAAGATGCAAGACAAGCATCCAGTAATAAGGTTTTCTCTCACTCCGCTCCTGCCCTGGACAACTTGGCAGGAATTTGGAAGGAAGACGAAACATTGGCACTCCTTGACGTGCCTGCGGTCTGACTCCAGCTTCCTCCTGAGCCGATCAACACCGATTCCTCAAGTATGCATCACTGACAGTGTAATTGCCTGGTGGAGTATTCTCCCCAGCTCAAGGCAGACTGCCTGTAATTAAGATTTGGATGCAGACCACCACCACCACCACCACCACCACCTTCCCTCAACTCTGTATATACACACTTCACCACTTCCCAAAGCTCCTGTTGTCATGGAGAGAAGACGTCAGGGGGAGAAGCTGAAAATGTTTGCAGTGATGGCAGCGGGGGACGGTCGGGGCGGGTGGAGAGGGTGGGTGTTTTGTGGGGGTATACAAGAGTGCAGGCAGCACAGGGGGTTTGTCTGAAAAAAGGGCGATAAGGGGATGGGGGACTGCGGCACAATCATCTTGATTTCTTGTGCTGAACGATTACATGCCATGCTAATTGCTAGCAGAGGGATCTTTAATAAATATTTCATTCGGTGCAGCATCATTACTGCCTAATGTCGTTATTAATCTCCACCAGTAATTTCCACTCAGGAGAAGCGTCTTTGTTAGGGGAGAGCAATGTTTCCCCCCCACAAGGAGAGAAAGAGAGAGCGGTAAAGATGTAGGGAGGAGGAGAATTAAGGAGCAATGCTGAAGAAGAGTCATTACACAAAAGTTATGAGAGAAGAGTGGGGAAGAAGTGAATGAACCAGAGAAAAGAAAAAGAAAAGGTGATAAACAGAAACTCGGAGGGAACGAGAGGAATCAAGTAGTGAGAAGTTCACTGAGAGAGAACGCATGAATGAGAAAGACTCGTGTCATCCATCACTGAGATCACAGCTGCTAATTATATTTGTACATGAGGTTGAGGTTGTACAAGTGACTGTGTAGATATAGACTCACTGACAGTAAGTAGCTGATTTGGCCAGTCATGACTCTGAGTCTGGAGATTAACGAACGGTCAAAACTGTTAAGGTACGACTTTGGTCCTGGCCTTTGTGGCCATGTGACTTTTATCTGCGTATGCGTCTTAACTCAAATATCTACAAAAACCAATGAGAGTTAAGGTCTTTTACTTCCAACCTCACATGAAAGCCAAAGCCAAGTGCATTTTTAGATATTAGAAAGCACATAGGTGGTTTTTGCATTACGTGTGCAGATGTTCTCAATGTCAAGCCAAATACTGAATGGTCCATTCTCACTGACATATCAAACTATAAATGACAATAAAAATGGTGAGCAGGATCCTAAAAGTGTGTTCTGAAATATTTATTTGACAGGTGCAGATCTGATTTGGGCAACTTCAGAGGTGATCTCTAGTTCCCCTCAAAGGGAGGCCTGGACTCAGATGGAGGACCCACTGTGATATATGATGGCCTTAAAATAAGTATTTCTATCAGGTCAGAATTAACATCTCTGCTTCCCTAAATCTGCCTTTGTTCCTTCAGTAAGCATAAACTACATTTAAACACATTTCTTATTTTATTTACTCGTCTACAAGAAGCCTTCAAAATAAGAACAGCCACCAGAATATGTTGATTCAACTGAAACAGAATCTAGAAGTCAGCTAAATGAAATATGTGAAATCCTCAGTAATAACAAAAATGTTCAATAAAAGGTATGACTCACACGAGGTGGAAGACATAATGACTTTTGTTTTTTGAGAAAAGGTACAAACAACAGAAGCTAATTCTCGTAAAAGAAATGTAAAGCAGAAAGCCATCACTGGACAACTTGAACAACTCCAAACAAAGTTTGAAGTGCAAAGAAAACGGACGGGATGTCAAAAAATAGCCTTTGCAGAAAACACACTGTGGAGAGAGAGCATGGGTCCACACGGTGCTGTGCGCGCCGTCTCTTTCTTCATGCACTTTAAGACATTAAGAAGGCGTGAAAATGGCAGCGAGCTAAGCCTTGGGCGAATAGCAAATAGCATTAGCCGGCGAGCAGACGTTGCATTTTGCTCATTCCAATATCCATCGGTGCCGCCGGCTATGCTAGCAAACTACTATCAGACTGGCTTATTCACACACATTTTCCACAGCTCTCATGCTTTTTAGAGCAAAACTCGATCTTTGGTAATAAGTGAATTTGAGACGGCGCATAAGCACAAACTAAAAAGCAAATCCAAATCCATGTTGGTCTTATCTAACAATGTATTTCATGGCCACATTCCAAACTTTTATGAGAATAGGGCATGAATGATTACCAGAAAAATGATTATATGCTTTGCATGATGTTTCAATAACAGATCCATCACATATGGCCATGGACGGTGGCAGTGGGGCTGGAATAGGATGGACGGATGGCTTGCAAGAAGAGAAGAGGGGGGTGATTTATTGACGTACAATAACGAAAGGGAAAAAAGGCTTCAGTTAAACCATCTATCCAGCCAGTATTCACTCTTTCCCTCCTTCTTCTTTTCTCTCCCCTCTCTCTCTCTCTCTTTCTCTCCCTCACACACACACAGACACACACACACACACACACACACACACACACAAGTGATGGCATTGCCCCCAAAGAAAATAGAGTTGTGTGTACCATCCAATTATCTGTCAGGGGTGAATAATGGCCCCAATAATATATTCACATTGCTGGTGCCGATCAATTTTTAATCAAGCTGAGAAATATAGAGGAAGTGAAGCTAAAATGACCCACCAGGAACTCTCCCATAATGCCCGAGCAGAGAGTCCCTAATTTTGTTCCAATCAAATTACCGAATCCCCAGGCCCCACCCGCACCTCTCCACAGCCTCAGCCCCCGACCCCCAACCCAACTTTAACTCGTCGCCTTCCTAGGAGCAATAACGGAGGCTCCCAGTGTGGGGCAGATAAGCAGCGACCACTGGTGTGTCGGTTTATAAGGGCAGAGGTCAGGAGGTGGTGACCTTATTAAAGAATCTTCACTCATAATAAAGTGATTAGCCGTTATGAGCCAAATAACACAGATATAAAAACACAGGCTGAAGACACAGGCACTCCATTCGGTGGGTGTTCATATTAATAAAAGGAAGACAAAAAGGGCTTACTTTATTTTTATTTCGTTTCCATAGAACTGTGATTCTCACCGTGTTGGATAGGGGGGGGACCAAAGGAATAATCTGGCAGTCTGTAGAATATTTTACCAAACATGATTTTACCTTTAATTTTTGAGGATAAATAATTGTAAAAAGAGCTTAATAGAGGAAAAACTACGAAATGAAAACCTGCAAAACCACAAGAGGCAGCTTTAACCTTTGGCCAATGTTCGGGTCATCAATCAAAGTCACCTGTTTTTGGACCGCTGGAGGAAACTGGATTACCTACACAACTTAAAACAGAAAAGCCCGGTCTGGTTTTAAACTCACAACCTTCTCGCCACTAAGCATTAAGTCACCATAACTCTCACCCTTTGTTATAGCTAGAAGCACATTTGTCCATTGTATTATTTAAATCGTCAATTTAATTCCTTTTATATGATCTTACTGAAATGTCGTGACTGGTTTCATTGTTTTCAATCTCATAATTTCATTATATATGTTGAAATTAATTTGATTCTGATCAACATCAATAAGGCCCCGTTTACAGGACAAGATTTTCAAGTGAAAACGGAAAATTTTTGTTGTGTTATGGGGGTCCGACAACTGTGGTCGGTGTCATTGAAAACAGAACTTTCTACCTGGGTGTAAACGATGAAAACTTTAAGATACCGCACATGCGCACTGACGGCCTCAGTAAATCAATCTGTGCATGAGCGAAAATGACTGATTCATAACCATGAATGTGGTGTGTGCTCTTCACTCTTGAATTTAACAGCATTTCTCTAATAAGGTGTATATTTACCACACGATCGTCTGGATCACATGTGGAGACACATTTTATTTCTGACAAACAAGCGATACTGAGTGAACCAGAACAGTTTAAAGGAGCTGGAATGTTTACGGCGTACTACTCTCTTTACGTCAGTTTGCAAATTCTTTTCAGACCAGAATTCTAATTGATTTCACTTTCAGGAGGTTGTTATTCAGGTAAAACTTTGTTGGTTCCTATTGTGCAACCAAAATGGATATAAACGCACTGACCGGTATCGCATCTATACTTACTTCCAACATCAGCGTATTCGGCATGATGTCATGTCTTCTTCTGCGCATTAATCTGAGATTAATGATCTCAGCAAGTAATTGGAATTAAGAACCAAGACCTGCAGTGTGAACGTAGCCTTATATTCTCATTAGAATAAAATAGAAAGGCTTTACTCATTCCCAAGGAGAAGCTTCAAGGTGTCGAGCTAACACAATAATAACATTAATATAAATTGATAGTTACAATTATGACAGCAATAAAAAAAAAATAAGTAATTCAAATATAACAAAAGCATAGGTTGCTAAACGTTGCACACGATGATGTTACGGGTTAATTATATTGTCTGATGGCACGGGGGACAACCGACCTCCTAAACCTCCAGGATGAAATAATCTTTGGCACAGGCGCAGATGTTTCAGTGTTTATTTGACTAATTGCACACATTTTTGTTTCAACCAGCTGGCAATGCATGCAGCTCTACATCAACAAGTACACACATTGGCTCGGGACGAAAATCTTTTGAAATTGTTTTGTACTTTTGCCATTTCTATGAATGAACTGACAATGGTATCCAAGTAACTGTATTTCTCGGCCCAGTTGACAGTAACAGTGTTATGTTGCACTTGTTTTTAAGCTGTTGCAGTGGACAGCAGCTGCGTATATCGCAGACGGGATGTGCAACATTTTGAAATAATGACCTACAGTTCCGCTGGTGCCTTTTCTAACATCCAGCATGTGTCATTGATGTGTAATTGTAAATGTCTTGGCTAAAATGAAAAGAAAGAAAAAAAAAAACAACATTCATATGTGCCAAATAGAAATGTGACCATGCCTAATGTGAAGCAGCCCAATGAATACAAAAATATATTGTTACATCATGTGAATGCACAAACCCTGTTAACATATTTCATGGTGCTCCATACAAACAGACAGGCATGGGTTCATGCCAGCTAATCCATGTTTGCTTTCAAGTGTATAGTTTCTTATTTCCAAACACAATACTCATATATACAACTCCTATGTCCGAAGATTTACACAAACCCGTGTGCGTGCACGTGCACTCGCGCATGCACACACAGCTTCTTGTCTGTGCACTCTGTGAGTAAATTCAACCATATAAAGCCGACCCCAGTGCGCCTGAGATGGGTCACGTACCTCTACGCAGTGCTGGGGCAATCTGCAATGAAAGCTTTCCCATTTGTAATAAACTGCAGCCTCTCAGAAGAGCAATCCTAGAGAGAATCCAGCGTGCACTCTCCTCACTATAACAACAGCGTCTGTAAAACAAATGAGCGGGGAGGTAATTGGAGACAAACAAAAATTACATTTCCAATAAAGGTTCTTGTCTCTTTGGGGTCCCTGAAGCCCCCAGCCCTCCTCAACTGTTTAACAGCCTTAATATACCCTCTCATCAGCCTTCCCGTTGAGCAGCCGCCTGAGAGAAGTTATCCGAGCACAAACAGAGCTCATCTAATGTGAGCAGGTTGAGGGTTTAGTGGTTGAAGTGTTTTAGGCAATTAAAAGGGGAAAGTGATGGTGGGATAGATGGATGAGAGCATTAGACAAACGGCTAACAGTTTACACAAGCCATGCTTTACGCCTGAAGACATTCATGGTCCTCCAAGAAACGCTAGAAGAAGATATGAAGAGAAACAAACATGCAATCATATAACTCAAGTTGTTCAATTTTTTTAATAAAAATGAACAATGGGGAATGGAAGCAACTGAAACTGCCTTTAAGGGGAACATGGTTGTTATAATGCTGTAAAAATCTTCAAAGTTAACTGAGATGAGGAACCAAAACAGTCCAACTATCCACACATCTCTATGCAAGTTTTTTTGTTTTTTTTACATGGGATGCAACCCCCGTTTAACCAGAGGCCATCACACTCAAGGTCAAGCTTTACCACATGGACCGTTGGGAGAGATGCACTGATTGAGATTCATTACAGAGGAATGCAACAGTGTGAAGCAAGTATTGAACTGTCAGGAGCTTAATTATTAGGATGAATGGGTGATGAGTTGCATGTTAACCTCTATAGGTGATGCCCCTAGGGGCCAAGTTTTACAGCACAAAACAAAATACCAGGAAGGAGGCACTGTTCTACTAACAGCAGTGGTGTAGCGTCTGGCAGGCATTTGAGGTTACCTGGCGACTCTAAATGTGTTTTCACACTGGCTAGTGGAGAACATAATGTGCATTTGTGCACGCGGACTAAATTGTAAGGCTCCGTTCACAATGCAGGTCTTGATGCTGAATCCTGATTCCTTTCAGAGCTGCGATTTCTTTGCGTGATCGTTAAAACTACATTTTAAAAACGAGCTCCATCAGACTGCAACGTTTTCCGACCCCCAAGCGGCCCGAATGCACAGAAGAAGACGTGACCGCATACGATCGAGGCCTGGGTCTGGTGTGCAAAAAAAATCGGAATTACAACGTTCACACTGTCACAAAACAGATCGGATCTGGTCACTCCTGAACAGAAAATCGGAATTGTGTCGCACTTGACTGCAGTGTGAACGTAGCCTGAATGAGTCGTAGTGAGAAGTTTCACACCAACTCTTCTGACCAAAAGCTACACTAACAGGGCCAAGCGCCATGTTTCTCGGTTAAAGACCAGAAGTTTTTTCTTTTGCCTTTATGCAGCTTTACGCAGCTCTGTTCCACAGAGCCATTTGTTAAACATACGATTCAAGTCACTACTTGTGTATGTTATGGATAGCTGTGTGTTTATAAAGTAATTTGTATACGTATTCAAAAAAGAGAATAAATCTCACTTTGGCTCCAAGTTTGGCCGCGGTTGTTTGTATTCACTCTTCTCTATTCTCTTCACTACGCTTGACAACTGGACTTTGATCAGTTCAAACTTGTGGCCTGCGGTCGACTGTGAACGCTTTCACATCGCATACTGTCTCTCCTCTTTTTTGTTTGTCCTGTGATTGACTGATGACTTGTCCAGGGCGTAACCTGAAAACTGCCTTCGCTCATAGTCAGCTGAGATCAGCTCCACCGCCCTGTGACCGAGTTGGATAAAGTGGTACCAAAGATGGATGGGAGTAATAGCCAAACAAAATGCAGGTGGATGGAAAATATCTCACGAATACAAGCCCAAGAACTGTCTTTTCATAAGTGTCAATACTTATTAGAATGCTTTTAAAATCTGTCCTTTCACAAAGTAATGATCTTGTGTTCTTGTGATCACTAAGTGATGCAAATTCTTTTCCAAATATTTCAGCTGCCTTAATTAATTTTATCCACAGTCTGCACTCCTCTTTTGTTTCTTTGCGTCAAGTTTTAAGTCTAAGCAATGTCACCTCGTGGAGGCAGTGCAGAGAAGGTGGGGTTTAGTCTTGAGGCGGCATTGGAGAGACTAATAGAGCTAAAATGGTACCTATGTAAAGGCTAAGCTGACACTGTGGAACCAGAGCCCGAGAGTAAAGCCTATCTACATGGCTCTTGGCAGGACTACATGCCAACACTGTGTTACGCAGCTGTCAAGACTCTGAGACAAAAAGCCGGCTTCCTGTGTAAAATCACACACCAGAGCAGCATTAAGCCGCCTTGGCTTGGCTCTGGGCAAAACTAAAAAGCCAGCGTAACGAGAAGTCTTCATTACGGCATTATTATAACACCCCTGTGCAGAAGGGGCCAACCTGCGTCTTTTTCAAGGGTGCATTTTGAATTTTTTTTTTCTCTCCACACATACAGTACGCACACAAATGCACCTCCAGTCTTCCACACACACAGTTGTGCTCTCACACAAGGAGACGCGGCTACGAGTTCATAACACAAACAGTGAGAATTCCTCTGAGTGCTGCAGCAGTCGTCTCCTCCCTGCAGCAGTGATCAAATCAGGCTGTTTATCTGATGGTGAACCTGACATTAGGCCAAACTAAAGGTCCCTGCTCAGCTTCCTCTTATCTAACCCTGCAAAGAGTGAACTCCATGGCCCAGCCCCTCGCCAGAGGAAATTGATTATAGCCCCGGGGCCGAACAGGCAGCAGCGACTCTGTTCATTCCATTATGAGTCCCAGAGCCGAGCGGGCCGAGGTGGCTATTAGCTACAGGTTGCGGATCAGATGCTCAGATATTATTTGATCTTGGAACGGCGATGGGCTGAATGAAATGAGGTGTAATGTGAGCCTGGATGCCGAGTTAAGGGTTGACCTCCGCCGTGACCAAACAGCTGCGGTCAAAGCTCTTAATGAGAGGTCGCGAGAGTTCATATTGGTTTGACATATTTTACTTGAAGCGAATGCTGAGACTCCAGCTTCTCTTCAATAACAAACCGCAGCGTGCAGGCGGTTCCAAAAGACCGTGTACAACTTTGTTAGCAGCCATTTGCATATAATACAGAGAATGTGTCCTGCGCGTATCTGTTCTGCTGAGTGGGAGAGATGGAAGACGCAGACAAAATGAGAAAGAAAGCAAAGTGTGAATGTGTGCTCGTGTGAGCCAGAAGAGCTAATAGTTTTAGGGCATTCCTGTCAGTGTTGCTGTATGATTGCGGGTCCTCAGTGGCTTCCTGCGCACTTTAATGCTTAGCTGGTTTGATGTAAACACTCTGAGGAGACGAAGATGGGGAAAGTCCCTGAGATATTTAACCGACTAATTCCTCCACTGTGTTTTTCTTCTGTCTCTCTTATTTATTTTTTTTCTTCTCTTTGCTCGTCTCTCTCTTTTCTCCGCCTCAGTCATCCCACTGTGGCGGAAGATTCTGGGAATCCGGGATATGCAAAACAAACATGCCCTTTCCCTTCATCATCAAGAAGTAAAAGTAAAAGAAGTGTGTAAGTGTCTACAAGCAGACACACACACCTACACACACACGTACTCCTCCAGCTCACAAACAAACACTCCTTTATCTTAAAACTTCCCTCCAGGCATTTTATTTCTCCAATTAGACTTGTCAACGGGCTGACAAGTCTCAACCACGCTTGCTTCACCTGGCAGGAAATTAAAAATGGTATCTAAGGCACTTGTCTTCCAACTTAACAAACAAAAAAAAGGAGGGGGAACTGTATAAATTGCTTCTTGGAGCATAAACATGCACGCTTTTGTTAAATGTGTTTGCAGTTTTGCATCACTTCTCCAGGTTTCTCTTCAATATACATATTTTTCCATTTTAAATCATTTTGATGAAACATAAATAAGGTTTCTGTGATAAACAAAATTAGTATAATCCAGTGTTTGCATTACAATACATCAAATACTCTAAATTCTAAACTGGATTTAAACCACCATGTGAAGTTTGCACATTAAACTTTGAGAAAAATAACAAATTTGTCCATCATGAACATAAAGCTATGAGACATAAGCTAAACTTTTAATATGAGCCTGGCAACTTATCATGTCCTTAATGTGGATTCTATGTATGTGTGTACAAAATATTAATGAATTGTTTGTTTTTTAATTCACAAGAGAGACGTGTAATTTTAACTTTAACATTTGATTGTGCGCTCAACAATTTTGTTGGATCCAAAAAATGCAACAAACGGCTTGACTGAGCTTAATTTGGCTTTCAAATGTTCTGAAAGATCAGAAATCCGCTCTGATAGCATTTCTCTTCAGATTGAGGTTAATAAAACTCATAACTGGAAAAAAAAAATCCCAGAATTTTACAGCCTTCAGCATGTTTTCACAAATCTACCTTCAGCTAATGCTCCTTCACTCACAATAAGCCAGCTTGCCGTCCCTAGTGTATCACAACTGTGTAAAATGTGTGTGTGTGTGTTGTTGTTTTTTTTAAACTACTAAAAGTTTAAGTTTTTAAAAATGATTTAAACAGTTTGCGTCGTGATCTCGTATGCCAGATTACAACCTTCTGGAAGCCTTTTTTGTGCTATGAAACCACAGCTGTAGATACATGTTAAAGAAATCATGAGGAAACATCTGAGAAGTTCAACTAAATCGTGTGTGTGTGTGTGTGTGTGTGTGTGTGTGTGTGTGTGTGTGTGTGTGTGTGTGTGTGTGTGTGTGTGTGTGTGTGTGTGTGTGTACATGCATGCATGCATGTCTCATAAGAGGTATTTATATTAACGCCTGTTTAATTCAATTTCTTTTTCATTATCTTCATTTGAGAAAATAGTAACATTTTCATAAAACGAAAATGCTTTTTTCTGAATTATATATAAATGTGAGGGTTGTCCTATGACCAGGGTCATTTTACATTCAGACCAATACAGTACTTTTAAGGAAATTATTAAAAAAAACAATAATGCAGATTGTTCATAAATCATCAGTAACTCTTCAATCCTTTGGTTTGTGCTTGGAGCTTGCAGGTGTGTTTGAAAAATATGTTTTTCCTGCTATAGAGTAACACCTTGTTCTGCAGTACAACGCTCACTAACACCCCCACACACACGCACATACACAGCCAAAGACACACAATCTACGGCGACACATTGAGGTGAGAAGGACTGTCAACACTATACAGAGACAATAATATTCAATTCTAATTATGATTTGTTAGCAGATGTGTAATTCACTCTCTGAACTGATCTCACTCCATCTTCAGGAAAAAAAAAATGCCTTTATTGCAAAAAAAAGAAAAAAAACCTGTGACCCGCATCATTTGAGCATGCAGTGGCATCATGCACGCTAATTGCAAAAGTGGGAAATATCACCCACATGTCTGCATTTCCATGCGTGCACACGCCGACAGGCTGCCCGCCCTCCCCGCACATCCTCTCTCTGATGTGTTTTTCATGTTAACACTTTGCAGTGCCTTAGGTACATTGTGCGGCTTCCCACCATACACAGCACTACCGAGCCCATTTAGGATGTTTTTATGCGATAACATCGTTTTTATTTTTCTATTAAATTTTTATACTTTTGTGTTTTTTTTTTCCCCCCGTTTCGTCTTTTAAAGGTTCCCATTTCTCCTCATCCAGGTTATTTATGTGCCGTTTCCTGCTCTCCCTCCTCTTTGTCTTCTTATATAAATCGTTGTTCTTTTGGTATCAATCTTTGGCTCGATCACCAAAAATAAACAAAAAGTAATCAGAACGGCTTTTAGGATAACCGATATAATCAGTTGTGTCTTTAAAAACCCAGAGACATTTCACCTTTATTAACAATTAAAGACTGTTGGACAGAGTTTGAAGGATTGCACATTGTCCATTTCTTTTGTTTATATGACCAGAGGTTATGTCATTTCATCCACCCATTCATTCATCTGACTCTGATCACGTCAGCTGGAGTCAATCACAACCGACACAGGCCAAATTGGAGGTTTCCCCCCCTAGACAGGCCTCACATCAGTCACGTTTTGACCAAAAGTAAGTGGAACCTTTCAAATCTAAACCAAGCAGAGCAACCAATTCTCAGATAGGAAGAGGAAACCACACACAAATACATAAGCTTCATGTTTCACGGTTAGTTTTAAGAGACCGATGTAAAGGTCCTCGGTCCAGCTGATAACATATTTTCAGACGAGAGTTGTTCCTCCAAAGTATCATCTGATTAAATTCAGAGTTTGTTTATAAAAATTAAAAAAATTCCCTCTAGAACATTCTGTTCTTTTAATTCAGGCCTTAAAACATAATTTGGTCAAGGTTTCTGTTAAACTATAGATTATTATTCTTTATTCAAATAAGCCTTTTACTTCAAGCCTTCATGTTATCTTATTGGCTTTGTCTGAACGTATTTCTGTTCTTGATATTCCCATTCATTTCCATGTGGTTCTGTATCGATTAAATAAAAACATAATGGTGCACTTTAACTGTAGAGTTTAGATCGGGCATAAGGTTTGAAGCAAATGCAAGCCAACAGTGATCTTATAGTCCAGCTTTCAAAAAAAAAAAAGCACCAATAATTTTAGTCAACTCAAGCTCGAGCCAAAGATTTTGTCATTTTCCATTTTGGTCTAACTTTATTTGTTTAAGTATTTGAATATATTTTCCGCCTCAGACGATAAAAACAAAGGGTGAACTTGTGAATCGTGGCTTAATCATTTCTACAGAAACTCTGGGAAACTGTACTGCCATTCACCCAAAGCCCAGCAAGCGAAGAGTTCATGACATATAATTCATTGTTTCTGAATCATTTGTCCACTTTTAACGATGCCACATAAACAAAACAAAACATGAGACCAACCCGGATGAATACTTTGTGGAGCAGTGATTTGTGGATGATTTGAAAAAAAATACACATTGGTTCTGTTCTGCAACCGTGTTTTCTGGTTTGTATTCCAATCTCGGAATATGAACCAAACGCATCTCTGCATGAGAGCAATAACTACAATATAATCCGATCTCATCACTTCACCTTGAGTTTGAACTGTATAACTACGGAAAAGTGATATTCAGTGAAGATATGCTGCAAATATCTAAATCAAACACGGCTGATCTTTCCATCTACTCATCTTTTATACCTCTTGGTCCAGATCAGAGTCACCGAGCCCATCTGGTGATGTGTGGAGGCGAGTTTATGATTTTGGACTGTGGGAGGAAACCAGAGTACCTGTCGAATCCCCAGGTACTTTAGTAGTGTGTATTCTTATGGAACTGTGGGAGTGGCTGAACAGTGATCTCAAATCTCAAAACACAGCAGAAGTGTGTTCAAGAGTTTGCAGCAAAGAGAAAATAATTTTATTAAGAAGGTGTGTCCATGGAGATAACATTCAAATGTTAATTGTTTCATCTGCACTCATGATACATTAACTAAGAAGTTAAAGTTATTGTTCAATTTTGATAGCAGTAATTATGGTATCTGCTTTTAAAGAAAATGGGGAAAACATGTCATTTTATGAAATATTTCAATATATTCAGATACCTTATCTTTGGTTTTGAAGATTTACAGGCTGAAATGATAAACACTATAAGTAAAAACTATGAAATGGTTTAAATTACGTCCAACTAATCTGAAATAGATGTGTTGCAATTTGTGTTGCTGTGAAAACTTCAGTAGAGTATATTTGATCTCCTTGAATCTAAAATCTTCTATATCCTATAAATTTTTTGTGAAGTCTCTGTGCGAGACATAAAACATGATTGCTGGTTGTTGAAGTCTGAAGACAAAGTCCTTGTTCACCCTTCTGGTTGATAGGTGGGTGGGTAAATAATATACCTTATTTATCCCAGCCTGAGACGATCTTTTGTTGCAGCAGCATGTTATGAGTTGTTGGGTGTGTGGGAGGAATTAAAGAAAGCAAAGAATCAAACAGCAACAGCAGCAAAAGTACAACAAAAACTGGAAAACAAAAAAACAGGTAGAAAAACTGCAAGAGGCAGAAATCCAACCGCACCATCTTATAACGAATAGGGAGGATTAACAATAAATCACTAGTGGAGTTAAACTAACCTGAAAGTAAGCCCAGCTGAACGCCTGGACCTCACAAGCAGTTATTTCTTTCATTAACTTTTCTGACACTTCCTGCTGCAAAACCAAAACAATCCTAAGGATCCTGCTTCTGACATATATTCTGCAACATAACTTTACCAACACGGCCGTGGGCTTGTTAAAGCGCAACAACATGTTGGATTATAGTTGTTGGATTCTTACCCGCGAATTCATTCATTCATTCTTGCCAGCTAATGAAGAATACCAACTGTAAACACCAGATTGTAAGATGTAAAAAGGCATTTAAATAGCAGTAGAAATGCCTCCGCTGCACATCAAGTGCATCTGAGCCCGACACATGTTGAGAGGCAGATCAAGAAAAATGTTTCACAAACGGGGTGTAGGTGTGAAGACGACACCATTCACACTCTCATAAATGGACTTTTTTTTTTTTCTTTTTAGCTCATATCGATACAGATAAACCACATCTGCAGTTCCCAATCGCTGCTTAGTGGAGACACCAGGTATAGAATAACTATGACCACGGCTCCCAGGTATCATCTCCCAGTCGGAAGGTTGCACGTTTGATTCCCATCTCCACCTGTCCACATCCTCCAGTGTCCCGGAGCAAGACAGCGAACCCCAAATTGCTCCCAACGGATTGACAGCGCCTGTGACAGCATGAATGTGTGTGTGAATGGATGAATGTGAACAGCAATGTAAAGCGCTTTGGGATTGCAGTTGAAAAGCACCATGTAAGTGAAGACCATTTACCAGTTCATATATGATAACATGAGAGCTGAGAGCTCTGATCCATTGCATTTTACAAAGGTAATATTCAGGTTTTCTCTCTTTCAGAGCGCTGATTCTGTCTCATAAGCTATTTTTGTACAATTTTCATCTTGAAAACATTGAATGTTGAATTTTGATACATTACACTGTAAAAAGTGTTGGACTTTTTAACATTCTGATCTGTTTTAATACATTTTAGTACAAAGAAGTGCAGAGAATATAATTCGTGCTTGTAGGTCCAGAACCACTGTCTTAAGGGAACCATGTGAAGTTATTTGAAAATTAACTTACTAAGAAAAAAAGAACATTTTTGAAAACATGCAGCCGTTCAGTTGAATCCCCTTAAAAATAAGTTGAGGGAGATAAACCTGGCAACATGAAGGACTGACACTCATCCAAGAACCAGGCAGTCGGAAATCACAGATAATCGCTCCTATTAAGCAGGAGGCTGAAAACAGGAGGCAGGAAGGCAGATTCGCCCCCCGTCATCTCTTTCCTTTTCCACATCTTGAATCTTGATTTGAGTGGTTCCACTGACGACGACGGACCAAAAGCTTTGAAGCATCACCTGATCGGGGCTCCTTCAAGCCGCCGAAACCAAAATGATGCCATATCACATTTGACACCTCAAAGCCTGAGACATTGATCCCTCAGTACAGCCATTGATCGTGTTGGGTTTTGAACGCGCGTTCTGGCCGGGCACAGAGGGAAGGGTCAGGAGCGAGAGGTTCGCCTGGCTCAGTTCTTTTGTCACGGGGATCGATGGACTCTCACCATGGGGGAGATTAGCCCCGTCAGGTCGTGTGAGGAGCGCAGCATGAGCTCATGTTAGGTTATCTGTGTATGTACTCCGTCTTCCTCCAGCTATTCTAATCTGAAAATGAGAGCAAATCCTTCCATGATTTTTTGCTTTATCTTTCATGAGTCTTGATTTATGAGCGCATTCTTACTTTGTTGTCCTTCGGTGAATACCATGAAAAGGGATCACTGAGCTAATAGTGTTTGTGCGTTTCCTCTGTTCCATCTATGTGATTGGTTTTGCGGGAAGTTGAGACTATTAGAGGGCAGACACACATTCTCCCAGAGGCAAAATAAAATTACCTCTGTGCCATTTATCTCAAACTACAAGTTCATACACTGACACTTGACAGCGCTGGCACTGTTTACAGTGCAAACAAATGAGCATGCTCGAGCATGCCGTGTGCATCTTTGTGGGGAGAAAAAAGAAGAAGAAAAAGTCTGTCCAAAAACAAAGATGTGTCTGTTCTTTTCTCTTTAAAACTGTCTCTCTACACAGAGGTGGCGTCTGCTTTCTGAAGCTTCTTCCAGGAGGTGCATAGGGTAAAGCATTAATCTGTAAACATGAGCGCTCAGAATGAGTAGAAGCTGCTTTGTGCAACTTGAAATGTGTTTCTTTTATTAATTTTCCCCTTGTTTGTAGTCAAACTCTTAATAGTGTGAGGGTGTAAGTTACTGAACATTTCTAATTAATTACAGCGAGAAGACACTATCACTTTAAAAAAAAAAAAAAAAGAGTCCAACTTCTGTTACACAGCTTGAATTATGCTCAAATGCAACTAAAAGTGCAAAGCACTTTTACAAAAAAAAAAAAATCTCAAAGAATCAGTTACTTTTTTACTAATATGGTTGTCAGGCACTTGATTTATTTAACTTTTAAGTTTCTCAAACAAAAGTAAGTAAAAAGTAAATAAAGTAAATAAAAATGACGCAATGGTAAACAAATGCAGATGTCAAGCAGGTAGATTATTGGTTAACAGAACATTGGAGGGCTTATATACGTTATATATATGTTAAGAGGAAGAAAGGAATCTAAGCCGTGATCAGCAATGTTCACTGTTTAAAATGGGAACCAATAAAGACACTAACAAAATAAAAATTCCCGATAGTAAAACTGCTTAGCATATAAATATCTCCCCCACGACATAAACAATAAATAACTGGGATATTTTTAATGCATTTATGGGTCATATAGGGTCATCATTGTATCTGGTATTAAATTATTAGAGTGAGTTGTCATAGAACACTGCTGGTTTATTGTTGTTTCGATATTTGTAGGATTTAAAAGTCAATATGAAGCCACTGAAAGCTGCCGGTTAAATGTAGCTTAGCAAGACACACTGGAAATGGAAAAATCGGAGATGTAAAATTATATATAAAAATAACATTTAAAAAATTATATATATATAAAGAAAAAAATATATATATATATATATATATATATATATATATATATTCATAGTCGGCATCTACAAAGCTTGTTAATCAGTGTATTACTGCAAATTAAAAGTGCCGGACAAACAAAAACAATACACAACAGAAAGAAAAAAAAAAACTGGGGATCTGAAGGAAACAAAACAAAGAGCGGATGAATTGAGGTAAGCAAGAAGCAGAGGAGGTCAGAGCTGAAGGCTCGGCCGGGCCAAAGCGGGCCACAAACACACTGGTGCTAAAGGGCCCAGGACAAGTGTTGCTATGTCCCTCTGAAACCACCGAGGCTGCTGGGTAATGAATAAATAAACACCCCCTCCAACCATCCAGCCTCTTCCTCTTCCTGTTCCCCTTGTTTGGCAGCCAGCACCCACACACACAAGCACATCCACAAGCATGCACGCATGCATATGCATAAACACACCCACACACACACACACACACACACACACACACACACACACACACACACACACACACACACACAGAAACTGGCACATGCACACAGACAATACACACAAATGCATAGATGCATGAGCGCCATCGGCTTGACAGCCCAAATACATACGCGCAAACATGCTGGTTTTGTGCAGCGGAGCTTCTGTGATTGTACGAGTGCCTGCAGATGTGTCTGCAGGTGGCAGGTTGCTCCATACATCCAGCTGTCCGTGTGCCAGAGTGTACCCCCCCCCCCCCCCCCCCCCCTTTGCTTCGCCTACTTCCTGCTTGCTCCCTCTGCGCGCGTTTCATTTGCCCTTTTCGTATTTGTCCAAGCCGATGTGCAGACGTTTGCCTGGCATGGACCAAAGCAAAAGCAGACTGAGTACACTCCCACACTGAGACGCAGCAACGCCGTATCAGAGCTTAGGAAAACAAGAAGTTGCGAGACGCACCGGCTCCACATCTACCGGCCTGACAGGCAGTGAAATTATTTTCAATTATTCAGCTTCACTGATTGTGAATCCAAAGACAGAAAACGCCCCTTTAACAGAAATCATGTGGGAAGACGTTAAACGAAAGTCAACATAGCTCTGGACATGATCTCTTGATCCCAGGATCCAGGAAAGCCGGGAAAAAGGTGATCAACAGACTAAAATTGGTGATTGGTGGGTTTTCCACTGTTAATGACAAGAAACGCAAACTCAATGATTCAGTGTGAAAGGTGATTATGAATATTATCCGAGTTTTATGACGCCTCCAAAATGCCATTCTGGACACCAAATTTCTCCTAATTAAATGTTTTTAGGTGGGAAATGAGTCTTTATATCAGAGTGAGCATTTAAACAAATTCCCCATTACCAGAGTTTAGTAAAATATTATACTCACTCACATAACAGCCGCACAGCTGCTATCAAAACTATTTACCATCTGAAACCTGCAAGAGGATACGAGTGTGTAAGTATAAATTAGTGGTTTCATAAAAACAAATCAAGTAAAGCCTAGGAAAACATAAAGTTCTTAATAATGCTTATTTGAGTGATCTCTCACAGCATAATAGTGCAGTTAAAGCACTTAAAATATCCTCCAAAAGGCCCATAAGCGAAATGATTTAAGCACTCCAGTGATTATCGAGCTTTACTATACACATGCCGGGGGTATCGCAGCAGCTCTGTTGATCCCGAACACCGCAGTCAAACACAGTTTTGCCAGTTCCTGCAGCGGCAAAACCGCGTACAAAGATACGGCGATTGTCTTTGCTTCAACATTTGTGACGGCATCCATTCAGACGGGCGTCCGACTTGTAATTCATGGATACAGTTTATACCACAATATACAGACGGTCAGAGCTTACAGATAATTCAAATAAACAGGTATGTTCAGTCCACTCAAAAGTTAATATCTTTCTTCGGTATGTGCATCTGCTATCCCCCTCCTCGCATATAGTCCCCACACACACACACACACACACACACACACAGCTCTCCATCAGACAGAAGATTACATGGCAACCTTGACCTGTCTGCCCATCGTAAATTTCTGCACAGCCTCTGCTGACACCTCATTCTGGTGTGTCATCAGCTTAGCCACCATCACATTACATCAGTGCCTTAGTGAATTACAACACAGTACAGAATCCGTTGGATGTATTAAGACCTCTTTTTTTTTTTTACACTAAATGAGCCCCTGCTCTTCTAACACCTTAATATAATGCAGAAATCCTCCAAAAATAAATAAATCACTTTTTATTCTTAAAAATCAATTAATCACAGCCATCATGTTTTAGTACGGCTAAAATCAATGTTTTATCCCGTTTTATGTTCATGCAGAGCAACTGAAGCGCCATGGAGGAATCGTCCAACTGTACTGAGACAGTAAGCAAGGCGAAAACCAACCGCTTCCAGGTCAAAAAGGAAAGGAGATAATGAGAAAACAAGAGTGTAATGGGAGCCTTGCTTTTATAATTTAGTCTGATAAGACAGGTGCGTCTTAACAACAATGAATGGTAACCTCCAGCCGCTTTAATTGTACTTGGCAATTAAAGAGATTCAGATGCTGATTATTATAAGCGGCGCAGAGGCGGCGCTCGCTCATTCTCAAACATAAAGGGCCCACAGGTAACAAAGCACATAACTACACAAAACTGAAACACTGCGCTTCATGCAAAACACAAAACAATTAACATGAAAAATACACCTGCATGCCACATCAGTGCTCTTCGATGGGTGCATTCATCATTGGTTTGACCTCAGCCGGCCTTCATTAGGCATGAGCGGGTAACATTCAACACGCAGCGATCAACAGTTTCATCAAGGCCTGAGCCAGAGACGCCATCATCGCAATTACACCCGAATTAAAAGAAGCAGGGGGTCGGATCTTGTGTGGAGGGGCTTCTATTGTGAAATGTTTGATTCGCTTTAACCTTGGATGTGTGAGTGCACTCTGTCTGCATTCGGCCCATGCATGTGTGTGTCTCTCTCTGTCCTGCACTTTATATGGATGCAAATGAGTATCTGGATGTTTAGATGGATGCATACACACATAGAAAAGTGTGTGTGTGTGTGTGTGTGTGTGTGTGTGTGTGTGTGTGTGTGTGTGTGTGTGTGTGTGTGTGTGTGTGTGTGTGATATCGCCGTGTGTTCTCTCTGCTCTCCATGCTGCTCTGCTCCCACAGTGCCCCTGGGACCCATCTGCCTCCCTGTTATTAATTCATCAGGCTTAACCATGCAGCGCTTTATGACTCTGTTTGGACTGACGAACTATCACACACCACTATCTCTCGCTCGCTCCCTCGCAAGAACATGATATTGAAAAACAATATCTGTCACTGGATGCTGAACCTTCACTTGCAGCATGATATGTCTACTGTATTGTCTCGGCCTTCATGTATCGCCCAGAATCATCACTACGGTGCAGATCTCTCTCGCTCGCTCTCTCTTTTTTATTTATTTATTTTTTAACATCTGATGGAATTACAGACAGCACAACTAAAATCTGTAGCACAAAACAATCTACTGCCAGGAAATATTGGAAAATTATTCATTGAAAGGGAAGAGTATTATAATTCAAGAGCAAATCTAACCTCAAGACAATGACTGGAAGTATTCGAGAAAACGTTTCTGTGCGTGCATGAGTGCAGCATCTCGTGCCCCTTCATGTGTACTATGACCGAATGATTCTAACAATTAATTTATGTCTTCAGAAAAAAAGATTATTAGTTGTTAATATATCTAAAAAAAAAAAAAAAAAAGGTGAATTCGATATTGTTATGTCATTAAAACTAGAACTTTCAATTAATGGAGTAGGGGTTGGCAATCATGACTAATACGAACCTATTTTCATATCTTCTACATGTTGGATCGTCCCTGATGAAAGTCACCAAACCAAATGTCTGCATTGTTAATATTGTCGGCCACTAAATCACTCAAAGATGACACAGTTATATAAAAATGGGAATAAGATACTTTAAAAGCCCCCCCCCCCCGCAAAACAAAAAACTAAAAAAGCTAGATATAACATCTTAAAAGGGCAGAAACTTTTGGGCAGCTCTGGACTTCAGGATTTAAAACTGCTTTTTCCTCGGACTTCATCTGTACATTTAATTCCCACCATGGGAATTATTTTGGGCTGAAAACTCTGCTGATTGCAGCTCCGTTCAAAACAACCCCCCCCCCCCCCCCCCCCCCCTCCTCCCCTTTTTTTATTTTTTTGAAAGAAAAGAACTCTAAACTTAGCGCTGGAAAGATAATCTAAGAATCAATCAATGCCCTTCACGTGAATACGTCTTGATTGCCATGTCTAAACCTATCCCCATCAAAGACAGGGAGAAGAGATCTGAGATTGCGGCACACATCAAAAGAGTTTATCTAGCCAGTATTATGTGACTGTAAATAGCTGCAGCAGGGATATGAGACGCACTCCGTGCACACCGAGGAACTGGAAGTAGAAGGAAAAAAGAAGACCGGTCTTTAATGGCTACTGCAGGAGCTCAGAACCAGGCAATGCAGTCTTAAAAAGACACAAAGAAAAAGAAAAGCCTGCCACAAATAGTTTTTGCACACTGGCTTTGCTTTATTTTTATCTTTTTTTTTTTTTTAAAGATAAAGATGCCCAACAATACAGTTTCTTGGAGTTTGGTGTCAATATAAGTTGTATTACTTTTCTCAACAGCAGACCTGAGCACGCAATAAAAAGCATCTTTCAGACAAAGTTTTAACTCTACCAAACACACCATTTTTTTGTTATTTGCAATTATTTAAGAATGAAAGGAAAATGTTTATGACGTTTTTGGAATTTCCTAGCTTTGTGCATTAATTGCTCATAAATGTAATCGAATCTGCAGAGATCTGGTTTGGACGATGCCTCTATCGAACAGCACAATCTAAAAGGTCAGAGGTCACAAACTGGTTCATAGAGTCAAATGAGCTTTTTCTGGAGTCATCAGCTGAAACGCTCACTGACTTTTTCCCCACCAGCAAAGCACTGTGCATGTTTTAATCGGCATGTTTAATACAGATATGGAGTAATATAATTCATTATGTGAAGTTAGGTGAAGCACTGTGGATGTACATCAGATCACATTTCATGACCAGTTAATGCAGAAGGACTCTAAAATATTTATATTGTAACTGTGAAGGGTTTGTTTAATTTAGTTTTGGTCATATTTCATACATTCACTTCTCAACATTTCCTTCACAAATAAGTTCAGCTTCCCAGTAAGAGACTTTGCCCCTTCATTCCACCCCTCAGAGGGCAGAATTCAGCTTGAGGACATCCAGAGGGAGTTTTAGTGGGCCCAACAGCAGCTTACTACAAAGGCTATACTGCCCCCCAGTGGACAGGATGTGACACGAACTCTCTGCTTCAGAGAGACTGATAGGGTCTCTCAGGGGTTTTACCTCCACTACTAAAAAGAAAGTCTGAAACTACAAAGAATTAGTCCTCCAAACACAGTTTATAAGCTTTGATGAGAGTTTAGTTGTATAAACTGTCTAAAATTTAAAAAAAAAAGCAAGAAAAATCTGTGAAAATTTGTAAGAAACTTACATTTGTGGGATGAGCAGCAGAGTAGGTGAAGTGTGTGAGCAGGCTGGTGAGCACCATTATGGTTTAATAACACTCTACTGAGGCTCCTGTTGTGGTCCATGTAAAAGAGATGTATGCCTCTTCAGGATATTTATGGCTGCAAGTAAAAAAATCAATAACTAAATGCTGGCTAATGTGCGATCCACCCATTCTGAATTGGGCGAAATAAATTAGAAACTTGATTCACAAGACGGAAATTCTCACTTTAATCTGCAACTTCAAACAGATAAAGAAAACGAATAACGGAAAAACAATAAGATTCTCAACAACTGTGTATATTAGATGTTGAGTCCTCTGTATTGTATCATTCTGCCAGATGGTACTTGCTTTTATATTTACTCTGGCCCGTACCTGTCCTGTGTTTATATATATTATGAAAAACATACAATAAATTAAAGTTTCTTTAGGACACACACACACTCTTCGCGCACATACTGTTTGTATCATGCTTTAAAGTCCCTTTAGTTCAAAGTTTACAACTGGGTCCTTGCAGGTTGTTGACAAAAAATAGGTTTTAGTATATTTGTGGTGCGAATTTAAATGATCATTTGTGTCTTTTGTTAAGTTTTCCAACCACAAGACATATTGTAAAGTGGATGTAAAGCGAGTTCCTTCACCTTCTATACCACGTCACCCCTCCTAGGGTCACAGGAGGCTGAATACGGACTAAGAAGGCAGGGTTCACCCTTAAATCAACTTCAAATGCATGTTTTTAAACTGGAGTACCAGAGGAAACCAATGCATTCACAGGGAAAACATGCAAACTCAGACTCAAACCAGGGACATTATTGCTCTGAGGTGCAAGCCACAAGAAAAAACAATATTTAAACTCAAAGTCACTCACTTAAACAGGCTATTTTTCCGCATCCTGCATTCGCACACAAACATAGGCGCCTCGCTCAAAAAGGCCCAGCGATACTTTGAGTCACCACTTTACTTATACGCGTGTTGACAATACCATTGTTTGATTCTTGGAGCTCAGACATATTCCCCACCTTGCAGCCTCTGTGGGACAAAACGGCTGACAATGTTTGAAAATGGCCTGACAATGTGATTACGTGCATGACAGTTTGCCAGTCGTCACTTCCAAGGAGAAGAGAGCGATGGGGGCGCCGGGGGGAGGAGACACAGAGAGCCATCAAGTGGGAGAAAAATGTTGAAAATGCTCTCTGTGGAGCTCAGGGGCGAGAAGAGTTGGTGAGAGACGGAGGACGGGCGACGTGGACAGAACAAGAGGTGGCGTGAATAAAGTATGAGGGGAGAAATGAAGGCTCCTGTGATTGTTTCATCTAAAACTAAACAAAACGATTCTGCCCTTCTTTCTTCAGCACTTCTCAGAAATAACGTGACTTATACATGTGATGAAGAAGATTTCATGACGGGAGGTCTCACATGAAGCGGGGGATGATTTGACTTTGAGATGCATGGAGGAACCCCACAGAGGGAAATCATGCAAACCCAACGCAGAACCCCGAGCAAGGCTCTTAACCCCCAGATCCTCACGTTGCATCAAGAGCGGCATCCGACGTAAAATGGAAAGGAGAAACTGAAACACACTCTCACAACACAACTCACTATAACTACAGACACATAAAAATAGATTAATGCAAAATATCCCTAAAGCATCCCGAAATGTTGAGCTTAATTAAGCAAAAGCAGAAATACTTGTTTTTACAATCTACCAACACAAGAAATACTCAATTACAAAGATGAGTAATTATGATTAATGACATCATTTCAACATATTTGATTCAGCCTTGATGTCTGACAGGACTGCATGTCAATAATCAATAAACACACAGGAAAAGTCAAATGAATGAATTTAATGCAATTATCTGTGCTTAAACTTCCAATCGGTGTCTGGGATTAAAGAGATTATAACTACAATGCCGCTTTAGTACAATATTCTGAGACCTCATAAATTCTTTAACTGCTAATATGTGTTTAAAAAAAGAAGCAAAAAGTCACACAGGGACGTTTCCGTTGCTATTTCATTGATAAATATAGAATGTTGAGATGCATACATGTAGTTTTACAAAAAAATTGAGCACGTACTAAAAAAATATTGGCGCCTGAAGGAAAAGTGTTTCTCTTTTTCCAAAGAAACAAATATCTTTTAGTTCCTTGGGTAAACTGCTGCTATCGCTCCATTTCCTGCCCCAAGCAACCTCACTTAGTGCCTTTCCCTCCAGGGAGCCTTTTCTTGGCAAACAGGGCTGTTTATTTTACTAAAACGGGGCTGCACTTCTGCTGGTTTGTCTAATTAAAATGTTGCAAAAGCATCAAGGAGCAGGCATTTTATTTAACAGCTAATTGTGCTGACGCCAGGGATCTGGATATTTTATGCATACACTTTCCGGGATCTTGAGGAAATAAAGCAGTCGTGCACAGGCGCACACACACACACACACACACACAGACGCGTGCACACACAAACACACACACACACACTGGAGATCAGTTTCTTGTTCATTGGTGGGATGAATTTTAAACAGTCGGGAGTATCGAGTTAATCAGTGAGAATTCAGTGGGGGGATATCAGGTTGCCTTTAACACGGGAGGATGCGTGTATGATTAACGCGGCGCTCCCTGTTGGACAGAACAGAATAATTGTCTTGTTTACCAACAGGTGTTTTTAATCTAGACACAGGAATTAAGGATCCTTGTTTGCGCGGGCACTCGGGGGTTGCCATGTTCGAGACGTAATAGCTTGTCGTTTCTCTTATCTGTCCTTCTAATTGGGCGTTTGGAGTCAATGAGTTAAGGACGTGCGCGGCGTCTCCAAGTTAACTGGGAGGTTCATCATCACTCCTGTTACAGATGCTAATACAAGGGAGAGATGCGTCTAGTCAGCTGAACAGTGACGTGTTCACCTCTTCGGTTGTTGGCACCAGAAAAATTAGTTAGTGATTCATCCATGTCGAAAGCACTGCTTAACGGTCATTCCCCTACCTGCCTCTAGTTGGAGCTACAGAGCTATCAGTTAGTTAGTTCCCATTCCCCGAGATGTCTTTCTTGCTCAACTCGCACAGTTCGTGAGAATTTCATCTCGAAAATGAAAAAAGAGTTACTTAACTTTTGAAGGTAACGGCTCGGAATATGTTAAACGACAAGACATGGTGGTCAATTTGGACTGTTTTCTAGGTGCTTTCCTTTTTTCCAACATGTCGATTATTTTTAATCAAAAGGTTTGTTTAGTTGAAAAATAACTTAGTTGTGAGGAACATCAGAATTTACGCAATAAAAGGGGACGCGAGTCGTGGCATGACTGAGCTCCATCATAACAGGTCTTGTTTTGTTCTGACAAACAATTCATATCGGAAATCATCGGAGAGTAAAATAACTAGGAAATGTTGACATAATTAAGGCTGGGATCAGAAATGCTTTAATAATGATCCTCGCAATCTCCAGATCTGTGGACATTCCACCTTGGCATCCCTTTTCAAATAGAAGCGTTTTCAGTGACTCTGAGTACCACTGTCATGACATCAGATTAAACAGGAGACGCTCCGAACAACTAAAACATGACTTACCTAAAAACAAAATCTAACTGGTGTCGATTCATCAAAGCCACATTTGGGACTCTAGTTCTGTCACTTTATTCCACAGCCTCTACAATAAATGAAAGCAGACTCCACCTATCAGGACAATATAAGGGTGTAAGAAAGCTTGAAGAAAAACACTCACTTTTGAATTGTTAAATAAATTACTGGATACAATTACAAGGAAATCAGTCCATTTTGGGTTTTCATGATTTTCATGTTGAATGATTCATCAATTAAAAATACAATAATATTCTTTATTGCTTCATTGCCTGCATAGTCCCACTCAAATGTGGCATAATTTACAATATTAAGAAGACAAAAGTAGAAGATTTAACAAGATAAATTGAAACACATTTAAAGGAAAAAAAGTAATCATTCTTGGGAAAATACTGAATTAATCACGAAGAACTTAAATTATATATTTTTTTAAAAAAGGTTCAATGTGTAACAGGAACTTATTCAGAAACTGATTTTTTTCGTCCTGAAGAAAAATGATTTCACGTGATAAAACAGCATTACCGGGTTGTTGCATTGAATAACATAGTGAGGTGTTATTTTGTGGACCCCTCTGCAGATTCCCATCAGCAGACGTGACGCTAGAGGGAAATAAATGTATCACTTTCAGTATTTTCTGCTCCCCTTTCTCCGGATTTTATGTCATTCTGCGACAAAGACGAACGAGGCGACTCACCTTCTTCCAATGTCATCAATGAAAACTCCACACGGCGTGTCTTTCTCCGCTCTAATGAGGTGTTAAAACCCCGGTGGGTGATGGTGGTCTTTGGTTTGGGGGCAGTTTTTAGAGGGACGGTGTGAATTTGGTGCAGTTATTGTCACGGCGAGGACGAGGAGGGGCTGGGATTCCTCTGTGGAAGTAAAAGCCTACCTGGTATTACCTTTTCACACGTCAGCCTGGAGATGACAGCCCGCTAAAGTAAAGGTATTTTAACATCCAATTTCAACAGTTTTGTGGCACGATTGTGTGAAGCGAGGTGAAAATGAAAAATGCCGAGGGAGACAAAGAGGGAGTTTAACTTGAAAATGGATGAAGGATTTCTTCTTTTTTTTCTTCCAGCAATGGAGATAAAATAAAAACAATACCTTTAAATGGAGTGCGCCTCTTCTCGTATCTTATCTGGACTTAAAAGTAACATTTTATTGGTTGCAGGGTGACACAATATTTCGTGTAATGTATCAATATTGCAATATCAACGAGCACAATAGACATACCACAAAGGACCGAGTGATAATCGGATTATCTGGTCTACAAGTTGTGAAAAACAAGCAAAGCACTGCTGAATAAGACATTTATTTTTCTGTGACTACATGTAACACGTGCACGTCAGTAATCCTCATCCAGCAACTACTTTTTTCAGAACCAATTGTGAAAAATTTTGTTTTCTTCATCACATGTAGCAGTTCCTCAGCTTTTCTCCAGTCCCTCACAAGCTTCTCATACATTCCAATATCTGCTGCAATGTTTCTATTCACTGCTGCACGTTTTACAATTCTTACAAAAGAAGAGAAAATGTCGACGACCTTGCTGGTTGAACATCTCAGACCGTGAGGCTCTCAGGCATTGAAAAATCATTCAGTGCGGTTCAATCTCTGACAATATGTATATTGTGCATGTTGATACAGTCACAATAAATTCATACCAACTAAATTCTTCCTACTTCACATCTTAATTTTTCTCACCCTCAACGGTTGAGCTCTATCCAAATATCACTAATGAAAAGCGCTTTTCCAGCGGTGCAGTTTCACTGCAATGTTATTAAGACCAGACAAAAAGAGCCTTCATTGTTGAAACCTCGCTTGTAAGTGAAACATGAAATATGGTGATACATAAAAGCCACATTTGTGTATCTTTGTCAGTCACACACACACTCTCTCTCCCGTCAGAATCATTTTTCAGACTGTCCTTTTGGCTCATCGTCGCCGACAGCCGTGATTTGACTCGGGTTTGACAAATTTTCTCCCCGGTTCATTTCTGTATTAAATATGTTGACGCATTAACTCATTCTCAGTTGTCACGAGCTTGTTCCCTCCATCGCAGCAAAACACATTACTCAAGCAGTCAGAAAGTGCTGGCTTGACAAAATACTTTTACACCTCAAAGGCCCAAGAAACTGCCTTGAAAACACTCACAAGCCAGTCAACTCTGAATCACTCCCAACACACCTTTAAAAAAAGAAAGACAATCTTTCATGGTTATCATCCCAGTAACTGATTATCACTGGACATCAGTAATCAGCCTGATGTAAACAACAGGGCAAGATCCATCTGTGCTTTGACAACCTAACTTAACTTAACTGCCCATGAAACAGACCGTTAACTCGAAAATGTTTAAATATTTTAACTAAACATTGCTGCGCTGCACAGGTTTTACAAATACGTTTCATTCAATAGCAGGTCGTCACTGTGTATTCACTATTTCAGAAGCTTCTGGCAACTTCTGTTCAAGGTAGATTGGATAGCTTGATACACAGACAATCAAGAGATTGATTGATATATATATACATATATATATATACACTCACAACACACAAGATGAATTTAGTAACGATGGGTAAATTAGGTCTGACATGCCCCCTTACAATATTTACCATATATATTCTGGGTTCGCCCTCAGGTCAAAGGTGCCCAGCCCGTCTCTGCTCCAGTACTCAAGTACCCACTAGGAGATAACATTCATTGCGTACACATAATAAAACAAAAGCTTAGTCTCTTATCAACAGTTAGAAACTGACACATTTTAAATCTAAAAAAACAACTAGCCGCCGCCACCGCCGCCAGGGCAGTGGCAATGGAAGCAGCAGTGGCGGCACCACCAGCAACATGGACAGCATCAAGGGTCAGCGAGGAGAAAGTACTAGGTAAGCTGGAAAGGTAAATCCCTGTGGAGAAACAAAGTGCCCTGTGAAGTATGTTCATCTGCTGACAAAACATGAGCCCCATTACCCTGTACATGACGTGACCTGGATTCTTACAAGGCTTTTGTAAAGGATGACTTTTGTGGTTCCGGTAAAGCAACTGAATGTTTTTGATTCCACAAGAAGTCAAATGCTCACGGAGCTGCAGCTGCCATTGCAAGTGCTGCTGATGCTCGAGTTCATATAGCAGCTTGTCTCTCTCTCTCTGGCTGAGGCAAGAACGGCGTTGATGAGCATTTTGTCTTCTGTACGCGATTTGGTGTGTCAAGCATTAGCCATTCGGGGTCATGAAGACTGACTGGCGTTGAGACAATGGCTGAACTTACGTGCAAAAAGACCCGGAGTTAGAGACCTGGCTGAATCAAAGTAGTTATTCTCACGACATTCTTAATGAAATGACTGAACTATTTGCACATGATGTTCCGTGCACACTAATAGAGGAGATAGCGCTCACCAAATTAATCCGACTTGGTCTTACTGCTCCCGTGACCTCCTGCACATCAGAGAGGTCCTTCTCAGGCCTGTAAAATCCCATCAACACGCCAGCATGGGACAGGGGAGACTCAATCACCTTGCGGTGTTGAACACTCAAACACATTTCAGCAGGGAGAAAACCTGGATGCCATCGCCAATGACTTCATCAGGCACACATCTGCCAGATAAAACACATTCCTCCTTAAGCAATAAACAACAGCCAGTGGTGAGTGACTGACTCAAATATTATTCTTTCTTTCCGTAACACTGTGTAGGCTTGAGATTTCAAGTGTCAAGAATTATGGAACGATAAGTCTATGAGTTTGCGCTGCATATTAATGACTTTGTATGCTGAAGGGAAACGTGTAAGTACCATCATTGTGTGAGCATGGCGCACTTTAGTGCTTGTTTAGCCGGTTCGGGGGTCGAGTATCACAGCACCATGGACAGCGCTGTTTTTTTTTTTAAGTTTGCATAGTGTGCTGCGTGATTAATAAAGAGAGTTTCTTCTTTTAAATAAAACTTTCAAATTCCATTTTCCTTCCATTGAAAGAAAATGACAAGAAGTGAGGAGAAAGAGAGAGAGAGGGGCTTCTTTAAGGCCTCTGATGTTCAGAAGCTAAAAACAACCCTATATAATCGGAATGATATGATTTTTATATGATTAATTTCAATTCAATTCAACTTTTTTTATAAAGCACCAAATACAACACAGTCATTTCTAGGTGCTTTTTACAGAGAGAAACCAAACGGATCCACATGAGGAAGCATAGTGACTGTGGTGGGGTACGACGGTAGGGTATTCATATTATTCACCCACGGGAAAAACTATAGCGCATTTACGAAAGCATAAGCATAGCCAAGCTGGTGGACGTATCCCACTAATGTCTCCTGATTAAGAATTGTATTGGAAACACAGAATCAGTCTAATTCTCAGTTTGAATGAGGTCAGCTTTGGGGGTCCGGAAAAAAAAGCACTCGCCGATATGCATGAAGATCAATATCAATCAATCAATACTTTTTTTTCCACATGTGCGAGTAGATTGACCACACTAACAATGGCAGAGTGTGGAAATTAACTGACTGTCTCTCACAAACTCGATCTCAACTAAGATTAAAGAAATTACGACATGTCATAAGACATAAGATCCCAGATTTTCAATATGAAATATTACTCATCTGTCCTCTGGACAATTTATTTGAACGGCACTTATTAAACTCCCTTGATGATAAATATTTGATCCATTGTCAGAATTAACCCAGATAAGTTGTTGAAAGTCTCATCGTTTAGTCTCATGCAAAGAAAATGTTAACTATGTGAATGAGAAAAGCTTCCACTCCAATACTTACTAATTGATTTAAATATATTTATATACCCATGCTCTTCACATATCACAGAGAAGCTGAACTTCCTGCCCTGGTTTAAAAACCTCCCCTCCTCCAGTGAGCAAGGTCGGATCCCATCCTATTTAGAAAAGGGTTAGCCAGGATTAAAGGGTGTTTCTGACGCTCTTATCTAGTGTTTGAGCACTTGATCACGGAGGCGTGCCTTAATCCGAACATCGATGCAGCTCCATCAACACGCTCTCCTGGAGCAACTCCTGAACAAAGGGGCTGTTGGGGCTTGTTTAGATTGGTGGGAGGAAGCGTGCACGCACCCGCACACACACACACACACACACACACACACACACACACGGACACGCACTCGAGCACACAGATCCCTTTTTAAGGAACACTGTTTCTGCTGTTGTTGGCTTTGATAGCTGATGCCAAATGCCTAATCTCATAAACTTCTGCCTGTTCTCTGGTTGACGGACTCAGATTTAACGTCTGTGAAGCGTGTGTGTGTGTGTGTGTGTGTGTGTGTGTGTGTGTGTGTGTGTGTGTGTGTGTGTGTGTGTGTGTGTGTGTGTGTGTGTGTGTGTGTGTGTGTGTGTCACACAAGGGTTGTTTGGAAATCTAAGTGGGAGATTAAATCAGGTTGGTTGATCATCGGTGGATTTGTTTACAGCTGGCTTTAGACAGAGATGATAAGCTGTTTATATCAGATCTGTCATGAATAATTGTAAATGTTTGGATCTTCTGATGTCAGTAACATGAGATTCCACATGTAAAGGGGCTTTGCAGCAGTGAAGATAAGCAATCAGTAGTTGTATATCATTGTAAATTGATATTTTAGGACGTTTTAACTGGGCAGTGTGCAGCCCTTTGGCCGTTCCTGACCAGCCCACGAGGGGTCAACCGGTAAATAATAAATTACATTTTTAAAATTCTGTACATCAGCGGTGCCCGATACATTGATGGTGATTTATCAGTGTTGTCAAATGAAAACCAGTGAACAAGACACAAGCCATTCAACATTTGCGTTGCAATTCTGAAGGTGGCAGCTTTTTTTTTTCTGACTCATAATTGTTGATGTACCTTTCTGGGGCTGCAATGTTACCAAAAAAATGACTTGAATGTGTATTTTGATTTGTATGTGTGTAATATCTTTATTACCTCTACAGACCTTTTAATGTCTTTACCCTCCACTCTACCTCAGATGGGCCAGTCAGTCGGATGGATTTTAATGAGTGTGTTTTGCTACTGAAATTTGTTTGTAAAAGGGTTTGTTTACCCTCAGACTAGACTTGCAGGCTCACCTTTGTCAAGCCAAGTCCTCTCATCTTGTAATATTATATTTGTACGCATTAGATCTACTACTTAGTGTGATGAAGGCTGTATGGAATCATCTACAGTACATTGTGCATGTTGATTTCATGATGATAATGAATTTGCAATACATTGCCCAGCCTTAAAAAACACACAGATATCAATACAAACATCACAAAAAGCTGCAAATGAACATGCAATTTGCTCCTCTACGATAAAATCCCAAATATCTTCAATAATTGATGAAAGACTAAAATTTGAATCACCATAATTTGACAAAACTAGTACATAAATACATGAACTCTTCTCTAATCAAATCCAAGTAATATACTACTTTTAAGTAAGAGATAGAATCATGATGAGCAATTTGGTTAGAATTTATTGATTGCCCTTTTATAGTAATCTGTGTTTTTTTCATGTGACCTACTTAAATTTATTACGACGCATTGAAATTTTTAAGTTTTCAGCAGATTAATAAACATTTTTAATATATCTTATATATATATATATATATAAAATAATAGATACATATGTTAAATCTCTTTATTAATTACTTTTATCATTTTACTGTTTTGTATTACCGAACCTAATCATATACTGTTCTGCGTTTTCTTGTTTACCCCTGTACATAAGGCGTTTCCATCCAGCCTCATCTGATTTGTCATCTTTTTGATTTCATTTAGTCCATAAAGCAATCTATAACCATGTTTAGATAAGTGCTTTTTCAATTAAGTTTATTATTAGCATTCATATTATATGTATGCTCACAACATAAGTAGAGGATAGGCAGACTCCATGTGGTGAAACAAAAACAGAAAAAAACAGAGAATGACCCTGTGCTTCCCCCCGTGGGCCTGCTGGTTTGACAGGACTGTATATCATACTGTTGGATGAGTCGTAATTGTAAGTGACTGCTCTGTGTTTCTCAGAAGTGACTGTGTGTGTGTGTGTGTGTGTGTGTGTGTGTGTGTGTGTGTGTGTGTGTGTGTGTGTGTGTGTGTGTGTGTGTGTGTGTGTGTGTGTGTGTGTGTGTGTGTGTGTGTGTGGGGTTGCCGGTGTTTTTGTACAAATAAAAAGGAGAAGTGTAGCGCTTGCTGTGGATTCTTTAGGAAATTGCTGTCGCACACGCACAGAGGCTGGAGCCGGTCTGGAGTCTGGCTCCCGGAGCCATTTACTGCTGCCTGCTGGAGCCACGGAGGCCACGCTGTGTGTGAGAGTCACTATGTGTATTTTGATAGTATTGTAAGCTTTTTGGGAACCCGGCTCGACATCATTTGGGTATGAGTGGGATGAACCTGGGCTATTTATTTTTTTCTATTTCTGCGACGTCCAAACAAAACCTACTCTTGCACAAAAGTGCCATTCAAAGCAGACAATTTGAAGCGTTCACTTAAGTTATTCACAACCTATTTTTGTCCTATGTTATATTTGACCTATGTTTGTTCTGACGTTTTCAAATCATTTCAAAAAATAATATCAGTTTCTTCCAACTTTTATTACACAAAGGCAGAAAAATTCACCTCACAGTGAAATATGTGTCTTTAGTTTTTAGATTTATGGAGTGTCTGTGTGTATTCTAGCTATATTGGTGTATATGTTTGTTTACACGTCACTAAAAAAGACCCTGAGTCATGACGGTGCGGCTATAAATCGGCAATTTCAACAGCAAGCTGCAGTCGCCACAGAAACACTGACAGACTAAACACTGATGACCCCTTGTGTTGACCTCACACACACACACACACACACACACACACACACACACACACACACACACACACACACACACACACACACACACACACACGCACCAACACACACGCACCAACACAGAGTTCGACTTTACTTTCTTTTTCTCTACATTTTATTCTTCTTTATTTATATATAATTCTGTAATTTCTTTGAATGCTACTCAACACTCTTAACAGTAGTTTCTTGTGATAATAATGCATCAGACTCCTCAGTGAAATGAAATCTGTTTCTATGCCATATGTCAGGCTTCAAATGATCCAAATGTAGTTTTATATATGACCCTACATTCAAACTGCAAGTAAAACTTGTCAAAATATATATTTTTTTAATCCATTTTTCATGGTGCTTTCACGAGTAACTGTGATGCTAAATTTCAAACCTCCTCCAACTGGCAAAAAGAAATCATTGGCTCATAAGAGCTGCAGTTGTTGAGGATGCACTCTTTAAATGCAAAGCTTTAAGAACAAAATGTTCACTTGCTGCCTGATATTTCAGTCTCACTAACACGTGCCGTGATAAAGAGATAAATCACTAACTCTTGGATGAGCCTCACTGACACAAAACGACAACAATGATGTTTTTGAGGTGAGAAAAGTGAGCAGGATCTTAAAAATCATTTTGCATCGGCGCAGATAAATTATCTCTAAACCGCTATAAAGTTGTGGAAGTGAAGTAAAAGTGCGTCAAGAACAGCTGATTATAAAAGAGAGAAACTTGATTTCCAAATGGTGTCAAAATCTGTCTGTTTTTTTCTCAATTAATTAATGGTCATTTAAGACATGTTTCCATCTATAAGGTATTTTATTAAAGCAGAAATGTCAAACATATGACCCGAGGACCAAAACTTCTCCGCTCAGGAGTGGAATCAGGCCTACAGGATGACACTGCCAAGGTTAAAAGATATGAGACAATTACAACTTCTTTTTTTTTTTACATTAAAAGTAATCGCTATTCATGATTTGTCCACTAGTGGCCGTACAGTGGTTAGTGCAGTGACAACATAGTGAGAGAAAGCAGGTCCTGGGTCAGAATCTGGGCAGGGCATTCATGTGTGGAGTTTGCATGTTCTTCCCATACATGCACAGGTTTTCGCCGGGTAATATGGTTTCACCAAACGGTGTATATGACATTTATTCCGGGGGGCCTGTTTACATGGCAAAGACTAGACTGTTTTTGCATTTTTTGTTAAAGAAAATGTCACATTTCGTTGGTAACATAAGCAGGATAGAACTTGAGATTAAGGGTGATTTAAATGACTTTGAACAGACAGGCTGATCCGAGTCTTTTCATAAACTGACAATCTACCGTGATTTCCACACACAACCCTCTCTGGGATTTATGGAGAAAGGTCTGGAAAAAGAGAGAATATCCAGTGAGGAACAGTTCACTGCCACAAAATGTTTTCTTGACGTTGTCAGAACAGAAAACCTGGATGAAGAGGATAGAAATGCATCAATAGCTTCAATAACCTGTCATTACAAAAAAGGTGTCCGCTAACAACAGGAAACTGAAGCTGCAGTTCACACAGGCTCATCAAAACTGGATGACAGATTGGGAAAATGTATGAAAATGGTTCTTTCACTACATTCAGATGGTAGGGTAGAATTTCATTAAGTTGTGGTGTAATGGTGTGAGGGAGATTTTCTCATCATGCTTTGGGTCTTTTACTATCAGCGGAGCATCATTTGAACACCACAGTCTGCCTGAGTGTTGTTGCTGATCGGGTCCATCTTTTTAATACCACACATCTCCTGATGGATAATTCCAGCAGGTGAGCACACAATGTCAAAAAGCTCAAATCATCTAAATCATGCCGATAATTCAATAGACCTACAAGGCCTCCACAATTACCAGATTTTTAACTATAAGAGCACATTTAGATGTCGTCAAGGAAGAGATTCACAACATGAATCTGCAGTGAATGGAGACAGTTCTGATGGTAAAAGGGGCTCCAGCCCACCACGAGAAAGGTATAACTAATTAGTTCTAACTATAATAACGCACGGAGCTTCATCCATTCATCTTGTGATCTGTGTGAATTACATTTATAGTTTTTAAAGGACCAAACAGGAATGTGAGCGTTTGTCTCCCCCTGCTGGAACAGGCAGGTTTGTAGCAGCTACGCCTCGAAACGACACAGCAGTGTGACCAGACTGGTAACCTCCAGCCCAATGACTTCCATTTGCCCCCAAAACCCCAGAAAAACTGTGAGGCTGACCTCTGACCTGATACCACACACTGGGGCGACCTCATTTATCACCTGGATACGGAGTGTTGTGATAAGGGGGGTGGAGGGAGAAAGAGGGGCGCATGTGTGTCTGGGGGGGGTCATTAGTGTGCAGGGCAGTGCCCAGAGTTGGTCGTTCTGGGAGGGGGGGGGGGTGACTTTGCAGGGGGGCGCGTTGGGAAAAAGGTTTTGAAGGTAAAGAAGGCTTTTATGTACGTGTACAAGAGTTACAGACAGAGCGACGCTGTCTGGTTTGATTCTGATTGGCCGGGGGCGCCGGGGATGCAGAGAGGTCACCGAGTCACGGCTGATGAATGTTTTGTGATACTCTGGGTTGGGGGGGGGGTTGGGGTTCTCCAGGGGAGAGGGGCTGCCGCGTGGTGTGGTTTGAATTAGAGACAAATTGACTCAGGTCAACAAAAACTCGTATTAAGTGTTGTCACTGATTCCTCCTGAAATGTACAGACTCATCAACTAAGTGCAGTTTTAATCGCTCATTAAGAGTGCATTCGGGTTTAAAACCTTACTTAACCTTATTTAAGGAAGGTGAGAGGCACCGAGTGTCACGTCAGGCCATTGGAAACCGTTAACATCAGTATGGTCTATGTGCTAGACCAGCTGCAATGGTACCAGAAGACACCAACAGGCACAGGCCTCATTGTCTTTATGGACCAGAGAGCATTTACCAGTGGGCCTCAGTGCTGTTCTCTGATGAAAGTCCATTCACCTCGAGCAGAAATAATGGCCGCCAATGATGTTTGAAATGTCAAGGAGCGTGCTCTGCAGCAGCCCCTGTTGTTACTGGCCATGTCTGTGACGGTGGCGGTGATAGTGTGGGCAGGTGTGTCTAATCAATACAGAACTGCTCTACACTTTGTGAATGTCACAGTGACATGGTTTTGTTTTTGTTTTTTTATCTTCATGGAAAACAATGCTCCAGCTTTTGTTGGTCACATCATGAGTGACCAGTTGCTGGACACTGGTGTACCTCAAATGGAGTGGCCTGTACTTTCTTTTCACCTGGATCCCATAGAAAACCTCTGGGATCAACTCGGAATCCTGTACCCAGAACCTCAACGACCTCATGGCCACGCCTCAAGAAGAATTTGATGCCCTGCCTCAACACACCATAACTTAACTAGTGAACAGCATGAGATGTTGTCAGGCTGTCACTGATGCTCACGGCCACAAGACAAGTTATTGAGACATTGACATTTGTCGTTCTGGCGTTCCCAGCACTGTTGTTGGCTTTTGTTCCTATACATTGTTTGACTGGATGAAATCACCATTGCATGCTTTGACTTAAATGTCCTACTTTAATGATATAATATCAGTGTCGCATGAACTTTTCACATTTTTCATTAATATTCACCTGAAAGCTAAATGCCTAACTTTTTGTGAGGAGTATGTATATTTTTACTGTATATACTCTTTGACACCAAAACCTTTTAAATGGCTTGACAAAATAATGAGCCATAACAGACAATGATTTAAAAAAAAAAGGGGGGGGGGGGGGCTGAATTTGAGTTCCAATAAATCAATTCCCACCTCAAATGATCTGTTAATCAACCAGATAGTGTGCACATTTAGAAACGCTAATAACTCTTGCACGGTTTCAACAGTTTTGAGCAAAAATAAAATAAAAAAGGGGGGGGGGGGGGTTACTTTAACAAGCAGAACATTTTTGAAGTTGAAGGCTCTGAATTACAAATGATGGTGGATTTTACACATGAAACAGCTAATTAGCGATCAAAATGTTTAGTCACAGTTTACTAATTGCGATTTAATAGCTGGATGATCAATTAAAACAAAGAATATCTTACCTTGTGACGCCTGCAGGAATCCTAATGACGAAATTGTGGAGTAGTTGGTTCATCAAAACTTCAGCCAGCTCTGTCGATTTGTGCATTAAAGTTCAGTCTGTGTTTGATCAGCTGACCTGCAAAGTCAAAGGAGCACAATGCAAAGGCACGTATTGAAAATGGCTGAACACCAGTGGCGGCTGGTGCTAAATTTCTTAGGTGGGGCTCTTCATTATTATTCCATTTCAGCCAATGGTAACTTTATTTAAATGCAGTGCGTTTATAAATCACATTACAACAATCAATTTTTAGATTGAGAGTGGTCTCAATTCTGAAAGTTAGTCTACTTTTAAACAGGTCGTGAATAGAGAGCACTTGACTCTTTTATTGACATTACTTGTAAACAAATACAAGCAGATGCTTCATTAGTCCCTTTTAGAAAATGGATGTGTTTTGGGGCTGGTTTACTTGAAAAGAAAGTTACGCTAAGTTTTGGGAAAACAAAAGACATAAAGTATATTTTCAAACAACACAACAATCTATCTTTCAAAGCATTTTAGAATTCTTTGATAGAAACTTCCAAAAAAAAAATTTGCAAAATATACAGTGTGCTATTTAAGCTCTTAGATTTTTAGCAATTAATAAATAAGAGCCTATCTAAACATTTATCAACAAACACAAACCTGGACACGTTTGCGAAATTCTGAACCCATTTCTGTTTATGGGAATTTTGAAATAACTACACTGGAGAAAGTTGAACGTGAAATGCAGCTTTTCAGCCAAACTTCTCCTTTCAAAAGGGTAAATTAAAAGGGATGTGACAGAGTTAAATCAGAGACTCGCCTATTGTCGACATCTCAACATCTTGTAGAAACACGTGAGAACAAATCGCCATGCAGGTCTGGCCAAGGGTGAGTTAAAAAAAAAAACTCCCCAAGTCGCAGACGTCAAATGATGCTGATTGGTTTAATTTCCTGTCAGTCACTCTGGTGTTCATCAATAATTGGTGAGATCGTTACTAAGCCCCGCCTCCTCGGGGCGGCTTTCTGTAGCGCCCAGGCCTGCTCTCACACACTAGAGAGAGAAATCAATAAATCCTCTTTTATTGAATATTATCTGTAGAAAATGACGGGAATGCAATTCGGGGCCCATTATTAGTTTGGTGGCATGAACATGTTTTGACAGAATTACAGTATATAATATATTTCATTTAAAAAATACCTTCTTGATCCCAGCGAGGGTCTTGCCCTGGCGTCCTCTATTGGCCAGCCGCCACTGCTTGACTGATTCCTTTTTAGGGAAACAGTTTCTCTGCATTAAACTCATTCTATTCATATTCAACCTGATCTACACATGAGAAGCAGATGGCTGCCACAGTACAGGGTTCTTCCTTATGAATCCATATTGGTAACCGACTGGCAATAAGATTTGAACCTGCAAACCTACGAACACAACCAGGTATATTTATTTATTACTGGATTATGTTTTATTCTATCTATGCAGCAACTCTCTATTCAAAACATTTCTTTCCCAAGAGAGAAATAAAGACTCTGAGTATGTTACTCAGAGTCTTTATTTCTCTCTTATACATAATAAATACCGCTGCTGACTTATAGAGCTGCTCTAATCCTGAAACATCATTAAATAATCCAGGACAATATGGTTCTCTGGTAGAGAAGAGCACATTCTTTGGTGACTTTATGAGTGAATGGAATACTTTAGCCAAAACCTGTAAGGAGCAGTAATGGCCACCTGAGGGCGCTACACGACCATATGTTTGAAGTCCACTGTGTTAGATCTAACGCCTGGGCATGAACCTGAAAACAATGCAGCCAACTGTTTGGGGCAGGAACACAAATCTGGCAGCACTCAACGCAAACAAAAGTGGCTAATCATCTTACTTCCTCCGCACTTTAGTGGATCAATCAGTGATAAAAAGCTCAATCTCCGGATTCGTTTACTTCACAAAGGCAATAATCAGATACTACAGAGAGGTGTGATGGATAACACCAAGGTCCTCCAGTGAATCAAGACAGATAAAATAGGAAATATACTTCTTCTGAGGATATGTGGACTAAAGCAGAGGGAAATTGTGTGTAATTTATCCGTGATTCAAATTAGTACATACCAATTGCCAATTATATGTGGCAAGAATGTTATTCCTGCATGCACAATTATAAATAATGTATCTAATGAGAGTTACCAACTCACACTATTATGTTTAATTTCCTGAGGAGTGCATTTAATAACCACACAGAGACGTTTTATAGGGGAACAAAGGTGACATGCCTCGCTTTGAAAGCCAGGATCCGGGGAGGGGAATAGTGGAGGAGGGGGGGGGGCTGCATTTATCAAGGAGGGCCCCACGGCGCGGCGCGCAGCAGCCACCGTGGGCCCTCAACCTAAATGTGGACCTACGTCACCGCTTCCGCCCTGCACTCCCCCTCGTCTTCTCTCCTCTTCTCTCCCTCCCTCCTCCTCCCCCCCTCCCCCGGCGTCGTTGGAGCTGCTCGGCCGCCTGCGATCCAACATGGAGTAGAGAGAGATGGGGCTCTAGCGGGGCCACCCCTCGGTAACAACAGCGACGACGCGCTTTTTACGCACAAACTGGAAGCGGAGTCGTCGGTGAAAACATGCGCCATAGGACTTAAAAACGGAACGTGTGCCTTTGTGGATCCGTGTGTGTGTTTGCGTGCGTGTGTTTGGGTAAGGAGAGAAGCGGGGGGAGTGAGAAGACAAGAGCTGGATACGGCTACTAAACAGTCTGTATGTGCGACTTAATCTGATGGGGGTCTTGAAGTTGTAGACAAACTGGGGGTTTGTTGTTCGCGTTCCGGAGGACACGGAGCGGCTGCGGGGGCAGGAGAGTGAAAATTAAAAGGGGAAAAAGAAGAAGAAGAAGAAGACGGAGGCGCAGCCAGTCGAGGGCAAAGCCAAAGAGCCGACACTCGCACAAAGGCGCAGGGGGGATTTATGCGGAATTGGAGACCGAATCGGAGGAGCCGCGGTGGAAGAATGACGAGCGAAAAGTATGCAACCGCCGTGACCCATTACCTGAGGTGAAACGAGAAAATGATAGAAGAAACACACCCGAACGAGTGAGTATACTGTCAAAAAGATTTTTCTTTACGCTTCTCCCTCTGCGCCTACAAGTTGGGGATGATTGAGGCAAAACTTGGAAGAATGTGCAGCTTCCCCTTTGCTCTTTTTTTCATGTATGATTTGTGAACATTTGTTATAATAATCCCATCTACTTGATCGTGTTAGGCTTTACTATACTGCTGCTTGTGGAGCAATGCATTGGCAGTGCTGGTGGAGAGAAGAGGGCTTTTTTTAGGGCCCCCACCTCGGTGTGGACTAGTCTTTAGAGAAGGCAAAAAGAGAAAGAAGAGGGGGGGAGGAGGAGGAGGAGGGGAATAAGCGTGGGTGGATCGGAAACATTTTCTGAAAGGATCTGAAGCGAGCGAGGCCCTGTTGCAGCGTAACTTAGAAACTCAAACACGCCCAGAAGTTCCACCTTTTCTAAACACGCAAACAGCGGGGGAGCGCACGCACCTTTTGTTTGTGGGAGAGAAAGAACAGACCCGACGGCGTTTATTTCACCTCGTTATTTGGCCACATCTGTGTGTCTGTGTATGCGCGCGCGCGCGCGTGTGTGTGTGTTTGCTTTCCGCCGAAGGGGGAAGTCTCACAGGATATGAGATATCCGATATGCCTCATCCGCCATCTCTTTCTCAATCGCCCTCATTTGCATAGCCTACCGCACTCCATTCATAAAAAAAAAAAAAAATACCGATTGTAAACGACGACTTGCCCCGAGAAAGAAATCCACGTCTGTTTCTCTTTGACTTGAGGATCTTTCCGCGTGTGTCTGCGCGCTACGATCCGGCGTTTGGAGCCGCTGATCGGGCTTTTGCCGCTAACATCGAGCGGTGTGTGTCGGAAGGCCCGCAGACTGTTTATGTGGCTCCGAACGGGCCTGAGTGTTCTCCCGGATGTGTGAATAGAAAATTCGATTTCCCAGTAGCAGTACGTGCACTCGCGTGCCAAATCCGTACACGTATAACCACGCATGTTTGAAGTGTGAGCCCCGGAGGAGCATCTGCCCGGGCTCGGTGAGACTACCCGCCTCGCGGTGGGGGTGGAAGGGCGAAGGGCACCGGAGGGGATGTTTGCGCTGCGGTGGCGTGGCGCCGGCTCATTCATAAAAGCCCTCTAACCTTCAGCGCGTCCCCCATTCATGTCTGCTTGCCGCACGCTAGGTACTGCCTTTTCGCCTGGCTCAGGTGGGGACGACCTGTCCTGCACCGACCCAGTCTCAACACGAGTCACATTCATTCACGTCCCTGCTTCCGGTTGCCTGCTGTTGCACTCAAAGCAAATATGTGACTATAATCCTAAGATTACCTCGTGAGAGAAATGAGTCGAAGATATTTACTTTGAAATTGCAGCCATCAAGTCTAGCAGCTATCTATAGTCTTCTCTTCCTTATTAACATTTTTAATGAAAGTGTATTTAAATGGCAGCAGTAACAACATGCTGCTCTCAAGGCAGGTTTACAGAGATAAACCCAACTTGAGCAGGCCAGAGTGGACAGGAAGGACTCTTTTTAACAAAGTAAAAACCACTGCAGAACCAGACTCCAACCTGGTGCCTTTCTATAGATTCGCTAGGCTCACATTTTAATGTTATTCACAGTACTATGTCCCCGATTTTCTTTTTGTACCAATCGTCTTGCCTTTGTCCTCATATCGATCATGAAAAAAACCTACATTTATATATTATGAAATAGTTCAAACTATTACAAATCATTTCTAGGACTTTGTGTATATTTGTTCCCCATAAAGTAAATCAACAACGGTACTCTCATGGGCTCTGCATATATCTAAAATACAAACTATTTGGTCAACTAGTAAACATTTCAGGCATTACTACTAATAATGATGCATGCGAGAAATATTTCATTATAATTTTTTGGGAGGATAATTGACAACTCTTACTCACAGCTTCTGAATTGAATTGTGACACACCTGAACTTTACATCTATTCCATTTTGGGGTTTTCTTTTGTCTCATAAACATTTTAAGAATTGTTAATATCTAAATTTGATTTCTTTGGCATATCTGTCTTTTTATTTGTGTCATTTCTAAAGTCAAATTAAATCTGCATTGTTTATTCACTGATACAGACAAAAAATCAGGGATGCAAACACTGCCATCATTCAATGTCGGCATTTTTCCTTCACTACAGTATTTTTACTAGTGAGTCCAGTAATGCAACAGCTACATTAAATGAGACATTTTTTGTCGTTGTATAAAAAGCCAGTGAGACCGGATCTAACAGGCATCGAGACAGAAATGATCACACTTGCTATCACAACTAATAAATTAGAAAGAAAGGACAACATAAGTCACATCTTTTAATGCCACTGTGGCATGTGTTTACTAGTGATCCACTTTCCCCCAGAGCAACCAAGTATAAACTGAAGAATACTGGCGTGATGTGTGAAATGTAGAAATTGTAAAAAGCTTTGCTGACTTTATCACAGATATTCGGCGATTTCCAAACCTTGCAACCGACTCTGATGCCTGAGGTGTTTAAGGGTTTAAAATTAACAAATCATCTTCCACAAATTAATTACACGTCATCTTTTTAACAATGAAAATGTCCTGAAATCATCAAAAGCAGAAGGCGTGATATCACACTAGAGATTCTTTTCTAAAAATGTTTACGGCGGACGTAAATTTCTCTTTTGCGGTCAAGTAGACGGATATCTGTAAACGTCATTGGTCCTGATTATTTCTTTCTATGTCACGTCTATACAGGTAACCAAGTGTTGCTCCACAGCTAATCATTTTCACCAGATACATTTTCCATTTTAAACTATAGCACAGTTTTTGATTTAATCAAACCATTGTGATGTGAATGCATAAAACGCTCTGACTTAGCGTTGCTCATATTTCTGTTGCTTGCTGTGGTACTTTGTGTATTTTCTATCCTGCATTAAATTTTGCTATTTATTCCTCAGATGCGGGTCTACGCAAACTGAAAGCCTTTATTTATATGACTTATTTGTTGAAAAGATTTTAATTATCTTATTGGGGGGGGGGGGGACTCCAGTTATGTGTCAGTGTGAGTGTTGTGGTTTTGTTATCGGAATTGAAGGCTGTCGTAAGATTAAGGTACAGTCGGCAAATAAAGACGCACCTTAAAATCTTTTGTGGTGTGTTTAGAAGGCACAGAAGCCTTTTTCACAACCCTCACAGCCTCTTTCATGACATCAGATGTTTTTTTGTTTTTTTTTTTTAAGCCTTTGCCACTTCAGTTTGTGTTGTCGTCTCTGAGGCCACCTTTTAATGTCTCACCTGATCAGCGGAACAATCGGACTCGACGTGTCTGTTTAAAATTGGCGACTGATTCATTTAGAGATGCAAAAAGCATTGAAGTGGTGTTTTGTGCGAGCCCCATTTTCGGCCATGTGATCGGAGCTAAACTATAACCACAGCTATCATATCCTCATTTTGGAGGATGTGTCTCGTTGGCCTGTCCCTCCGAGGACATTTATTACCTTTTATAGAAGTAGAAGCTCTCCCTCGCACAGAGATTCACCACGTGAGCAGGGGATGTATCGATCCGCCGCGAGCTGCTGCAGGGTCAGCATGTGCACAGTCAGTATTGGACAGGAGAGGCCCGGTGACATTCAGCTAAGGTCAACGTAGAGTCGAAATATAATCCATCCCCGGACAAAAAGCACTCATCAATTGGCAAACCCAGCAGTGAGGCGTTCGCAGGTCTGTGTGTTCCCCCAAGGAGACTGTTCTGTTCCTCATGCGTACTTTCTCTTTTTCTTTTTTTTTCCCTACGTTGGCAGCCTTTGATAGTGAGACTATGATAAACCTGACTGGTGTGAAATTTCAGGGCAGTGGAAAGGCTCCTTCACCAAAACTGCACTGAAGTAGCCAATTGTGTGAACACTTTGCCACCTCTGCATTGAGGATTAAAAAACAACCTCACAATCGCATACATTACTTTTAAAGTAAGTGGAAGTGTTTTGGTTGTTGGCCTTACTTTTGTTTAACTAGCTGTCCTTCTTATATTTTCAACAGTGCAACAAAAGCCTGACTGTGGTGCATTTCTCTCCACGCTGTACGTGTATGTGGGTCGCTTGAGCCCTCAATTGATCCCTGGCATTGCATTCTGGGTAATAAAGGCTGCTTCATCAGTTGATTCGTGTCACTTTTCTATCATTCAGTTGACGGACCAATAATGGACATCAGTTTATCTGGTTTTGCATGTTTGTGCATGTCGGTTGCATTCAGGAACTTCTGCACAGTTTTGTGTACACATAGTGCCAGTAACAACATATTTTTTCTCAAAACGGCAACCAAAAGAACAGTTAAGAGGGAAAAACAACCTTTCAAAGTAAAAAAAAAAAAAAAAAAAACTAGATTCAAAGGTGAATAAAAGAGCAACCTACAATAAAATGAAAAACCAAACACTGAAACATACAGTTTTTAACAATAACAGAATTCTAAAATGGAAAAACAGGGTAACATTGACTGACTAGAGATTGTTAGTTATTAACTATTAGTTATTAATTATACATGAACTGAGATTAGTTGTGGGCCTGCTTGTGTGACTCGCATTTGTGCAAAAATGTGACTTCACTGACAATTTATCACAGCAACTTTTTGACACTACAGCATTTAGGAGACATTGCATTAAGACAATCTTTTATTTTTACGGCAACTTGTTCCAGGGCACGCTGATGAGCTCAGGCACATCAGATAATGAACTTTCAGCTCGAGAGACGGAGAAATCTGCAGGAATGTACAGAGGGAGTGAGGAGAGAGAGCGCAGACTGCAGGAGAGACACACAAACCTAACAGCATGCAACGGAGTGGAGAAGCACACTGTAGTAAATGGAGTCTCAAAGCTTTAAAATGTCTATCGGCTTGACAGAAATAAATGGCGCACGAGTGCGCGTCGACTTGAGTCAGCCTGAATTAAACCTTATCAGATCTCAGGAGAGTCTGTGTTTGCCATCTGGACTGAAACTGGGAGTTAAATCCACAAGTAAGAAGCCATAGCCAACAAAAATGTTATTTTCTTTTATACACAGTTGACATGTTGGATTTGCAGCATTGACGATGATATCATGCATTTAGTGCATATAATGCAGAAACGATCTCTTCAGAGAACTGTGATGTTGTATTCAGATTGAATAACATAAAAAGTAAAACTTTTTTGCAAAATTTGCACAATTTCGTCTCGTTAAATAGGATTCGGATGGACGAGAAGTCATCATAAAATATGACGTGTGCCAGTGATTCCATTACTCATGATGAGGTTGTGGCATTCAAACAAATGTATTTAGCAATGGAGGTGTTGTCGGCGCCTGCAGTTTTCCAACAAAAAGTGGATAAAACATGTTTTTAGTAAAACTGAGACCATTGTCTTCACAACAACAACAAAAAGTCTGGAACAGAGAACATTGACAGTATGTCCACAAATGAACTCACTTTGCAGACCTTTGTCATTTTCTCACTCTGTACCATACACACACACACGCGCACGCGCGCGCGCATCATGTGGAACAGATCCTTTTTCACAGTGTTTCCTGTGTTTTACAGAGAAGCTCATCACTGGTTGCTATCCGGAGCCTTTATATAATGGCCTGAGCTGTTTATATCGAGAGACCAAACAATGGAGCCAGATTGTTTGCCTGTTTTTTTACTAATCTCTGCTCATCAGCTGACTGGATGACCAAGATTATAATAGCTTGGGTTTTCATTCACTTCACTGTGTGCTTCCCTCTTGTCACACCATGCATACAACGATCCACCAGGCGTCTTACAAAAAAAAAAAACTCTTCCCAGCTCCTCTGTGAATAAACTCGGTGAACTTTCATTCCTTTGGTGATCAGTTCAGGTTTATGCTTTAGGAAAGAAAAAAAATGCACTTGCATTAGTGTACTGTATGTACTGATGCAGATTGATAATGGTGTGCTGGATGTTTTGTTCTGGCTGATTTGCCTTTGTAGGACATCCAAAAAAATAATGGAGAAACTATCTGTTCTCCTCCTTCTGAGGTCAGGTTTCTCCATGTAGGACAGCTAAAGGAAGGAGGATCATTTTGTAAAGTCTGATGACTCATCCGGGGAACACCATTTTAAACGGCATTGTTGTGCAAGCTTAAGAGGTTATTTGTGTATCATTGGAGTCGGCCTCAGATCGTTCCCGTGCTGGATTACATGTCGTCACTCCTGTGAAGCCTCAGATCACGAACAAGTTCACAAGCATTAAAAAAAAGAAAGTTGCTCCACTTTCGTATTAAAATTTAAAAGCAGAGATTCAGTCATTTTTCTTCATGCTCACATGGATCCTTTTTCGTTTGTAGCGAAAAGCAAATCCTGCAAACATGTCTTAAGTCAAGACTACATCTCCCATAAAATCTCAATTTGAATTATTGCAGCCCATCATGTGCAGCAGTAAATATTGCATATCAACATACTTATGAAGGGGAATCCCTGACAAAACAAAAGTGCTCATTATTTTCAGTTGCGTTGGAGCCCTGGAGCTCTACAACAGGAAGCCCAGTTACAAGATAAACCATCTGACAGTTTATTCAAATGAGGGCCACCTAATCAAACACACCTAAGTCGACAGCGTGGCGGATATTGGCTAGAGATGCAAGGCGCATTAGAAAGCCACCCTTCATCGCTTACGGTTGACCCGGAGCGGTAAATCTAACGATGCATTGGTGGCTGCGGGGCATTACAGCCGGGGCTCGGTGGCATTCTCAGTTACTTCTAAGAGGTTTAAAGACAATCAGCTTAGTTTCTGTGAGGTTCATAATTAGATGGAGGACTTGTAGAGTCGATTCGGGGTTGTTGGAGTACAGTGACACCGTGCCATGTTTGAGCTGCCATTTTCAGGCATTTCTTTGTTCATACACAGCAGGAGGATAATATGCCTCTAGAGTATCACATCTCTGAGCAGCCTTGCAAAACCATGAATTGACAGTTAATCAAATTCTCAAATATTGCTTGTAGAGCGCCTTACATACAGGCTAGCACAGTGTAAAGTGTTTCACCAATGACCGGACAAAACATAGGACACAACTTTGATTTTCTGTAAAGATTTACCCAACATCGGCCCAGTTTACATGAAAACAATCAACTGGAAACAGTTTTAGTTTGAGAAACGATCATCATACAAACAAAATATGAAAATGCCGTAGTTGCATGCCAGGCCACTAGTTGGTGCTGTGTTTGCGTAGTACCACCATGCATGCAAAGACTGTGAACATTCAAGCTTCCTTTTTTAATTAGTCGTGTAGACCCCTTCAGTATCTGGTGTAACTAAATGATGGTGTAGTAATTGTGAACATTGTTAATCCAATGAGAGAGCGGCACAGCCACTGTGGAAACAAACGTTATTGTCAAGCTACTTGCACATGTGCAGGAAAAACTATTCAACCAAACCCGGTTAAAACCCTTTCAAAAGCCTTCAGACAGTTTCTTTTTGAATTTACCACAAGTCTACCCTTTGCAGCAACAGTCTATCAAAGTATTTATGAAAACTGGCCCGGATGCCTGCATAGATGGTGTTTCATATGCAAATCATCAATAATTACTGAAATATCTTTCACAAGAGCAATGACTTAAAATCAACAAATTGCTAAATTGAAGAAAGCACACCTTTTCACTTCATTTAGCGGTTGAGACAAGCAAAAACATGCACTTATACTTTTTCTACATCGTTTTTCACTTATTTTACAAAAGATACACAACATGGACAGAAAAGAAACACAAACCTCATTTGTTGAAAACTAGTTGAACCATGTCATCCTTTCTATTTATAATGGACTTAGCACCGTCGAAAATAGATCAACAAAGTTAAATATTATCATCATATTTCAGGCTGCTTTGGAAATCTCAGATGTGGAGGTTGGATTCCTCTTTGTGTGGAGCAGTATGAGCCCGCTAAATCAGAAAAAACGAATTACAAAATATGGACATGTATATATATATATATATAATACGCTTTGATTCCATGTTTTATTTTTTGTCTGATTTATAAAGACTGAGCACATTGGCTTCGAACAAAGCGATCGATAACCATGAATAGTTCCCGACCCGCGTCGTGATTGGTCAGCCGGCTATGGGATGTTATCCTGCACATACTAGTGACCTCCCTCACGTCAACTGACACACTCGCACTCATTCACACCAGCAGCCGCGCGCTGCCCGGACATGTGAGCGCTCCATATAACTGCAGCTGATTGACAGAAAGCCGATCAAACCTCCCCTCAGGACCCCCTTGCCGTCAATAGCTGTGAATGAACTCTCTTCAACCCTCCTCCCCCCCTCTATCTCTCCCTCTTTCTACCTCCCCTCCGTCTCCCTGTCGACGAAAGCCAGAAAACAATGAAAAGAACAGACGCAGCATTGTGAGATAATTCCCTTTACTGTATGAGTTAGATGTGCTTATTATTGACAGTGTGGCTCACAGAGATGGGCTCCTTTAACCATTGGGGATCCCTCTAAACTTTAGAGAAATCTTTACACAGTCTAAAGATTTAATTCTCACTATACGGGGTCCAAACTGTGACCAAGCACTTCTATTATGCCTTCTAATTTAATGAGAGGAACGAGGCCAGGCCATTTTATTTGTGTAAAACACTTTTTTAATGAGGAAATTTAAACTGCAACAACATTGAATAGCAACAAACCTCAATTTTATAACAACAGCATGCATTTGAAGTTAACTTGAGTGTGAGTTTGTGTGTGTGTTTCTGTATGTGTATATCTCTACTTTGATAAAACAATACAAAATGGATGTATGGACGTAAACGCATCCTAAGAGTTAAAGAGGAAGTGCAGCTTGAAATGAGCGATTGCTCGATGAAAGGTCTTCATCTTGTTTTAAAGGTACTCTGCTGTTGGAGCCATCCTGCAGGTTTCTGGGACTTTGTTCCACATATTTGGTGCATGAAAACTAAAGTCGGCTTCTGCATGTTTGGCTCTGCCTTTTAAAAACAGAAAGCAGGTTGGATCCAGATGACCAGACGAGTCTGGATTGTTCATAAACAGAAAGATTCAAATTTATACGGGGTCTGAACCACTCGGAGCGTTGTCTGCTCTACCCGTCAAAGTCTTTTGAAGTCATTTCTACTGATGTGGTTTATCTTTTTGGTGTTTGACGACTCGAGCAGCAGTTTACTGAACATACACTTGAATCAATCGTTTCTCTCAATCGTCTTGAGACATCAGTTCTTTACTTCTTGCTGTATTCTTTCGATTATAGTAATCTCTCATTGCCTTTATATGGCTCATCAGGTCAGACTACGTGACTACAGCAAGGTTTCTGCTTTTTAACCTCAAAGATTGAAGATCACTCGTAAACCTTTGTGGAGCTGAAGGTGGTTCAGTACACTCAGTGTTTGTACTGGACTGTGTCCTCCTGGTGAAAGACTGACGTAAATATCTGTGTTTTGTTGTTATCCATAATGTGAGCCAGTGAGAACATGTACTAGTTAAAGAGTAGTGGGCCCGCGATAGAACCTTGGGGAAGTGTACGTCCCAGAGTTTACCTATTGTCACTGTTTGTTTGTTTTATTTTAGAAATAATATAAACCAGTTTAATACTGTGCCAAAAAAGGCTCTGCCAGTGTTCCTGTTGGTTTATCAATATGTCAAGATCAACAGTAACATCAACTATCACCATGATTTAAATTTTCATTAAAAACTGCACATCTATGGGATAAGTTAATGAAATAAACATGCCAGCATTCAGTAGATACTTTCCTTATTAAAACGCCTTTAGTTATGTGGTTATTACAACTGATATCTGGTTGGAATGTGGTTAGAATAACATTCCTGTTCTCACCAAATGAGAAAGTAATAAACTGTTTCTTTCTTCGAACTGTCACACGGGAATGAGCCATGATGACATGCCACCATGTGAAGTTTTCAATGTCTCGCCAGACTTTTGATACATCATATATTTGAGCCCACACGCTTGATCAGTTCCTCTTCTTTGTTCCCCCTCAGCAGCGTGATGATCCACAACAGAAACACGTACATAACGTATTTGGACGGTGCCCACTGACTTGCATCCTCTGTAGTTGTAATGTTGTGCAATGACAACTATTTTCATTCTTGGCCTTTCTGTATTTATTCCTGGAGAAAATCTCATAAAAGGAAATTTGACCCAGGCAGAATTAACCAATAGATTAGTCGGGTAAACCTTAACTTGCTTTAAGACACTGAACCAAAAACGGCTCCCTGTGGAGGTCGAGCATCTTGAATAGCAGCTCTCAACATTGTGTGTGAGTGAATTGGTGAATCTGGTAAAGAACATGGGAAGTGGAAGTAAGGCCCATTTATATATGTTAACACAGTCTTAAAGTGACATTTCTGATGATATGATGCAGGATTGTGTTGAGGTTTTAGATTCTCAATTTACATTTGATATTAGCTGTCGTATGTTGTTACAGAAAAGTTAGATTCTCCAGATTTTCTTTTTTGTTTTACTTTTTAGGCAAAAAAAGGAGAAAAATTTAAAAACCTTTTCACTTTAGTAAAAAAAAAAAAAATCAGTTTAGTGAAAGCAGTCAGAATTACTCCAATTACAGCAAACAAATCATAGATTCTCATATTAAATCGGCTGTTTTAGCACTAAATGTGACATCAGTCCTGTCTTCGCTTTGCTTTTGGAGAGTCAAACTGCTGACAAACTGTCGGTGCATCAAAAACACAAACCAATAATGAAGTGGTTTTGATTGTGAAGCGCCTCTCAGTCACTTCCTGCTGTCTGCTGACAGAGCATATGCTGCGTGTGTGTGCATGTGCGTGTGTGTGGAGGTGGTGTGTGGGTGGGTGGGTGAGTGAGTGAGTGGGTGGATGTGTGTGTGGCTGTACAGAGGCGCGGCCAGTCATTCCTTATCAGAGGAAGTATAGCCACCCTTATCACACATGGCTGGGCTGCCCTCACTGGCTCTTTTATCTGACACACATGAGCTGGATTCCAGACCTGATAACCATTCTGACCCCTTCGCCCCCCCCCCCCCCCACTGTTATATTGCAATGTTGTTTGACACACAGACCACATCAGGGATTCTCAGGGTCCGGCACACTGTCATATTTTGCTCTTAATGTATGTAATTAAAACTCTTTTTATTCGACATATCAATCAATTTGGAGGTCAAATATGATAAATAATAAGAAAGCCTGACATTTACCAATCATAATGTATTATCTTCTGCACCTATGTGCTCCACCATACTCCTTGTGTACTTACATAGAGGTGTTTATAATCTTATTGAATGAAGTGCATAAAGTAATTACTTTAGAGGTCACTGTTTCTCATTTGGTAGAGCACGTCGTCTTCAGTTCAAAAGGTCGGTGGTTCAATTCTCCATCTCCCAAGTGTCAAAGTGTCATTGGTCCCAGTGGATCGAGCTCCTTGCATGGCAGCCGTCAATGTATTGACGGATGCGATGACGAGTGTAAAGAACTTTGAGATGCAGAAAAACGCAAAATATTGTTAAGTCCATTTACTGTTTTAGACAGAGCAGTACAAAATCAACAGATTATTCTTTAATTCTACTCTGTAGGAGATGATTCTCATATTAACCGGTTTTCTAGCTGCTGGACGATTAAATGTGATCTCAAGACTTCAAAACTGAGGAATACAGCTTTGTGCCGAGTTGCTGATTGTATCCCTGACCTCCAGGACTACTGCAGTCTGACTACTCATATCTTTAAGATGAACTTCTCAGTAGGGCGGTATAATAGCAGCTAATCATGAGATATGCAATCATTTTGTGGAGTACTGCGATCCTGATGTGCCTTGCTACAAATAAACATTTGAATATAACATTTAAATAACGACGCTCTTTCTTTTGTTGGACATTGATATCACACATGATATATCACACAGCCCTATTTCTCAGTGCCATCAAAAAGACACCGTGATTTTGTAGCTGTAACGAAAGTTCGTAGAAAAAAGGAGTATAAGCACCCACTCATTGAACATTTTTCCAAGTACAGCCATATAACTAAAATCAATCCAGTCAAGCTATAAAAGAGTTGACGCTAGAATTAACATTATACCTCCATGGCAATGCTGTCAAAATACTGCTCTACTTTCATGATGTGTATCTGAAAATTTGGCGGCCTTATTGAAACCACACATGCACAGTGAGAGTAGAAAGACGGGTAAGAGTGTGTGTGCAAGTATAGTTTGTTTGCAGGTTCCACATCAATAACAACCCATTGGTCTACAATAATTACTTCTCAGAAGTTGGACTCAAAAATGATGTCATGCACAAGATTCAAAATATTCTTTGACGTATGTGACCAGTGATGCACTGGCCATATAACGGGTCTTCGCCTGCTAAATGCTGCATACTTGTTTGCAACCAAGGAGCCAAGACTCTTTCAGAACACATGAAACTCTTTAATAAAAGGTTTTTTTTTTATATTTAGAGTATTTTACCACTTCTCGCAGTCTCAAGGTACTTGACACAATCATCATATTCACTCATTCTACACAATCCAGTGGCAAATGGTTCCAACGCAAGGTGCTCTCACATAGTTTGGAGTCTCTTGGGGTTTGGAAAAATTCATGAAGGACAATTTGACACGTGGCAATTTGCACGACTGAACCACAGAATTCAACTTTGGTATTGGAAAATAATCTGCTTCACATACTGGATCACAATCACCTCATTTATGTTTGAATTCCCTCACAATTATAACATTAATTGCTTATCTCAGTATTCATCATATAGGTTTAACAGACGCAAACGTATTATTTTACTTTGTTTATGTTTAAGTCGACGTGCAATCACATCAGCTTAGGTCCTTTCTGTGTAATACCCATTAGTGCATTATTACAGAATTAGATTTTGGGGCAAAGGGGCCAAAACATGTTACTGCAGATTTAATTAGTATGAGTGTAATAATAAATTCTTAAATAAAAAGTCTAGAAGTTGTATTTCTGTGGAAGCGGAGCAGCTCCAAGCTGCTGTATCTCTGCTGCTGTGTGTGTGTGTCGGTGAGGAGAAGGCAGTGGCTGCAGTACACACCGTCAAACTGTTGGTATGTTTGCTCACCAAGCTGTAGGGTTGGTTGCTGTGAGTAAGTGTCACGATACCTCGGCACTGCAACTCAAACACAAAAACGATTGGCCCACGACTGCAGTATAACAACGCTCCCAAGTTGCAGAAGGCAGACACACCCTGCACCTTTGACCTGATATCAAATTAGAGACGGCCGTGATACATGAATGACCTGCCTGTTGCTTACCGGTGTGTGTGTGTGTGTGTGTGTCTGTTCGTGCGTGGGGGGGGGGGGGGGGGTGTTGAGCTTCACCCTCTATCTTCCTTCTCAACTGAGTCATCGCTCAGCTTTTGACGCAGCACTTCGACATCCTTATCCCACCCAGCAGAGACCTTACAACGTGTGCAGAGCCAAAGATTGTGTGCAGGATGTGATTATAAATAGTGCATCAACCACCTTTTTATTTTCTCAAACTGGGCGTCACGGTGCCTTTTCAAGCTCCAGTACCTCGTGCAACATTCGTGTGGACTGAATTAGATTCGCAGTTCCCAAATCTGTGTGTGTGTCTGTGTGTGTCTGTCTGTCTGTGTCTGTGTGTGTCTGTGAGCGTTTGTGCCAGAATGTGTGGTCACTCCCAAGTGTATTAAAGTAGCACGTTGCTGCTGGTTGTGGCCGTTTATGTATTCCGACCACAGATTACAGGGCCTGTCGGCAGACGGGGCTCTAAACACGGGTCACAAGACAGCCCAAAATGTGACAAGTTCATCTCAGAGAGCCGATAGCTGGTATCGTGTATCTTAAAGCACATGTGCTTATATAGCTCAGAATTTGGTGTTATTTCTGTATGTGGGTGGCCTGGATGTGCGGTTCCGTATGTGAATGTGTCATACATGTGTTTGAGTCATGTTCAACCGCTGTGGTGCTTTCATATGAAAGCAGTGGTGGGTTTTGGATTTTCAAAGAAAAAAAAACTAAACATTGTAGAGTTTTCAGAGCTGCTGGGAAGGCGGGACTCCACATTACCTCAACATCCCATTGAAAACACAACCTCCATATAAATCAGGAATATGGTACATTATCTTTTCATTACAGCTGTTGACATGAGCAGACGTTTTATTCATAGCACACAGTTGGTCAATTTTATATACAAAATGAGGTTCATTTCTAATACAAGCTCTAAATTACCCATATCTATAAACATATTAAATCCAAAATTTGCACTTCTGCACTTTTTCAAGATAACTGTTAAATGTTTGACGCACTGGTGAATCTTGTCTGGGTTTGGATGATCGTACTGAGAATGATCAGGGGTATGTAGACACAAAATTCTCTGTTTCTCAACTGTCTGCTGACTTTTGAATTTTCTAGAACTAGAAGTTAAATTATTTGCTGCTACTCGACTGTTTGCGTTGAAATCTTTCCAACTTGTCAGAAACGGCAGGCATGACTTAACAATTCGGATCAGGAGGAAGGAATCAAAGTAGACATCATTCCCTCCGCCCCAAAAAAGCAGACTGACATGAGGGTGTCAGAATCATTAAGCTTTAGTGGATTCAAACGGTAACCGACCATTTCAAACTGCACTTTTCTCACAATTGGTTGTTTTTAGAGCATTTCTAATTATAAAAGAAAATATCTGCATATTTGGCATTTTTTGTTGTCAATATTACATTTCTAAATAAAACCAACCTATAAACAAATACACACAACAGCCAGAAAGGTCATGAATAAATATTGGCGGGCTTCACTCTACAGTCTATTTGTTAGATCCACCTTACTAGGAGCAGGTTGGACCCCCTTTTACATTAGTTCTTAGAAAAAGAAGTTCTGGAAACATCACGGATTTTGACATGACAATGTTACACTGCTTCTGCAGATTTATCTGCTTCACATGCACAAAGTGAATGTCCTGTTCCACCACAACCCAAAGATGCTCTATTGGATTGGGATCTGGTGACAGTGGAGGTGCCGGTTATCTTATTGACCCGGGAGCATTAACACCAGAGCTATACTGCGAGGGAGAATCTGTAGAAACGTGGCGGTAAAATGCTGCACATCGAGAAAATTCACTGTATCTGGTACAGCAGCGTCATAAAGATGGGATGTTGAAGTGTGATCCTTTTTAAGTGTTGATCAAAATATTGAATTGAAACTTAAATAAACTTAAAATCACATTGGCTTTGCACTAAAATGAGAGAATGTTGGTTTAAAGTTCCAACTGGGCTGTGTGACTCTGGATGAGGTTAGACCCACAGGCCTCCATCGAGAATTGGCTAACAGTAAAGTTAACTACAGTAGCTGTGACACTTTAACATTTTCTCAGTCGTACGCCATGTCGATATAAAGTTACATTTATTCATTAATTCAAAACGCATAGTTACAAGCGGCCTGCCGACCCTTTTATATTCATTTTAAATGTTGGAGCCTCTCACACGTAACTCGTTTGCTAGGCTGGAACGTCCACCATCGTGACTTAGAGGAAATAAAAATAGGCCATTGACAGCTCTATTTTCAATTCCTATTATTTACTTTGTTGCTTTTCAAGTTTCCCACGTGGTGAAGCAGAACCTGAATTACTTTTTCGTCGACGCCCGTTGCGGTTTGACACGACAAAAACGGCACAACCAAAGCTTGCAGCCTGCCAGTGACAATACAGGATCTGTTGGCGTCTTAATTTAGTCCCGAGTGTTTGACGGCACTTCCAAAGCAGATGTCGCCTTGTGTGCCTTTTAATGCGCTAACACAACAAACCTTCCAATGTCTGAATGGAGAGGCCTCGTTTGATGGAGTGTGTGTTGGAGACACAGGCGCAATCCCTGTGGGTGAATCTGCGGTTGCTGTCTCTGCTGTACGGGCTGTTTGTCTGCTGTCACCCAGTCAGTCGGTCTGTCATTCAGGCAGTTTTATGAATGTGTGTGGGCGGGAGCTGGTGAACCAGTTTTACCACCTGTGTGTGTGTGTGTGTGTGTGTGTGTGTGTGTGTGTGTGTGTGTGTGTGTGTGTGTGTGTGTGTGTGTGTGTGTGTGTGTGTGTGTGTGTGTGTGTGTGTGTGTGTGTGTGTGTGTGTGTGTGTGTGTGTGTGTGTGTGTGTGTGTGTGTGTGTGTGTGTGTGTGTGTGTGTGTGTGTGTGTGTGTGTGTGTGTGTGTCCATGGAACTGTCTGTAAGCTAATTATATAACAACACCCCTCTCCTTCACTCCCACTCGGCCTCCCTTTCTTCTTTCAATGTTTTTCTCTCCTCCATTCATACACACACACACACACACACACACACACACACACACACACACACCCGCGCAAACACACAAAGGTACATCCTGTTATTGTCAGATCATTCATGTGGATTGGGCCCGTGCTCATTGTGTCCCTGTGAGGGCGGTGGCTTTCATGCTAATGCTCCAGAATGTCTCGGTATTCTGCCGTCGTCCTGCTGTGGATTGTCTCCTCTCTGCCTTTTTGCCATCCATTGTCTTGCGCGGCCGTACAGACTAAACTGTAGCTGCACTATCTGTCACTGTGCAGGATTTGTGTCCAATAGAGGCTCCAGTCTGCTTTCCGCTCATCTGAATGGTGTGTTGTTACAATAAGATGACTCCTTGGCTCATTGTTGTTCGAGGCTGGAGGCCCGAAGGTTGACATGGCTTTGGTTATATGCAAAGGTATGATCAATTTGCTTAGGTGTTTCAACATTGTATAACGTTTGTCATTTATTGACGTATTTAGACCCTGTCCACACAGAGGCAGCCTTGTGCTCTTGATCAGACATATAAGGCCGACGTTTACGAGGCCAAAGACGCAAATTTTTTAAATCATCTCCCAGATGGAATAAATCTTAAACATTCAAGTCATAATCCCGCCTCTCTCTTAACCTGCGGTAACCATGACAACCAACAACACCAAAATGGTGGATCGTAGGGGTTGCTACCATGAGCGCTTTGGGGCTTCCACAAAACATTTACACATTTTCTTTTTATTTGTTGCATTTATAATCCAGTGTTGGCCAAAGAAGGATTTCTAGTTCATCGTTGTTCCACACAAAATGCTCTTTTTTTCGCTCATTTGTCTATAATTGCCATTGTATAAAGTTTTATGTGTATGCTTCATGTGTTCTTCTCTGTCACGGCGTTACAGCAACACGACAGGTGTGGTCGAAATACTACGGCGTTTTGGGTGATTTTATGTGTATAAAGAGCTTTTGCGGAATAGAAAAAAAGACAAATGCTGTTAAAACGAACCAAGCTGATACGACTTTGAAACCATATAAGAGCTTTACAGCATCATAAACGGGTTCATTGAGACAACATTGGAAAGGTGACGCACCCTCCTAGCAAGACGGATCCAAAACAGTAGAAACAGTCTTCGATTTATTCAAACCACAATGGAGACAACGTCTCCGTAGTTTTTTTTAATACGACGAGTAGTTATCCAGTCATATGTTCAGCAGTGCGGTGCCCACCTGCCAACCTAGTATTGCCATATGACCAGGAATGGTTTCAGAACCTGATATCATTCGGTTCATGTTCATAAAGTGAAGGGAAATGTCAAAATGTTGCCTCATAGTTACATTTTAACTTTTGCTTTTCCCCTTTTTTTTGTCCTGGTTCTCTTTAAATGCTGTTTATTTAAAGTTCATTTGGTTTTGAATGTACAGCAATGCCGTCATTTCAATAAATTCTTACACTTTTAATAATTCGCCTTGGTGATTGATCTATATAGTGTCTTTTGACACACGTTTCATTGCCAAATTAGAGCTTAAAGAACTCTAAAGTTGCTGTGTTATGGAGACACAAAGTGTTTCAGCTGCTTCCTTAAGGTTCTCGCTTAGAGATCCTCCAGCAGTGAGAATCAAAACTGCAAACTTCTGGTTACAAATGTATTTCCCTGACATCCAGACCATCACTGCTATTGCATTATGAATAAATGGTTCATACATTTTCTTTTAATGGTGAAGCGATACGGCACTTCCACAGGAAAACATAAATTTGTTGTAGGTTAATTTCCTGGTGGTCTTGTGTAACGATCATCTCCCGTCTCCTCTCATGGAGGAAGTTTCCAGTAAGAAACCACTGCCAAGCTGCATTAAAGTCTGTGCGTGTGCGTGTGTGTGTGTGTCTTAATGCTGACTTGTCCTGGTGCAACACCTCCCACACGAGCACAGCAAGGACCAGGCGAAGTCGTGACTTGTGCCGCCCTCTAACAGTCTGCCCGAGTGTGAATTCAGCTCTATAATAAACTGCTGTGGCATTAATGCACATTAAGACAAGTTTTCAGGTTTGTCAGTTTTCACACGCAAGAAGTCTCGATGAAATGTTTGTTTGCTGCTCGAGGAAGACGGCGTGTCCCCGACGGAGATTTTATAGAGTTCAGGAATCTTTTTTTGTCCTCCAGTCAAAATCATCACACACACCTCATAGATTGACTTAAAAAAAAACAAAAAAAAAACGGTTTTATTAATATAAATATATAAGCCACAAGTGGCTACTATAGTTTTTTTTCCTTAGTTTTGGGTTTTACAGTGGAAGGAAGTGGTTGCTTCTCTGGTATTTTGTTGTCCTAAGGGTTGACGATTGAAACGTCCTGTGCTTTTGCCGCTGCTCTCTTTGCTCATCCAAAGTATCACAGCACTGCTTGTTATCGGTAATAAAGGCGAGGTGGCATTGGACAATAATACTGAGGGTTTTGTCAGGGATTGTCACACTTGTGTTTTTTATTATTGGATATTAGTTGGCTGCTTATGCTTGCGATGTGTATAAAGTGTGATGAATTTTAATTGTCTAAAAGCTGTAATCTAAAGATTGAAGTTGCTTCACTTTGCAGCAAGAGGCTTATTCATTTTTGTTACTTGAATATGTAGGATTTATAGTTGACTCCTTACATTTGAGCACAGACATCCTTTTGCTTTTTCTCAATTAAAAGGGATTTTTTTTTGTGTTTTCTTTGAAGTTCAGTCAGGTGATTTTTTTTTTTGGTGTGTTTTTAATTTATAAAATATAACAGTTTGACTCAAAGAAAGTGCCAGTTCAAAAAAAGATATGACCAAGTGCAGCCGTTAGACAATACACTTTAGATAAAAACTCAAAAATTAGAGATTTTATGTTTAAATTATTTTGGTTTTTAACCTGATAACTCAATCGATCCCATAATGCCATGGCTGTGTGTAACGTTCAAACACGACCCCACATCCAGCTTTACCTGGAAGCCAGTATTGAAGATGGATTTGTCTACACTGTGGTGGTCAAATTCACCCGAGTACAAGAGCCAGTTCCAGTCCAGTTTCATGTAAGATGGGCCGGATCAGTAAAATGACAATGTAACGACATAAACAACCACAACTCCAAATTCTATTTTGTTTTAGTGCAAAGAAGTGATCTGTCGTTTACATGATCTACATTCAAGTAACTCCTCCGAGCTGATCGTTAGTACAATCCTATCTGTGTTTAATCAGATTACTTATGCTCCATGTATTTGCAGTTTACTTTTACACGTCTTCATCGATGCCTGTGTGCATGTTTAAAACATGAACTTCTGATATGCCGCCCTGATAATCCCTCTTTCTTCTGTTTGATCCAGTGACAGCTACATCGTGCGTGTGAAAGCGGTGGTGATGACGCGGGACGACTCGAGCGGTGGCTGGCTGGCCCAGGACGGGGGCGCTCTGACCAGGGTGGGGGTGTGCCGCTTCCTGCCGACAGAGCTGACACCCATGTCGGGCTCTGGCAGCTCCCAGTTCCTCATCCGGGGTGAGCGGCTGCGTGACAAACAGGTAAAATGAACACTCAAGCTACAAGTGGTTCATTTCTGGACGGGAGCAGGCGGGGGGAATGACTTCCTGTGTGTGCTGTGTGTCGAACACACAGGTGATCCTGGACTGTCCGCTGAGGAAAGACCTGGTTTACACCATAGCTACGCCCACGTTTCACCACTGGAAGGTGGAGGACAGGAGGTGCGGCCTGTCTTTCCAGAGTCCAGCTGATGCCAGAGCTTTCGACAGGGGGGTACGGAAAGCCATAGAGGACCTGGCTGAAGGTGATTATTCAAAAACGTGCTCAGATAAATCTGATGTAGATGTGAAACATGCCACTCACACTCCAGTCAAACTCAGTGCGAGTATAATATGAAAGCAGCTGCTACAACACACCCTCTAATTACCTCGCATAGTCACATTATGTGTTTTCTGGACAAATCAAAGATTTTTTTTTTTTTCTTGTAACACAAAAGGATTTACATTAAGAAATACTATTTTAATAACCATACAACCGTCCCTCACCAGCCACAATATGTTATTATCTCCAGACTGTGTTGGCAAGAGACAACCGAGAAGGAAACCCATGAGATTATGTACAAAGATAAAATTATAGAACATAGAAATGAATCATGAGAAACAACTAATCACTAAAATGGACCAAAAAGTATTCGGGGGGAAAAAATAAAATGCATAACTGATCCGACAGCACAGATAGAAATGAACGACGGTAGATGGATGAATGCAACTTAAAAATGTAACACAATGAAATCATTGTGTTACATAAATCAGAGGACTTTTCCATCCATGTTAATAAATGTACTTCTTAGTATTGTGTTGTCATCCGAGATAAGACTGATAAGGTTCTGAAATGCTTCATGTTTTAATCAAAAATATAATATATGTTCCAACATGGTGAAGTTAAATACCTGCTGGAGACAAACCAAGATTTATTGCCCTGGTGACGTTTCATCCCTATAATTTCATTACAGCAACTTATTAAACACAGTGATGTATATGCTGCAGAAAATCTCCTCAAAAAATCGAGTTTGTACAATATCAAACCGCAATATTTATGCAGAAAAGGAATTTGACTCAACAAGCTGCACAAAGAAGCTACTGAAGAAAGCTAAAGACTAATGCTTTGATTTTTCAAAGTTATTCATTAAAACTGATTATTTAATTTAGGGGGAAAGGTAGCTGCACCTTTTTATTAAACATATTAATGAAAGTCGGAGTACACCTTGCGGAAAAATCTCTTTTTGATCCTTTGATGGTCGTAAAATGTTCAGTGCATGTCTCTCAATCACCTAAAAGGTTATTTAGAGGTTACTGTCGCCAATGAATTTAACATTATCCACCGGGCTTTGATCGTAGCCACAAAATGTTAGCGAGCTTAGTAACAAGAGCCCAGATTATAAGAGGAGAGCAGCTGTTAATGGGCGTGACTGTTTAGTAGTTGGCTTTGGAGCTGCTCGGTCGGCTGAGGAAGCAACGTAAGACGTTGTGGCAAAAGCAGTGTAAAGCTGTGCGACTCTCGTCTTCACCAGCTTAAATAGTCCCCTCTGAACTCTTGTTTAGGCAACACTCCTCAGATTCAGAGGATCGGACTCTTTAAACAGAGAGTTTGTCCGGCACCTCGTCTACCGCCGTTACTCAGAAACCTGCAAATATATAAACACACGGCAAATTCATGAATGAGCTCCTCAGTAGTAGCTGTGTGCAGCGAGGCTGAACGCACTACACAGGTATAACCTGTTAGTCCTGGTATTGACATGAATGAAGGGAGAGCATGCAGACAAATATGCATTTCTTGACGTTTTGATAAGGGCCAGGAAAGGTCGAGTTGGTAGGGTTCAACTTGAACGACTAGTTTCTGGGTGTTTTTTCTGGTATTTATTTTACTACTCCTGTCACAGTTTTGGCTGGAAGACTTGAAATATACAGTATTTTATCTTTTGGTTTAATGGTTTATTCTGAATGACACAAATCAACAAGTTCAGTGTTATTTAAAAGATCATTTAGAGGAGTATATTTCTCAACAATCAGCAAGTTTTCTAACTTTGTCTTGCAATACAAGTTCTAACCACAAGCGTGGTGTATGGAGTCACTTCGAAAAGCTCCACTAGGAAACGTTAGCGCAATGGAAGCGTCTGGGTAATATACAGTAGTGTTGTCTACGTTTGTCCACTGAACCAAACTATTAATGACTTCAAATGTTACATAGGTCCCCTTTTAGGAAAGTCATTTTTGATTAGTGGATACATGTATTTCAGATATTGGTTTTTTTTTAAAAATGGTTAGAAAATATCATGAGGCTAAATAATTGTACACTCACTTTTTTTGGAAGGCTCAAACGGAGGAGATGAGGCTCCAGTGTTCTGAGAACTACTACAAACATAAATATCCCAATTTTAATGATCGGCAAGACAAGTCAACTATTTGTGAAGCACGTTTCAGGCATGTTTTATGTTACCAGACGTCAACTACAAAAAATACAGCAAAAACATGAAAGCGTCTTGAATCTGTTACACGATTCAAAAGACTAATGGCAAAGTAGATTGCAGCTCACATGGTCAAATCTGCTGCTCATCCCACAAATGCATGTTCCAGAACCTGGTACAACATGAAACTGAAATGAGCATGATTTCCAATCGTATCAGATTCATTGCAAAGAAGTATTATTAAAACAACAAAACACAAAACATACATTTCCTTTTTGTGCTTAGCTTGGACTGTAAATCCCAAATGTAAAATAAGAAAATGTAACATTTTATGTTTGAGATCGTCACAAAAACTATTAGTTGTCTTTGCGTCCCAGATGTGTATACAGGCTGAAAATGATGTTACTTTTCTCCTCTGTAGGATCCACCACCTCCTCGACAGCACTCCAGAACGAAGGCGAGCTGGGAGACGACGACGTCTTTACCGTAAGCTCCTTCCTCGTGACTATTGGTTCAATAAATCAAACAGCTGTAAACCCTCCTGAGAGGTCAGCCTGTATTTACCTGCATAATTGGTGGGAAGAAGTGTGAAGATACTGCATTGAGCAGTATATTTTCCAGTGGCTCAATTAACATTTATAGTTCTTTCTCCCTGAAGAGAATGTTGAATTTATACTGATACCACAACACGGTATCAGATCCGATTCTTGCACAATAACTCAATTTCAATTATATCGTTTATCTAATAGGAAATAAGAAGAAAGGACCATCAAACCGACTTTAATAATCAAGTACTCATACCAGTTTTTGACATTTGCCGGTTGTACCTTGTCTGGAAGTGGTATCAGTGCATCCTTCGGTGAAATCGACGTAACTGTGTACTTTTGCCATGCTGATGAACTCTTGAGTTGTCCCTCTTGTGAGTGCAGATGAGTTTAAACTTCCTGTGCTTCACATGATCACGCCCACTTTTACAAAACGACAGTGATGTTTGTCTCCATCTCGCCTTTCATCATCAATATTGCGATATACACCTCTGGGCCATGTAGGCTGGAGATGATTCACAAACATATATACATCTGAAATACATGCAACTGTGTAGAAAAGCTGATTTAAATTGAGGCGCTTCATTGAAATATATATTTTCTAATTTCAATATTTTATTGTAGAGTGAACATATGATTTTGCACTCAATCAATGACAAAATTTGGTCCGTGTGCTCAGCACTGCCCCCTACAGTGCACCATGGGTACTGACTGTCTCATGTTTTAAAGATTACTTTACGTTGTATGGAATGTGAAGACTCAACATTTATTTGTGGACAAACATACATGATGAACCCAGTTTGTACGTGATAGTACAATCTGAGGTGAAGTGAAGCTCCATCTGCCTAAACTCCACAGTCTATTGACGATTTGAGTCGGAAATATCGTAGAAACTGTTTGGAATGATTGGAGTTATAAATGATATTATCCCTGATTCTCACTTTGCAGTGAGAGGAAACCAACACATGCTCAGGAAGAACATGAATGCACAAATCTAAATACGAAGGTTTACAACAGTCGACCTTCGTCTGTCACGACGATCAGATGATCTGATAAACACACATTGGAACCACAAGATCAGTCGGGTTATGAGATGGCAGAAGCACCTTTCATCAGTCCTCTCGAGCATGGTGTGAGGTGCACACTATTGCCCTGCTGTTTACTTTGAAATTCCTGCAACAGCAGATCAAATAATTCCTGCAGTGATAACTTTTCCAAAGTTGTACAATCCTGCCTGTGAGAGTTACAAACTGTTGTGTGGCTTTTTGGCAACTGATGACGCCTTAAACACGCTCAAACTGGGCTTCCTGGATCGGATTTCATGTCTTTCCAGTACTTTAAACAACACGCCTCCTTCCACTGCAGCCGTCAGCGTTGTTTTAGACCTGCTTTTGTCTCGGTGGCGTCTTAGATATAGCCCCGGCTGTAGTCAAACTCTTGCATGCGATTTATTCGTTATTGAAATGTGAGGGCTGAAAGTGCAATCTGAAGGGTGGTGCTATTCTTCATCCAAGAATTCACTTAGTAGTCCTTCCCTGTCATGTATACCTGCCACACTGCATGAAATGTGTGTGTTTGTGTGTGTCAGGGCCTCTCCACCTTAAGTTAGCATGGAGAACCACCACCACCACCCCCGCTCCGCGGTAATCCGACACCAGGACCAGCAGGCAGGGTCACAAGGTCACTTCCTGTGTCCCACCAACTCCCCTCTCTCCTGGTGACCCCCGCCTCCCGTCCACCCGCCCCTTCGAAAAAGAGAGCAGCCACCAAACTAGCAGCTAGCAGCTGTTTCCCAGCTTAGCGCAGAGCCGGTGATTTACGAGAGGAAGTGCCTCGTGGTTCATCTTTGACTCGAGCTGTCTGTAAGGGCCAAGACTAATAGGTACTCTGCTGGGAGTGTACAGCCACCACAGAGACGCACACAAACACATGGGGAGGAGGGGTGGGGGCTACAGGGCTGTTAGAGGGTGGAGCAACCGCTGAAACGAAGCAGCGGGTTTTCAGGAACATAGAAGCGTTCAGGGCAGCAAGTCTTGACGCTTTTACCGCCAAAGTACATTATTTGAAAAAGGATGGCACAGGCTTCACTGGCGGTCTTCACTCATGCGCCAAACTCTCACTTTGCACTGTTGGTCACATTCACACACGTTTTTACACGCAACAATGGTTGCTGCCATGAAAGGTGCTCAGCTTCTAAGCACACTTAGTGAGCTGTGGGATCAAACCACCTTTGAGCAATTTTGCACAAAATCCAAAGACAGATCTTTAGTTAATGTGACTCAATGATGTTCAGTTCAGAGCTCAATGCAGCAAATGGAAGAACTTCCAAGAGCATCTGTCCCTTTTATGCTGGAGAAAACTGCTATTGACATAAGATTTGTATTTAGGAACAGATTTCTGCAGTCTATTTTCAAAGCAAATCCCTGATTGATTAATTTTTAACTCTTAAAATGTGAGCGCAGTATGTATATGGTGAGTTTAGGAGAATTTCCACACCTTCATTTGATTCAGCGGCATTCAAGCAGCACTTACGATACTCGACTTTGCCAATCCCTACGAATATTTAGAGATCCCTTGGTAACTTTGTTGAGAATTTTGTAAGATATGGACTTTAGGTTGCAGCTTTGATTGATTGATCAGTGTAGAAAAATAACTAAAAATGTGAGTAAGCAACAGCCTAAAAAAGTGTTGGCATTTAGCTTTTAATGATCCCACAGCAGCAGCAGAAAAATGCAGCTGTCTTGGAATAATGTTTTTAAAACATTTATTTTTAAGATTAATTTCAGATTTCATTCAGACATTGACTAAACGCTACAGTTTCTGTGGGAAACCTAAACTATATTGCATTGTAATGTATATCTCTCTGGATCTGTGCGTGCCACGTGGAAGTTGAAAGAGCTTACCAAATAGCACTCATTTTAGCCCAAATGCTTCATGCAGCACAGTTTGAGTTCAACAGGGTCAGACCAATAAAAACACAGTATGATAATGTTTTTTCTTCAAGTTCATCTGGATGCCTCCTGAAAATATTTGCATTAGAATTATCTGGGGGTCGTTTTCTTGGGGAAAGTAAGTACTCTCATAAATTTCCACTATTGTGCTATTTCGTTTGTAATAAGGCAGCTAAGTAAGATTTCCCTGCTGCAGTTCCGCTCTGGGTCTCAGCTTTGTGCAATGGCATCTACACTAAAACAGTGTGACCCCTAGTGTTCAAATTTTGAACAGCAGACCCTGTGAAACAAAATTTAGAAAAAGCCATTTTTGTAATTTATCCACTCAAGGTCATCCAGCAGGCTGACCCACTGTGGGCCCTGTTCTCCAGTATTCGAACAGCTTTCAAGAAAAGTTTAACAGCATTGAGTCTGAATTCTGACTGATGGTTTCAGCTCCGCTTGTGTCGCTCTCAGCTCGCGTTAATGACCTTTCCTAAAGTTAGCGTCGGTGGCGGCAGGGCTTGCGAGGCAGGCAGTCGTGGACAGGGGGAAATGCTGCTGCTGATTTACAGCCGTTCGGGGGACAGGGGAGGATAGCTGGGAGGACTGCGGAGGAGGGCGGGGGTGACAAGGATGGATATACTTCCCTAAATTATTCCTCGTTCGCCAAACCTAAACTTAACCCAACCCTTCCTCTGTCGCTCCCTTCAGCACATCTCCTCGCCGTCTCTATTTTGGCTCGTTCTCAACAGGGGGGAGTGAAAGCCATTGAAGCAATTCTTGGCTCATCCCAAGTGAGCGAGACGGGCCTGTTGAAGGATGAATCCTCCCGAGCTTTGAGTCGGGACATGTTTTGTGTCAGAAAATAACTCGAAATGTCCTCTGTCCAGCCTTGGACCAGAATATATAGACAGAGGATGTCCACAAGTATAAACTCTTCCCCCTCAGCTCCTCTTTTGTCTCCGTGTCCTCTTGTGCAGTTTGGTCTCGCACCAGAAAAGTCTGGTCTGTGTTTTGAATTAGTTGCAGCCATGGAGGCCAGACTCGGACCGGTTTTAAACTGTATCAGCCCCCCAGTAATGGCTTCTCCAGGGGGGCAGGGGGCGGGGCCCGGAGCGGAGCGGAGGCAGCATGTTATGTTATTTTTGGCCGGCTGCTCTGAGGGCTTTGTAAGAAAGCTGGGGGAAATTCTCAGCATGGCGGTATCCATGTGGGGAGCAGGATATAATAGGGATAGCTTCAGCAGACAGACAGACAGACAGACAGACGGACAGACACACACCAGATCTGGGTCATATAACTGGCAGATCATTTGTAGCATGGGTTTTAGGCTTGTTTTTTTAGAGTTTGGAGGTAAAGCCTCAACAGTTTGACGATGAGTTGACATGTTACCAGCCAAGCTTTCAAAATGTTGGGTCGGCTTCTCCTGGTGGGCGCCGGAGAGCAGCAGGAAAAGTCTGCAGCTCAGGGCGATGCCTTTCCCCACCATTATTTCTCTCTTTTTGTTTTTGAGTGTAAAATTATGAACGGCTTGTTTTGCTCAAGGTCTGATGTCTCACATTAATATTCAGTTCATCCTTTGTGATGAATGTTCTCCTTCCAGAAGAAACTGGTACTATTTAAAAACATCTTATTTATTCTGTGGTTGTTATATTACAGCTGCACAAAAACAGGAAATCCCACCAGGAACCTTGGCTGAACTTTGCTTTGGTAAACTAGTTGTTGATCCTGAATGCAATATCAAAATGCATACAATGAATAGCATGAATTACCTCCTTGTACTTTTTGCCAAACACTTTTTAAAAGCCGCAGATAGCTGTTTTTTCACCGAGTTGTACCTGATAGCACCTTATTTTAGTTCAGGGTCTCATTAAAACGACAGCAATCCAAGTTTTCTCTTCATTCTTTTCGTGCAAAAAACAACGAACGCACATCAAAATGTTGACATCTAATGCCGTTTTTACTGAATCTAAAATAAACCGTGTTGCATTGCTGTGGAGAAAAGTCCCTGTATCTGCCACCACACTGATGCTTCTCAGCCTTTTCACAAACACACCCTCAGCGTCTATCATTGAAGATGATACGATTCAAGGTCGCTGATTGTCCACTCCTGCAGCACCCTCTTCCTGCTGCCACCTTTATGTTGCATTACAGCCTCAACTCTTACTGAAACAGTTGATTAATAATAATGATGTGGCACAAATTGGTACATTTATAAATGGTCACGCTGCATTATTGAATGCCGAGACTTCCTGTTTCCACTTCGGAAACCTGCCTGGAATGAGATCTGAAATGTTTTGCTTTGCTAAAAATGTGTCTTATGTTCTCTAGTCTGGTGCGCAAAATGAACAGTAGAATAATTTGTGTGTTTTATACAACAGTGCAACTTTTATCTGTTTTTTTGTTTTTCCTCTTCATGACATTTGTTTGACAGTAGTGTTCAAGTTTAACTTGCAGTCCCAAAAAATATGGTCATTTTTCTGGAATAGGAACAAAACAATATAGTTTGCACCTTATTAAGTGTGTTGTAAATGTGGGTACTTTTGCCAATTCATACCACTATAAGAAACATGTCTTTTCAAGCCGTTATTTATCAGCCGATCGGAGTATAATCCAGTGTTTGTCTCTGTGACTGCTGCGTGATGTTTCGGACCAGATGTTGCAACTAACAGTTTACCTCACGTACCTCCATCCAACGCACATCAAGTGGCTTGAAAAACAGAGCTTCCTGTTTTTCCCAATCAGCGCCGCGCCGAGGCTTCCTGTTTTTGTTTGTCCAATCACGGCATCCTCTGGCCCTGTTTGCTTGGCCTATCCAATCAGAGCACAACGTTTCAGCCTGCATCCTGTGTTTGTTTGTCTCCTCAGAACACCACAGACAGCTCATCCAACTCCTCCCAGAAGCTGGAGAGCTCGCTGCAGCCACTCGAGTCCTCGCCCCTTCCGCACAGACACAAGTGCATGCTGGGACATCGCCGCGACATCCACGACTCCTACCGGCTCTCAGACCACTACTACCTAGACCAGGTGAGACAAGTAGCATGTGGTCGCATGACAGTGATGCCAAGCACAGGGTGGGGAAAGTGTCGGTGTCGTTTCTTACTGAATTGCGAGTTTGACTTTCATTCTGGGTTTTCAGCCGTTGTCTCGGATTCCCCGCCATGTCACCTTTGAGGACGAGGAAATCGTCCGCATCAACCCTCGGGAGCGCAGCTGGGAGCGCGCCACTGACCGCCACCACGGACGCCTGTCGGACCGCTCCTGGCTCACCGGATACGAGGACTATCGCCACGCCACCGTGCGTGACAAATTCATCCAAATGGACGACACGGAGTCGTACGTCCACTTCGCCAAGACGGACGCACAGAAGCACGATTACACCTACCCTCTGGCACCAGCGCTGTCGCCCTCAGACTCTGACCCCGCCCTCGGACCCTTGACCAATAAGGGCCACGCCGGCTCGTACCGCCACGGCTTCTCATCGGTGGTCTCCAGCCAGCCACGCTCTTTTCTCCCGAGCTCCTCCCCGTCGACCAACGGTGGAAAGGGGCAGAAGGATGACGGGATGGAGCGCGCTCAGTGTGAGCACTGCGGCGAGGCCTTCTACATCTCCGACAACCGGAGAGGCCGGTGCCAGGACGCCCCGGACCCTGTGCGGGCGTGCATCCGACGGGTCAGCTGCATGTGGCTGGCAGACACCATGCTCTACCACTGCATGTCCGACCCAGAGGGGGACTACTCAGACCCCTGCTCCTGTGACGGGGGCAGTGAGGGCAGCGGTGGAGGTCGCTTCGGCACACGCTGGTTAGCTCTGCTCGGCTTGTCGTTGGTGGCGCCCTGCTTGTGCCTCTACCCGCCCCTCCACACCTGCCATCGGGTGGGGCTGCAGTGCGGCTGCTGCGGCGGCAGACACAAGGCCCTGAGCTGAGCAGGAGACGCTCGAAAGCCTCTCGGTGGAGGAAAAACAAAAAAAAACTAAATCCAACGCAAGCACAGGGAAAGGGAAGGATGGGGGGGAAACATACAGGAGGGACAAGTGGCCGTGGCTGCTCACTTTTCTTGCCTTGGTTTCTCTGGGTTTCTCTACAAATTCCAGACACTGAAATAAGCCAAAAAGAAAAAAAAAACAACTGTTGGTGCATTTTCTGAACGGCCTGGGAAGATAAGCTCCCCCTTACGGCAGACAGTTCTCTCGGCTCTCCATGTGGCCATTTCATGCTCTGTTTCTAGTGAGAGAGCACTCTTTTTTCAGGGGGCCTTTTTTATAGCTGACCTATATGTCATGTATCACATATGCAGGTACTTTATATTGTTATATTTGTACACTGACTCAGCGTCAAAGAACTTGAATTTTCTTCTTTTCTCTCTCTCTCTCTCTCTCTTCTTTGATGTACGCGAGGCCATTCTGTTTATATTCCAATATTAGGCCCGCTCAGCTCAACTCAAGCTACAGGAGAAGTCAGACACTACACCTCTTTGCGCGTGTGAGCGACTTTGTGTACGTGTGAATGTTGTGTCTGCGGTGTCCAAACCTGGTCCTCGAGGGTCCCTTTCCTTCGTGTTTTATGCGTCTTCCTGCTAGAATTTTAACAATTATGTCATCACCAAACTCCTCACAATCCCAGTGAGGAGCGTCTCGGTGTGTTTCAGTAGAGAAAAACCTGAAACGTGCGGGCCGCGGGCCCCCCGGGACCAGGATTTGGGCACCCCTGGTGTATGAGCGCTGAGGCCTTCTGTTTTCTGTACTGCAGCTTGTAGTGAAGCTCGTGTATATAGTCGCCATAGCTCTCCACCATCAGCATCTTCTTTGTTCACTGAAACAAGCGTGGTACTCATCTTAATCTTCTAATATCCCAAAGATTCATGTTATTGTCCTATTTATTTTCTCACCGAATTGATGTACCAGCAAAAAAAACTAAACAAAACAGAAGGTGCTGGGTTGTAATTCACTCCGAAGGAGACGGTGCCTCAGCTCGGACTATGATACGCTTGCGTCCGTCTCCCTGCTCCTTTCACATTATTTCAAACAGTGCCTGAAATGTGATCGCTTAAACCAGGAACCCACCGAGTCTAGATTCCAGTCAGATCTTTGGCTCACTTTTACTTAACGCACTCTTAAAGCGGTGTGAGATCTTTAAGGCTCTTGATTCCCTCGGTTCTTTGCAGAACCTCAACGAGAACTGAAAAATCAATCGGATACCGTTTAAAAAATGGTGCCTGTATGCCTTAAAAACGTTGGGAGTCTCGCGCCGCCGGTCTCGCGCCGCCGGTCTCGGTGAAGATGTCTAACGTGAGCACGGTTATCGCTCCAAGCAATCAGCCTCAAACACACTCTTTTAAACTTGGTTTTGAACTATTTTTGTAATGAATAAAGAACACCTAAAATGCTTGTTAAGTGAGTAAACCATAAACTCTAGTTTGCCTGCGACGTACAATCAACCCCCCCCCCCCCGTTAACACATCCCCTTCCACTGGAGCCCACCGGTCACAACTGGGAGCAGTAAACAGCCTGATGAATCTTCAAGGATATATATTAGTTAAGAACTGTGTCCATTCATCTAACTTTTTCTGTATGCTGTGTGGCCTGCACCCTGGACAATCACCCCCAAATACAACTTCAGATACTTAATATTCACATAATAGCCAAACTGAACAACAAGCAGCAGAGCTAACCACTGTGTCATGTCTTAAAGTTTTAAAACGCCAACCAAAAATGAATTTTAGAATACGCTTTTCAGTAAAAACCTTTTTATTTTAGATCATTAAAGCCTTTCAAGACCTAATCCAACATTTTCTCTTCAGGGTCATTTGGAGAGGTTTTGTTCTTCAACCTTTAAAGCTAAATGTGATTCACGGGGGAATTGTTAGACAATAAATTCTACTTCAATTAACTATCAGATGAACGTGAATGATTATAGACGTGTTCAAAAGTTAAATAAGTCCAATGAAAGCTCAAAAACCCAGCAACAATTTTCACTGGTTAAAAAACTAAACCTATAGAAAGTTTGACTGAAGCGTCTGTGTTGGTTCGTCTCATGAAACTCCAGTTTGCACTGGCTAGAAAACTGATTGCATACAAAAAGAAACTTCAGAAGATGCTAACTTAATGCCAACTGCTTTCCAAAATGTCTAAGATTATTTCTTCTAGGCCAGAATGTTTGTAGAAATGGAAGATTAGCATGAGGGACCTGCAGCTCTGACCACATGTGACTGGTGTGTGCTGTTTCTCAGTCCTGCAGCATTTTTTTCCTCCCCGTGCCAGACTTGGTTCATCATCATGCACACAGTAGGAATAAAGTCAGATGCTTAAAAAGGGTATCGGTGGGATTGTTGATGTACAAATTCAGGTTATGAATGGAGGCCTTGAACTCTCCTATCTGCGAACACAGACACCAAAACGCTGAACCGACAACCTGCTCGGAAGCCTTTCCTGCTTCGTCCAAGTGTGGGTGGTGACGGCACCGTCAGGGATGTGACTGAGAACACAATAAGCTTTTTAAAAATAAAAGAAAAAAGAGGAGCAGGACATCGGTTTGATCCCACTGGAAAAGATCAGGAGTCTGAAAAACAGCTGAAATCTTGGAAACAAACATCCATCCCCAATTGTTTTGCTAAGGAAATGTTACTTACTGTAGTGCAACTACAGGGCGACCGAGGATGTCCTTTTTCCTTCCCTGGTTCTATCCGTTTCATGCATCCTGTCCTGTGTACCAGTTTGTTCGTCCTTGGTTTGTGTGTGTGTGTGTGTGTGTGTGTGTGTGTGTGTGTGTGTGTGTGTGTGTGTGTGTGTGTGTGTGTGTGTGTGTGTGTGTGTGTGTGTGTGTGTGTGTGTGTGTGTGTGTGTGTGTGTGTGTGTGTGTGTGTGTGTGTGTGTGTGTGTGTCACATCCCGTCCACCCACCGTCTCCTGCTCCTTGATCCAAAGCTACTGGGATCAGCCGAATACGCCATCACATGCAGACTCCTTTCCAGTAGAACCTGACGTGATGAATCAAGGACAGGACCAATCAGATTGCAAAGAGTGCGTGCGTGCGTGCGTGCGTGCATGCACGCGGTCATGTGCGTTTGTGTGTGTCAGCATTAAGTCTCGTCTGGTGTTTGAGTGAGTTCTCAAAAGTCAGAGCCATTTACAAGTGCCTGAATGCATCCTCTTTATCTCCATGTGTATTTAAATTGAAAAATTAAAGAAACAACTCCCTGTATTATTGAATTAGAACCATTTTTTTACGCTTAGTATTTTTACCTCTGTAAAAACAAAGAGCAGAAATTATATTATATATATCAAGTGTATGTTGTACATTTTTATTTCTATTTTGTTTTTTAAAATAACTGTTTCTAACATGTACGACTTTGTAGATACTGAAGGGTGGCCAGGTCTGTGAGAAAACTAAAGTGAAATGTGTGTCTTACCTTCCGCCTCCAATAAAACGAGAGAAAACAGTGAAACCACACGCGAGTCTGATGTTTAATTTTAGCTTTCGAGATGGAGCCCCTAAAGAGGAGGCCTGTGTGGCCCCTCTGTGTCCTACACCACATTAGTTTCATTCTACCGCGAACCTCCAGGGACCGGCCCAGGATTCTTCACTGTGTGTGACCAAATCTTCTAACATTCTCCAAACTGGCTCATTACTTAGCCTTCATGACCAAAGGCCGCAATCCAGAGTTCAAGCTGACTGTAAGAATCTATTGCAATGTTTACAGACAGACGAGAAACACCACTGGTTATAAAATCTCTTCCACAGACACAGTGTACCATTTTAAGATGATGCTCTTCGCAATCGCGACAAGAAGGTCTCACTGCTGTCTAAACCTACAGCAGCTTAACTAGAAAACGGTCCAGATTTAAACGGTGAGCTTTATCCAGTAGGGATTTTAAGCCCCTAACTGAAATTCATCATGTTTATTGGAATAATTCATGAAGATAATAGTAAAATATTCGAAAACCATTTCAGAGAGCTTTAAAGCATGATGAGGTTCCATGCATTCTATTTCTCGATTCCGTTTTAAAACTTTAAAGTCGTCACTGAAAAGAAAGCCCTGAGAAAAAGAGCTCGGCCTGCACACCCGTTTCTCTTCAAGATGTCTGCCTCCCTCCTCAGGAGGAACATGTGATAGCCATCGAGGACGCCGGGCTGTTTCACTCAGGATGTCTCAGGAAAAGCATGTGGGCGATAATGATGGAGCGCGAGAGAGAGGGAGAAGCAGAGGAGGGAGGGAAAAGAGAAGAGAGAGAAAGAAAGAGGTGTCCCTGAGGGCTTTTGGGGGCCTGCTAAGCAGCTCAACGGCTGCAAACAGCATCGCGGTCCACATGTGCAAACATTTAAGATATCTGCTGGTGTAATGGGGTCAGCGTGGCCCCTCTCTGGGAGCACGGAGCACCAGCGCTCAATTCCAACTGCAGTTTACTGGAATGGGTGGCTCCTGGTCTTATGTCCAAAGATAGGCAGGATTTAGGCCTTTTTCTTTTTTTTTTTTTCTTCTGGTCTTATATACAACTAATTTAGCCCTGCTTCACTTCTGCAGCACTTTATTCTGCTGTGATACTTCATCAGGTCTGAATGGCTTCACTGACCCACGGTAAACAGGGACACGCTGCAGAAGTTTGCAGAAAATGTTTCAGGGTACTTTAAAAAAAAAGAATAAAAAATGTTGTTCAATTTGTGCAGCTAAAGATAAACCTTGTAAAACTACAGAGGGACACATCTCGCTACTCACACCCGGTGGAAAAGGTTTCAGAGAGAAAGACCACGTGTATAAAAGAAATGGCAGAAATTTATTTTGTCTTTATTGCCATATTTGTGTTTGAGGCCCCGTTTACACGACAATGACTACGAGTGTATCCGCAAAACTTTCTTCACTTTTAAGGGGTCCGTTTACACGGCACCAGTGTGCGGATGCACTGTATCCGAGAAGTTTTTAATCCGCCTCTCAAGGTGGAAAGATTCTTTCACGCCGCTAATCCCTCCTGCAGAGACAGCCCGGTGGCTACAGAGCCTGTTACTGCGCATGCGCACCGCACCCCACCCCCCCCTCCCTCCTGCTCATCCAGTCGTTAACAAACATTGCGGCCAGTAGTAGTATGACTCACGGTCAGTATTCTAGTTTTATCATCCATATCAGTAGTTTTATAGTTGAGACTCACCCCTGATAGCATCCGATGCGTCATCAGTCCATGCGGATGTCAGGTGCTCTCCATTTTGTTCACGTTCGCTGCGCACACGTCTGTGTAGTTTCATTACAAAATCAAGCAACAGCGTCCTCCAGTGGCCCGGCATACTACCTCCATCGTTGTCTCTGTGTCTGCAGTGTAAACACGCTCCTTTGTTGTAGTGGATTAGGTGTTGTCACGTGAAACGTTGTTGTGTAAACAGGGCCTTCGTGAGGTTAAAGTTGATAAAAGGGAAGTCAAATGTTATGAAGCAACAAAAAGAAGTATTCATGGAAAATAATTATCCAAAATAAAACACTGAAAATATAAGTGTTTTTATCTTAAAACACGAATCATCTTACAAAGTGCACTTTTAACGTTAATAGCACAACTTCAGACGTTCCTGGGATCTGCTGCAGCCACTCTCCTAGTTTGGGGGTCACCACCAAAAGTTCTACTGCTATGAGAACCACATTAGCTTTAACCCTCCACATCTGTTCCAGCTGTTCTTTCTACCCCTGGTACTCCTCAACCTTTCCGTCTTCTTTCTTTCAGCTGGTACTGCCACATCTACCACTGTTGCCTTCTTCGGTTGACTGACATCTCTCTCTGGAGGTATTGGTCTGTGGTTGTCTTCCTTACAGCCTCCTCATGGTTCCTATTACCCTGTGGGATCTCAAGGTACTCTGGATATCCCCTTTATTGGCCTTGCAGGTCGGCTCGTGTTTGCAGCCATATGCCTGTTGAACTTAGCTGCTATGGTGCCTGTCAGGAGCTTCCATGTTGTACAGAGACAGGTTATCGGGTGGTAGTTAGATGGGATGGTTCCCTTCTGACGGTCCTTCATGGCTGGTCTGATGCGTCTCGATTTTCCTTCGCCACATTCAGATGGTAGAGTCACATTAAAGCCTGGAACTTCATCAATGGTTCAGACTGTTGCTATAATGGTGTGGGGCAGATTTTCCTGGCAGACATCCTTTAGACTCCGCAGCATACCTCAGTATGGTTGCTGACCGAGTCCATCCCTGAACGACCATCTTCTGATGACGACTTCCAGCACCTTGAACATCAATTTTCAGATATTATGATAAATTCACTGGATTCAAAGTTACCAGCAAATGTATCCACGTCTATATGATCAAAAATAATCTGAGGAACAGATTCATTTATTTCATATGTCAGCAGCAGTCAGACGACTGGATCGAGTTCAAAGCTGCACAAAAGTACAGTCCATTTGTCCAGATCCACAGATGATGAATTTTGTGTCGTGGGGGGGAGAAAACTTCAAACAGCTCTTCAGAGGTAACAGTTCAGGGTCAGGAGGGAAGTGGCAAGAGTCGAGGGGATTAAAATGGAACAAGGCCGGAAGAGTCTGGGAGAGATCTTTATTTCAGGCACGGAAAGCGAGCCTCTTCCTTTGGTGGCGCCAGTCCTCGGCCACTGTTCCATTTCCTCTTCCTCCTTCTGGTCTCTGTACAGACATCTTCCTCCTCCGCGGAGCATCAGTCACCTTCGTGCCTCCATCCTCTCCCCCGTGTCGGACCTCCCATCCGATCCGACCGCTGCTGCAGCAACAAGAAACTCTTTTTCTTGACTTTTGGCCTTACATTTTTTTTAGGCATAGATATTTTCGATTACATCTCCAACCTGATGGCTCCAGTTTTAGATAATAAAGATTATTTACTCACATCTGAACTGTTGGTCAAGCAGATTTTAATCCCTGGTAATGTTCAGATTAAAGTTGCATACAGCTTTGGACCTGCATAATGACCACTTACAATACATCTTTTAACTACTGAACAAAGACCAAAATATAGAAGATAAATCTATACAAACATTAATTTTGTTTGATCTAAATTACTAAGGTAATATACATTTTACATTTAGGACCTGCTCATCTAATATAACAAGAAAAATCTCTATCTTCCCCATACGTGAACAGTACACACAACAGTACAAAACTAAAAAGTGACACAGGCGTCTTTATAAATCACTTTTCTTTATTTAAATCAGCGTTATGCTGTGAACAACACAGGAAAATAAAAACCGTGACAAAAAGAAAAGACATTAAAACATGAGATCCAGTTAACATTAACTGCACTTGGCACTGGATAGACGTTCATGGAAAGAGGAGAAAAAAAATATACACATTTATCATACTCCCAAAAAAAAAAAAAAAAAAAAAAAAAAATAAGGAAGTGCCTCCAGTAATTGTTAAGTCACCTGTTGGGAGTGAAAGCCTGGAGGACTTAAATATGTTCTCAACAGCATTTCAACTTCAATAAGATACCGTTTTATTTTTCCTACTTTAGCGATTCAAATACATCTCATGGTCACCCCGCCGCTGCCTCCATGTGGTGAATTTAACGGGACCGACGGGTGAGCAAAGGTTTGAAATGCAGCTCACATCCAGAGAGGAGGCAGAGGCGAGGAACAAATCACACCCCACCCCCCCACGTTGTCGTCGTCCCCACCCCACCCCCGTACCGTCACACACCCGATGTCAAGCTCAGGGGCTTCAGTTTGTGTATTTGTCCCTTTTGTAAATCAACCATCAATTCTTCATAAAAAGACATGGAGGAACTCCTGTTACCACAATACACTCCATTTACAATGGTAGTAGTGCACAGCAACGAAAGGAGAAAAAAAAAAATAATTAAGTTATATCCGACAAAGAAGAAAACAAAAGTAAATCCCTCTCCCAGGAAAAAAAAAAAATCATGATATCATTTATAAAAACCGACATAAAAATGTGATCAGTTCTCGCTCACCTGGAACAGATGCTGAAAGCGGCCCGTGGCGGTTTTGTGGTGGACCCTGATTGTGACATGACAGAAAATCTGCATCACTTCATCCCCTCTGGAGGTTTAACACGGAGGGGAAAAAACTTTCTGTGTGTCTGGTGGGTTTATTGCCCCCTGACCACCCCAAAATTTTTACTTCAAGAGAGACACCTCCCGTCTGGGGTTTTAACTTTCTCCACCAGCACGCCACAGAAATCCAACATACACCAGCAGTGCAACAGTAACCCTTCAATTAGCTTTCAGATCGACGGGGGCTTTTATCCAAGAGGGGAAAATCGGCTAAGATGGAATTGTTATTCGGGGTTAGCGAGGAAAAGTGTGAGTCAATCCTGAACCAGGAGAGAGACAGAAGGAGGCAGAGAGGTGAAAGAGGAGGAGGACGAGGAGGAGGAGGAGGACGACGAGGAGGGTGGGTAGAAGGAAAGCGGGGAGGTGACGTCTACAACCACCCATAATTCAACAGAATCGAGCTGAAACAGAGAAGAAGAGGGATAAATAGATATATACTCTGCGATGTGGGCAACGGGGAAATATGCGTGTGTGTGTGTGTGTGTGTGTCGGTGAATGTGTGTGTGTGTATTTAATGTGTTGTGTGTGCATCTTCTGTCCGTCCAGTGCTTTATCTGACGGTGACTCCGAGTTTTTCCAGCACGCGGACTCCTTTCTCCTGGTACTCCTCCCGGGTCAGCCAGAAGTTGTCCTTGTCCTTCATGATGTCGGCCAGCACGGCTCCGCCCAGAAACACCATGTGCTTTCGCCTGGGAGGATCCTCAATCCGGATCTTAAATTTCTGCAAAGCACAGAGGCAGAACGAGTTTAGTAATTCGGAGATAACCCGTGGAAGGTCAGCCCGGACTCCAACCGGGACATTCTTGATGGGCCACACTTAGAGACTATAAAGAGATGGGGTCATTTATGGTCGCTTCTGTAGCACGCTGCATCATATCTATCAGCAGCAATGAGGCAATAAAGAAAGACAAGTATGTGTCTTGAACCTCGGAATAAATATTAGAGGCATTTTTTTTTTTTTTTTTTTACAAAAAAACTTAATATTATTGTGACATTTTATTTTGGATGATTGTGAATATTAAATATACACAGTTGTACAGTGTTGAGATTGTGGTCACTTTAATGGCAATAAGCGTAATACTACATTGCAGGAAACATGGAGAAATCGGGCTTTACACAAGGATCTAACACTAAAAAACAAAAAAGGTTTTAAAAATAAACGAAAATAAAGTTTTTACTTTAAATCATCAATCATCAGCTAAAAGGCACAGAGAAACGCCAACATGAGGAGTCTGATTGACATCCATCCTTCATCTGAAAAATACTAGATTGGAAAACATTGAATAAAGCAAAAGTTTCTAACGGTGCTCAGGCTGCTCCTGTACCGGTGGCATGCTCAGTATGTCCAAACACTCCGATTTTCACCAAATAGGGTGAAGGACGCAGCTTGTGTTTGTTGTATGTGGAACTCCTAACAGAGTAACAAACCAACAGCTCACAGTTCAAGTGACACGTGGGCTGTATATGAGAGGTAGTGGAATATTGAGCTTTTTTTTCTCTATGGAAATAAGCTTGAACATTTTTTAGTTGTCTGATGTTCAGCAGTCAGGAGGAACATGCTGGATGTGATTCTAACTTTCTTGTAACGAGAAGGGTCGGCTTGTCATCGGACTAATGAACAATTTGAAATGCTTCTCTGATTGGCGCTGCACTATGACAGCTTCAAACTATTTGAAGGAATTTCTTTATTTTCAATAAAATAATGCTTTGTGAAATCACCTGTACCTTTGAGGCCCTGACCTCTGAACAGAATCTTCCCATTGTCACCAAAACGAGTGTTTGTAGCTACAAATGTTGTCGTCACAGTTCATGTACTGTAACTTAGCCCCTTGCACCACCTGGTGGCCATTTCTGTGAACTGCCCCCTTAAACAGACGCCATCAGCTCTGGTCCTCGCAGATGTGCGGTGAAACAGATGTGGCTCGAATGGTAGCTCCAAACAATTCAATGCGTTTCATTTATTTTACTGAACTGTCCCGAGTTATACAATTTAGTCACTAAACTAGTTCAAATAAAGCCTGGTAGCTTTTCTTTCTCACTGCTTCTCTCACATGTGGGAAAGAAAATCAGGCCAAACTAAAAGGTGCAGTAAAGCCAGACGCTGGTGAATGTGACTGTACGAGTGAGTTGGGTCGCCTCTTAATAACAACAGCAGCCTATTTTCGCTCACACAAGCAAACCCAACCCAAAGCAAACACGCTTGAATTAATGGCCCGGTCATTGTGCAGACCACATCTGAGCGGCTTCAACTCGGTGATGCTGGTTTCTTACCGAAAGCTTGTCCACGTCACCCTTGAGCACACGCTCCAGGTACAGCTGCTTGAGTTCCCTCTCCAGGCGGGACGGCAGGCCCGGGTACATGGTGGAGCCTCCCGACAACACGATGTGTTTGTAGAACTCGGGCCTGAGAGAGGAAGACACCAACAAGTCACAACACAATACAAGCGTGTTCGTCTTTACTTTTGCAACATTTTCAGTCTTCAAATGAAAGTTAAACTCAAAGAATATGACCAACGGTTCAGTTTGGGGTCCGAGTACGAGGCAGAGCAAATCTATCTATGAGGCAACTGAACGTGCTTTAAAGAAAGTTGGAAATGCATCAAAATGAAACGTTGAAGGAACAATAGAATTACATTACAGATGCATTATGACCTTGACTCTTACAGTGTGGGCCAAAGTGGACAGATAGGAAACAGCAGTTACTCCAAAAATTTTCTTTTTTTCCAAATCAACTATTGGCTTCTTAATTATTCATGAGCTTCAAACAGGATGGCATCTACAAGGATGACCGTGTCTTTTAATATCTTCTGTAACTGGCAGCAACGAACAACATGGGAACGGTCGCTCAGAAATGCTTCGTTGCAGCTCCAGCATGGTTTCATAGTGCTTCTGTGCAGGTTTATACAGCGAGCCCGAGATAACCTCTTTCAATAAAGAATCAACACACACTTTTGAAGTGTTGGGGAACTTCAAGTGAGCATTTGTGCTGTAACTTGTTAAAGTTATTTATTTATCCACGTTCATCGATAAAACGGTGCACTGCAGTCGGCCTCACCTGGTATCGATGTCAGCTGCTTGGATGGTATTGAAGAGGAGCTCGGCCACTCCGACGCCCTCCACGTTGATGAGGTGGGGCTGGAAGAGAGCCTCCGGGGCCTCAAACCGCTCTCCTCCCACCTTGATCACACGCCCGTCTGGCAGCTGGAGACACAAGAGATGAAAAGAAGGGAGAGACAGAAAAGAAAATATGTTTGAGACTGCTCCAGAGTGTGTGTTTTGACTTAAGACTAAAAAAACAAAAACACTGAATTGACTTCTCGAAGACTTTATCTATGCTGATGGTACAATTCAACAAGTTAGATCCCAGAAAGTATGGGCTCCAAACTGAGTGCAGTGAATGTGTGCGACTATAAAAAGGCTTCATTGAGCTGTGGGCAGTGGGAGGAAGTGGAGCCCAGCCACCGCCGCAGAAGTGGCTACACAGGAAATGATGTAACGCACAGTTCAGGGCCCTTCGGCCACCGTTACATTGCCCTCCTTGTTCCAGCACACGAAACGGTACTCAGACACACATGTTCACTCACCTCTATACACACACACACACACACACACACACACACACCTTCGGACCCACACGAACCCAAACACACACGGTCACAGTGCGCTCGGAGACACAACACGTGCTCGGCAGGGCGAGCAGTAACACAGACTTCAGGACCAACGTTTAGATTTTGTGGTTCCCTCTGCAGGGAAAAGGACCTCGGAAAGAAAAGCAAGCCTGATGGAGGAGCACCGAGTGTTTGAGTCCTGCTGAAAACGGCTTGTCAGCAGCCGGCATGTGGCAGTCCACTTCACACCGTGAAGAAACCGATGAACTGTTTATATAACAAGTAATTATTTAAGACAATTACCGCTTCTTTTCTTTAGAATGAGATAACCGAATTGTGAAACATTCCGGTGAGAATTTCATTAAGACTATAAGGTGTGAAATACTGCATCATTCTGTTCAGTTTCACACCTTTTCACCAATTTTATTAGAAATTGTTTGAATGTCATGTTTTTTGTTTTATTTATGACTTTAATTAGTTAAAACCCTAAAAACCTTCAGAAAGATGCAATTCAAGTATTTCAAAGAATACACTAAAAAGGTTTAGCTTCCCAGTAATTTGAATTACTTAAAAATAATGCCACTTTTGAAAATTGAATCTATACTGGCTAGCTGATAATTTTGAAAATTGATGTATATTGATCATTGTGGTTTAATCTTAGATATTGAATGAAGAAGAGATGTCAAGTTAAATGAAATGAAAACCCTCAAAAAACATAAAAATATGTCCATCCTCAAACTGATGTTTGTATTTGCCATTGCTCCACTTTTATATTTTCTATACAACATGTAACTTGTTAAAACTGGGTTGTACTCGACTGTAATTATAGTACCTATGGCCTCAGTCTGTTTTTATGACATTTTCATGGAGCCTGCATTTTAAAGTTTCTTTTTAAGTCCCTTGTTCACGGGTTCTTTTCGAACTTGGTTCTTTTTTTTCTTCATGAGAAACTTTCTTGATCATATGGAAGCTACCTTCTGACCTCTTACATTTTCCACCATGACACCAGAATTAAACGTCCATCTTCACTGTTTTACTTTGAATATTACACAGAATGTCCACATGAGGGCAGCAGCTGGTTTTTATGCTGGTTTGCCTGAACACCTGATGTGAGACAAACAGGTTACATAATGAGCTCAGCAGCAGTTGAACAGCCCTGTGAGATAACTCACACCCTAACCTGCAGCCATTCAGAGTGACTGCACACTTTGATCCTACACGTACACCACTGTGCAAACGTGTTAGGCTGGTGTAGCATAATGCCACTAATCCAGCATTTTAATCCCAGCAGGAACGGATCAGCTGGAGAACACTCCTGAACATATATCTTCACTGTTTAGAAGATATCAATTCATCTGCACACATGCACATTTATTGGCGTTTACCGTGTATGATTCCACCAGCACGGTGGTCTCCAGCGCCAGCTTCTGTTCCTGCTCGATGTTGTAGCCTACATAACACAGCTTCTCCTTCATCATGCGCACCGTCTCAAAGTCTGCAGAGTGATTGAAGGCGTAGCCCCTCAGCAGCAACAACTGCAGAACAGAGAAAGAAGAATATTCAAGATCCCCATAATTTATGAATGGCATGACGTTAGTCACGAGTTAGTCTGGGCCATTATGTGGGGACTTTGAAAACCATTTAATTCATAATGTCAGATGTGTTCTTCAACAGGTGATCCTGCTTTCCAATGTTTTGGATACCTTGATGAGGTAGCGGGTGATGTCCCTTCCTGCGATGTCGAGGCGCCTCGTCAGATGAGGCAGACTGAAGCCTTCGTACACTGGACAAATGTGCGTGACACCGTCACCCGAGTCCACCACCACACCGGTGAGAAGGCCTGCAACACAAACACACACCGGTTCGTCTACATTTCCATCGAGTCGGGCGCAGCCGTGAGATTTATTTGGAGTGTTAATGATGCTGGTCAGGAAAATAAAAACACCAAAACTGTAAAAACAAGAAAAGTAATGGAACACTTTACTGAAAGCTACTGAATCTTTAAGTGAATTGTAGAGCAATATAGCTAGTTCAGCTGTGTGTAAGTGTAAATAGACCAGCAGGCCATCTTCTCCTGAAAAGATACAGCCATCACTTACCAATTAATACCAAAGCGGTCCAGACATCTTATATATGACATCAAAATAGTCTCAAAACAATTTCTTGCAAAGTTTTAGAACTTAAATGGCAGTTTTGAAGCTTTTTTGTGGGGAGGATGTTTAAACAGAGAGATCTGTGAAAAGAGATAGTCCACTCACCTTGGGCATACAGTGTCAGCACAGCCTGAATAGCAATGTAGACGCCTGTAAACTGGTAAGTTTCAAACATCACCTGTAACAAGGAAAGAAAGAATAAGTGCTTGTTCATTTAGATACTCACACACACCACTTTTTCACATCTAGTTCCAGAAGGAAAAGTCTGTCTTATGATCAGACAGTATTCGCTGCTATACTGCAAACTTAACACTCCATGAAATCATGGACATAAGTGATTTAACCAGAGTGGGACAACGTCCACAAGTTGAATTCTCTCAGGCAATAACGCTCCTGTACCTCGATGATTTTCTCTCGGTTCTTGGTGGGGTTCATGGGGGGCTCCGTCAGCAAGATCTTGCAGTTGCGGGAGTCGATGTTGAGCTTCTCCGTGCCGAAGGTGTAGTCCCACAGGTGCTTCATGTCATCCCAGTTCCTGACGATGCCATTCTCCATGGGGTAGTTGACCTCCAGCATGGAGCGCAGCTCACTGGCTTCGTCCCCCACCATTAGGTCCTGGAGGAAGAGTGGCAAACACAACACAGATGAGCATTTAAAGGCACCACAGAGCAGCCCTTCATTATGTGAAGCCCAGTTTGGGCCTTTGCAATATCACCGTCACTCAGGATGAGCACCAAGTATCACTTCAGCTTGCCTGCTGGTTGGCTAAAATCTGAAAAACCCATCACCTCTTAGATTTGCATTAACACTAGCCATCTGCCTGACCACAACAGGTGCATTCATGAAGCTTGTCGATGTAAAACCCGGTTACCCAGCATGCACAAGGCATCTTTTCTCCATGCATGTACACCCTGGAAACGCCTCCCTTTGGCTACAGTGAAACACTTGTGTTATCCTCATGCAATGCGGCCTGTCTGCCGTGTTAGCGGTCGATGTTAGCCACACAGTCAAGCATCTCGCGTCCCGCTTGGAAACATCAAAAAGCCTACTGAAGGCAGCCATTTTATGGGTTCATCCTGTGAGCTTTGGCATTAACAAAGTACCAGTCACAGGCATCGCTTCCATGTGGTCTTTATAGGAACAAAAAGAATAAAAAAAAAGAAAGAAAAAGAAAAAAAAAAAGAAAAAGTGAAAAACAGATGTGTTTCCGACTCTCAGCTGGCTGCCATGCATCCTCGCCTACTCACACTTCCTCTGCACTTTAAGTAGGTGAAATATCTGCAGATCACTTGGGACATGAATAGAAACTGGACAATACATTAAGAAAATGTGTTTGCGGCTTCATACACAGTAAATAAATCTGTGACCAAAAAAAGCATCATTAGAGGTGATGTGTTCCAGGTGCAGCTGAGATTTTAAGATGTGAAATAAGCAGGATGATCGAGGGAAACGTGATGAGCCACGAGATCAGAGGCTCCGAACATGGAACTGGTCCAAAATCTCTTTTAGCACTCCATCGATAACAGCTGGCCTATGATTCATCGCATCTATTTCTGCTAACACGTTCAGCCTAAGGGAAGGAGTGCATTAACACAACGTGCTGCGCATCTATCGCAAACTCCCCGCGACTCATCTGGCCAACGACACTCCAATACAAAGCCAAAAACAATCAAAGCAGTTCAGATGGAGAAGAATGTAATTAGAGTTAAAAAAAAAAAAAAAAAGAAAAAGAAAGAAAAAGATGAAGGAAAACAAAGGAGAGAAATAAATAAATAAAGATCAAGACAAGACGGAAAGCTGAATTTTCAGTTGAGATCAAAACATGGCACAACTCTGCAGCAGGCAAGAACAGGAGGCACACACCAACCTGAACTTACCATCTTCTGGGCATTCTACTTCACCGAGGGGGAACAAAACATGGAGGGACAGGAAGGCAGATATAACAAAAAGAGAATGAATAAACAAAAGAATTGGAAAAGACGGGGAAGAGGTAGAGACAGACTCCGAGCTAAAACCATGAGAGAACGTCTCTGAACCCAAGCATCCGGTGTTTTCACATACTGTGTGCGTCTCATCAGCTTCTTCCTGATGGCAATGGACTGGAGATAACCCATCATCTTACAACAGGTTCACACAGTTATGGAGGCTGTTCACTTTTATTACAGTGAATTACATGAAAGACTCGCTATAGTTGTGTGTGTTCCAATCAGAAAATTACTCAACTTAAAGCAACTATTTCATCTCCTTTTATCAGACTTCAAGCTTCACGGCAGCTTATAAGTTTTAGGTTTCCCTGACTGATGGCAACCTTGAAGCCGAGACTTTCATATCGAGCAATTAAAAAGAAAGACATTTCAATATCAACCAGGAGGGCCCGTACTTACCTTAATCTCAATGTTTCCCACTTTGGCTGTTGAGCGAATGATGGGCCTGCCAACAAGCGCAGGGAAGATGTGCTCAGGGAAGTTGGAGCCTGCATAGCCGCACTTGACAAACTACAAGAGAGAGAATCACAGCAGATAGGAAGTTATACAATCTTAGTGAAATGAACTGTATGATCAAGCAGAAAAAAAGAAAAAGAAGAAACATAAAAGGCATCACCATCATCCTGCCGAAAATAGGTTTCATGCACAGTACTGTGCTAAAGTATGTTTCTGGTGGGCGAACAGCTGCATGTGTTTATTTTTACATCGCCAAGCAGATTGCAAAGTGAACTAGCAATAGATGAATTGAGTATTTGGTGTGATCGCCATTTCGCCACTCCGAATCCTTTCATTTTACGCTCCAGTCCCCCCACAGAAGAGTGAAAAGCTGACAGCGCATTAACTGAACCAAGCAGTTTACCGATAGTAAATTAACTAGTTTGTGAAAAACAACAGCTCATTAATTTTCCCATGATGTGCCTCGTTGTGTCATTCACACTTGACTGATTAATTAGCTCGTGATTCGGCTGTAAAACAATTCTTATTGGTCCTAATAATAACTGTCCAAAACAAACATTTGAACTATTCAAAATGTTTCCATTTGTTTTGGTGCAAACAAACACAAATGCACAGCAAATGTTTATATTCCAGTATTTTAAAGAAAAACACACTTCAATTAGACAAAAATGTCAAATTGAAATGAATAGCAGCAATAAATGACAAAATAATCTCTCAGTTTCATTGTTCTGCTAAAAAAGTGAAGTGAGATGACATTGTGAATTATATTAATCAGAATGCTCCTGTGGGCGCGACGATCGTTTTCTACTGCAAATTTAAAGTCACGATATGAAGCGAATACGTGGAGATCTGCAGGATCAGGCTGGTAATGTGTGTCAGCGTTGGCTGGTGTCTCCTTCATAAAGTCACAGCTCAAAAGTTTAAATTACTGGATTCTGCTGGATATGATTTCATTTTCATCCCAAGAGATCATATGGAGATAAAAAGCCTGAATCAAGAGTTGCTGAAAACTTGGGCTTTCACTTTGAGATTTAAATGTCGCAGCAAAGTGTTTGAACCTCAGCTTGGTGTGCGATCCTCCTTTACACTGCACTTTTCCTGCATACTCATTTAACATCTTGAACTATTTCCACACAAAACTGCTGGCAGCTGCATTTGTGTGGTCACTTTTTTACTGAGCGGTCGGACTTTCTCATTGACATGAACACTGATCCCATTGAGGTGCAGGCTTACATGCACCAAGAATATAATCTGAATCAGTCAATGGCTCAATCCCATAATGCTCAGCTGTGTGATGTTGGGTGTTTGTGACCTGCACAAACTACAAACTGTTGGACAGGGCCAATCTGATCAAAAGTGTTTACATGACAATATTATATCAGACTGGCAATTGTTTGTATTTCTTATGGCTAATTTAACGGCTGCTGAATCAACTCTTGCTTGATTCAGTTCATGCTTGTTGATGAGTTGCAAAAAAGACACTAGACACAAGAAATGAACCAAATAGAGCGCATGTTTGCAAAGACAAAAAGTGAAGTCAAAATGTCAGCTTTTGAGTGGACGACAACATGAGGCAGCCTGCAGAGCGGTGGAATATGCAGCTGAGGTTCACTCGTCTCACTTCCTCTTGACTTTACAGTTCAACCACGACACAAGGCGGGCTTCTTTCTTCCCTCAAGATTCTTGAAATAGTCAGATCTCAAAAAAAAGCCTTATTAGTCAGTAACATGCTGAGCCAACATCCTCTTTGACTGCTGACACGGTTTAGATAAGGAAGTGGCTCAGCTCTGAAAGAGGTGCTTTTTACCTGGGTTTGCAGAGAAGATATCAAGTGCAGGATTTGCTTATTTTAACAAGCGATTACAGTTGACCACCACAGTTTTATACATATAGTGGTGACACTCCAAATCTCTGACTGATAGTTGGCTCCTATTTTGGCGAGGGCTGCTTTGTTACCACAGGCAGATCACTGAATAGGCATACCAGGCACAAGGCCAGGGGCCTCAGAGTCACAGGACCCCTGATCTTGTCCTTTCTAACTTCGGTTTGGTCCAACTCTGGCTTGAGTCACCATCTCACAAAAATCACATCATTGTCCTGGGTGAGTTTCTGCAGAATTTAGATTGCTCTCTCATTTTTTCTTCACAGATGCATTTAACTGCAAAAGTAAGTGATGTAATTAGAATGTGGTGAAACAGCTCATCTGTGAAAAAGTAAGGCACCAGGGGGAAATTTCTTCTTCTTTTTTTTTTTTTTTAACATATTTGGAAAACTGCACACTTGATCAATTCTTAACTGTCAAACAATGTTAAAATTTACTTTTAAAGTCTTGCAATACAAAAACGTGAAGCCCCAAAAAAAACTGCCAGAAATTAATGAATGAAAACATCTCTCAACTTTAGAGAGTCTTGCAATCAAACTTTTCAAACAAATGAATCTAATTGACCATCAACTGATTCATGCTACATCTATGCAGTAAGTCGACTGAGCAACACACTGCATATTTTAGTTGTGTAGAAAACTGGATGTTTTAGGCTGCATGCCAGATTTCAGGAAAAACGGGTCAGTGCATTTTAACCCTTTTCTGGGATTTATAAGAGGATGAAGTGGAAATCACCCAAACGAGACATAAACAATTGCCAGATACACAAGGTGACTCCTAACGAAAGTTGATAGGCATGCAAAATAGAAAATTATGCTGTCTTTTCATCCTTGTTGTCCTGAGCCTTGATCCTGTTATTTTTACTCATAATCTGCCCGTATTAGGAACATTTGTGATTACATAGCTACAACTTCCTGATTGATCAAGAACCCGTCAAAAGCCCTAAATTCCTCTTTGAGCAGCGCACGTAAAGACACGAATACCCAACTGAAGAGGTTCGATCGTGTCATTTAAACCTGACAAAATCATTACCAAGTTGAAGCGAGTTGCAGAAAAGAAAGAAGAAGAAAAAAAAGGTGGTTCCTCAATTCACCTGGCACGGCCTAGTTACCGTTACACATAACTAAACGATGAAGGTTCCAGACGAGGGGAGAAATCGAGCTGCGGGCCTCCAACAGGAAACCAAGAGTGCAGCGAAAAGAGTGAATGTGCAGATTCCGTGTGGTTTTCCTGGAGAAAAGTGTGAAATGCCTGGCTGCAGCTGGCAGACAGTCGGAACCAGACAGCCAGCTGTTCAACGCCAGCTAGCAGGCTAGCTCGCTAGCAGCAGAGGCTCAGCCTCCGTTAAACAAAAGCTTTCCCCGGTTGTTTAAATGTTGGGGACTGAGTAACCGAGTAGGGTGTAGTTTCAGCTTTTATCCGCGCTTTCGCATCCACTCTGCGAGCTTTTCCCGAGTCTGGTCTGGATGAATGAAAAAAAATAATAAAAAGCCCAGCAGGCTAACGAGGCTAGCTGGCTAGCTACACACCCAGTTAGCTCGGAGGCTGACAGCCTCACTTCCTGATCGCGAGAACTGCTCGACATTAACGGCTCCGTTTCACTGCGGGACGCGGCCCCGCCGCGCACCGGGCACACACGGTGAACTCACCCCGGTCCCGTTGTCGCAGACCACCACTTTCCTTCCCTGGCTGTCCATTATGTTGAAGCCGAGCCGCCGTTGAACCTCCCTCAACTTTCTTCAGTAAGCAGGAAGGAAGACAGCGCGAGCCGGCCGCGAGGAGGAGGAGCAGGAGGAAGGGAAGGGTGCTCATCCGGGGTGGAACACACAACACAGCCTCCCAAATACACAACAATCTGCACCAAATGGCTCAGAACTGCACGTCAAATCATCCTTTTTCAGCCAACACTTAATGTGAAATAGAATATTCGACACTCAAACTTCATCCTCATTCAATGTATAGAATGAAATACCAAATGTTCTTCTCACGTTCTTCAATAATCTTAAATTAATGACATTAAATCTCTATTTCTCTCCAATATATATATGAAAAAAATCCTTAAAGTACCTTATGTTCCTCTTATTAAATGCATGGCGCCTTATTTTACATCTTTCTTCAATAAATCACGACTTCTGCCACAAAACACATTATTTTACATTCACAGGGTCCAACCTATTCAAATTTACCACATAAACAATTCATTTTACATTTATCCAGTCCATTTATTCCATAAAATTCATGATTTAACATTTACTGTCTTTGATATCTTTATATTTGTGCCACGACACACCTTATATTTCAGTCTTACAAACTAAAATGTTCAAAAACAACACATAAAAAAACGTTGTTTTACTTTCACTGACTCTAATATCTAAATGTACCACATAAACTAGTCAATTTACATCTACTTGCGATAAAGTGCCTTATCTTTCTCTCCTTAAATATATGACATCTTATTTTACCGCTATGTTCCTCAATATCTCAAGATTTCTTCCACAAAACACATTATTTTACTTTACTTGTCTAACTTTCACTGGCTCCAAGAGATTCAAATTTACCACATAAGCTGGTCCATTTCCATCCACTTCAATATACAGTGAATACATTCACCTGTTTATGCCTGTTTACATACAACATTTCTGTAAAATGTTCAAATGAAACACCTAATTTTATATTCCTTTTTGATTTTGATTCTAATTTCCCCCAACATGTAAAAATTTTACAAATAACAAGGATAAATACTATTTTGCCCCAAGAAAATAACAACGCCAGCAAGCAACCTGTTTCTTTATTCCCGTTAAATAGTGCAAATGTTTTCTAGATACATTTCCACTAAATTCAGATCTATCTACAAATGGCATGTGAAGCGAGACATTCAGGGACAAAACTTATTCATAAATGATTTATAGCATACATAAGTAACATAGTACAGAAGGCAAGAACCTGGAAAATAAATAAATAACCATAATCAATGAGGAAGTATTTCAAAGGTAGTATAGAAACAGATCAAATTTGGACAATTTTCATCCCAGTCAATACTTTGAACAGGTGAATAGTCAAACATCAAAATTAAAGCTGAAATAGAGCAAACAGAAATTAAGAAGAAAACTCAATTCTGTAAAATATATATCTATATGTAACATAAATGAAACTAAATGTAGTGCAACAAGCAATCAACAGAGTTGATTATAGTATTATCAATAAACTAATGTGCATTCATCATAAATAGCCTTTGCAGAAGCTTTAAATTAAAATGTGAGATGACTTTCTGGGGATAATCTGCCTTTTTAACTGACAGTTTTCAGGTCCCATCAGAAGATCTCCAGCAGGTGGAGTATTTCCACCCAAACACAAGCTTCTTCACAGTGATCTCAGAGAACAGTCCAGGTTGTCTGCTTGATATCATCTTTAATCAGATAAAATAACACCTAAAGCAGCAATACATAAAAAACTGGCCAACAAAAGAAACCTGGCTGTTATATGTCTTAAATTAATCCTTCAGGTCAAATAAACTGAGAACGACAAAAAAGAATTATGTTTGATAGATCACACCCCTTGTTGGAAAAATGCTTTCTAGCAACACTTGTTACTGTTGAAAAGTCGGTTAATTTCCCTTTAAAAACGCATTTGTGGGATGTGCAACAGAGCTGATGGTGTGTTGTGTGCTTTTAAAAGGCTTTTAAAGATTCCCTGCCAGGAAGCATTGTTACAACAAAGAATTCATTTCCACACACTGTTTTCTGTGTCGTTTAGATGTGCAGATCACACGTCCGGGGACGATCAAGCTTCGGGAACAAGGACGCTGGGAAACATGAAGACCTTGGCCTGCATGAAGGACAGGTTGGGAAGTCCAGAGATCACGCTGCAGGCGTCTGCGCTCAGATTTTCATCCTGAAGAGGCTTCCTGATGGAGAGCACACACACACACACACACACACACACACACACACACACACACACACACACACACACACACACACACACACACACACACAGTTATGTCTCTATGTCTTCTGGGGACATTGTATCGACTCACAAAGGGCTTATTATAAAATAAACAGTAACAACTACTAACCTTTATCTGAAATATGTACAATTACAACAGATTTAAGGTGTGTGTGTGTGTGTGTGTGTGTGTGTGTGTGTGTGTGTGTGTGTGTGTGTGTGTGTGTGTGTGTGTGTGTGTGTGTGTGTGCGCGTGTGCGTGTCACATACAGCCACATGGTTTCAAATTTGTTGCACTTTTTACAAAACATATGCAACCTCTGTAAAACAAAAGAAAGACACTCCTCAGTTCCAGATTTCACTGTTGTCATGAGTACGAATCTGTTTATTTAACAGGGTCAAGATAATACAAATCCATATCATTAAAGCATCAAAACATCATTTAAATGTCTTTTAGAATGAACTTTATCCTTTAAACTCTTTTTTTGTTTGTCATGTTCACATTATGCCAAATCAACAATCCTTGGTTGAACGCTCCGGCAGACCAGTTTATGGCCCACAGGCTGCAGCTTTCACCTCCCTGATTTAAAGTAATTGTTTCTGGTATAATGTATATCCTGTTTACATGTTTCATTTTTTTTTATGTCCATGCACCCATTTGATTACACCACTTACAAAACGTTACCCACATTAAACAGCAAACTGAGCTTTGAATCAGATGCTTTGTCGAAGAATATTTGAAGAAACCTGTAATGTTGTTAACATGCAGTGACCTCTGACCTGACTGAAATGCATGTCTTCTCTGTGGAGGACAGCAGGCGGTTCAAAGTGTCCTGCATGCGGCTGCTGCTGCTGCTGCTTTCCAGCTTGCTCATGCTCAGCTCGTACAGCTCGGGGTCAACTCCTTCACATGAGAGCCACACGGGACACTTGAGAGACAAAGCTGCACAGACACTTACATGCTGCATCTAGAAGCAATGTGCAGATTCTCTGACCTGGAGGAGGACTGCAGCTTCTGCTGCTGCTGCTGCTGCTGCTGCTGCTGCTGCTGCTGCTGCTGCTGGACCTGCTCACCTCCTCCAGACCAAAGTAGTCCTGGTTGAGAGCAGAGCGGCCTGCGCCAGCATGGAGAGACGGTGGACAGTGGGGAAAAAAGGGATCTCATTCATGAAAGGAGAATTATCGCACTGTTGAGAATGATCGACACTGAAACCTGACCTGAACCGTCAGGAAATAGACCCTCGGTGAAATCAGGTTTGAGCAGCTTTAAATATCACATTTAGGTATATGGAATTTCCCCGACTCACACTTAAAACTACAATTTTTTATGAACACTTGACTTCAAACTTAAAATCCTACTTTTCTTTGGTCCCCTGGTGGGAACTGATCGGGTTGCTTCCAGCTCTGATAATCAACAGTTAAGTGGAAGCACCACACCTAAAAACGTTACGGCGCTACAATAGACCAGTTCCACAAGTCGCGGCAGGAAAAATCACGTGTTTTCCACGAGAACTTGTGAAGTGAAAATCCAGTCTGACGGCAGCCCAAGTAACCTCAGCGGCAGCAGGACACACAGGAAAGTGTGGCGTCTGACCAGTTTAGGGTCAATGGGAGCCACCCAAAGACCCGGACGATGGTGGAAGATTCTCATCATACGAGTTCACCAGGTCAGTCAGAGGGACGTGAGCCCTGTGGCATCGTGGGATTCCTGATAACCATAAGGTCCTTGCAAAACATCCATGGCTTTTATTTTATTTTTTTTAGCTACACTCCGTTTATTTACCATTCTTGTTGTTGATCTCCTGGGTATAAAATAATTAGGGCTTTCAAATGGTTACATCATTGGAATTATTTTAGTGAATTAAATGCAATTAACTGCACTTTTCCTGACTTTGAAGAGCATGAATGCACGGTGCATGAGAACACAACTTATTGAACGTTGAGATATACTTTCCAGATTATATAAAAGGTCACTCGCACAGGTCCCTTAATTCATCCCTGATTTTTGATCTTCCTCTGGGTCCATATTCAAGATTCTTTTCCCTGCCACAGATTATAAACCACCAGGTTTTTAATGGGCTCTGCAGGAAGTCATAGTTATCTTCCTTTTACTCTTTCTTGTTATTTAGAAAACACCAAACCTCTCACTTCATATTATTTTAGTTAATGTGCAGTGCTCAACACCATAATGATGTTTGTAGAAATACACACGAGGGCATATTTCATTCAGGACATGGATTATGTGTGCTAATTGTCATTATTCTATGCCTTAGATTTTTATTCTACTCTTATGGTGTGGGACAAACACTAAAAACATTTCACGGACACTATACTGTTTATAATTGTTTGCAACAAATATAGGACTTGACTTGACAATGTGGTACAAAACAATGTACAGTGGTATTCTGTGCTTATTAATTTAAATGCATGTTATTTTAAAACACCGAAAGGGCTGAGAGAAAGTGGTCAAGTTAACTGTCAAAATTATTAACTCTATAAACTTACAGATTTCAACATTTACTTATTGATGTAAAAAATATGTTTAAGTTCATATTTAGCAGTCAGACCTTACAAGAATGTGTGTGTTAAGGTTAGTTATTATAAGATGTATTCATATTCAATAAAAATATTTTGTAGTCTTTTACACTATCTGAATTTGCACATATTAATTCAAAATCACTATGGTTTGTTATTATTTAACATCTAATACCCATCTCCAACCAAGTCATTTTGTCTACTCAAGTCATTTGTTTAGACGTTTCTTTACTTTTACTGTAAAAGTACAATGTCTTGTAATACTACTTTATGCCACGAGGTGGGGACCAAGAGTGAAAACTGTGCAGCAGATTCTGACACAACAAAGAACAGAAAATGTGATTAAAGTTCAAGTTTCTCACAGAAAAGTGATGGAACTCTGAGGGACAGTGACTCACTGCTGCCACCCAGTGCACAAAGGTGAAATGACTGAATTCTTTAAAACACTACTTTTAAAAACTGAAACCTTGTAAATATTACTTATTATCAAGTGGACATAATAATATCTGAAAGACATTTCATGCTTTTTTAAGCCACAAGAATGAAGTTTCAAGAAAGTACTTGATGCAAGTACTTACTTGGAGTAATTCATCTTTGCATTCAAACACACAGAAAGTCTCACAAGGAGTGGAAAATCTGAAGAAGAAAAGCAAAACCAAGCAGGAAGGATCCAACAATTTATTTCAGTATTTACAAGGATTTCCCACAATTCCTTATTGCAGTGCATTGATTCTCAGGTTGAGCATTACGTCTTGAAAAATTAAAACAAAAAGAAAGATTTCTGTCAGTAAACTATAGGTCAAACGTTCAGCACCTTAGAAAATGACTGCCAGCAAAAAAGGCACAACTCAATAAAAACAACAACTGTATCCACGCTTACAGAAGATTTCGAGAAATAAGTTTGATTGGAAACAAATATTTTAGGCTGCGGCTTTCTAAACATTGTACTTTGAGATTCAGTACCTTTTCAGCATGCTGGACACGTTCGCAGGAAATGTCAAACAGCATTAAACAGAAAGCGCAGCTACAGTATTTAACTATAACGTTTTTCCATGTTTAATACCCATCATACTGAGAGACTATGAAAATACAGATATAAGCAAATTGAATTTTAGCCCCAAAATATATTTAATAACAAACACAATGACAAAAAGTTGAATCATAAAGTTATAGACAAATAATAATTTTTACAGATGAATTATTTATATCACTGTGGTCTGATTTTATTCTTTCTGTCAAAACTGCAAATATAATTTGATCTTTCGACACTCAGCACCACATTGAGAATATACTGCCCCTGCTGTTCATACTATGTTATTACAACACTGTCCCGTCCAGTGAAATACTCTCGAGAGGTAGGCGATATCTCTTTACTGTTACGGTATTAAAGCAAACAGGTAAATAATGTTTGATAATGGCCAATAAAAAGAGCCACAGTCTGGGGAAAAAAAGAAGAAATATCAAGGTGCAGAACAAGCGTAAAAGCTTTAAAACCCACAAGCAGAGGCTGTTTAAATTTATCCACCCACAGATTAAACTTCTTCAGGTATCATTTGGGCAATTAAACTGGTAAAGTTGATGAAATGCTCCACTCAAAGAGATAATTTCTTAAGTTTCATGCTACTAAGCTCATTTCTGCTTTTACTACAGTGATTGTTGATTTCATTGATTAATGAAGCCACATTTCCAATAAATATAAGTATCCATCTTCGTGTTTCCTTCTTTTTCTTCAAATACATGCAGCAGATTTACTTGTGTGGCAAAGTTTGTCTGTTAGTGATGCCACAATTGAAGCAATATTTGTTATTTATTAGTGTCATCTGAGAGAACATTTTAATACCAAATTCAAACTATAAAAAAAGACACAACACCTTTTGAGAACAGCGTCTTTTGTCACTGCTCCTTCTCATCGTTCTAAATGTGAAGTAAATAAATATGCATAATGTGTAATTTATTAACCAACACCTTAAAATGCTTATTGTGTGTAGGGATTGCATTAATGCTGATTTTGTGAATGCTGAAAATAGATGCTGCTGTGCCCACACGTAGTTTCATGGAATTAAATCAACAAAACTTTCCTGAGCAAAGAATAACATTTTGGTTTTTTTTTTAAACACTTTTTACAGCATTTGATTTAATCAGTCAAATGATTCAGATGGCAGGGTTGCCAGGTCTGCGGTTTTCCCATAGAATTGAGCTACTTCGTAAACAAAACATATTTTGTATGTCACGCACATGAATAATATCTATGGGTAAGATAGATATTTGAACTGGAAGTTTGAACTCTTGTCAAACTGACTTTGGGCCAGATTAACACGTACACACATGAAACCCTCAATCACACACAGTGACCCAACACTGTCGCTGTTGTAACAGCGTCTCGCTACCCGTAAGCAAAGAGTCGACAACAACAACAACAAGCTCACGACCACGAAGGGCCGTAGGAGGGCGGAGCCTAGTTATGGGAGGAAATGCACAAAAAGAGCTGGTTTTCAGTGGCCGTCAGGCTGGTTTTGTCTCTCAGACCTGGCAACCCTGCCAAAGACCTCCAAACAAACAAACAGCAAAAAAAATAAAAATACAAAAAATACAAAAAATGAAAAAAATAAAAGTGCAATGCTTTCAAATTTGAAGTCGAAGTTTAACGGCCAGCGATAGCCACCCTATTGGGAGGAGCTGCACATTTAGTGTAGCGACCATCAATACATGCAATAAAAATGCTTGTTTGAGGCAATTTAACCAACATGGCACATGATCTGACTGGTGCTAATGGAAGAAAAAAAAAATCAGTCTCTTTAAATTAAAAAAATCTTTGTCTTTTGAAAATAAATTTAACAAAAAGTGACAAGATAAAGACTTCAAAACCTTTAAAGCAGCGTAACACGGTGCACATGGTCAGGTGGGATCTCCTATAGATCCTCCAGTCTCTAAATTACGAGTGGGACTGATAAATACTGAGATAAATTCTTTCTAAGAGGCGACAGCAGGTTAGGATCAGACAAAAAAATAAATAAAAAGAGAGAAAATGGAGGCCGGCACAGTGTTTCCCCCGTCAAAGCTTGTAAAGTATTGTGACTGATTTATAAGGTTTTTGGTTTGGCTGCACATTCGTCTCATTTTAAGTCTCGGGTTGCTTGAAAAAAAAAAAAATACTAAACAAAATAAAACTTACAAACATCTGAATAATGCGTAGAACTGATCTTTCACAAAACGTTGCGGGCGACCACTACTTGCCGATCGAGCAGGGAGGGGAAACATGGCGTGAAATCAGAGAAGCAGAACATGCCCCGGAGGAAGTGAAAATCCCAGAGTGAACTCTGAAAAAGTTTTCAGCTCATTAGCAGAGGCCGTGTCGGCGGGGAGGGGGAGAGGAGGGGAGAGGAGGGGAGGGGAGGGGAGGGGAGCGGGGCTGGTAGTCTACTTCCGACCCCAGAAGTGAGGGGCCCTGCGAGGGGACGTACCGTCCTGAGAGCTGCTAAGGCCACGGCTGCTCCAGTCCAGCTGCCTGGAAGGAATCTCCTCCTACAAACAGAAGAAATTAACACTAAACGTTTAACCCTTTTGATGACTTCCCTAGTTTGGTTCTGAAGTGTTTGAAAGTGTGTGGATAGTATGGTTACTATCAGTGGGCTGCTGCGTCCGCGTGGAGACGGGACAACAGACCTGCGCTGGATGAGCTGAGAGGTCTCGGGGTCCTGGAGGTGCTCCTGTTGTGACCACTCTGCGTCCCGGAGAACAAACTGCTGGTGCAGAGTCTTTGGTGGGCTCAAGCAATCCCTGATGAACAATGAAATGGAAGGAAAATGTAAACGAAAAAATAAAAGACGCAGCCCAGTATGTTCTTGAAACGATCGGTATTTGCAACAATAGCGCCTTTCGCTTAAAAATTGTAATAATAAATCAACACAATGCTTCACTAACAAAATTACTTAAAAGCATTAACAAGTTTAAAAACAGTGTGTTATTACGAAGTGCAGGGACCGACAGTGTTTGTATAGAGGTTACAAGATGAGGGTGTGCGTTTATAGTTATTTTCTTATGTTCCCATTTCAAGCATCTGATTGGGACGCCCCCCCGGTGGCCTCCCGGGATTCATCACTCTCCCTACTGCCACCGCAACCCCAGACAACAGGAACAAAGACGGATGGAATGCCATTTATTATGCATAAGAATAGAAACAATAGTAACTTTTTCTATATACATTTTATATATTTTACATAATTTTGCATCCTTTTTTTCATGTGAAAATTTTATACAACAATATAAATGATCATACACATAAACTACAGTTATAACAATATTCAATCAGAAATACATAGATTTACTTCTCTGTTTACAGGATAAGGGTTTTTAAATATAACTACATTTGTAATAAGTCTTGTATTTCAGACATCAACGTAATGAATAGTACTCAGGTAAATTTTCCTAATTATAAAATAGAGAATCAATCAGATTCCTCCTACAACATTTTGAGCATGTTGATTAATGATGGATTTAGGGGGGTTGTACTTATTTACTTTATTACTGCGGGTCACGTGGTTTTCTAGTGGTTGGCACTTTAACTTTACAAATAGAATCTCCCCGATTCCAGTCGAGCTGTGAGCCTTTCTGTCGAGGTTGCATGTTCTCCCTGTGCATGCAGGGCTTTCTGTTGTTACTTCGGTTTTGTCTCAGTCTAAAAATGTTCCTCTGAGGTTGAGGTGAGTCTGTCTGGGAGGTATGAATGTGTGTTTTTGCCCTGCCTTCACCCATAATGACCTGGGATGAGCTCCAGTTAACCATAAACCAAACTGCAAAGTGCTGAAAAATGAATGGAATGCTGTTTTGTTTTTTTTCTCACATGTTTGAAACGAGGATCTCAATAAATCATTAAAGAAATAGATGGAAGATTTCAAGCCACTTTCATTACGGACGACTCACCAGGCCAGAGGCAAAAGCAGGCACAGTCACCGGTTGCTTCCTTGTCCCCATGAACACCTTTCACGGGACAAAACACACGATTAACATAGTTGCTACTAGAGATGCTGCTGGTGAGAGTGACAGCACTCACGATGTTCCTCGTGTCCACACCAAGGCAACTGAGCAAAGTGTTGTTAGCGCGAGAGCCGCCCCACTGGAACTGGAGACCGACTGCACTGTGAACGTCCTGGTGTGAGCGCAGCATCTCCTGCTGGATCCTGCCACAGAGGGAAAGCCATCAAGTAGCATAGTGAGCATTAATTCAGTCAAACTGGGCCATGTTGTGATTCGGTAGTCAGTGGTGGCCCAGCAGTTGGTTAGGCAAGCAGGCTTGGTTCGAACGGTACTGTCCATGGCTCGCCACTGTCGCTCCCTTGAGCCCTGGACGTGCGTAAAACTTGTACCAACTGGAAAATTGCTGTTAGAAACTCCCCACTGGAAATATTGTGGTGATTACAGTTATGTACTGAAAACACCAATCCCTACACTACTGTTAATATAATGACTTTACTTTTAGCAATGTGTTAAAATAGAAGAATACATGATGAAAGTTTGATTGCACAAGAGCAAAATGAGCCCTGTTGTCAGAATAGAATAGAATAGAATAGAATAGAATAGAATGCAATATGCACAAGTAGCAAGGAAGTGTGTAATTGGTAGATTATTTCATTGTTATAACAATGCTTCTTAGCAAGAATTCTCCATCGTTTGGAAAGTCTGTTTATTTCCATTTTAAATGGCTCCGCATTTGTAAGCAACATGCCTTTAGTAGGATGAGCAGCAGAGTTGAATATGTGACTTGTCCCCATGCAAAATGAGCCAAATCTTGCCAATTCCAAAACGTTTATTACACATTTCTTCAGACAAACCCAAAACAATGCAAAAATGGAAAAACAGAGTAATTGCTAAGAAGCATTGTTACCATCTTGTCATCATGACTGCTTTTGTAGCCACAATGTAGAACTCCAATGATGTTACTTTGCCACATGAAGGTTCAAACCTCCAATCAAGACTTTATACTAGAAACTAAATATCCAGACCTTGTCTTTATTATTTACACAATGAATTAGTATTTGTAGTATTTTGTTATTTATCGGTTTTTGTGGCAGCAGGTTTTCATTAACACAGTAGCACAAACTTTTATTTAAATTCATAGCCGAGTCGTGGAGAAATGACACGTTGGGTTTTGTAGGTGTGACGCATAAACGATTGAGGTCATCCTCACCACTGAGCACCGCTGACTTTTGGTATTTCCTCCTCGCTCTCAGGGGGATGTTGGTTCTGGAGCAAAGCACCGAGGCTGAGGAGCTCCTCCTCACCTTCCACTGCTGGGACCCCGACCTCCGGGAAACTGGTCTGCAAGAGGTGCTGGACACGGGACGACAGAGACGCCTGGTCCAATGACAAAGAGAAAGACGGTTCATTGTGTTTTTGATCAGGTTGCAATTTTTTTTTTTTTAACTCTGATTGTTGTTTAATTGCCATTTATAGCAAGTTTCCTTAATAATATTACTAATTCTATAGCATTGGGGTTTTCAGTGGGCCACGGTGGTGTTCTGGTTGGCACTCCAGTCTCATAGTGAGTTTTAAGGTTTAAGTCAAGGATTTGGCTGGCAGGGAGTTCTTTCTGTGTGGTGTTTGCATTTCCTCCATGTGTATGCATGAGTAACCTAATAAACACTAGTTTCATCCAACACTCTAATCTAAGGTGAATTATTAACTCTAAATTGTACACAGTTGAGCAGGGTGTAGCCTGTCTTGGCCCTCAGGCAGCCGACTTGAAGAAAGTGGGATGGATATACGAACAGAAGGATGAGTTTTCTTTAAATGCCTCCTACCTGACTGTTCCTCCTGCTGCTTCGCTCTCTTTCCTCCTCCTCCTCCTCGGTGTTCACATCAGTCTGCAGACTGTTGACTGACTCTCTGAGCTGAGTCCAAGTCTTCCCCTCCACCATTGCACTCTGGTCCTTGAACTCGGCCCACGACCCCGCCGCGTCCTCCTGCGTGGGCGCGGAGCAGAAATCAGCAAAGCTGTCACTCGGCGGGAGGTTTCCCAGACTCAGCACGCCTGCGTCAGCCGTTCGGATGTGCGCTGGGTCCCCGCGGCGCTCCAAACTTCCCCCAGTGGAGTCAGCAAACCTGTCGCCCGTGTTTGTTTCTGATTGTGTCTGGCTGGAGGTAGCAGAAGTTTCCTGAGTCGCATGTTGCTTGCAGTGATGAAAACTCGTCTCAGACTCACTGGTAGGCATGAAGTCTTCCAGTTCCTCCACTTCGTCGTCGGTCCGGTCCCAGTCCGTGGAATCATCGTGCGAAACCAGGGATGAAACATTTGGTTCAAAGTCAGCAGTGGAAGCTCCCTCAAACGACAAGTCATCAGAGAACGACGGCAGGTCCTCTGAAGCAGCCTCGCTCATGAACGTTTGAGGAATCGCAGAAACACTGTTTTCCTGATCTGCCCTCTGAGTTTCCCCGACCCACTCCTTTACATGAGAGGATAAATCAAAAGCTTCTGCAGCTTCCAGAAGCTGAAAGTCGTCCTGAGATGAGAGCACAAGTGCTGCATCTCTACATTCACAGTGCTTTTCTTTAGTCTTATGTGCACAACGAGATCCAGGCTCGAACTTCATTATAACCTCGCGTCCCGAATCACAGGTTTGTTCTCCTGAACTGCTGCTTGTCCCGCCGTTCAATCTGCTTTCCCACTGCTCCGTGTTGCTCATGGGAGAGAAGCCACAGCACCAGGGGTGAGCCGTCTGGCCCGCGAACACTGTAAAATCTGCAAACCCCGTTTCCTCTTTGGGAGAGCAAGCGCCCGCATCAGCCTGGGGTCTCTCGGCATGTCCGTTTGTGAGACGCAAAGATGACTCTGCATCAGCGTCCTGCCTGTCCACCTGACCTCTGCTGGACTCGAACTTCACAGTGGATGTAGGCTGAGATTGCTCGACTGGGCGATTGAAGCTCCAGCTGGGTTGATGCGTGGCTGACTTTGTGTTCGGTGGAGGTGACCTGAAACTTGAAGGCAACTCTGAAGCGTGAAAGTTTCCAAACTCGTCGTCGTCTGACCTAATCCCTCCATCAGCGTCGTCATCGTCTTCGTCATCCAGAGGAGGAGGAGGACACGAGGGGTGCAAGCGCATGATGTCCGACTCCATGGGCTCTGCTAGCAAGGAGCCTCAGGTTCCTGGTGGAGTCGAGAGAAAACAAGAAGACAATCAGAAACAGCAGCTGTTTGTAAATCTATATTTATCCCTGCGTTTCAGCCCATGAGCCTTTTTCCATAACTGTGGATGATTTTGTGAGACTATAAAGACTTTTCTTTGGGCGACTCAGTCAAAACAATATTGTAATGAAACTTGCTTGCAAAGCCACTTTTTGGTGGTAAAGTGGCCATATACAGGAACTCGTTCATCTCTTCTTAACAATAGAATGTTGAAGCAAATATAGGATACAGGTAAGAAAATAATTGCGCTAATAATTCAGGAGGGAATTATTTTGTAGTATTTCTTTATTTTCTGTAGCGTTTGGCCCCCTTTCCTTTAGCAAAATGTCTCATTTTCCCAATACATGCAACTGCATTTATACAGTTTATGTGTGTAGTTGTAAGTAACACATTGTATTGTAGGATGGTAATTAATAACGCATATGGAATTGAACTGTCTACCCAGACATGGCAAAATATGTGTGATTTTGATTGACATGAATTTGCAAGAGATTTGATTGTATAATTGGCATTTAAATGTGTAGTTTTATACTGACTTTGAAATCTTGACGTACAAAAATATCCTCCAACAACACCTCAGGGTCATAATGTTAAATCGACACATATTATTGTAAGAACCTGACAAGCATCTAATCCTCTGGTGCATCTCAACTGTCATTATGTAATGTCCTGGTCAATAGCAGTAGCTCCTTCAGCAACAGACTCATTCCACCAAAGTGCACAACATAGCGCCACAGGACAGCCTCACTTCCTGTGGCAATAAGACTCTATAACTCCTCCTTGTAAATAGTGTGTGTTGTGTTGCTTGTTAAGCTCACTCTGCTCTGCCATTGGGATTGTAAGATCACAAAGAGTCTAAATTCAAAGAAGCAAAGATAAAACTACAGTACAACCAACGTATCACTGCCATGTTTCCCCCAAAACAGTGATCATCCTGCCAAGTATATTCCTCTTATTTACAGTCAAAGTATAACATCACTTACTTTTCCCAACATGAAGGGGCAAAATAAATCAGTCGTTTATATGAATACATGAGACGGTTAATACGGAAGTGTCATGCTTTGTAAATCCTTCATGAGCAGCACCACTTTCACTGTATAGCACAACATTTATAACATGTCTTCTGGGATAAACCCTAACACAATATTTCCAGTTTGGAAGAAAGTTGCCAAATGTAGTGAGTGCCCTGATAAAGACTTAAGTGAGAGTCTTTACGTATTACAAGCAAAATCTACCACAGATTTCAAAGCATGTTCTTCGAATTTAGTTGGTTATCATTTATTTCCACACTGTGGTACTTGTGTTTTCGTTTCAGTATCAACCTGGAACGTCCTGTTCACGTGGTTATCCTGTGTATACTTGAGACATGATTCATGTTGGGATGAACTGTGTGAAAAGATACTTGTTTGACTAAACTGAACAAGTTTAGTTCTGTGAGCCTAATTGTGCGTATAAATAAAACTGGCTGCTGCTGTTATTGTTCTGGTTTGTTGTATTCACGAGAGATTAGTTAGGATGAGCTTGTTTTAACGCTCAATGCAAGTCTCCTTAGTGAACTCGACATACCTAATCGGATGAGCCTCCTATTATGAGTTCAGGATGGTGATGATTGCGCCACTTTGCACACACAGTCAAAACTTTGAGAAGCAGTGATTTAGAGGAAAAACAGCTTGCACAACAACCCTGCAGGCTTTGGCCTCAGATTTTGGTACAAATTGAGGAACTTGCTCACAAATCTTCCGCATAGACAATCTGAAACAAACTGAGCTTTGTTGCAGTGGGTAAATGTTTTCATCTAGTCTCTTTAGACCTGGACACAACTACAGTTGTGACTCTCTTTCTGCTCCTGAGATGGAAAAAAAAAAAAAAAAAGTGTCCAGAGACTCTGGCTCCAGTAAACCGATACAGGAAACCTGAGCCGCAGCTTTGTGCGACTTAAAACCATCAGGATAACAACTTTGCCTCCTGTGAAACGCTTTAACATGAAATACACAGAGAGTGCGAGCTTGTTTGTCAGCACAAAGATGCGAGTGTCACTCTGTTATTTCTGGTTTTGTGTTGATGAAGCGACAAACAACAACTGACCCCCTCCTGCCATTTTCTACTGTCTCTTCAAACAGGACGGACAGGTATCACACTGTGACATGAATGTGGAGTTATGTGCACATAAACGCGGGTTTTATTAAACACGTACACCCGCTACAGATGTGGTTATTTTGGTTAAATCTGACTGTTTAGCTGCCGAGATTGAAACGAGGCGTAAACAAGAAGCTTTAATCGCATTACCGACGCGGCAGTTTATTAGCTAACGACTGCTAGCCGCCGCTAAAGATCGTGCTTTCCCTTATAAACGCCAAAAAGAATATTCCTAAATGTAGCAAAATGTGATATTAATTAAAAAATATATATGTATCTATATTTACCAGCAGTCACTCACGCCTCTTGTCAGTCAGCGCTGCAGCCGTCTTCTCCATCATCTCTCCACATTCTCATCCATACACATGAGCCCGGATATGGAAATGAGAAGAGCGCTCACTCTGCTCCAAGTTCAGGAGAGGCGATGATCATTGGGAGCGATTGAACGGGAGAGAGACGCATCTTCAAAATAGACGATCTGTACTGTTTCAACTCTTTGTATCTATTAGGCTTATATTTTTGACCAAGAAAATTTGTTTTACAGAATAAACTCTCAAATACCAAATAGAAATAATTAACTTTTCCCAACTGTTAAAAATGCACTCAAGTACAAATACTGAAAGGATCCGTTACTTTTAACCATTAGCTGTTTCGTTGGGAAGTCAGTAGGTTACTCATGAGTCAATTTATTTAAACAAATATCTACCTTTGAAGCACATTTTCAGACAGTAAACACATTAGCCTATGCAAGAAATACATAATCATTTGTTCTGTAAACAACCTTGGATTAGAGGAAGAATCAAACCTAAAGAAGTAAACCTAATGGATACAAACATGCAGATTAAGGAGTTGTCAAATCATGGATGTATTCACTATACCCTATATATTATATATATACTAACTATATCCATGTAATTAGTCTTTTTTACTCTTACAGTGAATCCATAATGAAAAATTTGTGTTTTCATGAAATTATCAAAGTTAACCAGTGGTTTGACTCCAGGTTGGGGTACAGGTGCTTTTTCATTGCGTCTAAAAGTCTGTAGGACATTTGAAGTTGTTGCCTCTAAACAGCAACAACTGCACCCAGAGAATGGTTTATTTTTAAGAACAGCATTATGTTAGTTTGGACCACACACTTACTGGTCATCCCATAACAAGAACATCCACAGATTGGGCTTGGGAGTGTTTCTGTGTCGAGTTTGCATGTTCTCCCTGTACAAGTATGCTTGTTTTTCCCCTATGCTAGTTTACTTTCATAATACAAAATGTGACTTTTAACTGCTCATGTGAGTGTGAGACTATTTCTGGGTCTTTCTGTGTGGAGTTTGCATGTTCCCACCCGTGTGTGAGTGGGTTTCCTCCGGGTTCCTCTCACAGTCCAAATACATTAATGCACGGTTAATTGGTGACTCTAAATTGCTCCTAGGTGTGAATGTGAGTGTGTGTGGTTGTCTGTCTCTCTGTGTTTGGACTGGTGACCTTTCCTTGCCCATAGATAGCTGGAATTGTCAATCAGTGCCTCGTAACCTACATAGGTTAAAGTCGCATAGAAGATGGCTGGATATTCCCTTTAAACCAAAATATACCCAAAAGCAGGCTTGCTTGGAAAACAACCTCCCACCTGCCTCATCGACAGCATTCAATCATTAATATCCTGATTGTCTCAATACAGAAAACATGGTAGCCTAACTTATTTAAAGCACTTCACCAAATAAATATCTTCCAGACAACAGTTCAAAAAAATAACAAATATCTTTCATTTATTTATAAATAACAGAAAGACAACATGAAAAGCAATAAAAATAAATAAATAAATAAAACTGAGTCAGGTTAAGTAAACGACTGATGAATAGTATGCGATCTCCTGGCGTTGTGGAGAGGCATGTGAACTTTCAGGTCTGAAACCGTGTGAAACTTTTTGCCACAAACCAGACACCGAAACAGTTTCTCTCCGCTGGTCTGGGCGCAGATTTTTAAATGATAGGAATGAGCCACCATTTTACCACAGCTTTTGCAAAAATAAGGCTTTTCCCCAGTGTGGACCCTCAAGTGAACATTTAGATTAGACGTTTGTGCAAAGGACTTTCCGCAAAAAGAGCACTTGTATGGCTTCACACCTGTGTGAATTCTTGAGTGTATGACCATATGATCTCGACGTGCAAACTCCCTGTCACACTGAGAGCATTTGAAGGCTTTCTTTCCCACGTGAACCTCATCCATGTGCCTGACCAGATCACAGTACTTGATGAACCCCTTGCTGCAAAAACGGCACTCTCTACTGTCCGGTTTGACTTTTTCACCACATCTGGAACCACCACCGCTGCTACTCTCAATCCACTCGCCATCATTGCTCAATGTCACAGTTACAGTGCTCAGAGTGGGAGGCACCTGAAAGTCTGCTTGTGGAGTTGTTTCTGATTCAGAAAGTGGCACTTTCAAATCCTCTGAAGGACAAGACTTCAGGTTTGGGATGATACAGACATCAACCTGCTCCTCTTTGACCTGCTGAGGGCCACAGGCCTTATTTTGCTCCACATTAGGCTCCTTGGATTGCTGATGTGAGGTCAAAACCTCAAGTTGGGTATCTGGAAGACAGAGGGTAAAGGACATCTGTTAAATAACAACACAGTCATATCCAGCACAGGAATGGACAACTTTGATTATGGTTAGGGCCACAACTATGCCACTCTCTCTACCAGTGCGCAAAGGAGTACTGGATTAGAAGACCTGCTGCATAGGGAGAACCTGGAAACTTCACACTGTAGGCCCCACAAGCATAAACTCGACTAATGTTGGGAATTTTACACCATGAAGTAAGCTTGTTAACCACTACATCACTGTGCAGCCTATCTGTACTTCTTTATGTATTACTGAAGGGACTTATTACTTTTAATCTTTACATCCGAACACAATTATTTTTATTCCAAGAGTGTCCAGTCCTGTTTCTGTAAAGGACCTGCCTTGCATACTAGGTCTCTCCCCGTTGCAATACAACTAATGGCAATGAGGGAGTCTTTTTCAAGGTTTATCACGAGCTTGGTGATATTATAATTATTATATTCAGATGTGCAACCTTTTTTGAATTATTAACATTCAAAAAATTTTGCTTTTATAGAAACTTTTGAATATTTAAACAGTTTTTAAAAAAAACAAAAACTAACAGTAAACGGAATAAAAACCTACACTATTTAAACAAATGCAAACTAATAAAAGCACCAAGAAAATCTACTCAAAAAATTTACTGAATTTTACATTAAAGTCAAACAAAATAAAAACTATAACTAAAGCAAAAATCCAACAATATTATTACTTCTTCTGAAAGTAACTGCGAGTACTCTGAAAAGAGTACTTGTAATTTAGTACGATTTAGGCGTAGTTAGGGCATTTGTACAAATGATTTTCCAGTCATTTTATTCAACATTGTTCTTGAAATCTCTGCTTTATTTACTCTCTCAGGAACTCCAAGCATGAGCGCAGGACTTCCGGGTTCACTGCAAAGCTGTTGCCCGGCAACGCTCCCGGTTCACGTGATGACCACTCGCAGGGTCAAGTAATGGCGAGTCAAACCTGCTCTGAGTAACAAGACGTGAGGCTTCAACACGGTCAGCTGCTCGACCCGCTGCTTCAGCTGGATGATCTCCTCCTGGTACTCCGCCACGGCCTTCTCAAACAGCCCGCAGATCTCCTCCGCGGCGGCGCTCAGCCGCTCGCTGACCAGCCGCCTGAGCTGCTGTGCCTCCGGCATGACGGAGCTCCGACCGCCGCAGGGACGTGGAGGGAGAGACGGAAAAATAACGAGCAAAGAAAAAGAAACCGACACAAACCGAGCGGAGCGGCGGCGATAACTCTTCCGGCTCAACGTGAACACACGACAGGAGTCACTCCTGTAGCGCCCCCTGGTGCGGTGGATGACCTAAGAAAACGAGCACACGGAGAGAACATACAGTACAAACTCCACAGAAATGTCTGATTTTTATCTGCTTTTTAAAACTTAAACATAAGCATAGGTAATGTCACAATAATTAGGAGGGGTTTATCAAAGGTGGTGAAATGCAAAAAAAAAAAAAAAAAAGACCCTGGGTAGTAATAGTACTGATATGTATTAAAGAACAAAGGTTTATTTAAAACAAAGTCACTTCCTCGAGTCTGCTGTCTCTTTCTACTAGATGAAATACAATGAAAATGCGGTGAAATGTTTGAAATAGACTATTATTTGAAACCAATGAACAGGTTAGAAAATTTAAATCAAGAATACACCTGATTGATGCATTAATCTAAACCATATGAAGAAATGTGAAAAGGTGTCCTTGATAAAGGGCTCAGTACACAGAAAATGATACAGATTTCAACCTTCTCCTGCAGCCAAAAGGTCGAGTAAATCATATTTAGCTGACCGTTTTGGAAATAACAATGTACTATTGGGCAATAGCTCTCAAATTTAGAGATTTGTCTGAACAATGAATGATGAAATATTTGTGATATTGGTCAGTTTTAAGCCACTTTGCAAAATAAATTGTAAAAATGCATCCAATGGTGCATCTTCATGCTGCAGGGATTTAACTATTTTATCGCCAGTGTGACAAAACTGGAGATCAGAGTGAAAGTGTTTGTAATCTGAAACTTTTTCCACAGATGTTGCAAACCCCTGTGAGCGAAGGTAAACCTTGGAGCGACAGCCTGACTGGAAGCTTCACGGCTGTTATCCAGAGCTTCCTCTCCTTCTTTATTTACACGGGCAGCCGTGGTGCAGGCTGATGAAGAAGCCGGGCAGATGGCACCTCCTTCTGTTTCATTATAGAGTTGTTTCACGTGGTAGGAAGGCGTGAACTCTGGCGTTGCTCTGAGCCATCTCTCTGACTCTTTCATGTGCCGAGAAAACGGATCTGAGCTCCGTGGAGCCTCTGTGTTGGGACCCCACCCCTGCTGAGGAGGACACTTTCATCTCTGGATAGAAAATGCTCATTCACATTTTATGGAAGAAAGCAATATCAAATGTGGTTTTTTTTTCAGTACTGCTTGTCATAATTTATCTGTTATTGTTTGCTTTTGAAGTTGGAATATTATTAGGTTTCTCTGTTGAATGTTTTAACTTATTATTACCATCAAATATTCGACATCACACCTGTCTTGAAGTAGAATTAGACTTTTTTCCACAAATAATGCCATAGCGAGGTACTAAAGAATGTTTATTAAGAATTATAATTTGTGTTATTAAATTGTTTAATAATGCAATAATAAACCAATATTGTCACAATTTACAAAATGATTGTCAAAACATTAATATGATACTGGTTCAATTATATATAGAATATTGTGTTATCTGCTTTATTACAATTAGAATAGCCCATATTATAGATATTAGATATTACAAGTTGAGATATTATTACATTATTGGCTGCTCTAATGAAGCATCATTATCACATTCATTAGGAATTAGAAATAATTCATGATGCGTCATGAAATCCATGAAATGTGATGTATCCCCCATGGGACCAAGTGTCGTGCAGAAAACCCCAGCGATATGTTACAGCGTGGCTTTGTGAACTCAAAAGTAAAGTGATAGGAGTGTGTGAGGTCATTAGCAGTTATATGTTACTATAAGGCTCCCGTGTTGTTTCCTCGGTTAGGTCTTCACCTTTCGTGTCGGGGACCCCGGTTCAAATCCCCAAACTATAAAAGTTTATTGTGCACGTTGTAACGATGCTTACCGAATAGATTCCTCTAGTATGAGTCTCATTCATCAGTATAAACTCCTGTTGATACCACCTTTCTGAATCAGCCTGTCACCAGGGATGACTTCCCTCCGCCTGATCTGACACAGGCCTGTCTGCTCAGTGCAACCCTTTCCTGACGAGACGCAGAAAGCACATGAAAGATCCAAGATGAGAAGTTTATTGGCTTTTAAAGTAGCTGTTTTTACAAAAGCATAAAAGGAGGATTAATAAACATATGAAGCCAGAACAATGGCAGAGTGCTGTGTCTTGATCTAAAAACACAGGTTAACCTCAAAGGAGATGCAACAGTCAGAGTCATCTCAGATCACTTCAGGAATGTGCCTTCATGTTGTAAATACAAGTTGTCTTTTTTTGTTTTTTTTTCAGTGAAACGGCAGATCAAAATCAGCCAGCGTGATGTTTCGGATGCAACTTTGAAGGCTTTTTATATTCCCAAATACTGTGATGCCCCTAAAAACACTCTAAAAAGAGATGGTTTGTCTTTTTTTTACAGTTAAAAGAAAATAAAAAAAAAACATTTAGGGAGGGAAACTAAACCAATACTCCTTGAGCCCTGTGCCCAAAACAATCATTATAAAAAAGACTCAACTTTTCAAAACACCTTCAGATAATCAGGAAGAATGAGCATGTCAGTACATACAGTATTTATGTCTTCACCACACACAACCCTGCTGCAATAAATAGAAATGATAACATGATTGTACAACCATACGACACATTAGCCTACTTCTACTCAGAGGACACTTCATTAATGGACACGATGGAGCCGCTCACGCAACAGCTGCTTGGTGTTTAGAACTTTTTTGAAAATTTGATGTCAGAACGAAGAGAGAACAACGTGAATTAGACAGTTTTGTTAGTCCATATTCTGCTTTGGATCTTCAATGTTCAGGTCAGAAGTCTTGAAAAATCCCTTTTAGGTGAGCGCGACAATTCGATTTCAATACAAACTAGGCTCTAAAAAGGAAAAGATGTTGGATAAATGGTTGAAAATAATCAAACCACATGCTCGATTGAAAGAAAAGCTGGCAAAAAAAACATCCTCCCAGTATTACTTCAATGTGCTTTTTACAAAAACGCCAGGTACTCGCTTACATGCACAAAAAATGCTTTCTTCAGTTTGCAACTTGTGATCCGTCGTGTAAAAAACAAAGCCCTCGTCCTCGGGCCACGTTCATAAATATGTACATTTAAAGTCCAAAAGCTAGTGTGCCCTAGGATCAAATAAACCGTTTCTCTTTAAATCTGGCTTTTAACTCAAGGTAGGAAGGATTCTTTATAACTGGGGCAAATAGGAACAATAATTATACTCGGATTACAATCAGGAAAGAGAATGACATTCACTTTTTCAGCTGTTTTTAAAGGGATGTAGAACAATTTAACGCCAGGATTGTTCTACTTCAGAAAGACATGGGATCATCAGGATATCAGGAACTGCTGGACTTAACCTCATAATTCAACAGGAAACAAAATGTACAGTTTTCCACACACATACCGAAATATTATCAGTTTTTTTTTTGTCAAAATGTAACATTGAGCCACTGAAAGTGACTAACACTGTTTTAAAGTGCAACAGTACCACAAGGTGAGGCTGAAGGACCCTGCAGGCTTTGTTATTCACCTGCAGCACGTCGAGCTGCATGACGAACCCCCGCGGGAAATCACAGCGTGCTCACACACAGCTGGAGATCCCACTGAAGACTCCCCAAAATACCTGCGCAGACACACATCAACATACAAACACACACAACGCGACTCCTGGTGTTGCAAGTTATGCACAACGGCAGAAACCCCCCCCCCATGTGGCATGTGTATTGGAAGACTCCAGATATTAATTCAAGCAAACCCACCAAAAATGTGTGCGTATGTTGTGATTGGGTTACATGTGCTCGTTCCACTTGAGAAAAACCTTCCAAAAAATGTTTTACGTACACAAAACGTACACACATTTTTGTAACATACTTGGCGTCACAAAGCAGAGATGTAAATCTCTGCAACTCGATACACCCGCTAAACAAAAAAAAACCAAACAAGATTATTGTTTGTTTGTTTTTTGCCGTGTTGAAAGATCACCAATCAAGCATGAAGACATTCTAGAACTTGGCTGGTGCAGAGAAGAACAGTCGCTTAGCAAAACTCTCTGACTGATTTTTTTTAAAAAAGAGATGCATTTACAATGAGCAGAATTTGGGTTAAAATTCATGGCCTGTCCCTTCCCCAGTATCCAGAGTCTGATGGTCGTACACACATTCGGGTTGGCTTGAGTAAGTCACTCCTTCAAGAGGGTTGCCATCTTCAGTAGTGGTGCAGAACCGTGCGCAACACCGGGTCAAGCCCTTTAAAATCCAGAAAGTCTTGAATTGTTGTTCCCCCTCCCCCATAACGCCTCCTGCTGCTGTCGACATGCCCGACAGCCAAGGACCCAATAAACACAAACCACCATCCCACTTCAACACACGTCCACTGTACATCACTGAAACAGACTGGAAAATTGATTATATTCACGTTTTCACATGAGACTGTTGCATTATAAATGGTGATCAGGTAGGAGGAGGAACCAAAGTTTAAAAAAAGACCAAAACAAAACATTAAAAAAAATAAAAAGTGTCCAATAACACAAACTTTCAACACATTTACACAAGATTTGTACACATTTGTACTGTTTAGTGTAACACTGGAATAACGGAGTGTAGCTCTGGCTCGTGTCCTCATCTCCATACCATCATATACCAAACAGCGCTCGCTTCCTGTTTGTGTCCAAGATAAACCAGGAAGACTCCGACTGAGCAGAAAAAAAATAAAAGACTCACTCCAGAGCAGAGGATGTTATTACTATGTGAACAAAACCAATGGGCACTGCGTGTGTCTCTGTATAGACAGCAGGCGCAGTGCTTGGTGGTGGATGCTGCACACAGGTAATGAGACGCTAAGAGAAGTTGAGAAGATGTTGCATTAATATGGAGTCAATTACACAGAAGTCTGTTCTGCACAGCTGTCATGGCTTTCTCCAACTTCACAGCAGCGAAAGGTGATGGAAAAAAAATGTTGTACTCGAGTGGATAAAATGTCAAGCTTTTTGGGGTTTGGTGCAGCTTTTTGCTGCCGTCTACCAATGAGAATGCTTCCAGTCCTTTTTCGAAATGCATCAAACGTCGAATAATCATCTAAATCAGGGGTGTCAAACATACATAGCAAGAGAGGCCGAGACCTGAGAGATCAGTGACGCAGTGGTGAAAGTGAGCTACCTTATTGCTAGTGACTCAGTATTTGCATCAAAGTAATACTATAAGAAAATGCATGGTCAACGCTGCAGAAATCATGCACCCTGAGAGGAGAAGCACTGTGCACTGCATTTCTTAGTGCGAGAATATTCCAGGAGAAAGTGCATGTCATTCATTAAGATTTTGCTTATTTTTCTTAAAAAAAAAAAAAAAAAAAAAAAAATTCAAGTTGTTCAGCTTTTGTACACTAATGACATACATTGTATATGAGCCACTACTACTTCTTTTCACCAAAATAAAAGGGTTTTTTTTATTCCTAATTTTACATGTCTGGCCAACGAAACATCACACTGGGCTGTATGTGGCTGCTGAAGTAATATAAGTTTGACACCCCTAATTTAAACAGAACTAGCTCTAATCAGTACTCATTTTTTTTATTTTTTTTTTATTTAATAGCTAATAAATAACTTACAAATGATTTTTTTTATTTAAGTATTTAACGGGAGCCATATTCTTGTGTGATCAAATCTTTGCACAGTATCCTGGCGGAGATGTAAACAAAGACATAACACTGGTAATGCGTGTAACTTTGAGGACAGCCTCTCCACACAGGGTGTGTTTACGACTTCAGGTGTGCCTCAGTGGAGGAGATTACGTTTTGCAAAAAGTGGAATGATTAAAGACGAAACCTGCGCTACGCAATACATGACAACGCTCAGCAGACCTACTGCTGTCGGCAATAAACAAGGATGTAGCTGCTCTAATGTGATTAGACAAGAGGTGGAATGATTGAAGAAACTTCATAAAAAATAATTAAACATGACACATAAGAAGACTATAACATTATAACAGCACCGGCCATACCGCCCCGAAAAAAAACAAAACAACTTGTGACATTAGGAAATACCTCTGGGTATCGCTATATGCTCTATGCTACTTTATATTCGAAACATGAACTCTATACATTCAGAATACCTCCACGATCGGATCCTCCCTTTGAACTCACTGTCCAATGCAACTCTAAAGGTTTGGATTTTAGTTGTTTGCTGTTTTTTTTTCCAACTAGCATATTGTGTTAGTGTGATTAGATTTGCACGAGGACAATGCCACAGAGAGCAGAGAACAGTTTCTCAAGATCAGTTCAATGGAATTTCCCTACTCTGGAGTAAACAGTCGTACTTTCTACCTACAGGCTGCGGTGATCGCTAAATGAGTGCCAACTACCAAACGCACGCAGTGTACAAACACGGAACGCTACAGCGTGTCATGATATAATCCTCAGTTTTGGGTATTTAGGTCGGTGAGGCTGCAGCGTGTTGCCATGACGACCCAGGAAACCCCGAGGGAGGGCAACCGGAGAGGAAACAGGGTGTAATACTGCTTTGATTGTGATTAATTTTATTTATTAAGATAAATAACTTCAGTTGGACTGGAGATAGTCAAATTTGAATGTTTTGAAAAAAAAAAAAAAAACCAAAAACATTTTTACTTAACATTTGATTCAAATTGAAGTACCTGATCATGTGGAAATACTTAAAAAGTTCAAACTGGTGATTAAAACACTGCTCATGTTACGTTGCAAAGTATTCATATGCTTAAAAAGCTACTTTAAGTATAGGTCGGCTTCAGTTTAAATTAAGGATCAAACCAGTAAATCCAGCTCATATGCTGCTTACCTTCCTACTACCAGCTGAGTTCTGGAGAGTTTTCCTGAGTAACTGATTTCTAGAGCGTTTGAGTTGCTTTTTCTCATATTAGCAACAGCACTACACACCTGCTCGCATCTCAGAGGAGCCAACATGAAAAATGAAAGCACTATTAATAAGCCGTGAGATCCCTGATCTGACAAAACTGGGGCTACGAGGAAAATTACCTGAAAATGGAGCAAACACATTCATCCACAAATGCACTGTATCTGATCCTGGATTAACAGAAAGAAATGAAGCAGAGGGAGTCTAACTCGCTGCCGGTGCCTTTCTCCACGGTTCCTATGCTGCTGCAGTGTTGCATGATGACATAACAGGGGCGTCTGTGTGTGCGTGTGTGGTCATTTGAGATCAAGTCCTTACTCCACACACACATACACACACAAACACACGCTCACACCTGGCAAAGCAGAAGGAGGCGGAGGTTAACCCAGCTTGGTGATCTGTAGATCTCCTTGTATCCGTACTGTGTCGATCGAGGTCAATGATTTTACTTTGTGATAAAAGTCAAAGAGCTGGTGTCCGTCCACGAATATCCGGAACCGCTGGTGCTCGCAGTGGATCTCAATCTGCAGGGAGGAGCACAGGACACGGAATAAGAAGGGATCCTCAATAATGTACATTGAGATTAATCAAAATAAAATGTTGAATTTCAAATTAGCCTCTAAGCCTTGAGGCAGAAATATGAAAAAAAAAAGGACTGTTAATATGGTACATGGTTACTAGAGGAGTCGTTTCAGGATTTTCCTCGATAAACATTTAATACTGTAATCTAAAGGGCCATTCTTTTACTTTTGTGAGTTGAGATTCCGGAGAAATACTTTGGCTGCCATTCATTTAAATCACTATATATATATATTATCATAGTTGTTGGTAAAACACACAGTATTGTCCTTTTGTTTGTACTACTGCACCTTTAAACTTAAAATGCACAACTTTGCAATTTTGCTTATAACAATGTACAATGTCATTATTCGCAATAGAACAATTCACTAGGAATTATAACCATTGTCCAGTAAGAGCATTTTTTTGAAAGTTACAAGATGCGACTACAGAGGGGTTAAAGTTGTTCTTTAACTTATGAGACAAAAATACTTTTCTTATCTGTCAAAAAAACATTTTGGGGAAAAAGAAAGAAAAATACACCATATTTAGCATTTTCCACTGTTACATTTTGGTCACAAAAATCAAAGTAAATTCAAACATAAAACCTTAAATTCATTAAAATAGTGCCCTCTTTTTGAACATTTTTAAGTATAAACCGGAACATTGGGCCCCCTGAGGGCCATGTTTGAAGTTGGAATCATAAACACAACCACATGTGGTGCCCTGCCTCTAACCAAATGAGTACGAATACGCCCTGCGACTAATCCCTTAAAAGCAGATTTGCTTGCTTTATGAAGCTAATGATGAAGAAAGTGCATGGAAAATCAGCTCAAATGCAGTCATTTAAAGCCTCTGAGATCACTATGTGTTTACAAGAGAAATTAGCCGTTTCATTAGCAGTTTTACAATTTGGAAATAATCCTAAGTCTTTCACAGCCAACAAACAGCCAAACAAAAATGTTAGGCTGACATTTAAAATCGTATTGTTATTTAATTCCTTTATTTCGAGTCTCCATTAACCCCTCATGCCACGTGAAAACCCAGGAAGGAAAATAGCTACCGTTTGTCCTAAAAGTTTCTAACTGACACCATCACATCGTTTGCATGTAACTGTAATGGACGCTCTGAGAAAGGAGATCAACGTCATGGGAAAAACCCATACGTGAGAAAACACTGGAAATATGTTTTGAAATACAAATAAACTTCCTCCTGTTGATTCTTGGTCTGTCCTGCAATTGAAATACATCACAGAGAGGAACACACACACACAGTGGAGGAGGTGAGTGAGACTGTGTGGGTTCAATGCAATGATTTATTTTAGTGCGCCAGTGAAGAAACATTTAGATTTTCACCCCCACTCTCCGTCAGCCAGCAGCTCTGCACATGTTCTGGATGTGGAGGCGTGTGGCGCAGCTGCCACTGCTGCAGAGGACAGAGTGTCTCTATCTTAGGGTTACTTCAAATCCGACAACATGATTTTGAATTGTGGGATGGAGCCACAGCAGCTCGAGAAAGTCCACACAGGCAGAGGGAGAATATGCAAACTCCACGTTGAAAGGCAGGAACCCCGAGGCAAACAAGAAACTGAAAAGATCAAGTCATTTGGCTATCCAGCCATCTTCTATTTCTCCAATTCAGGGTAAAAGTGACACACGGAAATGATTTAGTTCCACCAAATAGACTTAAACACATGTTTTTGGACTGTGGTAGGAAACCAGAGAACTCAGGGAAAGCCTGCACACGCACAGATAAAAAACTGCACAGCGAGGAGTAACTGCAGCACCGCGCCATTTTGACGTTCATGTTTTTGGCTTGTTTGCATCAGAACATAGACAGGCTTAAATTTGGTAAGAAAATGAGTGTAGACATGCCGCCACATAAGTTGGAAGGGAAACAAGCTTGCAGGTGCGATCACTCGGCTCGAGGCAGCAGCGAATGAGCCGTCCTGCTCCCAAACCACAACACATCATGTGTTCGTCCACATGCCTCTGAATTCGTGAGACAAGTCCTGAACAATCATCTGCGCCGGCAGCCTTAACCTTCAGCCTTCAGCTTTGGACAGATTCAGGACTGTGCTGTCCTGCTGGGTCATGGTCGAACAACAAACAATGACACTTTATCAGAGAGCTGACACTCAATAACCAGCACAGGCCCTAAAAAATAAGATACCCACTGCGTTTCTGCTGGATATCACGCAATCTTAAAAATAATTGTATGTGGGATAAAATCTATCAAAGACCGTGAAATGCTCTAAATTCACATGTATTCTTAAATTCCAAGCTTCAAAAGAGTGAGTTTTTCTTGTTAATCATTGCTTAGTTCACTTTAGATTAAAACACGCCCATGTATATTTTTAGCAGAACACCATGTGTTTTCTTCATGGATGCATTCAGAATTACTAGAGCAGAATATAACATCAAACGGCTAACAAGGCCTCTGGTCTGAGGAAAATTACTCATCATGCTCACAGCTCAGGAACAGCTGATGTGGCCCCTTCCTGCTCTGAACAGACCACAGTTTGTATTTACATTAGATACGATGTAGCACGGAAAGCATTTCCTGTTTGTCTTTTTTTTTTACACAAGCATTGTAACTTGTGATTATCTGCTGGTCGAGTAGGTTACTGAAGTGCTCCTCATCAAACAAAATGTTTTACAGGTTTTTGTTTTGTGTTTCACGAATATGGAGAATGCGACATGAATTACCAACAAAATTTGAGCAACAATTTGCCTGAAATCATTGGTTTTCCTAAACTTCTACCATGACTTCTCTGGTCTCTTCTAACACCGACTTAAGGCTGCATCTATTTGAGATTGTCCATCTTACCCACCGTGCTATTTAGACCTACTTTAAATATTTTATCTTTTGTATTGTTGTTCCAAGTCTATTAAACACACTATTTTTTAAAGTGTGCGTTACACTAATTCCTACAACATATATATATGACACCATTTTTTTTTTTAAATAAAGAAGAAATTGGTGCATTAGTCCAACTGAAAGTGACCTATCAAAGTACTTTGTACTAGCTAACTAATTTTCTCATTAGTTGTCCATATTGTGGTCTTTGACAACATAGCTAAAACAAGGAAGGTATATTGTTATGTATAGTTGCCATGGAAACAGTTTCAACAGTAAATCAACTACAGTTCTGTGCAAGAACAAAGATAATAGTCCAATTAAACACATTAGTCAAGCTACAAATTACAAACACACACTGTGTGTGTTTAAACTCTGACTCATCAACCACTTTATCAGCTTGTAAGTCAAAAGTACTAGAACACCGATTCGACTGTTGTCTTAGAAGAAAGGTACAAAATAGAGCTCTGCGCTTATATACCAGCCATTATGGTAGCCCCTTTGGATTTCCTCAGTATGACACACATTTCAAATACAGTATAGAAGTTCGAAGAGTTGGAAGTTATGAAATTCAAGGCAAGTCCAGATGGCTTAAACGTACGAATAAAATATTTAGATAAAGAATCTGAATGGATCCGCTGCAAGGAAACTGCAATAAAACCCAAAGAACTACGTGGGAGAAAAGAAGAGGAAATTGTGAATACGGTGTACAATGATTAAATGTTTCAACATTCATCACATTGCTCTCTCTTTACCAGACAGATCTGAGCTACTCCATAGTCTCCTAATGCACAAGGTCAGCTGCCAAGGCTTTACAGAGTTGGTACAAACAGCTCATGAAAATCCCTCCCAGCCTAAAAAAATGCTGCATTCCAGGAGTCTGTAATAGTTTGATAGCCATTATCTGAAATCAGTGTGACAGGCCAACAAAGGGAACAAACCAGTCGTGTACTTTTTTAGGCTGAGGTTCAGACTGAGAAGCCAAATTAATTTGCGTTAACCACCAGGGCTAAGAATACCAGCCAATTAAAGCCAGAAGAAACTCATTCAGATTTCACACATGAATACCTAAAGTGTGACCCTAAAACAAGGAAGAATCCAGCCCGCTCTGTTCCAGCCACTGTTTTTCCAGAAGACCAGAAGAGGGGCAAAGACATTATGAATGCAAAATGGAGGCTTTACCCTAAAAGGCTGATCTGGGATGAAGGGGAAGTAGGCAGTGGACGCCTCCTCCACTGTCCATTTCCCAGACACACGGGCATTACGCAGGAACTGACGGTCACCGAAGCGAGCGGTGAGTTTCAGGGCCACGTCATACGGCTGCTCCTCCTTCTCCGAGTCACGGCCGCAGGTCAGGCTGACATCAAAGCTGAGGGAGGAAGAAAAGACGTCAAATGAGGTGCCAGACTTGACAGCATGGCACGGTGAAATACATGTCAGATGCTAATTGCAGATTGCTAATCTGGGATAAGTCAAATGCATAATTCTGCTGCTGCTGTGTCAGAACCAAGCACTTGTGTGGTAATTATGCGTAATCCCTGCTGCTTGTTTTGGTTTATCCTCACTCCCCTGCAGCTGTGCAATCTGCACACAGGCATCTTTTTGTTTCAGCTTGGCCTTGTAGTAAAAGTTTTTCAGCACAGTGAGATGCAACATGAAGAAAACAGCTGTGTGCTTTGAGCTCCTGTCAGCCGGGACACTCACATGAACTTTGGCATGAATACTCTGCCAGCAGCAGCAGCCACAAAACAAGATGAGGTCACCGGGAGGTTTCTTCCAAGTTTGACACAAGTTTCCATGTAGGGTAAATGACACACCCAGACAATTCTGCTCCACTATGGGGCTGGCTGCCCCCCTTTCTCCCTCCTTTTTTCCCCCTTGCTGGTGAGGAAACGCCCTGTCTCTGCATACTTAAAGAGCCACCATTCTCTCAGGCTGCCCAGGCATTAGTGTCCTGGGGTGGCTGTGCAAGTCTGACGAGTCCGAGCACAAACACTCCAAGTATAGTTTTAAATATGCAGACATGCGACTTGGTTGCAGGTAGCGTGTTTGCATGCTTTGTGTGGCGTTATCTCACCTGTCTGGCTCCAGGTCAACAATGCCCATCACTATGATCTTCTTCCCTGGACGCATGCCGCCCCGGATGCGTCCGCTGAATGGCACCGTCTATGCAAAGCAGGTCGGAGTTATTTTACGCACGGGGTCTGAGCGAGAATCAAAGAAGGGAGTGCTACGGAGACTTGTTAACCTACCAGCAGGCGTGACAAATCCTCCTTGTCAGGTGAAATGAGTCCGGGGTTCCCCAGCGAGTCGTTCAGAGGGTCATCTTCCACGTTCTTCAACACCAGTAACAAAAATAATACAAACTGTTACAATCAGCTCGGATAAAAAGTGACTTGGCACAGGTGACACATGAGACTGTGGGCCTGTCGTTTAATAAACACACACATATACACCCACACACACACACACACACACACACACACACACACACACAGCGTGGTCCAGCTTGTAACAATGACGTGGTGGCAGCAGACCTGTCATGGTTTCATGGTGTCACTGAATCGGGGCCAAAAGAGCCCTTTAAACTCCCCACCGACCACAGTTCAGAGGTAAACGCAGGCGTGCAGTGCACCGGCGGAGCTGAGCGGCCTAGGTGAGCGCACACTGTGAATATTGGATTTCCTATTTGCTCCACGGCCGCGGATGAAAGAGGAGTCGCCCAGCGCGCAGAACGCGCGGCGCTCCGCGATCACAATAATAAAAGCGCCGGATAATGCGCATAACGATGCGCTTAGACCAAACGTGCGCAAAGAAAAACACACCGACACATCCAAACCCACGCCTTGTTCTTCCCACCCGTCGGCTTTTAATACTCACTATTCCGTCCTTTTCCGCTGCCTGCACCGCCATCTTGAGCAGAAGAGCATAGGATGCTGATTATCCTAGCAGAGGCAGCCCTGCCGGGTGGTGTGTGTGTGTGGGTGTGCGTGTGTCAGCGTCGTGGCACTGACTCAGGAGGATATTCCTGTTCCTGCTCCGATCCCTGGGTCTACTCTGCACGTCTGCCACAGGCCTGGAGCGCAGTCAGTGAGCAGGACATCCCTCTGCTCCTCTGCTCCAGTGTCCGTCCTGAAATGGGTGGATGTCTGCTGACGTATGCTTTATAATAATTACAGAGCAAAAGCTTAATCCCCGTCTGTTGGAGAAGGCTAATCAGACAGATTTCCCCCCCAGCCCTTCACCCAGTCACCCAACGCGCTCTTTTTGAGTTTTATGTTGAAGGATTAAAAAAAAAACACGTGATTGGTAGAATAAATGATGGGTTTGGGGCCACAGGACTGTATTTGCGTGTCACATATTCGCTCTGAATGTGGCCTAGTTGGCTCAAGTGAAGCCACTCAATACTTTTGAATGATTAAACAATACTGTGGGGCTCAGAAGCGACAGCAGGCTAAAAATAGATGAAGATAATCCAGTTTCTGTTGCCTTCAGAGGATAATAACTATTTAAAAAAAAAAACCTGGATAAAGTGCTCAACACACACACACACACACACACACTGCGTGTCTATACCCCGAACACCACCCCCCCCCCCCCCCCCCATCTCTTCCATTCAGATTGAATACGGTTTGGTTAAACGAGCCCACTCCGCCACCGTCTGGTCATTTCTCGACATTACAAGAAAACTTTTTTTTTTTTTTAAAGCTTTATCATACAAGTCATCAAATTTAATAACTTAACTTAGATCGTAGTTGTCATTGTACATTGATATACAATGAAATCGTGTGAAAGCCTTTCACAGTAAATACAATAATAAATAGTTAATAGTAAATAAGCAATATGATTATATGAAAAGCATATTGAATGTATATTAAAAAGCTGTAGTATCTTGAATGAGGTTCAGTATACGAGGTAGGTGCTGTGTGTGAAATGTAGTCCAGCAATTGGCAGAATTCTAGAGCTTTAATGGCCAAATATAGCAAATGTTTTTTAGTCTTTCTCTCCTTGCATGCATGACTCTGAGCCTGTCAGAGAGGACGGTGGCAAAAAGAGATTGTCCAATCTGAATGTAGTCAAACCCGATCTTTTTAGCTCTGTTACTTAACCAGACAGTGAAAATGATCCAGGGATGAGTGAGGGGCATCGATGATCTCTGAAGCCATAATAATGATGGTGTCAGCACAGCTTTTCACCCATAGTCAGCTGAAATCTGGCTTCCAACTGCACCTATGAACTGGACAAAGTTGGATGGATGGATGGATGGATGGATGGATGGATGGATGGATGGATGGATGGATGGATGGATGGATGGATGGATGGATGGATGGATGGATGGATGGATGATAATTCTACTTATAAGAATCATCAATACATTTTACCCCTATGTTTGAGGGGATAAAGTGTCTTCTTTTTCCTGTCTGTGCACCTTATTATCACATGTCGATTGAAAATAAAAGATAATGCATCATGTACATAAAAATAGTAATATTTTTAATTATCCTAATATATTTTTTAATCTTGCAGTGTTTATTTACATTATGTGTCTTGAAGTCTTCAAATACCCTTGAACAACCATCTGTGGTTAAAAGTATTTCAAGCACCCTATAAAGGGTTAAATAAGAATGTCAATCGAATCAATGGTTGTTACCCCACTGACACTGTAAGACCCCCCCCCCCCCCCCCCCCCCAAGCATTTTATTTACATTCTGCTACCCTGCCTGCAAAGTCCCAATCATAGAGTTGTTTAACTGGCATGCATGCATCAATCCATCCATCCATCCATCCATCCAGCCAGCCAGCCAGCCATCTATCTATGAGCCAATCCTCGCTAACTGTAGGCGGGGGCAGGAAACATCCTGGACAGACCACCAGTCTATCACAGGGAAAACACACAGACAACCACACACACTCAGACCTTGGGGCAATTTAGCGACGCCAATTGACCTGACATGCACGTTTTTGGATTGTGGGAGGAAACCGGAGTACCTCAGTGTAAAAACCAGTTCTGTCTGCTCCCTGTGGCCCTTACTTCTATACTTTGTAGTTTACTGATTTTTTTTGGCGATCATACCATTACCCAGTTTTGGCATTTAAATGAAATGTCCCAAAATAAATTAAATAACCAAAAAGTTTATTTCAGCTGAGATTAGCCCCAAAGATGGAGGAAAGTGTGAGCTAATGTTTCCAATGATGAACTGAGTTGACACATAAATACAAGAAGATCTTGAGCAGCAGACACACAATACACAAGACCAGAAGCTCTTTGTTAGCTGAGATGACTGCAGGGTATCATTTTTTCCCACCAGGTTGGTTACACTGCAGAACATATCTACCACGACAAATTATAATGTGAATTAACATCACCCCAAACGTAAAGACAGTCTCAGTTTTCTATGGTTTCCTTACTAGTCTCCCCACATTCAGACTCACTACAGAGTAACACACACCAAATTGACGAATACATAAATATGCAAATAAGTAGAGAACAACTTAAAGTAACCAAAATAGCAGACAGTCCAGTTGCCTGCCACTCATTAAGGCGTCTACATTGCCTGCAGGTATATCTGTGTCTATTGCTGTCTTCCTATCCATGTTAAAGGAATTTGCATCTTGGATTATTAAAGTATTTTCTATTTCTGTTCTGCTATCTTGTGATGAATTGGTGAACTGTCCAATGTATCCCTGCCATGCTTTTGCCCTTGAGCTGGGATTGTATCCAGCACACCCTGAACTCGACTTGGACAAAGCAGTATAAATGATTAATGTATTTGTTATGCCTGCATAATGGGACCTTGTATCACCTTACTGATTGCAGGATGTACTCACAGTCAGTGAGTGATGATGTAGTCTTCGAACCTTCAAACGGGATTCCAGGAAACACAAATGGAAATTAAAATGTGAATTTTATTAGCATTTTATTTCAAATAAAGAACAAAGTGTCCTGCATGCTTTTACAGGGATATTAAGAGGCAGCTTCAGGAGGAGGGGAGGTTGGCATGGTGCCTCCTTTCCGTGGTCCCCAAAGTGTCTAGAAACGCCCCTGGCGGTGATGCTCAGATTTTGCAACAATTTTCACAGGTGAATGTATTGGAAAATGTTCTCTCGTGTGATTTTTGAAGTCGGTCTTCTCTTTGATTGTAGTCACTATGGTCCCTCGGTCCATCTTGCCCCCTCACCACCTCCCCCTCCCTCCCTCCCTCCTCGCGCACAGACGCAGCCGCCTGGCTGAGCGCTCCGCCCCCTCACCCTCCCTCTCCCCCCTCCCTGCTGCCATGGCCGCGGAGGCTGCCGGCTACAGTGATGGGACGAACGCTTCTGCAGACTGCACGGAGATGGAGGAGCGGGTAAGATGTCAGGGTGGATGTGTTTGCGGTGTACGTCGTGGATCGAGGTGGAGCGTAGGTAACGCGCCGCTGCTTCTGCTGCTGCAGCGGCTGCAGGATGCACGCATCTCCAGCCGGGTTTTGATTTTTGCATTAGGGCTCGTCGGGTGGATGAGGCTGCATATGTGGATTCAGATGGAGGGAGGTTTTGTGAAGAGGGAGTGCGCCGCATCGCACCTTACCGCTGCGCACCGCACCGCACCGCACCGCACCGCTTCAGCGCTCCATCCTCTGCGAAAAGGAGATGTGAAAGTGCAGCAGCTGGTTGGCTTTCGAGGCTCAGCTTATAACCAATCCACCCCTGGCCACTCTTTATTTAACAGTTTGCGCACTGGGATTTTGTCTCACTGAATCCGGACTGTTTGAGTTGCTCCTGTCGAGTCCGTTTGGCGGTGACGCAAGTTGGCAGCAAGTTGGCAGCAAGGCAAGGGTGGGAATTCATCGTGATCGACTGAACAGAGCAAGGCATGAATGAAAAGAGAGGCTTTGTTGCGCTGATCGAGGTCATTCTAAGTGGACGGTGTTCACCCGGAAGGGACAGACAGAATCTTAATGTGACCGTTTCTGTAATTATAGGGCTGCTCATTCAACCAGGTGATTGGAAAAGTGCAAATAATGTCTACATGGATGGAAAAATAGCGGTTCGATTACAGAAAGTTTAAGTCAGGAGTTGCCAGAGCTACAAATGAGATACAGCTGTGATTATTTACTATAACTGGTCAATTTAGTGACAGAAAACAAAGGCAAGTGTTACAACTTGCAGTGCTGCTAAAAGTGTTGCGTTTCTTGGATAGAAAGTGGAAAAATCTGTCAGGAGAAAAAGAAAATCAAGCATTTCAAATATATGACGTTACAATAGTGAGTTATTAAAGCCACAAGTGAGTAACTGATTGTGTTTAAGTGGCAGAATTGGTGAAATAATGAACCAAGGGACTGTAAAAGTGTTTTCCATGTTTTAGAAAGCAGTGGCCCAGAAAGACCTGTCCTTCTAATTACTAGATGACAAAAAACACACGCAACCAAAATGATGAGTTAATGGCCTTGCAAGTGACCTGTTCTTAATTCTAATAACTAATTTCTTGACATTAAACAAAGGGATGCAATCCAAATCAGTTGATTTCAGCAGTGCGTGTTTGCAGAAAATTTGTCACTTTTGTCCAATCAGGTGGTTGGAACAGTTAAAAAGTCTCTACAGAGTGTAGGAAGTGAATGTTCAGATTTGCTTGAGCCACATGTGATTTATTGGTTGTGTTTATTTGCTACAAATGCACAATTTTGTTGCTTCAAACATCAAGTGAAGACAATTGGTGCAAAAAAAATAAATGATCTTTAAAAAAGTAGTTTTGCAGAAATTCTGGCATAGTTAATCCGAAAAGTGTGTGTGTGTGTGTGTGTGTGTGTGTGTGTGTGTGTGTGTGTGTGTGTGTGGTCACTCCTCCAATGAATGCATGCATTCTCCGCCTGCCAAATGGTGAACCCAACCTGTTCTTCCACTTTACCAAGGTGTTTGTCAGCTGATGTTCACGTGCTGTTTAGTTGTTGTCTTCAGCCTTATTGAGCTCATTCTCCAGGTGCTGCTCATCCTTTCCACTTCCTCCTCTTTGTCTGCATCCTCTCACACGGGTGAGTTGTTCTGTGTTGCTGCTCTATCCTCCCATCAGACTCCTCTTAGTGAAGATGAGCTTAGTTTATCTCCGTCCAGCGTTATCTCACATGTCTTTGATGGATAAGAGTGAGTGGGTTTCCCAATCAGGTGGTGTGGTGATCTGAGTTCACATGTGGAAGGATGATGAGATGTATGCAGATGTAGGCTAAAGTGCCAAAGGTGAGGCAAGCCAAACGCTCCAGATTACACAATGGAACCTTCCTAATCTCCCTGCTGGAAAATGAGTGATTCTGGATTAAAGACTGAGGTTTAGTTGGAAACCCGTGAAAGAAGGCTGTTATTGGAGATTATTGGGTGCAGGATTGTTTCGTGGTCCACAATAACTTGTCTGGTGCACGTTGGCAGCGCTGCAAAGAAACCATCAGGAATATCCCAATCTTTTCTCTTTGTTGTTGTTTTCATCAGTTAGGAGATTCTTGTTGGACTTCTCAGGTTAAAGGGCAAACTAGTTTATCTCCTTCTTGCATTCTTGAGCAAGAAAATTTCTAATCTGGTCGTCTCTTTAAGTGTCCGGCTTGCTCGGAGGAGTAATTTGCATTGTCTTCCAGCAGACTGCTGCCACTCCTGCTGGGAAAGCGGCAGGAGTTTACTATGTTTTATTTAAGTCAACAGTGCAGGCAGCACTTTGCCACACTGTTTCAGGTGTGTTTAATAGTGTGCTGTACAAGAGGGATGCTCAATCTGGAATGTATCTGAAATGTCATATCAGGGTTTGCCATATAGAGTACATATCACAGAAAACTGGCCGCAGTACATTTTCCCATGCATTGTGCATTCAACATATTTGAACAATCAGATGGAGCTCTACTGCCACAGACTGTGTTGATCATATTTCACTTCATCATTCCAACGTTGCGTCGTAGCTGGTGGTAACAGCCAAGAAGTCAGAAGCACAAAAGTACAAAAATCGAGTGACTAAAAATGCTGCTGATGGCACCTGCAGACGTGCATGTGATCAGAGAAACAAAAAGAAATCTGCTGCAATTTGGTTAAAATTGGGTCCAAGAAGAGAAAGAGCACTGTTACTTGGAAGTACGTGTCGCTAATACAGTACAGCAGAAAGAGGAACATATACATGTGACTATTACAGTGGGAGGACAGATAACCTGAACAACGACCACATCACTTTTTGTTGACATGAATGAAACGAGAACTACTGGAGGATGTTTTGGAGAATAATCACAAACAGAGTCAGGCAGATTTTCATGTCACCAAATGCAAACATAACTAGAATCTAGTTAATTCAGGAAATGGAGCAATGTATACGCATAAATGCTGGCAGTGCATAATGTGTTCATCTATCGTTATTCAGTATAGTTACTACTTTAAAAAGCAGTGGATTTATTTTATTCATTTCCACAAATATTAAATAACCAGCTTTAATAATATTCACAGAACATATTGTATGCATTTCAGTAAAGCTGTGGCTCATTAGCTGTGCTTTATTACTGATTCATCATTGTAATACTGCGTGTAGGAGCCGTCCTGGCTGTTTAACAATGTTTCTTCTCTCTTCCAGCTGAAGGAGGGGAACATGAAGGCTGATTTGGAGGCGTCTCTGCCTGCTGGACAGGAGGAATCCGCCATCCGCTGCCGAGACGTGTGCCGGTCGTACGGCAAACTGAAAGTCCTCACAAACCTGAACCTCACCGTACCGCAGGGACACATGTGAGTGGAGTTACTGTGCTAATACATTTAAATCCCAGGATGTCATGTCTGATCAGGGCTTCGTGGAAAGAGGTACAATCAAGGTGCGTGACAAACTGAGTACGTGAATTGCCTCCTACGCAAGAGTCCCAAGACACAGCGGTGAGATGACAGAAGGAAGGAAGTGTGAGGGCTTTAGAATGAATTCAGGGAAAAGAACGTGGTTTCGGTGGGAAATTTTTCTCTGAGCTATTTGGACCATCGGCTTCTCCCACAGGGAATACAAGTCTTTAACTGAGAGCCCCTCAAACTAACAAATAAAGGAAAAGGTCAAAATACTTTCAGGAAAAGACTGGTTATAAAAAAAAAAGAACCTCCCAAAGAGAGCGTGCAGTTTTTATTGATACCAGATTTTTACTTCACAGATATGGTGGACAAATAATATCACATTGTCAATTTTATCAACTGAAAGTTAAACCATGATGATGGGAATTGAATCACTATATCACAGTCATTCTTTTCTAACTTAATTTGTGGTATACTTTGAAGAGAAGACTTTCACATTACTGTGTAATCAGATTTCGTTAGACGACTCTCCTTGTCACAACAGCACGAGGATAAAAACAGCAACATATGGAAATGAGAACATTGTTGTTGAATACAAAATAAATAGCTATTCTCTTTGTAAAATGGGTTCAGGTTGAGATCGTGGTGCAAGACCAGTTCAGAGTTCAAGCAGAGCTTTTACGTCCCTGGAAAGAAGCTGCGAGTCTCTCGGTCCCTTGTCTCATTGCTCGGAGCCTGCCAGAGGGGATTGTGCTAAAAAGATCTCTGTCCAGGGTGTGTGCTCTTAGACCCGACCTTTTCAACCCTTTTTGTTCTTCGGACAGAGTGTATTTGATTCAGAGGAGCCAATGATTTCAAATGTCTGCAGGTCTTTCCTCTCTTGTGCAGTGCAGCCATAACGCACCATACTTTTCTATGAAGCACCGGGCGACGAATCGTGAGGAGCTGCAGTGGGAGCCGAGTTTTCCTGAGAGACCGCAGGAAGATATTTGGCATATTTTGCCCTTTTTTGACTTTTTCAGTTGAGACATGATGGCATTTTTTGTTTTACAGTATCCACTGGATGCTTCTCCCAATTTAGCACAGTACACCAGTTTTGCATATTAAACTGAAGTCTATGGGAAACAGTAACCTTTACCAAAAGTCTACCTCAAACGGTCCCGTTTTTTGTCTCAAAGTCTAACATTTTTCAAGAATATTTCAGATAGTGAGACACCTTTTAGGGGATATGGTACGAGTTATAATGGCAGCCCAGCTCACTACAACAGACTCTATGCAGCCACTGGCGACTCTCTCCAGTTATGAAGGCTAACTATCGATATAGGGTAACCGCGTCTTCTTTACAAGTTGTTGCCGACCAGAGCAACCGGTTCAGCAGTGAACAATCGGCCTGACCAACACACAGCGAAGTAATCCTTTAATTACTTTGACAGGGTAAGAACCAAAAATGAGATATAGTGGGTTCATGGAGGGGTTACTACACATAAATCTATAAAACAGGCTAAATTGCATGTAAACAGATGCTACCTTTTGATTGTGTTGCAGGAGATCAACAAAAGATCAAATCAAGAATGATGCCACACGCAAACAGAGACATTGTTCACCATGGATTCATTGGATGGAGCCATGAGACTCCACAAACACTAAATGAATGGTGAAACCACGGAGTTGGTTGTGTTGAGGGAGGATGTTATCAAACATATTGATCATTACTGACATCACAAAACCATCAAAGTTTTTGTGAAAGAAATTGAAGCAACAAGCAACATTCCTGGGGGAATTGTCGGACCCAGCAGGAGCCAGTCGCAGCTCACCTTTGTCATATCTGCAAACTGATCACATGATAAAATCTCAATTTCCTGCAGGACAACCAGGTTTACCTCCATTAAAAACGGTTTAGTTTTGCTCCTGGGGGCTGAAACCAGATGATGCACTTATCCTAATTAGTGGCAGGAGCTGCAGAATACAATACAAAGAATTCTTTTCAAGTTCTGAGAAAAGCGTAAATCCACAATGCATGTTTTGATATATTCATCTGTCACCTTATCTTTGTCACTTTACTGCAGGTTGCGCTTCACTCTGAATGATTTATGTGTCAATTGTCTCACATTGTAGAAGTGAAATAAATATATGAGAAGGACCTGGGGGAAATCTAAAACCTTAGATTCGGAAAAGTGTTGATGCTCAGGTTGACGGTTCTTTCATGTAAGCAGTGTGGGAAATGTTAAATATGAACAAGCAGCCGGGGTCGATGAGAGGGCTTCTCACCTTTCTAGCAGGTTGAGAATGACCTGGGATAGTATCACAACTTGAGAGGATGCAGATCGAATTCTTACCTTTTCTTTTGAATAGGAAAGGTGTAACATGAAAAAGCGTCACATCATTAAAAGAGAAGGATGTTCGGACAGCGGACGTGTTCTTCTGTCTATTAGCTTGAAAGTGACATCGGTAACTTTCATATGTTAAAAAAAAGGCGATTTTAGTCCCTGAAATTTAAAAAGGAAGAGTTTGATATTGAAACTGAAAGTAAATTAATCTAATTTACAAACTGATGCATCAGGAAACATGTGCTACGTGTCGTGTAAAATGTATGTTTGTGTTGCCATAACGATGGAGACAGACTGTGAGCTTTATTGAAACTGAAGCCTTTGATATAAACAACAACAACAACAACAACAACAACAACAACAACAACAACAACAAAAAAAGGCATATTCAAAGAATAAAATAGCTATTTTTGAGCTTAATATTCAGCTGCCACTCCATATCCTTGGCTCTACCTGCAGGCTTTATCTTGTTTTCATCTCGTATTCTCATGGCTGCCTGCACGCATCACTGTATGTGTAAGCAGCCTGCACTTTCTTTATCACGGTCAACCAGTTTCCTCTCAGGGAACGGCTGATAAGTCACGGCAGTCATACGGAAAGTGGTGAAGTTGGTATTCAGGCTTTTGTGTTACAGATAATCTTCATAAACATCAATGTCAGATCCAAATAACATTCAACCAGGTGGTAGTGATATGTACATTTATTGTGTATGTTACAGCTATGGTCTTTTGGGGCCCAGCGGCTGTGGGAAGACCACCCTTCTAAAATGCATCGTGGGAACCCTGAAGATCTCGCGGGGTCACATCGCAGTGTTGGGAAAGCCACCTGCATTTCCTGGTCATGACGTCCCGGGGAAGATGGTTGGATACATGCCACAGGTAGGAGGACCATTTGTAATGTAATATGATTTAATTATGAGACTTGTAGAGTGTTAAGTATAAAGAAGATATACAACGACTGAAATCCTTGGATCGCCAATGGAGGGTGAATCAAACAGGAAACTGTTCAGGCTTCCAGACTCTGAATTAGAAAAAATAAATTTTATTTTTGTATGGAGCTACAACTCTGCTTATAATGCATTCATCCAATGCAGCATGATCATAAAACTTGAACAAGAGACAGTATGTGGCAAACATGTACCCAATACATACAATGAATCATATTTCGGTCTCTTATGAGCAAATAACACATTTTATTGTAGGACAGTCATACTCAGTAGAGTCTAGATGCTCTTTAACAGGAATCCAATGAGAAATCTTAGCATTTATCCAGTGTTATGAGGCTTGAAATTGTGACATACAAATGTGTAATTATGGTTAGTTTTACACAGATCTTATCAAATAAGAATCGAATCGAATGGTTTCATATTAGTCTTGAAATATCCTTGAGATGGTTGAAATTTCAATAAGTCCTAAAAGGTTAAATAACATTTCCAACCTTGGAAATCAGCAGTTCTTGCATCATTGACACTGCAAGCCCCATTTATGTACGGCTCCACGGATGGATGGATAACAAATTAGGTCACTGACGTCAATGCGCAAGAATGGTATAGAAATAAGACACTCACATAGTTCATAATAAATAAACACAAAGCTAGAAACCAAGTCGTAATCTAAAGTTTATCTAAAGAGAATGTTTCCACCTCTGGACCATTTACCTGAACACTGACTGATGTGCTCAGATTGGGTTTGTGTGCATCACCGGATTCAGGCGGTGGATCAACCTCATAATGCTTTGCACTGTAATCTCGAACATTTATGACATGCACGCATGATTCCACACCTGACTGTAGCTGGACACTGCCATGTGTTTTTAACACACCATGGTTGAAGCGTCAGGTGTTGAACGACAGAACGGACATGTGAAGGAAGCCTGCAGACGCTCTGACAGTGGTAAACAACAGAAAAGGCCATTTATGTGGACTGTGGTCAGATCATAAACATGGTCACACCATCGCCTCCTAACCAATGGTAATTTCAGCCAGATAAGACCAAACCACAGCTATTGGCTTGCCTGCGGTGGAATGGTGATCTGCTAGTTGGAACCGACTTCAGATAGCAGCGGTATAGATGCGGGATGATGGAAAGGGTCAGAATGATGATGAAACTATTCAGATGGATCCAAAGTGATGCTTTTCCTGCTTTCTTTCTTTTGTTCTGATACTAGGTTAAGTAAGGGTCTTTAAATAGGAGCTGCTGTTTTCTCGCACAAAGACTTTAATCGGGTGTTTCCTCGGTAAAACTCTATTTCCACATCATGAGGCTGACTATTGCGGCCTCGAACAGTGAAATCCACGAGCTCTTGTGTAGCTGTAATGTAGCCGTGTTACAGTAAGCCACCCGTACCTGTGTGTGTCTCATTACTGTCAGGCTGGATAACTGATGAGGCCGATAACACACATGGCGTGCGTCCTCCAGAGAATCACATTCAACCCTGCAGGGAGTGATCTGTGACCCTGAGACGCAGGAATGTGACACCTCAGATGTGGGCCACATCTACTGTTGTTGTCCCTCGATGCGATGCAGAAAAAAAATCCATCATCCTATACTCAAACAGTACCGCTGGCAAATTATGTTATGTTCTCTAGGTTTTTATTGTTTGGTTTTTTTTCGAAAAATGTGAATTTAAATGTTAATTTGACCTAAAGCCCCCACTTTAACATGTCGAGACTGAAAATATTACGCCATGTACTTTAAAGTCAGTATGAACAAACACAATCATAATCTCTTGGAAAGTTGCAAAAAACTAACAGAAAAGATAAATATTCCAGCATTAATAGTTGAAAAATTTCTATAAATCTACTCTAGGATTCCTTAATACTTACATTATGGAATACTACTGTACCACTGTCCTATAATATATGTTACCCAAACCCTCTACACTGCAAATCTAAGTCTGCACCAAACAAATAATCTCGGGTTTCTAACAAAACAAATATTTTGTGAGTGAATAAAGTGTACAGGGTACCCCAGAGTTACTTGAAACCCAGACCTCCAAACCACAAATCTTACAGAAACACACACAAAAATGCTTGTCATGTAACATCAGGTGACAAAAAATGTTACATTCATACATGTATAAATGTGAAACAATTCTAAAAGCATGAACTCATGCACCCTCTTGAAGCGCGGCTGCCTTTGTGTTGTGTTGTGTTGTGTTGTGTTGTGTTGCGCAGGAGTTGGCACTGTACAATGAGTTCACCATCAGCGACACCCTCGCATTCTTTGGCCGAATTCACGGTCTGACGTCGAAGGAAACGCAGGCGCGGATGGACTTCCTCATCGACTTCTTAGATCTACCTCAGAAACACAGTCTGGTCCGAAATCTCAGGTAAAACCACAAACGTTTACTTTACAGGACCAACAATTGAAGGTTCCAAACCGTTGACAGCAGTATAATCACTATCAGTTTGACCTTCAGTGAACAATGATATGATTCATGCATGTTAGATTCAAAAGTGTTAGTGTATTATGGGATGCTTATGTAGTTTTACAGCTGTCTGCAGACACCTGTTGCACTTTGTGCCCTGGGTTATCAGACTCCATCTGCTCACACACAGATATCTTATCTCTCGCTTCCTTTGACAGTCATCCCAGAACCCATAAAACATTATTGGCTTGATTTACTAAGATAAACCTCAATTAGATGCAAATGTTGACAGATTGCATTTTCAGCTTGTGTGTGTTTTATTAAGCGATCAACTAAAGATAACAGCAGGTATCACATCATGTGCAAACAGGATCAGGGTTTTGCTCACATTAGACCCTGATAACACGAGAACAATATGCTGGAAATTGTATCATTGCTATATTTGTTTGCTTTCATTCCACTTATAGATCATGTTCAATCTGCTTTGATGATGAATTATTCCTCAAAATGTGGCTTGATGCTTTGAGTCTACAGTGTGAAAAGTTATCGCTATGACAGAGGAATCAATGATCATCAGCAAAAGTGACCGATCATCATAATCATCTCTTGTTGCAGCTCTGTATTCACGCACCTGGTTCCTCACAAAGACCCCTCTGTTCTCCGAGAGGGCTCTCGCTCCTGCGTTCATTAGCGCCTCATCCAATATTTACATCGTTTTTACTGTGACGGCCTGTCATGTTACTGAGATACAGAATCTCACCGGTTGCTTTTCAGGACGAGACTCAGTAAAAATGAACCCAGTGTGACGCCATGCATGTCGCTGGCATTCACGATTGACTGAGACGGAGCTTATCGTCTCTGCTGCAGCTTGACGCCACAACCAGACTGAAACTGTATGAAAGCTATTCCTGGTATGAGTAGCACGCTGTTTGTGAACGATCGACTTCTGCTTTAATATTCCTTTGTGTTTAATCAAAGTGTGCCTTCCCGCCAGCGTCTCAGCCTCGGGCTTTGTGTTTTTCTTTCTCTGTGTTGCCAGGCAGGTTTGTCTTGCGCCACCTCTTTCTGGAGAAAGTTCAACGTGTTTCCCTGTGTTGTCGTGTCATTTCCTCACTTGGTTTTTCTGTGTTTCTGTGGCTCAGCGGGGGTCAGCGGCGCCGCGTGTCTCTGGGAGCGGCTCTGCTGCAGAATCCAGAGCTGCTCATCCTGGACGAGCCGACGGTTGGAGTGGACCCCGTGCTCAGGGCGAAGTATGTAGCACTCCTACAGTGAATGGGACGAATGTCAGGGTACCAATAACTGCTTCGCTCATCAAAACAGTGCCAGTAAAAATGTGTGAAATATAAATAAAATATTACCAGTTACCGGTGCGCGAAAAGTAGTGTTGTTGCAGTAACCTGATATTCCCATATTTATCATTAGGACACTATATTGTATTTTATTAGGGAGCAACTTCATTCTTCACTAATTTGCAATCATTGCAAAGACAGATCGTTTTCACTGCCGATGACCTGTCTGAAGTGTACTCTCCCCCTTAATCAATAGATTGATACATTTTACCCTGTTATCATTTTTTATCTGTTTGTTCAGCAGTATTACCTTTTAATTTAACACAATCTAGCACTAGCATGAGACATGAAATATCTGCTTAATTGAAATGTTGTGAATTATCATATTTCACAGAGATTAATGTTGTATTCAGTATTGAAGGGAAAATGGGAAAAGTCCTACTTGGGAGAACTCCGTCTGGATGCTACTGTGCTTAACAGTTTACCCATCGAAAAATGGCACAATGTGTTTGACGTCACTCAAGAAATTAGAAGCTGTACACACTCCACAAACAAACGGGTTATTTTCATGTTGCTTTTGCTTGAACTCATGCAGACTGAGTATGAGTTAGATGTATTAACAGCAGAAAACAAACAGCTGCATGAATCCGGGGTGAAAATGAGCTGTATGTCCCCGTTTTGGTTGTTATTCCTGTTGATAAGCTGGTTTGTCTCATTAGCACAGGTGGAAGTTATTGTTAACTTTCAACTGGGAAATAGGACATTCCCGCAAGAATGCAGAAAACAATGCTGTTAAATGAAATTCATTGATTAAGTTGCAGTCGCAATTATATCTCGACAGTTGAGATTTAGTTTGGACTAAAAGCTCGGAGCCAGAAAAGCTGGCCTTTTTTTTTTTTCATTTTCTTTTTCAAAGCATGTTGCACCCCCTCTGTGTGTTACTCTGGTGTCATTGTGTAATCGCAAATGCCTCCTCAGATCAAGCCGGTTGGCAGCGAAGCCGTCGTTGGCGGAGCTGCGAGCTGTGGGCTTAGGAGAACTCCATCAGCGAACCTGTTATGTAATTTAATTTGCTCCTTTTAAATCGACCTTCCAGGATCTGGCAACATCTGGTGGAGATTGTAAAGACGGGGAAAGTGTCGGTCATCATCACCACGCACTACATAGAGGAGGCCAGGCAGGCCAATGTGGTGAGTTTATTCATTTGCTGTAACCTTGGGACACACAAGTATGAGTACACACATGAACGTGCATTTGGGAATAAAGAAATGAGCACAGTGTTCCATGTTCACATTCATCCACACGGTCATGGTCCTCCTCGTGGAAGTACAATGCGTCTATTGATATACACTGTGTTTGGATGAGCTTTTTTTCTTTATTAGATTTGACAGGAAGGACACAACCTCATTAAGAGCTAGAGGCTCTGTTGTGCGTTTGTTCTGCATCAAACTGGGTGGCGTGATGTCACCTTAAATGATCACTGCAGCGAGGGACGTCTCCCAGTGAAAGCAGTAACAATCTCATTGACTACAGTGATAAAAATATGGTTTGCATTGAATACAAGCAGTATATGATGTTAGTGTCTGTCAAAAAACACTGTTCTTTCTCTTACCTGTAATTTACCACCTGAACTCCACCTGACATGCAAAACATGAATGCACAGTGCATTCACACATAAGTCATCATAGTCTAGCCAGTCTTTAGAGGTACATATAATCAACATGTTGGTTTGCACATACAGTCTCTCTATGTTGGTTCTGTGATGGACTGACAACCTGTTCAGGGTGAGTCCATGTTCACTAACTACTTTGGGTTGATTTGGCCCGGCCATATCTCTGTCGTTTCTTTATAGGCGGTCATAACAGGACTATTAAAAGTGATAAATTGAGCATCAAGGCTGTTTATTGACGGTAGTTTTATGATTTCGTTTGAGGAAGTGCTCAGTCTGGACTTTGTAGCTTCTTTCTTTGCAGCTGATAAATGAAGTCTTTGCACCCTCTGAACTCTGTCCTGACGGCAATTGAATACAGTCACTGCGAGGACAGCGAGGGCGGACGAGGAGGAGACACGGTAATCAGGCCACAAGTTTCAGTCCAATTCGCATCTGAAAACGGCTACGCCAGCAATTTTACAGCCTATAGTCCGACAGATTTCGATCACCTTCACTGTTGGTCACACTAATACTTAGCTCAACATAAATCTACTGATTTCATGCGTTCGTTCATTGTTTTAACATAACTTTCTCTGTATATGAACTCCATGAAGCCACATGTTTTAAAGTTGAAGGTTTGTACTTCAGATTAGGTTTCTGAAAGCCACCTTTGTTTTCTTTTGATTTAAATCCATAAGCCACCATTTGTGGAATTAATGCATTTTTAAGTGGGAAATTACTGCAGCTTTGGTGTTTGCATTTGCACAAATACTTAGCATTGATATAAAGTATTAATTGATACAAAGTATTAATGCTAAATGTTTGAACTGTTCAGATCTTGATCTATATTATTTGGTTTCTTCGTTCTTTGAAGTAATTGACCCATAATTACAAAGTTATGGCTTGTGAGAACTATATGAAAATGCAGAGGAGAAGTATAGGTACTTGTACTTTCTTTCACTTTGCAGACATCTGTACTTAACTTAATTATCTCAAAACAATTGAATCAGATCAACTGGACTTGTCTTTCACTTGTCTCTCCCAAGTGGATTCACTGATTCATGTCTCAGCTCTCGAGTAGTTTTTTGACCACGTTTCACTTTTTCTCCCCACATTTGAAAAAAATATCCGTACTTTCTCTTCTTCTCAGTATGTGTTTCAACCTTACATTGAAAACATGTGTAATATTTATCAAATAATTCATTGTCATTCCAAAAAAGAACTATTAATCTCAATTTGAAAAAAAAAAAGAAAATATACTGTCATATTCATGTTACATATCAAACTAGAGATAGTGAATGTGCACGCATTTCTAAACATATGCTCCAATGTGTCTAATACGTCATATTTAAAGTTGGTTTTACTTTTTTTTTTGACAGTGGTGCATTGTGTTGATGGAAAGCGGCAACAGGATTGTAAATTAAGGAACCTTTAGTAAGAGAAATCTCCCATTAAGTGAAAAGTTTAAGATTAAATTGGTGAATTCTGTCCGATTTTGGTCAGTTTTACATTTTCTAACATATCCTTTTACATATTGATGAAGTTTAGTCATGTTTATTTTTTTTAACACTTGGAAAACGCAAGACTGTTTCTTGATAAAGAAGATAACGTGTTACTTCTGCTTTGGTCTCCTGTTAAGCTGGTGTGTAAAATGCAGAACCAAAAGTTCAACGGTTGCTTTTTTTTTTTCTTTTTTTTTGCTGCACTGATCACACAGATACTCTACTTCTTACATTTCTCACTCGACTATGATCTCCACATGTTTGCTCTGTATTAAGGCTGCAAATTGAAAGGAATTTCACCTTTCGTCCGGGTTTTAGTGGAGAATTTACTGTCACATGGTGGTTTAAAAGCTCTTTGAGGAGCTTTATCAGCCTGCTGAGAAACCAGGAAACACTCACTACTTCTATCTCTTCTTTAACAAACCACCAAGCTTGAACTCCAGCGTGAACTTGTCGGCCTGTTCCCCTATGTCGCATTTAATCAGTGTGTTTGTCTGCGTAGCAGCCATTGTATGTGTGCGCTCTGTCATAATCTAAACGAAAGAATGTGAAACTGCATAACGGGAGTTTTTTTTTTTTTTTTCGTTTGTCGACCTGTTTGTGACAAGAAGTTCATTTTGGATTCTGATTGAAAAATCTCGCTTTAACCAATCTGATCGCTCCGTGAGGTCTCCACTTGGGGATGAGTAGATGAAAGACGATCACATAAACCGGCAAAGCAAACAAAGCAGATCTGTTGAACTTATTTGAATCCATGCAGCACGAGTTTGTCAATTGAAGTGGCTCAAGGCGATGCGTCGTTCCACCGTAAAGGAATGAGCTCTGTGGGGCTGCGTCAACAAGCTCCACGGTAGTTTCATCCACCACATACCGTCCAGTACAAAAGGAAGCCTTGATTCACTGCAGAGTTTGTTTTAGCCTTGTTTGACCGACTGAAATGATTGATGGGATACCTTTTAGTTCCACACACAAGACGGGAAGTGTGTGAATGTAAAACATGCTGGGAGTGCTGTAGTGGTATCATGTGAAATCCATTTATTATGGTCTTCTCTCCATTTTCTAGGTCGGTCTCATGCGAAATGGTCGCTTGCTGGCTGAAGGCCCTCCAGATGCAGTCATGAAGCAGCACAGTGCAACAGTGAGTTCAGTCTAAACAGCAGCTCGTTCCAGCTGTTCAAATCCCACACATAACCACACATATTTACGCATGGATGTGGATATTGATGAACTCATCTTCTCCTGCTCTAAGACCCTGGAGCACGCCTTCCTGCGGCTGTGCGAGACGTCAGACCGGGTCGACTCCAAACGCAGCTCCGGTCCGCAGGGAACCGGACCGCTAGAAAACAGCCAATCGTTCGACAGCGGACGTGACGAGAGCCAGCCCATTCTCGCAATCGGACCAGCAGCGACAGATGACATTCCCAAATGTTCAGGTAGTATAAGAAGGTTTACTTCTTTTTTTACTTCTCACATTAGACTTAGCTGCAAAACATCTGCTGTAAGTTTTTCAGCTGTGACGTTGATCTATAACTTTATGCTACATAAAGGATCCTGCATGTATACATGTTTTTTTCATAGCAGCCTACAATCGTTTTAACACTCTTATAAACTCACAGCAGTAAACTGATGACATTTTCTGCCTTGATCCTGACGGTCTCCAGCAGCGTAAACCTACAGCAGCTGAACTACAAAACGGTCCGTGATGACCTGAATGAAACTCAAGCCTCCCGGCAATCGCTTTGCTGTAATTAATGGAGGGAATCTGTTTTCCTAGATATATTTCTCCTTCAATGTCTGATAGCTGAAAATCTCAAGCATAGCTTATTGTTAAAACATCAGTTATGGTCCTGCGTTTTATGGTCATGTAACTGGTAGGATTTGTAGAGTTTATTCACAATCCAGGAACAAGTCGTGTTCAGTACGCGGAAAGGCCGTAAATGAAATGCGTATTTGGCCGAGATGCGAGCGTAAAATGGCCGAGAGTCCGAACGTGAACCAGATAATCCAAGTTTGACTGGAATGCTGACACGGCTATGAGCTGTAACGACCTCACGCAAGGTACAGGACACGAGGCCAGAGATCAAGACTGATGATGAACACAGGAGGAAGACAAGCATCGGAAATGAGAGCTGTGTTGCAGCACATGTGCTGATATTATATACTGTGTGTGTGTGTGTGTGTGTGTGTGTGTGTGTGTGTGTGTGTGTGTGTGTGTGTGTGTGTGTGTGTGTGTGTGTGTGTGTGTGTGTGTGTGGGTGTGTGTGTGTGTGTGTTGTGTGATATCAGCGGACTGGAAGGTGCGAGCCAGAGACGTGCTGCCGAAGTGGAGGAACATCGCTGCTCTGATGATTAAAACCCTGGTGCGGATGAAGAGGATGCCGGGGTGCGTGTTAATTCACATTGCATCACAGCGACTGAGAGCAGAGGGAGTCTATAAGCATAAGCGTGTCTCTTCTCGTTGCGTCCCCAGCTCGTTGTGTTTCCAGTTCTTGCTGCCCGTCATCCAGGTCTCTCTGATCTGTTTGTGTGTGGGAGGAGACCCGAAGGGGATCCAGGTTGCCGTGGTGAACAATGAGACCTCCTCCTCCTCTTACAGCCACTCACTGCTCTCCTTCCTGGACAACTCCAGCGTGGAACAGGTGTGTGTTTCGACATGAGAGTCACAAAATAAACACAACACAGGCGATTGCAGTCTGCTCCTATGATATGTCGTAACCCGGTTCAGACGCGTGACAAAAACAGAACCAGCGTGACAGATGTCTTCATTTTTAACCTCACAATTCAATGAATAATACATTTTGCAACGGAAATGCAATCATGGCTGCATGGTGATGTAGTTGTGTAGTGGTTAGCTCTCTCACCTCACAGAAAATATACCCTTGCGTCACATTCAAATATCAACTGGATCAGTTTTGCATCTGCTCACTTCTTAAGTTCCACCTGCGGAAAACTTCACCATCACTTTGTGCTTCTTGCAGTTTATCAGATTTACACGGATGTATGTTTCAAGATTATTTTGTAGCCAGAACTATGAGAGACTTTCTGTTATGAAAGCTTCACGGGGTGTTTTTTTTTTTTTTTTTTTTTTTAATCTTGTTTACATTTTTCTGACGCCATGCAAATGGTTTTCACTTCTGCTCACAGTGAAACAAACACTGTCGAAACTTCCCTTTTCTGGGAAATTAGTAAAAGTTTATTATAAAAGAGTATTATGAAGCCAAGAGTATTTCAACATACTGAAATAAATACATGTCAGGGAAAAATTGTTTTAAATTGGAATTTATCTCACAGAAATGGCTCATTTGGGTACAATCTATTCCGCCAGGCTTATCATTTAGGAAACAGTCCTCGAGGGTTGCCATGTTGCATGCTTTGGGTATTGTAATCAGGCAGTATCTTCTGAGCATGTCATTACGCTGCAGAATCATCCGACTGGCTCTTGATTGCATTGTGTTACAGAAAAGAACAATCCAATCCATCTAATCTAATGAGTGTGAGCAGTTTTATACAAAAACTCTTAAAAAAAAAAAACCTCTTACTCTGGTGTTTTCTTTCTGTCCGCAGGTTCATTTGTCTCACAAAGAAGCTTTCGATGGGATCTATAATGGAGAGTACTGGGGAGTCATTGGCTTCGGACAGAACTTCACAAGTTACCTGACCAAACGGTGGGAGAAACATCCGCATAACTGAAGAGATTTCCTGTCCGTTTTTGTCTCGTTTTTTCCCGGGACGAGCATCACATCACTAAAATAGACCAAACGAGTCCAACACAGTGATTTCTGCAGACACAGGTACAGATCGAAAAATATTGCACAGGCATTAGACTCAAACAATTAATCATTACAGTACAGATGATTATTCAGTGAATTATCAAGTTATTCTTAATAAATTCTTATGAGTCCAATAAATACCTTTTTCACTTTTAATACTCTCTCCCCAATTTCACATTTACGACATTTTAAAGTCCCAAAGAATCAGTAATGAGGAAAATAGTCAACACAATGGTCATTCATGAAACAGGCTGTCAGTCTCTTTACAGGTACAAATAATCTACAGTTTTTGGTAAAGTAAAGCATATATCTAAAGAATTTGGTGTCATGTATGTCCTCGACTAAAGCCAAACTTCAGAAACGTGTCAATAAATTGATTGTGGTTCTGAGGAAATCTCCACAATAATTTCAAGTCAGAAATATCACGTGAGGGATGAGAAAATGAAGGACATTCAAGTAGAGATTGGGTTACTGCACTCTGGATTTACAGAAAGGGGGAAAAATGCATCTCTTTAAATGTATTGCTTTGATAGTAGAAGTGGAATTTCAGAGAAATATTAAGTGTTTACATTATATTTTCCAGATGAAGTCATGATTAAATTTACTATGACGACCTTCTTAGTCCCATGCTTGAAGAATTGAACTTTTTCATCCTGCTTAACATTACATAAGAAAGAAAATCTACTCTCGAAGAGCTGCATCCTCAATAATCACACAGTGGAGGCTAAAACTAGGTCAGCAACTAAAAACAAAACAAAAACCAAATCGTCCTCCTGCCACTTGCAGGCAAGACTGCTATTTTGCATACGGAAGTAAAAGAGTCTTAAAGGGAAACAAAAATACAATAGTAGATATTGTCTCCTATGCTGGCAAACTTTGAGGTTGTGAGCTTAAATGTCGCTGGGGGGTTTTGACGCTTTTTCCTTTCTGAGGGATACAAAGGGTGTATATATACCTTCACACATGACATTTACCTGACATGTTGAGTCGAAGTTTAATGTTTGCAGCTTCTGTCCAACATGTTTAGTTGGCAGGTCCCAACTTGTCCGGACATGCTTTGACCTTTCACCTCGTCTGACAAAAACAAGCGGCGCTATTTTTATTTCCCTGCGTGCTTTTCTTTCCCCATTTGTCTCACCTGCGGCAGTATTTCTGGACATGTTGCGGCATGCACACAACCCTGACTACCAGACAACAATGTTTACGTGCATCAGCGTTAGCACTCAAATAAAACTAAAATCCCATCTGCATTAAAATGGAATTCCAGCTGCGGAGCAAAGACAAACGCTTCACACAAAGAAGAGACACAAAAAGACACATTCTTCACCAACAACCACGTCATGTTATATAGATTGGCATGTAAAAGTTAAGCACTTATTTTTTCCAAGAGAACTAAATATAAGCATAAATATAAAAATATATATAAAATATTCATATAAAATATAAAATATTCACATATAAGACAGTTTTATTATTGTATATAATGTATCTACAATGGATGTCTTCTTAGGAGTTGTGAAGAAAAATGCACATTAATCTCTATATTTATAGATATAATACACCTGAAATAAACAATTCTCGAAGTAGTAAAGTATAAAATACACTAAAATGTAATTTTCTATTCTATATAATTTTCCTTCTAAGATTTTTCAGTTGGTGAAATATAAGAAATACTATACCCACAATGATTGTTTTTGTTAGCAGAAATGTATATAACAGTAATCGTTAGAAAATGTAATGGAAATATTTAAGGTATTAAAATTACATTTTCAATCATCAAGATTTGACAATGAATATAAATACCTACATTTGTACGAAAGGAATTGAATTGAATTTGTTGTAAAAATGCATTATCGTCCCTATTTGGTCATATATTATACAATTCAACAGGATGATTAATAAATATTCTTTCATAGAAGTACAGCCCAACATTGGACTTGTCACACGCATTTTTAAATGTTGTGTTCATAATTTAATGTTAATACTTTATAAATCATACTACATTTTTGACAACAGTAAAACACAGCTTATTTCTGAGTTTTCTTTCCTCCAGTGAAATAAAATACACATGAGTGAAGTCTCTTTTGATTTTGTTGAAACTGAATATTGAGAAAAACAATCTTTTGTTTCTTTATTGTTGCTGTGCCGTTCCACCCATCACCCCTCCCTCCGACTTTGACGCACATGAAGTGTTCTTTGAAGTCGCTGCACACCTCACGGCCGCCATCATGCGGGCCTGAGTCAGTGCTCCTGGACGAAAGGGCACGAGTTGTTGTCTCAGACAGGAGCTGCAGCATTTGACTCCCTGCTCGACGGGCTGGTCCTTCCTGTCCTTCCTCGCAGCTTCCACCAATCAAACGATCTCTCTGTGTTATGACAAGCCATGTGCGTATTTTTATAGTCTGATAATGACGGTGTGCATTAGTATGCATGCGTACAAACATGCAAGTCAGCGTGAGATTTCTAAATCATAAACACTTTGAGATCTCCTAAAACACAGAACCGACAAGCACATATTAAATACTCTTGAAAATTTTATAATAATCAATGAAACCATAGTGAGAGTGTCTGCATGCATGCAAAGTGATAGAAATTAGTCAATTTCACATTGTTGTGCACTTGTCAAACAGAAAACAAAGCAATATGTGTATTACTCTTTTATATGTGAGGACCATGCACTTGTGGGATTAGTTACCATTCAAAACTTGCAGACTCACTCAGCCAGCATTACTACCTGCCTCCCTGTAACCAGAAATGTAAAAAAAAAGACATAACTAGTCTTTCTCTTCTGAAATGTATGTTATTGTTATTGATTTGGATTTATTATGAAATCCACTTTCCAGTTGGAAACTCAGCATTTGTCAGCTGCAGTGCAAGTCAGCAGCTTGAACTTTCGAGAATCTCTGTGATAAACAGTTTGCTGTTCCAAAAAAGTTAGAATGAGATTTAAAAAATGTGGAAGCTGCAAGTGTACCTCCAAAGCCACTCCACACACACACACACACACACACACACACACACACACACACACACACACACACACACACACACACACACACACACACACACACACACACACACACACACACACACACACACACGCACACACGCACACACACACACACACCCGCTTAACCATATTTAATTGTTACTGAGGTTTAACTAATTGAACCTTAACTTAATTGCAGGATGATCCAGCGGCAGGTATCCAGAGAAGTGGTTGATGGAGGATCTGTACACGTGTGGCTGGACCTGACAAGTAAGGCTTCTGTATAGCTTCTGTTAATAATCAGAATTTTTTTGTCTGTGAAAGATCATCATCGTCGTAATTATCAAAACATTGAAGGTTTTTTTTGTGATTATCCAGTTTTACCTTATCTTAACCTTTTAACTCACATGTTGTGGGTGTGGAAATAACGGACAATAACTGATAAAACAACAAGGTTCCAATGATATTTACGTTTTTTGGTGATGTATCTGTGCGTACGCTATCATCTCAGGTTACCTGAAAAGCTGAAATTGTTCATTTTTACGGTTCTTTGTATTTCCAGATCGACAGATCGCCATCATGCTGCAGAAGAAACTCCACGAGGCATTTCAGGTGAGGAGAATGACACAGACGTCTGAAAACGGACTGGATTTTAAATGACACTCAAACGAAGCGACGGATGATGTCGCATTGCCAACATTTTCCAAACTTTCACATTCATATCCACCTCTTGACGTCATTAAGAAGAAGCCCTCTTCACAGCAGGTCAACTCAAAACAGGACGAAACGCGACTTTTATTGTTTCTCGTGTTGAACAACAATTATTAAGTCAGGATTTGTACGACATAAGTAGTTTACTGATATTTGCTGAAGCAGGATTGTTGTAATGAAAGTTTTGATATTGAAATAGCAGGAGAGCAGTTAAAAATGGGACAGAGGGTAAAAACAATCAGTCTTTTTGTCTGACATCCGGGTATCTGGTGTATCCAGTAGGAATTAACTGGTAGTTTTTAGTGGCTCTGACAGGATCCATTATGTCACAGACTACTTTTGTGCAGGTCGGTGACATTGTTTATTACTCTCCCAGTAACATGTTGTGCACCATAAGATCCTTAGTCCTGCAGTTCAACCAGCAGATTAAGTTAAAAGTTGATCAGGACTCGATAAAACTAGTGTGAAAGAAAAATTTTAAATAAGTACAATCCACAAAACACATCTGCTGACGAGCCTTCTTGCAAAGTGAGTCCACATGGGCTTCAAAAGGTCAGGCTGTCATTCCGATTTGTTCCCGGGTATTTGGACTGGTTCACAGTTTCCACATCTTCCCAAAAATAGCCAAAGTAAGACGACTAAATGTTGTAAGCACAAGTTATTTTGGAACAAAGAAAAGATGACTCAGACCGGTCCAGTTTAATCCGTGACGAGTTTGGCTCAGATTTTTGTCAAAAAAGCCGAAAACCAGCCCGTCACAGGGTTCAATCAAGCCTGTGAGATCACGCAATAAAGCATACAAATTACAACAAAAAAAAAAAAACTACAATAAAAGTAGCTGTTGTTCTTAATTTCTCCTCTTGGGAAAAACACAGAGCCATGACTGTAAAGTCTGTATTTGCATGCAAACAGTTCATTTAATATTGTTGAAAGCATTTTTAATCAAAGAAAACAACAGTTTGTCCCAAATTAATTCAGGAAAAAAGAAGAGTTTTGTCATATTTGGTTATAAAAATGATTCACTTGATGCAAAAACCTTCAGAATGTAATTTCTTTGTGCTCAGTTGTCATTATCATGCGTCATTTGTATTCAGGTTGAGAGGGGTACGTGTAGGCAACATAAGAAAGTGCATTACCGCAAATTGCATCCTGAATATTGCATCTTTATGTCAAAGACATCAACAACGCACATTTAAACTTGATCTGTGCTGGTTTTTAAGTTCAGAACTATTACCATGAGCATTCTTGACACATAAATAAGAGGAATTATGTTAATAATGTGTAATAACAAGTAAAACAAACGTGTCTTGTTGTTTGCCTTGTAGGCTTTTGTGGACAATAAGTTGGGATCGATGGCGTACTTGGTTGCTCTGCCAATAAAGGTAAGAAAGAAAATCATGGAGATACGATGTGTGAGTTTGTGTCATATTTGTCCTATTTTATGGTTATTTATGAAAAGACAAGATATTTATAGTATTAAACTTCAGAGAGCAGAAGACCATTAATAAGAATTGATGCTCCAAATTCAAAGCAATGGACAGACTTTGAACCAAACAAATGAACATTATTCAAGCACCTGGATAGTACTCACTTAATCGTTCGATGATTCCTGCCCCGTTTGTCTCTTGTTTTTAGTTTGAGGAGCCGATCTACGGCAGCCAGAACACTGACTTCACCACGTTCGTGACACCAGGAGCTGTTCTCAGGTCTGTAGGGTGGTCTTCACTCTGAACATGTGTTTGATGTCTGCTTGATTTTGAGAGGAATTGTTACAAATTGAGCTGCGCACAGAAATGAGCGACTTGTCCTATAACGGTTGCTTGCCTCCTCCTCTCTGCCCCTTTAGCATCACCTTCTACCTGGCCGTGGGTCTGACGGCACTCTCCTTTGTCCTGGAGAGGAAGGAGGGACTTTTAGACAGATGCTGGGTCGCAGGTGAGGAGTCAAATGATGTACATTGAGATGCTGCTGATGAAAATTGAATTATTTCAATAAATATATCAAACAGAATGAACTTTACTTTTATAACAAACTTAACTTCTTCATTCCTTACTGTATTCTTTTCTGCTGCTTGGCCTCTCAAACCCCGAGCAGAAGACTAATTCATACCCTAAAATTCAAGTCATCACTTTTAAAATGCACAATTTAGGTTTAGTAACATTTCATAATTTCCAAAGTCAAACTGCTTACCAACCAACCAACCAATCAACCAACCAACTGACCAACCAACCGACCGACCAACCGACTAAACAGCAGGTCAATCAACAGGCAAAATTCAAGTCAAAGAAAATGTAATGTAACCAGTGTTTCTTAGTTGACAGAAACAGGACAGTGCAAATAGAGAAAGATGACAGCATGAATATCGATGTCTAAAAAGAAAGCAAACAACATAAAATAACTCAACAGAAAGTCATTTGTACAACCAGCAAACACAATGTAGAATGAATACTTTGATTAAAGTGGGTACTTTCATGAAACTCTATGACAATTCTATACTATTATAAAACAAGATGTGTATCAGAAATAGATAATATATACTACAAAATAAAACCGATAAACAACCCTTGTTAAGCCCTCTGTAAGGCCAGATTAGTAAAACCACATTAAAAACACTCAGTAAACGTATTTTCTCTGTAGAGTTGTAATTTGAGGCCTGGCCAGCAGAGGGAGCAACAAGATCACAGCAGGTAGAATTTATCAGCAGAGGAAACACTGACAAGCTGTATGTTATACAGTATTTTGTTTGTTTGTTTGTTTGTTTGTTTGTTTATTGGTTTGCTCTGAGGCACTTTATAGCGCAGTAGAAATAGATTTCTTTCTTGAGAAATAACTTTAATAAATTGCTAAATTTCAATAAGTTGATCCCACATACCTGATCAAAACATTGTGTATATGCACAACTGTTGATTAAAAACACTTTATAATAGTGCAAATATGTGTTTGTGTCCATGTTTTCCACCTGAAAAATGATAGAAATGACTTCTAAATCTGTGTCTCTCTTGTGTCTGTCAGGTGTGAGCTCTCTGGAGACGATGCTGGCTCACCTCTTCTCTCAGCTGTTTGTCATCAGTGTCCAGATCATCATGCTGCTCCTCTTCATCCTGCTCGTCTTCAAGGTCCGGGCTCTAAGACACGCAGGCAGATACAGATGCCGCACATAAACACACACGCATGATCCAGAACGGATAAAACAAAAACCCTCTTTAATCGTAAAATGAGCCTCTGCAGCTGCAAAGACGAGCTCCACAGGGAGGAGAGAAATAACAGGGGGAGTGCGTGCTCACTAATGAAGCAGGCAAATGACTGTTAACTATAAACTATAAACACGGGACCAAAACTGACTTCATGCACGGCCTCACAGACCTTCCTCTCACTGTTTGTTTCTCCAATCCATCTCCTCCATTGTTTATTCTTCATGGTTACATCAATACTTGTTTGTAAAACCAGACGACAGAGTCGGTCCTGTCTGACGTACGCAGAAGAGCGTAACGCCGCTCATACTTTTCGTCGAAGTCTTGAGGTTGAAACACTCGATATGTCTTGTTTTTCAGTAGCCATGTGAAGCTGCTTTAAGAGATCGCCACATTCCTGACATAGTTTGGTTTGTGTTGAGAGAGATTGTCGTGTAGGGAGCAGCTCCGACATTCTAAAGATTAATGTTTCACCGACTTGGGAGGTCTTTTTTTTTTTTTTTTACTGTCTTCATTTGCATTTTTATGACCTCTTCAAAGATATGACTTTAAATCTGATGCATCTCAGTCATTTATGTTGTACTCGCTTTAGCCACCAGACAATGACGATAAATACAATTTTAGGGTATTTAAAACTATATAACAGAGACATAATTATCACCTAATTTGAAAGAAAAAAAAAAGGTGAAATGATAAATATATATCCAAAAACAGCGCAGGAGGTTGTAAAGGTTAAGGAAGTTTTGAAGTATTTTTACACAATGTACTGTAGGTGGGAGGGTGGCATTTTATGTCTTTTTTTGCAGTTAACGCAACACTCTTTGTTGTTGGATCACAAAGTTCCATCTCAAATCAGCTTTGAATGCAGGAAGCAGCCTCCTATCCTCTCATTGACCGCTGTTCATTTTGAAGGGTTCAGGAGCACACATACATTCTTTATGGAATAATTATGGAATAATTATTGATCCCTAAATCAGCTTGTTGCAATTGGTGCAGACTATTTGTTGATCATTCCTAATGCCATTTATGTCAGCTTTTGTTTAAAGCTGCATTCAAACTACAGCAGCGACACTGAAATATCTCAAAATGTTCCTATGATCTAAATATCTTAACTATTTTACTTCCTATAAATACCACGGAGCATACCGGAGCATAAATAATATAACCTGGATCGTCTCATGTGAGACCCCTGAAGGTTCATGTTTAATGTAAAAACTGTAAACCACGCGAAGACTCCGCTCACTATTGATATGTAAGGAGTCAATACAGACAGAAGACATATTTCAGTGTGTGTGTGTGTGTGTGTGTGTGTGTGCACGCGCGTGTAGTTCATGCAGGCACATGCGTTTTGAGGGTGTGTGTCTGTGCGCATGTGTGTTAATTAAGGTGCTGCAGTCCAGAGAGACCACCAGTCCATAAATCACTTCCTGCGTTATCCGTATCCAGGGATCACTGCAGGATCGCCACAACAGCCCTTGATTGCTGTGGCAACCGAGTGGTCCTGTGGCCTCTTGGTGCAGGTCTATTTTTGCACGTTGTCAGGGGAGACGGATGGTGTCTTTACACACTGAGGAGAGCGCTGACACACTCAAGTGGAGACACACGTCCACAGAGGTTCACACACACAACAAAGACTGTTATCGGCTTCAACCGTCAGCGGAGACTCGCAGCGTTTTCAGTAGTTCTACGTCCTTGTAGCCCACCCTCTCCCTCTCTGTCTGCATTATTCAGAACCAGACTTAATCAGCACTGACATTTCTTTCCATTTCTTTGTGGTATTTTTGGCTGCAGATCAGTGCACAATGTCAGACTGCTTGTGTCTCAGCAGGTCTTTTCCTTCTTGATCTCTTTCTTCCCTTTTCTTGATCTCATCTTCTCATCTCCTCTCACGATCTCCAACAGGGTTCACCACTGATTCATCATTGAACTACTGTCAGACACACGATGGACAGCTTTAACCTGATTTTAAACTCTTATATTTAACAAATACTATCACATATGTTCATTTGCAAAACATTTTTTTTCTTGAAAAATAATATTCTTACGAATTATAAAGAGTTTAAAAAGCCTTTTTTGATTTTTCTGGCACACATAATGAAAATCTAGTGGGTATTTTAAAGTTTATTTACATTCTTAAAGTGAATATAACGCATACACCTTGCAGTTTGACATATTTCAAACTTGATTAATTGAGAACTGAAGAAAATGTGTGCACAACATGCTTTTTTATATAGTTTTATGCTTCTCAGACTTTAAATGACACCATAGTTTTAAAGACTAGGGACTAATAAATTGTATGCCACTCTCGAAAAATACAAAATGACAAATGTGGGTGGCAACAGAAATCAATAGAAATGCATGGTTTTGTATTGTGGGATGATGGAACTGGGAAAATGCACAAACGCCCCCAAATCCAACCTGAACTCGTACTTTGGATGAAGTTTTTTTCCATTTTGTTATTAACCTTTTAGAGAAACTGTGCAAATCTGCTGCATCCTCATGGGTGAAAATGCTCTATTTTTCTCAAACTCGAGTCTTCCTCTCTGCAGATACCTAACGAAGGCTCCTTGGCGCTGGTCATCATCCTCATCGTGCTGCAGGGCGTCACAGGGATCTCATTTGGCCTCGTCATCTCGTCCGCCATCGACGACGAGCAGAGCGCCAACCAGGCCGCCCTGGGCATTTTCTACCCCAACCTCATCATCAGCGGTGAGACTGTTATACAACATTGTCTCTTTGAGAAATGTGTGCGAGAGGCTAGTAGGAGTGTGATTACTGGGGCATTATTGAAGTACGAAAGTGGATTAAAAACCCTTTGATGTGGCGTTGAAGTGGGCGTGAGCTTGCGTGTAGGCCGCCGAGATGAATGGTTGGGCTTTTTTGGTGACGTGATCTAAAACTTTCAAAGCTTTGAGAGGTTCCTTGAAGAATCCTCCTCAGCGCCATAAATGAAGAAAAGTAGTTCAAACGCATTCAGTGTGCGCTCTCTGTGTCCGTTTAGTGTTGTTTTACGAAGTTCTATTCAAAATTTTGAAAAAGCTCAACGTTTTTCAGCTTGTTGCGCTGAAAACTGGTTACTTCCGTTTATCGTCTGTGTATATTATCACTTTTTTACTCATGTAATATTTATTTAATAGGAGAACGTATTTCCAAACTGTATGTATTTTTAACTCCTCACATGCGCCTCTGTCTGCCGCCCTGTGATGCAGGTATCATCTGGCCTGTGGAGTGTATCCCGTATCCTCTCCGCTACGTCAGCCTGGCTCTTCCTCAGACCTACGCCTCCGAGGCCCTCCGGTGTATCATGTACAGAGGTAACGCACACGTTGTACGTTCACGCTGAGCGACAGTTTCATAATGCCTCACACTGGCGTGTCGGCGGCCTGTGTCGGCCGTGTGCACGCTGCTCGGTCGGTTATGCACAACGCAGCCAGTCGCCTAAATCTTTAATCATCCCTGGATCCGGTGTAACCTATCCTCCTGGAGGGTAAGGTGTACCGCCCCACAGTCGTTTCTCCTCGTTCTGACCTCTGAACAAAGACACCTGATGAGAACACGATCTGTCTCCGTGTCACGCGATTCACACAGGAAGTCAGAGGAGGAGGAGGAGGAGGAGGAGTTTATTAAAGTCGTGGTGTTTGCAGAGTGGAAGATGAGACGCGGGGTAGAAATCGACAGTGTCACAATTCAATTTGGGAGATTAGTTGAAACATTTTTTAAACTTAGCCATTTCAATTTCAATCAGTTTCTACAAGCTGTGAGGTTGAAGCTGTACTACATGTTGACATCAATTTTAACCTCCTTATTTATCTGTGTATGCAGATGATACTGAGGAAAGGTTTACTAAAGAACTTGTAACTTCAGAGGTGATGGATCAATTGATCCAAGAGATAGCTCTGGATATCAATAAACTACATAAGTCCCACGGCAAGGTGGAGGGAAGAAGAACCTTTCTCAGGTGGAGGAGGTCAAGTATGTTGGAGGTTTCATGAGGCAGGCCGATGGCCGACAGATGGGTGCAGTGATGGAGTCGCTGTAATGGACTGTTGGAGTGTTGGAGTTCTGTTTACCAGTCGATCCACTTGTAAAAGTGGCTAAAATTAGTTTTTGCCAAAAAAGTGATTTCTAGGCACAGCCTGCACCATAATATCTAGTTGTACCTTCAAATCTCTAAGTGGTGTAAAAATGACCAAAATCAAAAATATTGTAATTTTTACATTAGAAACCACCTAAACTGACTCTACTGTCCTACAATACAATGTGTTATTATAGATCTTGTCATTTCCTGTATTTCCGACACCGTTTTCACAAAGTTTCATATTTTTAACATACATGCATCCGTCAGGTGCTCTGACTGGGGTAGAAGAAGCAACAGTCAAATACTCTAATGTTTACATTACGACAAATACAACATTACGAACACCTTAATCAATTATCAATTATTAAATCGGAATTCCTTCAGTTTGCCATTTTATTCAGAAGAGTGCATAAGAAGTTTGGTGACTTCCTTGATTAAGGGTTACATCGCTGAGCTTATTGGCTCAAGTGACTTTCAGTTTCTGCAGAACCTTATTTGCGTCTTCAATGCTGATGTAATTCTTCCCTCCAGGCTGGGGTCTGTCTCGGATGATGGTGTGGCGGGGATTCGCCGTCACTCTGGGCTGGAACACGTTCTTCCTCATCCTGGCGACGGTCATCCTGAAGCTGAGGACGTGATGGCCTTGCCCCGGAGGACTCCCCTCCAGAGACGGCGCCGTCAGGTGAAACCTGGACGCCAGCGTTCCACCCGGTCCTCCCCTTCTCCGTAGCACCCGCCGGTGCGACACAAAGGAAGAGATAAAGGAAGAGGAGGAGGGGGCATTACTATGGTTTGATGGACTGATGAGATGACGTCATCAGTTTCCCTCCTCCTCATTATCTGTCCCTCACACACTTGCACACACTTCCACACATGCAAAAAACACACAATCCCGTGGTCTCCAGCAAGACGCCCGATCCTGCAAGCAGTTACTTTGTCCTGTTCCAAACACACGTGTGAGTTCAATGTGCAGGAGGTGTGCAGGGCACCGTGTGCACCGCACGATAAAATGTATTGGTTTCATGTCCATCTGCAGCTTCTTGTACATTCCCACCACTTGAATGGCCAGCGCCAACTCAGGGTCACACTTTAAAGTTTCTGTTTGCCCACAGTCTTAATGCTGATAGTGACATTTTTGTTTGACAGGTTTTTTTTTTTTTAATCTCGGCGTTTGGGAAGGAAAAAGAAGTAAAACAAATAACTGAGAATACACTGATCGCTGCTGTATGATGTTGTTAATGTTTGCACAGTAATTGTCACGTGATTTACATTATATCTAGAGAGAAAATGTATGCAAACCTTACAATAAGCAGAGTTTTAGCACAAGAAAACGTGACATAGTTTGCCAAGAAGAACAATCTAAAGAGATTATGGTCTTGTGAAAATGAGGAGAATGCAGCGAGTTTCTCTCCCGTTCAGGCATCCCACAGCAAAGCCCCCCTTTGCTTTTTGCTTGTGATTTCTGTTTTGCGTTCAGCAAGCAGCATTAACTTGTGCGTGACCTCGCCGAAACGCGCCGTCTTTTTTTCCGTTCAGGTTATCGGCGTTCTCCATAACTTGTGTTTTGTGCCTGCGCTCCTGCGGGACGAGGTTGGTGATGGGTGAAAGTGATGATACTGCATCTTCTTACTGTATATTTTTGTTTTGTTTCGATTACGCTCTACTTTGCTGGACAGAGTGGAGGTTGTCGGATAGATTTATTCTCACACATTAGCCCGCATCGTCCGCACATCTATTTCACACACAAAAGGTTTCAAATTGTCCCAAAAGTCTGAACTTATGGGAAAGCACACAGGAGTGATGCAACATGTGAGGGTTCCAACATGCTCTGGAGTTGGTGTGTCTGCACGGTGTAAACGTACAAACCACAGAAATAAAGAATGAAGTTTCAGTTGAGGTATAACTAACAATTGTTTTATATCTTTATTTTTTTTACTCTGAATTCATAAAATTCATTAATTCATTAAATTTGCTTTAAAACATATGTCTTTAGATTTTGAATAATATTCACAATTCAATTCACGTTTTCAGAATAACAAAACAGGTTTATCTTAAAATAGTTCCGAGTCATACTTCATAATTATAATTTATAATCTAAATGTGAAACTCCGGGACAACCGTCAGTCCTTTCAATTAATCTCAGGAGACATATTATTGGCTCAAAACGGTGTGGTAATTATGTTTGCATTCTGAAAATGTTATTAAAAGTTCTAACAAAATGCACCAAGAGTAAATGTAGTCAGATTTAAAAAGTTTTGTTTTGTTTTTAATAATCCAGAATTAGGAGAAACTTCACATTAAAACATGCAGCATTAAAACATTTATCATCCGTTTTTAGAGAGTCCTCTCGATGCATTAAACTAAATAGATGAATATTGTCGAAATTGTTAATTGATTTTTTTTTTTTTTTTACATTTACTTTCCTCCTCCATAAAAACACAAAAATAATGATGCAGCTTGATCTCAGCACACACACACACACACACACACACACACACACACGCACGCACACACACACACACACACACACACACACACACACACACACACACACACACACACACACACACACACACACACACACACACACACACACACACACACAAATTAGCAAATTAAAGCTTTCCTTTTAACAAATTCTATTTAGTCTCTATTGCTGAAAATTCAGTTTAAAAAATGTATGTATCAAAAAAATAATTGGTTATTTTACAGCTCTTGTGACTTGCTGCTACTTTCAGTTTCAAAAAAATGCTTCTATGTTATCAAATTACCTAAGTAAAATCATATGAGTAAAAACCTATTTTTGGATTCTGTTTAATTCATTAGTAAAATGACAAAAAATGTTAGGATTTTTTTGGCTTCACTTTCATAAAGATACATTTATCTACTAAATTAGTGACATAGATTTACATATTACACTCAGGTAAATTTATATTCAAGAAAACATTTTGTGCTTGATTTTGCCATAACAGCAAAATAAATTTATTTGAATGAGAATCACTTCCACATGATCTACCAAGATGATTTTATCCGATAATTTATTGAGCGTTACATGGTAAAACAATGTTTATTTTTTACTTTGTTTTACAAAATTATCATGATAAACGTATATATATATATTCGCTTGGGTTCAACTTAGATTATATAAAATTTTTGATCGCCAATTCCCACTTTTTTCTTCTTTCTTTTTTTTTCTCCAGAAAATAATCCACATGCAGACAAAAACGTTTGGCTCAGTTTTACAAAATTGTCCAATTGACAATTTTTTTAACTGGTTGAAAACATTTCAAAGGTAAATTTAAATGATAAACTTTTTGGGGCTCTGATCTATTAAATTAACAACATGTTATTACTCATTTATAAGCATGTTTTTGATAGTGCTTCACTGACTACGATAAGTTTCCACCCATGTAACTGAGATTAGTTTGTAAATCAATAAACTAGTTTACAGGATGAAAACTACTTTTTTGGATCGGTTTTACAAAATCCTGCCACAAAACAATACATCTATACTTTCCACAGTTTACACGTGTCACTACTGCGCAGCTTCTTCTACCAGTCTTGAAGTATTTCCTTTATTTTGGGGAGAAAAACAAACTAGTGTCATTATACTTGCGTGAACGCAGTACGCCTTCATCCACTTTTGCAACACAGATAATAGGTATTGTGCACTCCAGCCATAAGTAACAGAGTTTATCCAAGCAGATAATTGTAGTTTATTTTTAAGTTCTCTGATTTTCCCTAATGGATGCAGACCACACACGTTTCAACCCCTAAAAAAACTTCAACTTATCAATATTGTAATTTCATTTCTTGTTGGGAAGAAGCACATAAGAGCATCATAGTTTAGATTTTGTTTTTATAATTTTTATGTAAAAAAAGAAACCAAAACTTTGAAAAAGCAGACCAGCGTCACAATTTGTGCCAAGCAAAGTTTGAAACATGTTTACATTCATCAGTTCTGAATCCATCTGAATAGTTTCTCAGTAGCAGACGCTTCACCTGTAAATCTAAAGCGCATAATGCAGTATGTGTTGTGCTTCCATGTGTTGTGATTGTTCCCTCTCTGGCATCCACGATGCAGCTATAGATATTTTATCATTCATTTGTCCATTAACAGGATAAATAATGAATCTAAAGGATTGCAGAGCTTCTGACTCGGGCCACTTACTGATGGGATGGTGAAGATTTACATGCATTATGCTTTGCGTAGAGACGTGACTGTGCTGTAATTCTGCTGTTGCTGCCTTGCTTCACATTTGTTGACGTTCCCATCGCACACTTTGAAGGGACATTGTGCTCTAGTTCAGTAGTTGTATGGGAGTGGCAGTGTCTCGCCCTACAGAAACAGCTTTCTGTCGGATATTCTCGCCCCACACTGCGGCTCTGACAGAACGTTTACCTCTGTGCCTCGCTCCATTCCTGGTGAAAAGTTTTTATGAAAATATAAAACTAATTCTTTTATAAGTTGTGATGTTATTGCTAAAATCTATTTAATCTGTGTAAGATATGGTGATTTTTGTTCAGAAGTGTATACAGAATCTATTGCTGCTTGATATTCCCACATCTGAGCTCCAGGTGAATGAAAATGACACAAAAAAATGAAGACAATGCAACAGAATAGTGATCTAAATTTGCATGTATTCCACAAAACACACATTAACTGCTATTATCCTGCTAAAGACTGTTCATCAAATCAACTGTGGAGACTATAAGTGAACTTATGCAGTCCTGTAGCGTTCCCTTATCACAATTATGAATGATCCCATCTGGAGATGACACCATGTCAGCTGCCTGTGGTCACATCTAAAATAATCTCAACTTTACTTTAGATACCAGATGAAGAATCAGAACTTTCACAGTGACCAATAATGATAATAATCGTTGATTGCTATTTACATGCCATTATTTTGTAGTTTTGAGAAATACTTAATATTCCCGGCCAGGTTTTATAACCTCATCGCAGATCTTGAGTTTGCAATAGAATCATAATTTGAGCATTTGATTATGGCTCCGTGCATATTTGCTACTTTTATCTCCACAGCTGATTAGAAATAGTTTTGAGTTGAGGTTCCGTCTCCCTCAGTGGGGATAGTGCAGTTGGTGTAAACAGTGTTTTGAAGGTCTGTGTTGCCAGGATGAATCACTCGGCTCCGAGCTCCAGTCCGACTACCTCTGCTGCTGTCTCTCCCCAAAGGGCATGTAAAGCATTCACACTCCTGTGTTGTGACATGTACTCACTGTGATGGCAGACATGCTTCCATGAAGTTCTACTCATTTATTCTCAAACAATAAACTCTGCTGAGAAAAAAATCTCCTTTTTGTCCTTTAGTTTGTTTTTTTTCCCTCTGAATTTCAGAGCTTTGCCAGCTTTTTAGTCAGAGCCGGAGCGCAAAACAACCCCCTCATAACTCGTGTGGTTACAAAAACACCCGGAGGACACGGACGACAGATTTATTCAATGACATCATGCGGGCTTGCATCACCGTGTTTCTGGTTACCATGGCGACGGCAATGACCTCAGTGCCTTCTACAGAGTCTGAATCCTCACCTGTTGAACTGTACAAAATGTGTGTGTGTGTGTGTGTGTGTGTGTGTGTGTGTGTGTGTGTGTGTGTGTGTGTGTGTGTGTGTGTGTGTGTGTGTGTGTGTGTGTGTGTGTGTGTGTGTGTGTGTGTGTGTTTGTTGATCGAACTGATTGCGCTTATAGAGGACAGCGTTACGCAGTAGTTTTGGTGGAGTGAATCTGTAGGAGTTTATGGAATGTCTCCGAAAACCAAACATATCCCCATGACGCTCACTGATAAGAGTTTTATATTCTTGTTTTGGTGACTCTGGGAGCCTCATCTCACTTATGGGGTCAGGATGCAATTTTAGGTCAAAGTTTACAATTTAAGTGAGGCTACAGTTAAAGTCAGGACTCAGAAACTTTGTTGTTATACCTACACTCAGGTTAAGTTGCTTTGGTGCTCCCACTTGTAAATCTATGCGTAATATTTACATACAAAAATAGTATTTGCATCACTGATTTTCAAACTGTGGTATGCATACCACAAGTGGTATGTGTGAATCCTTTAGTGGTACATTGAAGAAAGTCCAAATCCTTTCTGAGAGAGAAATGTATTAATCAACCCTCGAGCATTGCGGACATTTTTGTTCATTTTGGTAAATGCTGGAGGCATTTACACTATAGTGCTTCAGGCCTTTTTATTATTATTATTATTAGTAGTAGCAGTAGTAGTAGTAGTAGTAGTAGAAGTAGTAGTAGTAGTAGTGGTAAATTATAGTATATAGTATTATAATAAATGTTTGTATAAAATTATTGCATAGTGTAATGCAGCTTATGTATAGTTCTTTGTATTTTGTCAAGCATGTAGATTTAATAATACATTATCTTATTTATCAAAGACAACGATAAATTCTGTTCCAAGAAGTTCCCCCAGGAATTAATGAAGTATTTCTATTCTATTCTAAAAACAATGCTATTCTATTTGTTTTATATGCAAATCGCCCTATGGAGAGGGGCGCCTCATAAAATCTCACTGAGGGTGTCACATTGGATAGGGTCGGCTCTGACAGCAGTAATTTTAAAGTTTTTTATCCAGTAAGAAATGTTCATCCAGTTTATGCACATGAGCTTAAGGACTTCTTATGATGCTTTGTACAGTGTCACTGTGGTTGGTAGGAATTATCCTTAAATAATTCATAGTAGAAGTAAACATTGTAGTTCAGCTACTGCATGTTCAAGTTGCTACTTGGAGAGCTCAACATTTTCTGAAGTCGTTGTGGTAAACGTAAATGTTACTATTAAACAATTAAACATGGAGTCAAACTTCGTTGCCATTATTTTTTACCTGTCATAAAATTTCCCGTGTAAATAAATCACTCATAACTTCAAACACTTCACTGTTGAAGTGCTCAGTGGTGGATTATCCTTAATTTTGGGTTCAAACAAGGTGAAGTGTCAAAGAAATCGAGGCAAATCAATGACTGCATGTTTGAGATTGTTTGCGGTAACGAAAGTGTGGATGCAGGAGGACACATAAACGAATAAACATTGTAGAATGTGCTTATTTCAAACAGCTGAGTGCTGTTCAGTCCAAGGCTGCAGCTTTTGTTTGGCTACCATTGATCTCATTTGTATTACACCTATTTTGATATTCTGGTTTCATTGATTTCTGATTTACACTTTTTACATGGTTTAAATTCACCACAGTTATATATCAGCATCTCTGCTATGGATGTTTGAAATGACTGTTCATGTTGTCACAGTCTACGATGTTTTACGGGCCTTTGACACTGGGTAGTGCAGACCTGCACATTTGGTGCAGACTAAATTTCAAATGGGCTCCTGTAGTTTGTTGCGACTCCACTGCGTTATTTATCTCTTGACTAAACGCGGCACGAACAGGGTGGAACGAATAGTCTTTCCATGACTGTTGCCTACAATGAAATGGCAGCGTCACAGTCATGTGGTTACAAACAGGAACTTTTTTTGCCGTTATGCGTTTATGTAGAACACTTCAGGGGGAACAAAGCCTCTCTTCATGAGGTGTTTCTGTTGTTGGCCTTTCTGTCTTTCCCTGTTGTGGGCGTGTGCATGGATTTTCTGCAAGAATGTTATGTTCCTTCCACAAACCAAAAGTGGTCATTCTAAAATTGCACATAGGTATGACTGGATGTGGTTGTCTTCCTGAGATTGCCCTGTTATGGACTCTTGACCTGTCCGGGGCTGTACACTGACTTAATCCCCTCAAATGGATGAAGAGATTCAGAATCGGAACAAATAGATGGATTATAGACTTTACGTTACTTTAATTAACAGTCTGTTTCCTTCCTGTAAATAATGAACACATCAAATGTAAATACATTGATATCAACAAACTAGGTTACTGGGATCAGGCAATGTTTTTTTTACAGCGATAACAGAAGTGAAGTCAAGGCATGTGAGGGAGAAATACTCTCTTTCTTCACTCTTAACATTTTTCCAACTTCTCATGTCCAATCCCGCCATTAGCATTTCAAACATTTCCCTTTTGTCTGTTTGTTTGCTCCTAATACAGTTGTCTCTATGTGTACATGCGAGTGTGGTTACGGTTCTCAAAAATCCCAGAGCAATTTTCTTTTGTGTGCGTTAACCATTGATCATTTCGGGACATCGTGATGCTGCTCTAAGTCTTAGGTTTCAACAAGACTGTACGGCTCACAATGCAACCGCTGGAAAGCAGATGAGAGCTCTGAAGACAGGCTGTTGTTAAAATGGCTTTTCAGTGTAATGGGAGTCTAGCTGTCTATCCGCACAACAATTACTGTGGCTGGTGAGCTCGGTGGCAACACTATCCCTAATTACAGCCAGTGACTCTGCAATTACATGCAATGACACCCAAGGTAGTAAGACTATCACTGCATGTTAATGCCACACGCGGCTCATGCCACATGTCCGATACCATGAAGACAGAAAACCGCTCTGGGAAACTGATGAACGTGATCCACATGTTGTTGTCTTCATCACACGCTCATTATTTTCATAGCCATGAAACTATTTACAAAATGTTCCTCTTTCTGAAAACATTAGGAAGCAGCACCCCATTGGCTTTGTACAAAAACCTTTGTTGTAATTTATCTTGTAAAGGGCTGGTGATGTGAGAAAAAGAAACAAGCGATTGCATAACGTTGATGCCCATGACAATAAAAGTTATGATGTACAGTATTTGAGCGATGACTTCAACTCCTCAGCTTTGATATGGTCCTCAACCCCCACCAGATAAAACCAAATAAAAGCTTTACATTCACTCAAGCGAATTACATCAAACATCAGAAGTTGTTTCGACCCCTGAGGAGATATTACTTGTGGAAGTAAGTGACTTCCTCTGTCGAAAGAGGAAATGTGTTTAATATATTGGTTTACGATGCCTATAAAACACTCCCATAATGGCATCATGTGGTGATCTGCACGCTCACCCAGCAACTGGATCTGAAATGTCCAAATCAGATCTTAAAAAGAAAAAGGATGCTTTTTCCCATCATTTACGTCACTGAAACTTGATCAGGACACTGCCGGCATTTAAAAAAAAAAGTGCCTGCAATAACGCTTTCTTTATTCATTATGATCTTCATGTGCATCAACCCACTGTTTTCAGTTCGCTGCTGCGTCACGTTCATCATTATGAGGCAGCTGAAGTTTGTTTGAGATTCCACAGAGATATCAATCATAAGAAAGATGCTCGACATGAGTTTAGATTTTAATACAAAATTACTATAATGATTGCAATTTACCCAGAGGTTTGCACAACAATTCATACTTCACAAGATAGACTATCAGGGTGTGTATAATATTTAATTCAGAATAATAAATGTGGAATCTGCTACAGCAAAAGTCAATCACATTCTTGATCTGGGGACCATAAAGGTTTATAAAAGCTGTTGCTTGTCCAAGTACATGTTCAATATTTTTACTGAAACTTCAGGGAATCATAGATATCTGCTTAATATTTCATACACATCTATCCAACAGTTGTTGCTTGAAAAACTCTCTTAATGTAGTGCAGCTGCCCCACAATTGTTTATACAGGCAATGGGTCTTGTATATAAATTCTCCATTGTCCAATTTTGCAAGTGCAGAGTTTAGCTCACTTTATGCCAGATGTTTTGGATGCATACAGTCTTATCTTGGCCTTGTAGTCGGCTGACACACACCCAGCCGGCGTGGCAATTCAGCTTCCTGGTTATCTGTCTCGGCATGTTTATCTCCCGAAGCTGCTCATTACCAGATTTACGATCAAGATGCAGATTCTGGTATTGTGAGATATTGCGAGCAGCCATTACGGTGCATGCAGGCTGGTGCCAGTGTTTTGAAATCTTATCAGGAAGGAGGTTATGTCTGCTCCACCGCCCTGTGTGTGATTAAACAATGCTGTTACTAGGCGAGGAGTTTCCTTCTGCTTCATTCTATAGCAAAACAACATCTGGAATATATCACAGAGCAGAGTGCAACATCTGTGAAGAAGCAGAAGTAACTTTCTCAATCACACACACAGAGATACATAGATCACGCAAAACATTAGAACCACTTGCCCTATATTGGCAAATATTCTCTTTTTGAAACCAAAACAGCCTTGACAGGTCAAGGAATGGACTCCGATGGACCTCTGAAGGTGATCTGTGGTATCTGCACCAAGATGTAAGCAGTAAATCATTTAAGTCCTGAAAGTATTGAGACTTCATGCTTATTTATCCAGCACATTACATGATCGTTTCATTGATTTTAGATGTAGATGAACTATTTTTGTTTTGATGCATGGTGCATTATCCTGTTGAAAGAGGCCACTTCAATCAGGTGATATTGGTTCCACCAAAGGGTTCCCATGGTCTCCAACTGAGTCAAAGAAACACCCACATGAATGGCAAGACCAAGAGTTTCCCAGCAGAACACTGATCAAGGCATGGTACTTTTGTCACCTTGACTTCTCACAATTATGCAACCTGGTGCCACATGATCCTCAGGTAAGAGACCCACTGACAACTGGCCATCCACATGCTGTTAAAGAAAACATGATACTTTTAAAACCAGCATTAACTTCTTTTTTTTTTTTTGCAGTTTAGTGTTTATTGGACCTTTCCTTCTCACATGCATCAATGAGCCTTGATCGCCCAAGATTCTGTCTCTAGGCCAATGCTTTTACTTCCTTGGACCGCTTTTGATGGATCTTTACTGCTGAGGACCGAGAACAACCCACAAGAGCTGCAGTTTTTGTGATCCTCTGACGTAGTCGTCTAGCCAGCACATTCTGGAGCTTGTCAAACTTGCTGAAATCCTTATTTTTGACAATTTTTTTCCGCTTTCAACACACCGACTTTGAGGACAAAATGTTCAGATGGTGCTTTGTCCCATCCACAATGATCATAATGTTATGGCTGATTAGTGTGTGTCACTGTGTAACTTTTGTTTTCTTTTTCCAGTTGGACAAATCCCTTTTTGTCAGGCAATGCCGGTTCCACAACACGTCCTCTCACAATGCTGTTGAGCATACAATGCAGGACACGCGAACATAAAACAGGACTGAAGTCTGCCAGTTTGAAAATAACTCAGTCTTTAAAAACCGGCACACTCAAACGCTCACACACACGTTTGATTCATTTGGTCGAGTCACCCCGTGTGCCTGCGTTGTGATATGCTAAACATTCTGTAAACATTACCCAGTGCATGGTTACTGTCACCATGGCAGCCTGACAACAGCGCGTAGCCCGGCCCCTCAAACACGGGACAGTAGTGTTATTTAATATTTGGCTACACATGAGCACAGCATGTTTCTATCACATAATCCTGTCACACCAGCGAAGACTTCTCCATCCTGACTCCCTCGTGCAGCTGAACGCAGCCCAGCTGTTGCTATGTTTCGGTCTTATCGCACAACAACAACAAAGGATAAAATGCTCGCAGAGAACAGGCTGCCCCGGGTGCAATCCCACACACTTTGTCCACTGTCCCGCATCTCACAGGACCCGAAGCAGTGGCTTTTGCAGAGAATTGGGTCGCTTACATCATAATAGGGAAACATATTGAGCTAAGGAAGTCGGGGTAAAAACAGATCTGTGCGTGACTGTAGCTCAGGAGACTGGTGTCAACATGAGACTTCAGCCAGTGAGAGGATTAAAGCATGCTATTTGGAAGCGCATCTCACCTAAACAGAGGTTAAAAATGCAGATCGGATTTTAGGGGGAGTGGTTTTACTTGCGTAACAGGTACTCTCAAACACCTCAGGTCACATGTCAGTCTCTCTTTGAGAGAGCAATAACTGACTCACCTCACTCACTTAGACACTTAAACTTACAGAGTTGTGCAATCGATGCAGTGAAAACTCTTTTTGCACCTCGATTGACCAGAATCGCAACTTCAAGGACAGAAGTCCTTTAATTTATCTGTTTGCCAGGGTTCATTTTCATTTTCAACAATATGACATGTTCATTGTGTCATTACAACATTTTGAATAGAGCCACAGTTCTAGTCATTGTATAGTAGTAGCAGCAGTAGTAGTAGTAGTAATAGTAGTAGTAGTAGTAGTAGTAGAAATAGAAGGCGTAATGTGCGGAGTAACAATGATAGTAGTAGTAGTATAAGTAGTAATAACAATAAGAGGTGGTGGAGAAGTAATAGTAGCATAGCTCTATAGGAAAAGTAGTAGACATATTGCAGTTCTAGTAGAGGTAGTTGTCGTCATAATAGTAGTAGTAGTTGCAGCAGCATAAGTATGGGTATGATAATAATGGTTCTAGAAGTAGTAGTAGTAGTAGTTCTTGTTACTTGTTGAAGGGAGAAGGAGTGGTAGCAGTCTTAGGACTAGCTGGACAAGTAGTGGGGTATTATTAGTAGTAGACAGGCAACAAATGTACCAGGTTACGAGAATGAAGCTTACATAATTAAATTATTTGCACATAGTTAATGCTTGACAGAACAAAGTAGAGCTGCTTTCAATTTGAGAACTTGTGTGCACGTGTGTTTAACATTTTCTTTATTGATCGTAACGTATGTTATTTGCTTTTATCATGCTATGATCCTGTAAATCATCTATGACTTATTGTTTGGCAAATAGTAGTTATAGTAGTTTTGATCGAACTTGGAGGGGAATGAATATATGTCATCGCAATGTAAAACACGTGTCAGAAAGACAAGGAAATTCTGTATTTGATTATACTTGTTTCACTTACCGTACTTTGTGGGGAATCAGTGTATTGATGGAGTCCAACTAACTTTACAAGAACCAAAAACACCTGAATTTTATATATTTCTAAGGGATACGAAATGGTTTTTATGGCAAAGGTTCAGTTTGAGTGAGGTTTGAGCTGAAGTTAGAAGGCATGAAATTACAATGCACATTTTGATTGCTCTTATTTATATTGTTGATATTTAATTTACTCTTCAAAATATAATAGATATTTAGAAAATTGGGAGTGAGGGGCTTCATACTATGTATGTAAGTAGGAATTATAGAGCATAAGTTTAATCAAAATCAAACCGTGTGTATTTGTGCGTGCGTGTGTGTGTGTGTGTGTGTGTGTGTGTGTGTGTGTGTGTGTGTGTGTGTGTGTGTGTGTGTGTGTGTGTGTGTGTGTGCATGCTTTCATTGCTGTTGCAGGGAACCGAATCACATAGTCACAGTATGGGAGATTTGTATTCTATGTGAGTAAGAAAACGGTCTCCCATTAGGAAAATCATAAAATTTTCAGGCCAAGTCATCTTTTAGGTCAGTGATTCTCAACCTTGGGGTCTCATCCTCCATGGAGGTCACGAGAGGATTTCAGGCGGTCACCAGATGATTGTGGAAACAATATTAATCGGCATAAGAAATTTCAATTGGCGCGACTTTAAGGAGGGAGTAATTTCACTCGCTCACTCTCTCATAGTTAATTTTATCAATAGAGTTTGAATGAGTTGAATTATGTCTGCTTGAGATTCTGTTCAGACACACAGTGGATCAAAACGAAACAAAGAAGAAGCTGAATTTGGTTTTATATTAATAATGGTTGACAACTGGCAATTACTGGCAAATACATTATTATTGGAAGACATTAAAATACAGAATAAGACTGGAAAAGCGGAAAGTATTTTTTTTTTCACTTTCAAAGAACAAATGGTTGAAACTATGATTTAGTCATGATTTATAGAGTGTGAAAAGAAAACTACCAGCGGGATCCGTGGAGTACCTGCAGGTTGTAATCAGACCACACGCACCATCTGTGTGTGTGTGTGTGTGTGTGTGTGTATGTGTCTCTGTGTCTACATTTTTCATCATTTCCTGATGCTTCACACAGGAGTGCAGCCCAGTGGAGCTTGGAAAGAGAAGCTCTTGTCAAAACATCCATCAGGAGCGGGGCGAACTGGCTGCATCGCCTTCACTCGGGGAATCAAAGGAAGGTGTGTCTCCTGCTGCTTTTCAAGCCCTGCAAACGTCCAGGAGACGTGTTGGTGCTGTAACTGTGGCAACGTAAACAAGACGTTTCAAACACTGATTAAAATATGTGCAAAGATTATGCAAGGCGTGTGCAGAGAAAAGTGTGTGTGTGTGTGTGTGTGTGTGTGTGTGTGTGTGTGTGTGTGTGTGTGTGTGTGTGTGTGTGTGTGTGTGTGTGTGTGTGTGTGTGTGTGTGTGTGTGTGTGTGTGTGTGTGTGTGTGTGTGTGTGTGTGCACATGTACACACGCACACATGGTTTCTTAAAATTTCTTAATGTCTTAAAGGGCAGAACCCTAGTCGAGCGCCTTGGAAAGTACTTTTGCAACACTTACTCCTGGCATCACATGTAAAAGTGGCAGCAGCAGCAGCGGGAGCAGGCGTGTATTTAATTAGCAAACGTTAGCATGGGTTTTACAACGTCTCACAAGTGTAAAAATAAGCTTGTCTCTATGTGCATGTGTGATCGCCATGAGGAAAGCTGAGTTGTGTTTAATCGGTTCTTGGCCTCACCTGATTTTTCCACTCATTCTCACTTTGGAGGAGCCATCTCAAGCCAAGTATAGCTTTTATGGATTCCCATACTCACACATACACACATGCAGGCACGCACGCACGCACGCACGCACGCACACACACACACACACACACACACACACACACACACACACACACACACACACACACACACGCACACGCGCGCACACGTGCACGCACGCATACATGTCATGAACAAAATGTCTTCTGGTATAACTCATCTTCCAGGAGTCAAAAATATACATACACAGCTGGAGCTGGAGACTTTGGTGGTGTTGTTTGCTTCACATCTGGGACGGATTTACTTCTCTAGTCTTTAGACAGAGAAAGGTCATTTGAGTGACTTTTGTTCGGTGCACATTTAATGCCACCCGTTTCTCTTTATTCAAATAATTTAATAGACATTACACAACATTCTCCAGTTTGTTGATCATATGCGCCGCTACGTTTTGTTAAAGTCTTGGAAAGTGCACACATGTCCCTCTTACTGTGGGAGTGGAAGCCATGCTGTTTTTGTATTGTTTGTTGGAACCAGTCTGGTTACTTGTGTGCTTTTTTAGTACTTAGTTGGAATAACAAACTTATCTCCCTGAGGATGACTATGCAGTATTATATAACAGGATTTAGAAAAAATTTCTAGAGGATCCTCAAGATTAATGATTTTGTTTGTTTTCTTTGCATTTTCTGCTTTTATTAGTGACTGGTGGGTTGTTACATGTGTCTTTGCCACAAACAAACAACAAACAGCTGACTTAGACCTTAACCAGCCTTACCAGCTGAAGCACCAGCTGGCTTTAATACCAATGTGAAGTTAAAAGAGGTTTACTTTTGGTTTATGTTCCTTCTCTAAACTACTTTTTTAAATGCTGATCAGGCAAATTTTTATAGAGTTTAGTTCATTGAGAAATACTTTTCATGCATTTTTTTGTGGGAATTACACTCTGCTGGATGTATAGGATCAAAAACACATTTTATCAGAGGAGTAACTTAGGTTGAACAGTTCAGAGATGAAGCTGAAGGGGTCACGGTGACTGTAACAGTAGAGAAGGCGGAAGCCAGGGTGAGACGGAGGCAGATGATCTGCTATAGTGACTCCTGAAGGCAGCAGAAGAAATACATAGAAGAAAAACACCTTTATGCATTAAATGAAAAACGTAACACAATGCTCATATTAAAGACATCTGAAGTACTTAAAAAAAAATTGACTTGAGAAAAGGCAGAAACTGTCCCAATATTTACATTTATACAAATAATTGTCATTGGACTGGGTTATACTGATCGAAACCATACATAACTTGTTTTTATTAGCCTGGAATCTTAGTGCCATATGCTGCTTTAGATTGGATTAAGCCTTTAGGATGTTGCAGTGGTCAGATACTCTGATCACGACTACTGGGTGAAGATTCCATTCTGGTTATTTGGTTTCTCCCAAAGCCCATAAGCATGTATTTGAGGTTAGTCAGTGACTGAAAGGTAATGTGTGATTGTCTGACAGTCTGATGCAGGCCCCCTTTAGATTATATTTTCAAGGGAAAATAGTAAACTTTTGTTGTGTTTCAACTGTTTATTTATACATTCGGAGTCAGTGAAAATAGAGCTTTTTAAAATGACTTCCAGAATACTACAACGTCATTCTCTGTCTCTGTAAAAACGCTGAGTACTGCACATGCAATCTACGGTCACAATATAAAGCTCTATTGCACAGGAGATCGACAATAACAGTGGAGAACTTCAGAGTGTTGTTTGTTCTGCTCACTCTTTTGAGTTTAAAAGCTCTTCTCCAACAAAGTGTACATTTACTACACCATCATCTGGATCTCATGACACATTTTTTAGACACACCAGGTACCTAGTGGCCTATATGTCAAGGAAAGAAGGTTTGAAAAAAGCTTGAATGTTCACATTGTACGGTTCCCTGCATACATGAAATACAGGAATGCAAAAACAATGCTGTGTACAGTTAAACGGGGCCATAGTCAGCTGGGAGAGGCTCCACATCCGCAATTAGATGAGGCAGAGGAATGAATGTATGGCTTCGGAAGAATGGATTCGGTTTAAATCATTCATACCATGTCAAAGTAACATGTGGTATACTGTGGTACATCTGATATAATAAACATGATTTCATAGTCAGGAAACATAAACTCTTTCATATCAACACATGGACAAACCGAATTCTGCAGGGAGGGATAAAAACAGTGGTGTCAGCAGCACTGACAATTATACAAGACCTGTTTCATCCAGTAAGGTCCACCCAGGCTGAAAGTTTAAGCACTCGTGGTATGTGAGGTATTTTCAAGGAAAGTGAGCATGAAAGGCATATGAGGAAGAGAGTCATGCATGTCTGAGGGGCATGAATCTCACAGGTTCACATCAAAGTGGAGGCACTAAGGCAGAAGGAGCGGCCGAGGGCCTCAGAGGTGTTCAAGCTGAGTTCATACTGTATTCTTTTATCCGTCAGTTCAAATCAGGTCACTTTCTACAGGTGTGAGGCTTCAGTTGGTTAGACTGGGCGAAGCACTGCAATAAGACCAGTACTTGATATGTAGCTTGCATACTCAAACGCTTACAAGTGTACAAAGACTAAAATGAATGCAGTTATTGAAAAAGATTCCAATCATTATGGGATTGCAATGAAATGTTAAGGTTCAGACTAAATAAAATCGATCAACACATTTGAAGATAACATTTTTATACCTGTATCTGTTAGTGGAACTGTAATTGCAATCATATATGGACCTCAAGGTAGTTCAAAACCAATTTCTATATAGTCAAATGGAAAGAAGGACAATCCAACTAGTGTAGAGTCTGGAAAGTACTTCATTTTTGTTCACAGCTGTTTTAAAATCAACAGAAACACATTTTACAAATTTGCACCGTTAACACAAGAATTCAAAAAAAGATGCTTTCACCCTTGAGTCTTTCTGAGTAGCTTGGTAGTTCAGAGAAACGCTGCTACAGGATCAATCATCAGCATGTAATTGTGGTGATTTCTTTCTTTGAGTGATGGACTTGATAATGCCACCTTTAGCATCTGCACCAACATTCTTAATGGCAGGTCGTAACCATTTCTCATACATAGCTTTCTTGTCAATATAGTCCAAGAAAACCAGTCACTCTCCACATCAACACAGCAAAAATGCAGTAACTCTGAGCAGATCTAGAAGACATGAGCTTTATCCCCAATGCTCTCAGGCTTGTCTAAAAATGAATGACTGAATGATTTTGTTTTTGGATAACAACAATCACAGGGACTAGTATATACTGTAGTTATGCAGAATTAATGTATGAGGATACCTGGTATCAATCACTAGCATCGTTGCGTGAAGAACTGCTATGTTGTGGTTGTTGTTGTTGTCGTTACTGAAAGGTTTCCACTTTGGGTCCTTGTGGAAGGCATAAAGACCTCCCCAGGCACTGCACTGTGGCAGCTCCCCAGTCCCAGTAACTATGAATAGGTTGGTTTAAATCCCAAAAACTAATTGGATCTCTAAGGAGATCAGTAAAGTATGTCAAATCTTGACAGAAAATGACAGATACAATTTATTTATTTATTTATTTATTTATTTATTTATTTATTTATTTATTTATTTATTTATTTATTTATTTATTTGATTATTTATTTGTTTATGGGGCTGTTTATTATCATATTTCCTTTTTTTAAAAACTATATAAACTATAAACTAAAGCAAAATAAAGAAATTGAAATGTTCACAGCCAGTGTGAAACACCTTTTTGTCATTGCACCTGCTACTTTTTAGATGGTGACTGTAACAAAATCACTTTGTACCTGGTCATTAAATCATTTTAAGAACTTAATTTATTGCCTGTTATTAACATGTAAACAAGAACAAATCAAAACCCACCCACTGCCACCTCAAGTCAGGAAAAAGAGAGATTTGTACACCTGCATGTTCATTGTCATGTTTCATCCAGTATGAAAGGCATCCAGCTAGTCATTCCATATGACAGTCAAGCTATTTTTTGTTCATTTCTGCATCGTCCTTCTTTAAATAATTGAGAAAATGATGCAAACTTCTAAGAAAATAACGTTTTTGGATCAAAATTAATTATAGATTTCAAAGAGACTGGTAAACGTAAATAAAAGAATGAAGAATTAAAAAATATCAAATGTTAATAAACATATATGCATACTTATATTATTTATTTATTTGTCAAAATTCATTTATTTTTATTTTTGCAATGACAAATAACAATAAACAACCCCCAAAACAACAATCAAGCAAGCAAACAAACTACTACAACTACCACTACTACTACTACTACTACCACTACTACTACTACTACTACTACTACTACTACTAACAACAACAAAAACAACAACAATAACAATAATAATAATAACAATAATAATAACAATAATAATAATAATAATAATAATAATAATAATAATAATAATAATAATAATAATAATAATAATGATAATAATAATAATAATTGCTTACAGGTATTTGTCCATCTAATCAAAATTAAATCCTATAGTAATAATAATAATTTATTTAATTTGTGGCCGTTCCCGTAGCAGCTACAGATGAACTACAACTCCCAGCTCCCTTTGCGGCTGCGGCCCGGCCACCCCCTCTCAGTGCGCATGCACGGGGGCGGTGTAGGAGCAAGACGCTCAGTGTGTGTTTACGTTGAGATGCTCACAACAAAGGACAGCGCACCGCGGAGAGGCTGTCATTTAAACACTGCTCCGTGCGGGGAGCGTCTTTAACTCACAACTCCACTAAAGACGGGGACAAATAACACACATATTCTCTGGCTTCCATTTTATTTTTTCCCCCTGCTTCGTTTTTAATTCAAAAGCAGCTCACATGAGGAGAAATTAGGACGAAATTTCGTTTGTTTTTTTTGGGTTTTTTTTAGTGTGTATGTGCACTGGTTGTGGAGGGACGTTAGCTACAGCCTGCTAGCCTCCGCAAGTTGTGGGAAAAGAAGGCAAAACCTGGGGGCAAAAAACACTTAGCTCTGGCCGAGCGGAGACTTGAGGACAATAAGAGGACTTCATCATTGATAACACAGTGAGTACACGTTTCAGAGCCACCTGACTCCGCTCCACAATGGCGATAGTAAACGTGAGGGGGGCTAATTCAGCGCTAGCCTCTCTGTGAATTAACTGTCACCTGCTTTGTCCTGCTGGACCTTTAATCCTGCAACTTTGCCTCGTCCACAAGCGTCCTATCACTCAGAAAGCTAGTCGGGAGAGGCAGTGCTGCTGCTGCAGAGTAGTAAAGATCTTTGTCAAGTGCACACACTCTCTCGTGCACCTGTTTTGACTTTATCTGTATGGACATCAGAGATAAAGCTGGCGCTGACTCTCTGTCTGCTGGTGTGGAGAGATGCGGGCGTTAGTTTACACCACATCCAGTCTGCATGCTGACATGTCACGGAGAGAAAGAGGACATTGCCTGATAAGGAATTAAGCAAATGCAAGCGACTCTGGACCGTACTAAGGCTTGATTGCCAGTTAACGACGCCCCCCCCTACCCTCCCCATTCTCTTTCTTCTTTTTCTTCCATCACATGAACACCTCGGTGTATTTCCCCCCATTCTCTTCCTCGTGCTGTCCCTTTCCTCCTCCTGTGCGGGTTTGCGATGAGAGTAGAGATCTCACCATTGACTTCTTTGTTGGAAATGTCCATTAAAAAGACAGACATGCATTGAGTCACCAGCAGGATCCCCCACACCCAACAAAAAGTATGCTCATATTCTGGTCAGATATTCACTTTTAAACTGTTGCAAATGTTCAATTAAACACCAGGACTTAAAAGAGAACGTTTATGACCTTCAGCACCACCTTCCAAGGATTACTTGATGTCCACTCACAGGCTACAAAAAATGGGTACAATTATAGAATCTAATGTGATAAAAAACTTTAAATTCTAGTTTTGTTTGAGGTTATCAGAAAATCGCGAACCCTTTAAAAAAAAAAAAAAAAAAAAAAAAAAAGGGCTCCTGCTTGTGAATTATATATCCTCATGTTCTAATAGTCTGTGGGGTCTCTGCTCTCGTTTTGCGGGAAAGTTTGTGTTTTTGGCTTGAACTGGCAGAGAGCTCGCATCTGAAATGTGGTGAGTGGGTTGAAGGAATGACACTTCATAGATTTTGGCATTTGGTCATTGATGTGGTTGGTGTTGGGAGTTTTGTTTGGAGCATGTAAAAATGGCTTATATTTTCTTGTAGCCAAGTTTCTCCTGTTTAATTAGATGTGTAACATCACAGTATTTTCTAGAGTATGGCTTTGTTTTGTATGGTTTGTGGCAAAGTTTTTTTTGTTTTGCATTTAACTGATTTCTATATATTATTTGTCAAACTTTTACACAATATATATGACAATCATATTGTGTAACCTGGATGACAGTTTGCTCTTGCTTTGGTTAGAAGGGGGATTGAAAAATGCAAAAAGTCTTATTTCATATATCATGTCTTTTTAATAGTCTCAAAACTTAAACATTCAGTTGTTTTAAAACACTTTTTATTTTCTTTTTTCATGCGTTGTACAGTTTAGGAATGTATGCACATTTCTGTGTTCAGCCTCACACAGAAATACATTTTGTGTTTTCCTGTTATGTCTTTCAAGACATGAGGTTTCTGACACGATGCAGAAATAGTCACTGTCAAAATCTACTTTTAAATTGAGGTAACTATGATCTAGGAATAAACAGAAAAATAAATTTACAGCGGTTAACAATACAAGAGGACTTTTGAGGATTTTTCTGCAAATGTGTTATGAACAGATTTTGAAAAAAGAGCTACAGTTGACACTTTAGTGTAAAAAATAAAAGAACAAATGAGAACACACTAGCAACACAGCTTGAATGCAAATCTGTAAAACTGCTTGTCAAGAATTGTTTCAAAAGGAGTCTTGTGAGCCTTATCTCCTCAGCTGAAGTTACCAAAAGTAATTAGAAACACCTTTTCTAACAAACCTCATTTTCTTATTCAGTGGAATAACATCTGTTAACTAACTTAGAATATTTTAGGACTTTTTTTTTTCTCACTTTTGTGACACAAATCAACTTTTTTATTTTGCATTTACATATATAAATCAGACGGAAAGTGTGGAAGTGACTCACATCAAACACGTTTCACCCCACATAAAAAAAACTACAATAGAATTAGATGTACTATAAACGCACTGACAATATTATGCTTTTTTTTGCAACAAAGGAAGCTCTTCCATTCCATCTTTTATAGTCAGACTTGAACGATACATGATTAAATTGTTAAATGATACCCATCAACCCATAGTCACACATGCATTAAGCAGAGAACTAGTAGAGTTCTGTGTTGCAACCAGTGTCCTGCAAAAATAGCTTGTGCAGCAGACGCTGATGAATAATCTGAAGCCCGAACAGATCTGGATCTGTTGTAGGAAGCAGTGAACACAGTGCCACCCTGTTTTAATAAATGTTTACATTATAATTCTCTGAACAAAGCGTCCAGCCTCGCAGTACCATAAGTGGGGGGGGAAAAAAAGTACTCGCAGTGCTTTGGGTATGTTATGTAACAGTGGGGAGAGTGCAAGTATTGCACTTACTGATTTGCACATTTAACATAGGGTGTGTTGCCTGGAGGCCGGAGTGCGTCTGTGTTCTCCAGGCTGGTCCGGAGTCTCGGTTTCAGGGAGGAAATGTGATCCGATGGTGTCAGACGGGAGTGCAGAGGCAGCTCTGATGTCTTAATGGAGGCTCCATGCTGCCTGTATCCTTAGTAACCCGGTCTGTGGGGACACAGGCGGGCCTCCCAGTCTCGCCCTGGTCTGAACTGGACCACCACAGAAAACCCATAACCTCATTTCAGCAATTGGATTAAAATGCTTTCATATCAATTATAGATTCAGCTTTGTCTTTTATAGGGTGTGTGATCCAGTGTGGATGTGAAATTGTTTTGAAACACAACAACAGGATTACAAAGGTGCTTCCTACCCGTGTAAAAACTATGACTGTCAAAAGTAGTGTTTCTCATAAGTCCTAGTTAAGGTTATGATTGTAACCTTGGTTGTCCAATCACAGGCAAGATTCTTCGTATGAAGTTCTTAGCACATCTGAAACACAACTGCCTCATATTGAAAGCTATTAAATTAGAATAAATCCAGTCAGTCTAGGAGTGAAGTGGTTAAGTAGGGTTTTCTTACATCATTGCATGCGTGTATCGAGCATCGTAAGTTGGGAAGACGGGCCGAGAAAGAGACTATTCAGAATATTTAGGACTTGAGTGAATTAATGTTGTTGTCTCGTCTGCATTCTGAGCTCACTGTGATCTCTGTGTGGAGTTTCTTTTATTGCTTCTTCGCTCGGTGCTCAAAGCAGACTTTTTAGCCTTCGAGCACTTAGTGTTTTGTAAGTATGTTTGAGATTTTAACCAGCAAGTCAACAAAAGGCCAAGCAGCTGTGTGTGTTGGTACACTTTAAAACCTTGAAGGTTGAGATTGCCGTCGGAAAGAAAAGACTTTTTGTTTAGTGTTTGCAGTCATCGTCCACGTGCCTGCAGTGTGTGGATTGATTAGCGAGGGCCGGTGAGCTCGGCGGGTGTAATCGCCGGCACAGCTGAGCGGCGGCTTTCCCCCCGCTGTGTGTGAGAGGCTTGGCGCACGCCTCCCGGCCCGGCTTACTCGCTGCCGGGGCTGGTAAAGCGGCTGAAGTTTGTGCTGGGAGATTACGTCTGTCATGGAAAGTGGGTCAGACAGTGGGCACAATTTTATGGCCTTGTTTCTACAAGGTAGGAAATTAAAGAGGAGGGGGAGCATTAAAACCACCAGCGATTTTCCGTCGCTTCAGGGAGGCCGAGCTCGAGACAATTCACTTACGCTCTCCTGTTTGTCAGTTTGTTGCACATTTGCTAAAGAGGCAGTCATGAGTGACTTATTTTCATCCAGTGTATTATTTCGGGCTTTTGCAGCTTGGCCTGATATACGTCGCTTCAAGTGGCTCCTCGTTTTTACGTAAGTTGTTCAAAATACAAAGTTTGCAGGACTCGTAAAGCTGTAAAAGCTATATGTAGTTGTGAAACATCAAAGCTTCTATCCCACACCAACAAATGCCAAATATGCGAAGGATTTTACAAAATATCTCACGACATTCACAGGTTTGCCGCCTTTGCAGTGGGGTGTTGGCTCAGTGGTGAGTCGTCTTCTAACCACACGGTCGACGATCGATCGCCTTTCTTGACCTCATCATATGTCCAAAAGTCCTTGGGTAACAAACTGAACCCCAAAGTACTCCCAGTGGAGGTCAAACGCCTCATTTGGCAGCTATTGTCATTGGTGTGTCACTGTGTTTTAAGTTTTAAGAGCCTTGAGACTGTTGAAGCAGTAAAAAATATGTGATATTAATGTCCATCCATCCTTTTGTCCTTCTGGCTATCCATCCAGAAAGTTCGAGAAATGAGATATGATCTTTCAGCAGGTTGAGAAAATCCCTATATATATATTTTTTTTTTGTACTTGGCCCTGAGCAAGTCAGTTTGGTCTTCATCCAGGTTGTTTGTTTAACACCATTGCGACATTTGTGTAAAGTATGCAAAGTAGCATTTCAGTGTAATTCCGACTGAAAGTTTGCCCTATTTTTTTGCAAATTTTCTCATAATTCTGTGTCTCCCCGTTGTCACGAAATGTTGCCTCTCACTGAGGTTGGGGCTTCAGGTTGAAATTAAGCAAAGTCAGCGTTCAAAACATTGAGATGCGTCTTCTCACTCGGTTGCATTTTCAGGTAGTTCAGACACATCATTGCTTTGCTTTGAGAATCAATTTGTTTACACTTTACATGGCCAGAGTTTATACTTTCGATCTGTCTGACCATCCCATTACAGAGTGCCAATGCTACACTGGTCGGCTTCCTAGTTTATTTGTGTGCAAATAACCCATGTCCGTTGTCATGTAATTTTGAAAATATCAAACAGAAATGGAAGGCGACACAAATCTGATTTAATTCAGCAGAAGCATCAAAAAAGCTACTTTTTTGTTTTTGCATTTTGTGGGCTGACTGCAAAGCAGACTTAATGTTTGAACTCATAGAAAGTATAATGTCGAAGTTGCTGCATAAATTAATTAGCTACAAACCCAGGGAGCAGCTCAGTTCCTCCATTACGCTTCTGGAACTCACATGTAATAATAAAATGCCTCCCATAGGTCACGGCACATTACATTACCATATGAAATATGTAAACTCAAGTTATGGAGAAATTGGTTTATTGTAAAACACATGAATTATGGATGAATTGTGTCTCTAGAGCGTAATAGCTTTGACAAGTATGGAGATTTTTATAGTGAGAGATAAAAATACAAATTGCATACGTAAAGAGACCATACCTGAAAGTACACCTGCTTAGTAGCTGAGATTGCACAGCGATGTGTTGTCCTTTGTCATAACCTTACACCTCTAAGAAGACATTTTTTCATATTTCTCAGGGGTGAGTGTCGTCACTCCTTCATCAAAATCACACCCTTATTTCTCTGTTTTCTTCGGAGAAACTTTCTCTCACACACATAATACGTCAGCCAGTAGGCGATGCTCTCCTCCTCCTTTGAGAAAGGTTACCCTTCTTTTAATTTTACCACTCCACTTGGTCTCATAGCGCAGCCTGTTCCTGTGGGGATGTCAGTATCTCTTTGCATCACCAGAATCTTTTCACTTTTCGAGGCAGAAACTGAAAACGCTGTTGAGGTAAGCGTGGGAGAAAAGTTTGTCACAGTATCACCTTTCGTGGTTTCTTTTCCTGACTGTGTAGCTCGTTCAAAGAGGCAACTACACACACACACACACACACACACACACACACACACACACACACACACACACACACACACACACACACACACACACACACACACACACACACACACACACACACACACACTCGTATTCACATGGGGGCCTGTGATTATCAGCCCCCCTCTGATTGTGCTTCATCACCATTTCCTGCCTCACTTTCCAGCCTTCCTGTCTCAAATGAGCGTGTGTGTGTGTGTGTGTGTGTGTGTGTGTGTGTGTGTGTGTGTGTGTGTGTGTGTGTGTGTGTGTGTGTGTGTGTGTGTGTGTGTGTGTGTGTGTGTGTGTGTGTGTGTGTGTGTGTGTGTGTGTGTGTGTGTGTGCGCACAACACACATTCAATAATCAGTCAAGGGGTCCTCGTATTCAACAAAGCAAATTCTTGCTTAAAGTAGTTAAGATGTGACACATGGCTGAGGTCGGTGGCTCTTAAATGGACCTGGATACATGAAACTGTTGTTTAAAGCAAAATATTGACTCTAAATCCAACTTGTTTCCAAGTAGCAATGCTTTGTTTTATTCAAAAATACTTTTGAAAAGTTGCCAGCAGTTTGAACACAAGCAACATTAAAAGACTTATGTTCCCAAACTGTAACCGGGTACAGCACATCTTACAAAAACTCTTACCTCTGTAGAGAAATGTAACCTTCACCACGACTGCAGCAACCCAAACAGGAGCGGAATGGTGGCTGGAAAGATGAATAATTTAACTGTTAAAGTCTTTTTTTACCTGATGTTTCGGTGCACGAATAGTTGCTTTTGTTTAGCTTTAAAAAAGCAATAAAGCTTCTAAAACATAAAATGATACAACCCAATGTTCTTGCCAAGTACTGTGAATCATTAATTATAGGTGCTATAATTACCACTGTTTGGAAAGTACCTTCCTCTAGTGTAAAGTCACCTGCAGTGTTGTAGTTCACATTACAGTTGCTGTCATACTGACGGTGATAATTAAACTGAGTCATTCTTTCCCTTCTATTTCTACACTGTCCGTTGAGACCTATGAGCAAATATGGACAGTGAAATCATACTTTTTACAATTGCCAACATGTTGTTTTTTCCATGTATACCTATCAGGACGGAGTGACAAGACGTGGATATCTGATAACCAACCAACTTCCTGCTTTGAATGACCTGTCATGTGATTTTTGGATAGGCTGGTGTAACGTCGCATGTAAACAATGAGCATGGTGTGATTTGTGGTGACGTCAGTGTTTGCAGTCACACTGTGAATCTAGTATTTGTCTACGTTTTAGACCTGCCTGATTAGTTTTGCAAGTGGAATTTATATAAATACGACTCGCAAGTGAATCACTGTCAAACGTTTTGTATTTGTTTGCATGATGTATTTTCAGCTGATTATTTACATTAATAAACATGGTATTTTATCCACCACCTCTATTAACTCAAAATGAATTTTATTTATTTTTTTATATAGCAGCTGCATTCTTTTAATTGGAAGCTAAAAAAATAAAAAACATTAACTGACTGAAAATCAACTAAACTAAATCAATGTAGGCTCATTTTAATTACTTAGGTCATCTGCAACATTTTTTTGCATCATTTGACTTATCAGTGCGACATATTTTAGTTCTGTTATCGTTACCAATTGCTTTGGTGCATCCCCACCAAGATAACTTTTCTGTCTGTATAATAAATGCTTTCACTGAGTGCTTTACATGTCATGATTTAAACTGTGTGTAGAAAATGACACATGTCATAAATTTCTCAGTCTTAATCAAGCTTGCTAAAAGCGTAGCACACTGTGCAGCCATCATTTCTCTCGTTGGCTTTGTTTATGTGTCACTCTCAAACACTTTAGCTGAGAGGGTCACATTTGTGCTTTTCTCAGTGACTGTAATCATTCAGTCTCCAGATTTGCTTTTATAGTTCATAAATATATGTTCACGTAATTAACTGTGATTTAGAAAACAAACAAACTAGAATATATATTTCCCCTCTGCACACATGATGGGGATGAATCATTTTGAGCTTGCATCTGATTTCTCCACTGCGTTCTGCTGTTGCTTGCTTCCAGGAAGGTCACATTTCGCACAGGGCACTTGGCTGTGTAAGCACTGGGTGTTACTGATGTTGTGGGGACATAAATCTGTTTGCGCATTGTGAGGACTCAGCTGTCTTTTGAGAGCAAAAAGCAAGTCCGTTTTATTCACTTAAGCTTGTGTTGCCCATTTCCTCAAGGACCTCGCTATCTGTTCAGCGCGTGACCCTCCTTGTCCTTTGACCCTCAATTTAGAGGGGAGTAACGTTTTCAGGTAGCCTTCAGAAGGACAATGTATTTTTGAAACCTAAGGAAAATTAGCCATAGGGTGATTTGTGTTTAGGGTTAGGGCATCAGACAACAGTTGGACAAGTTAGTGTGATGACCTCAGGAATGAAGGAACTGTACGCGTTTGTGTTAACATTGACTATACGCCCACACGTGTTTGGATGTACACTCCACGTACAACATGTTCATGTGCGCATGACTCCTCACACTTTGCCATTCGTAACTTGCATTCATGTCCGATTTCCTGCACTACAAAGACACTCAGTGATCATGCTGCACGTGCATATCTATAATTGTGTCATTTTCATGTCTCCAAGACCTTGCTTGGGGTGTGTGTCTCGCTACACGTCCACCGACATTCTAGTTTGTTGTCTGTGCGTGTACTCCTGTCTGTGTTCTTCCTACTGAATTATTGATGAGACTGTAACTTGAACAGCAGCCCTCCTATTTCTCCCCCTGCCGTCTGTCATCAGTTAACCTCCTCCCGGCGCAGCTCACAGGAAAACCAGTATGCTGACAGTGGACCAGCCCTGGAAACTAAGAACAGCAGCCATTTGTTACAACGTGGACAAAACACAACACCAACAAACCGTCACTCTAACGTTAAGAATGTTCTAGTTCTGTTCAAACATTTGGAACACGTCATTAATCTTCATAGTCCCTCTCACATGGTTTATGCTCCCTTCCTGGATCGTGGCCTTGTCGTGGCGGAAGGGCTTGTGCGGTCTTGTGATCTCCAGAGCTATGCCGTCGGGAGCAATGTGCTCCTGGTAGGGCTTCCCAAGGCGGACAGGTCTGGAGTGAAGACCCAGACAAACACATCCAAAAACACCTCATTGAAGCAGAACACAACAAGTCGCGTACTCCGCCCAGACCAGGACCCACCTTAATGGAAAGGAGGTGAAAAGGAGCCATTGCTGGCAGTGGGAGGTGGACAGGTACCAATTCAGTCTTGTTGGGCTGATTTCAGGAACCAAACTTCTTGATAGCAAATGATTAACATGAACATAGATCATGGCATTTGATTTAGAACAAATCACAGTCTGAATGGTCATTGCAGAATTATTATCATGAAAATACCCTGAAATATTGTGATACCACATAAGGTTTACCACTTCCAACTACAAAAACTCTCTTTAAATGCAAATATAAACCATTTGTTGTCTTTGGTGTGTTAAGTTTCAATATTTTACGGTTTTCATAGCCTTATGTCTCTGAAGATTTAAGTTCCTTGTTGTGGAACTTGCTGGCAAAGTCAGCTGCTGTTCCACAGAGAAGCAGGCAATAAATTACAAAATAAAAACGCAACAAGTGTCAAGTATTTCAACACAGCTTGATTATGTGGTTAATAGAGGATACTGGTCACGTGCTTATTTTTTTCAGTATACAAAGTGATTTGTAACAACATAATGCAGCTTAAGGCTGTTTTTCTTAAACATCTGATGAATAGGTCTGTGTTCGTGTACTGGCTGGCGGCCTTCATTTATAATGAACTTTTTCCACTCGCCAGACAAAGTAGGACCTAGTTTGAGAATCAAGGCCAAATTTTTTCAATCCCAGGTAGCCTCAGTTAGATTGAGGGAAGTCTGTTCCACATGGATATTCCAATCATTATTCATAGAAAGACATAAAAACAGGAACCAACTATACCAGTGCTTGTTAGTACTCTTCCTAAACTTATCCTGGGATAGCGGGAAGGAGGGTTGACATGACACATTAGTTATGAGTCAAACTCCCCTCCATTCACAGTGAATTGAGTATTTATATTCCTTCGGCTTCCAGACAGTCTGACCCTTCATACAAGTCCAGCCGTTCGTTGCCTCAAACTGCGTTGGTGGGAGTGGTCTTGTGTCCTGATTTCTGGAGGGCTGCCAGACCCTGGGAGCTTCCAGAGCAACCAGTAGTTTGTTTTGATGAGTTAATTTAATTCTCAGCAGGAATTCGGCGCCGAAGGGTCCGACTGCAGTCTGTCTTCCTGGGAGTGGTGGGTCGAGGTGCGAACAGGGCCCCTGTGAACAAGAAAAGATCTTGTCCTGGGTGCACTCTTGAAGTTAAAAATGGGGTCTTCTCAAGGCTACTTGTTTGAAGTGTCGGGCTCATGGTTGAAATTGGTCACAGAGGGCCATTGTATCTTGACCTTTTACCAGCATGTGTGCAACGTTTTGAGCACGCGGTGGTGTAGTGCGTAGCACTTTCACCTCACAGTTAGAATATTCCTGATGTGAGTCCGGACTTGAGGGTCTTTCTTTGTGGGGCTTTGCATGTTTGACTGGGATATGCATGTGGTTTCTTTAGGTAATCTGGCCTCCTACCACAGTCCAGTTCTCTTAGGTGTGTGTGGCCGTCAGTTTCTCTGTGTTTGCACTGTGATGGACCATATTCAGCTGAGATCAGCTTCCTGCGACCTTAGGTTGAACAAAGCAGTATAGAAGAGTGATGGATGGAAAGTGTGGACTACAAGGGCGTTTTGACACCATCTTTGCTATGTTCATATCTGCCAATAAAGACTCTAACCCTAACATTTAAATTACACTTGATTTACTTAATTATTCCTGGTAAATATGCTTCAAAAGTAATAACTTGAGTGTGCATTTCAACCCGCAGCCAGTACTGCTGTTGCTGAATATGCATTTGAATTGAATGAATTTCATTAGTATATTAAATGCCCTCAAGTGCAACATGAGTTGTCAGACAATTGTCACTTTGGTACAAGGAGTGGAAAAAAGGGAAATACATTAACAATTATGTGGAACAGATTAAAAATAAACCCATAAAAACAGAAGAACAAAGACTGTGTAAGTGTATTTATTATTTTTACACAGCTTGTTTCTAAGTCTTCTTGACCCACTCCACATATTTCACGTCTGGCTGTTCATAGCTGATGAGTGAGTATTGTTGTGGCAACGCTTCCTCCGGTCAAGTACTTTGGCGTCCGGCCCAAGTAGATTATTCTAATCGGCCTTGTTACCAACGACCCCTTTTTTCCATCATAGTCCCAGCTAAGGGAGATCCTCTTAAAACGAGCTCAGCGTGGTTTGGCAGCTTCACTGTCTGTGGAGGCTTGATGTGTGGGTAATGCTGTATGTGGAAGGGTTTGGTTTGGTGCACAAGTTTATAAGGTCGCAAGAGAAGTCTGATGGTTACTGCTGAGATTCCTGATGCCATATAGTGTGACATCTTCTGATAACGTTTCCATAAAAAGGGAGGAAATTCAACTTACCCACCATTAAAATGACAGATGGGTTAGAGCTAATTAATACTTTATTTGCCCTATTAGAGAGCATGTGTGCATCGTCCTGAGTAAGCAGGATATTCATCACACTTTACTGCTACATCGTAGCTGCAGCCCATCCGATTCACTATCTGAGAATGAAATTCAGGACTAATGATATATTAAGTATTTTGTTATCCCAAAATAATGACTTTCTGGATACAGATTACTCCTTCTATCCTTCTCCCGGTTCCTATGGGGTTGAGATTGTGGATCCATCCCCTGCAAAATGCAACTTTCTCCAGCTGAGTTTAAGGTACCTGGAGCAGTTTTCTGTGACTTCAAAGTGAAATATGAATTTTGGGTAGTTTGGTACGTCACTAAACTCTTGGTCAAACCTCTTACAAAGACTTCAATTTCAAGAATTGTGGACTGGGAGCCTTTATATTTGAAATGGAACTTAAAAGTAAAAGCAGTTTCACTTGACAGGAAGGATTCCCCTTGACCAACCTGCTAGCTGACTCTAGTTCCTCGATAGGTCTAAGCTATGGATTTACTCAACTTTGAATTGGTCAGAGTTGTGAATCTGTACGTTGGTGATTCTGTCAGTCTGTGACTAACTTATACCAAGTCCTAGGTGTAGTGTGAGCTGGGAAAGCTCCTTCCCTCTGCGACCCTAACTTGAATAGAGCAGATTTATGGATGGAAGCTGAATCCAATATTCATGTAACCTTATTTATTGCTCTCTGGTATTTCACACAGCTGCTTTGTCTGAGATTTTTTTTTGCAGCAACTAATCAAGATTTCGGGATTATTATATGTCATGAATAACTCTATAGGACATTGAAACACTATACAATATCATGTAATGGTGATTTTCTCAAACTTATTCCCATTAAATGTCGATCCATTACCTTGAGTGGATTTTAAGGCTAAATGTTTTTAATATTTTGATGGTTTACAAGGATTTATTGATACAAATGTGCATGTGCTCCTGGGTGTATAGAGTCCCTTGTAACATTAGCTTTTAGGACAAAGGTTACCTTAACTCTTACCTCATGATTCCAAGCACTCATCAGCCATTTCTTCTCAAGCAAATGTGATGCTGTGGGGCCCACAGTTTGTTTGAAGTACAGTATGTTTCCCTCAGATTGAGTTAATACAGGACCACACGCATACATAGATGTATCAGACAAAAACGCTGGAGAGCTTCTCAAGGGAAGACTGATCATGAGAAGTGTGCGTCTGTCTGTGAGTGGGCAGGGAATTGGGACTTCCTGTGTGCATCGACACACGACTCTGTGTAAATCACTTCTGAGCTGCACGCATATCTGTTGTCAGACAGACATGTTTCTCTGTGCCATTGTGGGCTTCAGCTTGAAAATAATCAGCAAAATATTAAGTAGCGACATATCTAATCCATGTATACGCTCACAAACGTATATTATTCTATTTCTCTTGTCCAAGCTGTAGAAGCTGCATCAGGACTTCACCCTCTGGTTTGTATTGATAAAACCATCTTATCTGTCTGCCCAGCTTCAAGGGGTGTAATTCTCACTACATTAATTTTCCCATACGTTGCATCAGCCTGCGAATTTTCTTGTCATGAGTTTTATTGCCCGGTTTATGTTTTCAGCTTGGATTTTGTGTGCCAGTTCTCCTAGTTTATTTATTTTAACATCTGATGTGTGAATGGGAATAAGTCTGATCATTTCCCATTGGGAAAATGGACTCACGCTTTCACTCGCTACAAACCAATCCAGTAATTATGAGCTAGCTGTTGAGCATGTTCAGTAGAGGAATTTATGTTAAACTAGAGGAGGTGTAGTAGTCCTATTTCTGAAACCCAATTCACACCACGGAAAGAGAGTGTGAGCAGGATGGAAAATTAGCACTCGCCGTTTGCCAAATGCAGTCAGACTTGAGATTTTATCTCGCCGTGGATTGTGATCCATTCAGGTTGGCTGGGAACCAACAATACTCTGGAAGAGCTCTTTGGATTGTGGAGCTGTTGGCTGCTGTGGTTGAGAACTGAGATTTTGCTTCCTGGTGATGGATTGCCATTGCTTTTTCAATTGTTGAAATGAAAGGAACTTAATGAAAACACAGGAACGTATCACACAGTATCTGTTGAGCTCTGTTGAAGTGCTATTCAAAGAGGCTGGTAGAATTTGTTCTGCTTCACAGATGACAGAGTGTGATATTGAAACACAAACCAATTATTACTGGGATTAATTAAATTAAATTTTGAACTACATTTCAGAAAATGAAGTGTGCCTATCTGTGTTTGACCGGCGGTCTACTTTAGACCTGTACGATCTCTATTACTTTCTGAACATAGCTTTACTCAGAGATTTTAGCCCGTCCCAGTCAAAACAGAAGCAATTGTTACAATATCTCTTGCTATGGATTCAAATTTGTTGTATTGTGTTGTATTTGTTGCGTTGTACATGCTGTGGTTGTGACTCTGGATTCAATGGAAGGTGACAATGTGGAGGAACTTGCTGTCATACCAAAGTTTATAAAATCTGCACTGCACAGTGTGGCTGCTGATAAAGCAAGACTCCTAAAGTCACACATTTTAATGGAGCCTTTGGCAGGGAGAGGCTTCCGACCCTCTGAGCCTTATCTAAATGAAACATGTTTTAGAAGATGGATCGATGTAGGGAAGCAATAATAACTCACCAAAGCTTTATTTAAAGTTTAAGTAAAAAAGAATCAAAACGGCAATCAAACAAATAAGACATGAACAAATGGAGCACATGCACATTCATTTACACACTTAAATGCTTTTTGCAAAAACCCTGAAAAAAAGGAGTCATTTCCTGTAGCGTCTCATGTGACTGGGAGTGATCTCTCCCCGCCTCTTTTTTCTTTTCATGCTTTCTAATGTAGATTCCAACTGTTCATGTTCATTGATTGGAAAAACTTTGACCAATAAGGAGACAGAAAGAGGTTAAAAAAAAAAAAAAAAAAAAAGATCCTGTATGCTAGCCCCCCCACCACCGATCGGTTTCCAAGTCGTCCAGCATCTGATCTTCTCAGCGCACCAACCAATCCCTCCCCTCTGACCCAACCATGCAACTCTACACATCAGAAACTAAACCCAAGGACCAGCACACCCACACATGCACATGCACACACGAAGCCTCCAACAAACTCCCAACGGAAAGCTCCAAATCATCCAACTTTAATTTGTAGGGTTAACACATGATTTGACTTGTTGTTCGCATGGAGTTGCTTTTGATGCGCGCTGCCACTTACAAGGGTGAGGTTTCTCAGCCAGGCCTAGCAACCCTCCCTTTTCCTACCGTCTTTACACCTTCAGCGTGACGGTGCTGCATTATGCTCCTTTTAGTCACAATGAAAGACATTCAAACAAACAAACTGTTGGAAGCCTTTCATCTTGTGCCCTTTTCCTTCTTTTCCTGCTCATAAAGAGATGACTGATAATCCAGTTCATATAGCTTGCTCACTTTGAAAGGTTTCCTTTTTCCCCTCCTGCCATCTGCATCAGACTTTACATGTTGTTCCACATTTGGTTGTAATCGGTTGTGGGTTTAGCATTTTGCTAATTGCACTTTGAGCTAGTGCTATTATCTTACTCAGGGTTGCAGGGTGCTGGAGCTTATTCCAGACGACTACAGCCGAAGGCAGGGTACAAGGTTTTGGACTTTGGGAGGAAGTTGGAGGATGGTGGAGTAAAGCCATGCCCCCACAGGGAGAACATGCATACTGTACACAGAAAGCACCCGTCTGGACTCAGGATATTCTTGACGTGAGCTGTGATTGTTTATCACTACACCACCCTGTGCCTATATTGCCTCACAGCCAGGTGATTTTGTCAGCTCTGATTGTCATCCTCTTTTACAAATGAGAAATGATAATTAAACTTTCTTTTTGAACTCTTTTCTGAGATTCCGAGCTCTCTGATTTGAGGCTGGCTCCCCTCGCATGGAGGTCCTGATTTCTGTTTGTTGTTGAGCTGAACACTACTTTCTGTTTTTCTTTGGCTCTGTTTGATTGAAGAAATGTTGGGATAATTGTAGACGTTTAACTCCACCCTATGAGTTAATTGCAGAGCCTGAGGTTGCTTTGTAGCACTTCAGGAGGTTTTCTTTTAATGTTAAAATAACCTGTAGCTTGCATGGGCAATACTCTCGCCCCCACGCTGATTAAAGGTCTTGAATATTGGAGTCTAAGGCTGTTAAATTCTCACAAAAGTAAATTTTACACTTCCATAGTTGTTAGAGTAACATGGTCTTTTTAATACTTTGTATGGAACACAGTCCTTTCAGTTTTTTGTGGTGTTATTCATATATTCACAAATAGATTAATTTCCAATAGAAGCACTGACAAAAAAACTCATTCTCCCACCAGAGACTCTTTACTGAAGCTATTTAGTCAAAAGAAGAGCAAGCAAAAGACAAAATGAGGCTACTATAAGACTGAGATGAGAGATCGTAATTGAGAGTTTGGACTTCATAAGGTCAAAAAAGAGACATCCGTGCAAGTTAACTGGATTTTATAGAGCTTAAAAAGCACACATTTAGATGCTGATGAATATGTAGTTTCCAGTTATCTGAATGCCTGCCTCATTATATTGGAGCACAGATTTTCACACTATGGGAAAATGATAATCCTCCTTATTTGTAGTTTGTAACTAATGTGAAGTCAGTGCAACCTGTTTTCTCCATAGTAAACTGGAATCAGCACCCAGACAAACCAGGAGAAGACGGGATAGAAAATGGATAGATCGATGGAAATGTGTGCTTTGCATTAATTTTTCTTTTCTTTTCAAAGATAATAGAAAGAATTGTGCTTGGAAAGGGCATTCCCCTGACCACCAGCTCCTCGGAGAACGACAGTGGAGGCCTACCCCACACTGAAACCACTATTAGAGATTTAAAAAACCAAAGCTTTTGTCATCGGCTTTTATGTATTCCCGTAACTTCCTGCGAAGAATTGACCATCAAAATATTGGATGCAACATTAATGTTTCTGACTACACTAATCCCAGAAGTAGACCACTCCATCCTGGATGGGCCGGAATATTGTTATAACAGAAATGTGCTGCTGCACAGTGGTTTGCCACAAAATGATACTTTGAGTTTGTCTCCAGCGTGACCTTTCAGCTGTAGGATTTCACTACAGCAGCTTTCACAGCCTCATTTCTCAAGTCCATGCTTCCACCGAGCACATAGATATGCTTTTTGTTTTGAATCTTAAAATTAAGAAAATATGCTCTGTAAATCATTTGGGTCCATTGAGCGAATAACATGGCTATCAGAATGAGAAAACCCACCCAGGCACAGGGAGAATATGCAAAACTCAACCAAAAAAGACTCCCAGCTCAGAAACAAGTTGCTTGTTGTTACATCACAACGCCACCCGGTCCTACTCGTCTATCTCTTCAGACATGGTCTGTATTCTAATTACAGGAATCATGTTTGGATTGACTTAGATCACCAGCTGTGGTGTGAAAGCTCAAAGTGCAGGCCTGAAATAAAAAAAAAAAAAGTCAGTTAAATCTGAGTCCATCTGCTGACAGGTTCTCTGGCCAAACTAGAACAGGCAGCTTCTGGTTCAAAAGAGCAACAAACAGAAACAGGTTGTGCTGCTCACCATCACTCTGTCCTTTTCTATTTCCATTATAATTAATCCTAACTGCACTAAAATGAACAACACTGGAAACAGATGGTGTATTTTTTTTTTAAATTTTTTATTGCAGTCTCGGCCATTTACCTCAGCAAAGCAGATGTTTGCTTTCAAGGAGACGTGGAGCTGAAGGTGCAAAATGTCTCCTGCCACTCCCTACATTATTGGTTACAAATCTGAGGTCTGGGATGTCTTGGGGGCAGATCACATATAATAAAGTTTTAGAAAGATCATGCTTTGACAGCCGTCTTTTTTCTTTAGTCCTGTAGCCTAGAATCTCTATATGATGCAAACTTTTGGTATGAGACATCCGTGCCTCCATGGTGCAATGATACAAAGTTTGCTTATGTATACTTATATAATATCACATCAAAAATCACACGGTCTCATCTGCTCAGTGTGAAAAACGGCTGAGCAGCTCAAAGCTTCTCACTCGCAAACATGAAAGGTGTGAGATGCGTAAAACCAGCAGTGTTTTGAGGATGTGGTGGGAGTCATACTGGGATGATAAGGTATCTTATGACCTTTTACATGAATAGAGATCACAGCAGCCGCAAGGTATGAGATGAGTTCACTTGTTTCCTTTTTAGTGCTCTCTGTTTCACACACACAGTGTCATCAACTGTGAGCCCACGTTGGGTGGTTTTTTTATTTTTTATTTTTTTTGCCTAGCAGGCAGAATGGCAACAGCACTTTGAGAGTCAAAATAAAAACACTGACAGAGTGAATATGTAGACCCAGCTGGGTGATTTGCTGACAAGCTTTATTTTGTTTTTAACAGTAAAGGAAATATGAGATGAGAAGAAGTGGCCAGAATACCTGGAAGCTGGAGAATTTAGGATTCACATGCGGACAGAAAGGCCCTCCATACTGAAAATGTTTTTTGTTTAGAATTATGGCCGCATGATGACAATTTTTCTTCTTGTCTATTTTTAAATTGAGTGTTTTAACCCTTTGGTGCTGTTGAAGGCTGCTTCGAGATAAATTTTTTGTCGTCATATCACCTTTAAAAGTAAGTATGAATAGCGTTAACTTCCATTTACATCCACCAGCCACTTTTGATAGGTACAGCTTGCTGGGTTGTAGTTTTTTTCCCCCATCATAATTGCCTTAATTCTTTGTGGCATGGCTTTTTCCACTTCCTCAGAGATTTTGTCCTTGATGACATGATAGCATCTCTCAGTTGCATCAATGCAACCATACAGAGAATGTCCTTTTACCATATTCCAAAGGTGCTCTTGAGGATTGGGATCTGGTGACTGTCGAGGCCTTTCCAGTACAGTGAACTCATTATCTGGTTGAAGAAATCAGTCCGAGATGATTTGAGCTTTGGGACAATATGCGTTTTCCCGCTGGAATTAGCCATCAGAATATGGTACACTGTTGTCATAAAGGGATTGATCTTAAAACAATGTTCAGTTGAAAGTCAGTTGTATTTTCACCCATCAGTAGGTGTGCATCGCACTAAAGAAGCCAGAATCAAGCCACTCTGTATGAGCCAATGTGAGGCTTCTCTAATTATTTATTGATCTGATGACCCACTTAACCGAGAGGATATTATTACCACGTTTCAGTAATGAAGATGCCTCTCTGTGCAGGAGATCTTGGTTTTATTTTCTGCAGTATCAAACCTGTTATCATATGGCCCTCAAACACACTGAATGTGAAAATGCATTAAGCTTTCAGTAATTTTTTCTTTCTTATAATTTAGCTTGACAGATGTTACTTTGTGTCTTTAAAATGAACATCTGTTATTGGACGAGTTTCAGACATATTTACACTTTTTGCTGTGTTACTGCTGTTTATAGCGCAGGCAATGAATGTTATGCAGTTTGCGTATGTTCAACCTATTTTTGTCTGCCAAATAAATTCTCGGTAGCGCAGTGGTGTAGTGCTATGAAGTGATTTTGAGAAGATCTGGCTTGATTCTGGGCTTTGGTGGTTTTTTGCGTGGGGTTTGCTTCCTGTACCCCACGAGCCAGATCATTTAACACCCTAGTCACGCCCTTCTGAGTTCCTCTGTGTCTGGTTCCTGTTAGAATATCCAGTGACCCGTTTTTGGGTGCTGACCTGTCGGCCGAGAAAGACTCGCTGGTTGAGTCGTTGTTTCCGCGGAGCCTTGTGATTATGAAAGTGTGTCACCCTTTAACTTGCCACAACAGCAGTCTTTTTGAGCATTGCACGCCGGATTGAGAAGGGCTCCATTTCCCTGGAAGTGTCGCTCTCTGACATGCGCTAACCGGGACATTTTGATATGTTGCATTACGGCTGAGTTGGCGTTCAAATGAAGAAGTGCAGCTGTTATCCTGCTTCCGCGCTAACACGAAGAAGTGTGTGCAGAGCCGTTTGCCATGCTATGCAGCCGGTGAAAATGGCAGGTGTCATCTGTGCCTCCTCGCACTGAAGTTTTATGAAGGCCTTTGGAAGTGTGAGGTTGCTGTTCTCGCCTGTCGGCAGCATGCCATTACAATTGGTGACCCCGGGCAGCGGAGTCCGCCTCGCCGAGCTCTGGCCCCTATTGTTGTAGGACTGTGTGTCTCGGTAGCTAAGCAGCCGCTGGCATTCGGCCACACCGAGCTCTGTGTCATGCAGCACTGCAGAGGTCGAGAGCTTACTCAGACACTCACTTAAAAATTATACACACGCCAATACGGGCAGCACACGTGAGACACGTCAGTTTCAAACTGTGCTTCTTTTCAGGGTTCGGCAGAATTAATGATCAGTACAAAATCCACCCTTTACTAAGCAGTTTCATCCCCTAAAAGAAAAATCCCTTTGCTAAAATTATGTTTGTCAGGGAATTATTTAGGTCAAAGGCACCAAGAGATAGCTTCTGTGATGTGTGGCTTTTTTAGACTGTTCTCACTTTTTTCAATCATTTCTTTTTCTGAATCTTTTGAAGAAGCATTTGGGGTATAATAGTTTAAGCCCATTGTCGCAGTGTAAATTAAATGAATGTACAAGTGTATACATGGTGGAGCAGAAGTTGTCTCACAACAAGTGAGTTTCAAACTTGGTTTCTTAGCCCCGAGGTAATGCCATTGCCCAATGGTATTGGGGGTTTGGGGGTAATTGGGTTGAAATTTAGGTTAGTTCACAAACAGGCTGGGTTGTGTGGCACTGTGGTTCCCACCAGCAACGTTTAGAAAGTGGAACAGTTGTTAAGCTTTTGACTTTCTGGATGTTTTGGTTTTTTTGCCTTAGTTTTTGTGTTGCCACAAAGTATGATTTAACATTGAATTAATTAAGTTGTACAATCTTCCATTTTTCTTTTAAAAATGATCAAACTCACTTTGCCTTTCGCATGGGAACTTCTTGTTTGGCCCATTCTCCACCTTTAAAAATAGATTTGCCCCATATTGCCCACAGAGCAGCTCATGGGGGCTGTTTTGGCTCTCAGTATGAACTACAGGTTAACTGAGCATTTTACACAACCTCTGGTAGCATTAGTAAAAAAAAAAAAAAAAAACTCTTCAATTGCCAATGTACCGCTGGATCGCGATTCAAATGGCACAACCATGCAGCTTTATTACGTTTCTCCTTTATGGAGGTAGCAGTCATTGTAACTTAAACTTTTTTCAACATCTTCTTCTTCCGTCCATCATTTAGTCAGAATGTTGTTGGCTTTGATTTCACAACATCTTACGAACTGATAGACACTGTTGGATCGCATTCATTGTGAAGTTAAAAACTTTGAAGTTTAAAACATTTAATTGACACTATGCATTCCACATTTAAACAGTAAGTCCTGTTCATTATGATGGGACGTTATGAGAAACATTTATTGAATGCGCTCACTTTTTATTATGGACTTATAACACTGCATTGGTGCGTGAGCGGCGAAGAAGTTGGAGGATTAACCCCTTCTGTGAGCGAAGCAGGTGGGGATCAGGCTAACATCTGGTTTCACACTGGCAACTTCTATCCAAACAAGCTGGGAAAAAAAATTAATCCACTGCTTTTCAAAGCACCTGCTGGACTCAGTTAAAAATCTTCAGGATTGAACTGATCGACGTGCTCGTCTTAACTCCAACGCGACGCAAAGCGGGTGTGATTTCTGTCTGTCTCACCTCTGCTCTCTGTGCATGTGATTATAGTTTGCTGCTATGCTGATGTTGTGGTGTGAAACACTGAAAATAGCTCTTGTGTCGTCACTGTTAATAATACATCGTATGTTGGGAGATGTTAATGGCTCTGTAAGTGAGAGGCCGTTAACCACATGAATGTATGTCACTTTCTTTTCCTTTTATTTAATAGAATATGCAGCCCCAATTCCAAAAAGATTCTGTCATGTAGAAACAGGAGTAATAATGTTCAAATGAAGACCTTTTTACTTTTTCTGTAAAAAGAGCAATTTGCAACCAGCAAGGTTAATTGGTAACAGGCCAGCAATTTGGACTTTGTCTCTTAGAATGAAAGCTCTTCAGAGGTTCACCATTCTTCACATTAAATTTGGTAAGCTTTCCCCAACAGCAGTCTAAAGAGCCTGCTTTTTTTTATCTGTGTCATTTACTTTTCTAAATCTCTGGTTTCCTTGTCCCTAGACTTTTGAAACATCTTTCAACCATAGATTAAAAATATAGAGTTTTGTTTTTTTTTCCTGAAAAAGTCAAATGTTTTCCTTTCAACATTTCACATGTTGTTCAACTGGGAAGAAAAAAAATTTGTGTAAGAAAACGGAGTCATTGCAAACCTTTTGCAACCAATTAAATTGGCAGAACAGTTTGAGAAAAATGATCCTCAGCAGAAAGTTATGAGGACCTTTAACATTCTACAATCTACACTACATATCACCACCAAATGGTTGAGAAATCTGTAAAGCAAGAATCAAAGCTGAGGTCGATATCGGCTGCTTGTGACCTATTGCTCCCCAGACTGCATAGTTAAGAGCAGCCAGGAGTGTGTACTGAAACCACAGCAAGGCCTCCAGATCACTTCCAGAAATCCTTGTCCGTAGTCCACAGACACAAGGTAGAGCTGTACAACACAGAAAAGGCATATCGGTACAGAATCTAAAAATGATTCAAGGCTCATTAAGAGACAAATAAAAAACTGTTCTGTGGTCAGGTGAATAAGACGTTGAAATTAATTTGGGGACATTTTTGGAATCTGCTCCCATCACTTCCAACTCTCTCAGGGAAAGGCCTCATATTTCAGCACAACATTGCTGGGCCTGATACCACACCCATCACAACAGCATCGGTGTCTGTCAACATGACTTAAAGTTAGGGGAAACAATTCATCAAACTGAGAAGTACATCATGGGGAAAAAAATATATTTTCACAGCACAGTGCTGACGACAATCCACAAAATTTCTTGTCAGCACAAGATGTTGTGTTATCAGAAGCTTCATCACCTTCATCCCACTTGTGCAGTCGCCGGCTTGGAAACTCCCACTTTGATATCCACGGCGAATCAAAGTTGGTCATCTGAGAAGCAAAGCTGCTGGCAGTATACACACGTTATAACTGTTTCTGGGTGGGAACTGTGTCTGCATGTGAAGTCACAATACAGTGCAGAAGCGCGTCCTCTGAACAGGACTCCACTGAGCCGTCGGAGTGAATGACAGACCACCAAATGCTGCAGGAGTAGCAGCCACACATTACATCATGGTTACTTCTGCACTCCACGCTCAGTTTTATTCCGAATTATTGACATTCAGCCTGTGACGCTGCATCACTCACTTATCCTTTGTATTCACACAAATACAAAGTATGTTGTCTGTCATTCATACATCTTTTTTACGAGGAATCCTGCAAGAATGTTTGGTCTGGCTCTGTTCAGATTATCAGCCTTTTTGCTGCTTCACCCTCCCCCAAATCCCCGCTCACCATCAAAACACTTTGCTTCTCATACTTTATTCATGTGTGGTTTTGCCTTCACTTAGCAGATAGGTATTCTGGGAATTGTAGGAGAAACGTTCTTCTTTAGGGGAAGATGTCTGCTGAAAGTGAAGTGATGACATTATAGTTTGGAAGGTTAGTTTAGCATATGCACTGTATGGTCTGGCTTGTGCGTGAAAGGGGAAGTGGAGAGGTTATGAGTTAAACTGATAATGACCTTCATCAACTTGTTGAAAACGGGAAGTGCGTCCTCCTCTCTTAAATCGTGCAGGATTTTCTCACACATGCTCGCTTTCTCTTCTCCTTTCCTAAAAAGCGGTGTCAATACTGACTTCGAGAAAACATTTCGCATGCTCTGTACTGTGACAATGCTTCAGGATGGTGCGGATTAAAAGCATCTGACTGACCCCAAACATACAGCCCATTAGTAGGAATAGTCGTCAATATTACAAAGAACAAGGGCTTCTGAAAAGGTTTCTATACCTTGCACAAATCGCTGATCTCAGCATCAGAGAGTGCTTGGGATGACAAGAAGAGATTGAAGGATTTGAGACATCTTACATCTGCAGAAGACGTATAGGGAGTTGTAAGCATTGCACATGTGGCCTGCTGTGATATCTTTGGTGTTGCCTGTAAATCGGTGGTCCTTCATTGCACTGAGACCGATTCAAGCATGGCCGTTGTCCTGGTGTTGTTGCCAAAGACAACCTGCAATAAAATTCAGACCGTGTCAGATATTTGGGGAGATCGTGACTGCAGCTGCAACCCATGTCAACTAATTGACCAATAGAAATGCAGTACGGAGTGACGTACTGATCAGTGTGACACTAAACCCAAATAGATGCTGTGCTGCTACAATAGCAAAAGGCTTTAAAAAAAAATTAACAATCGGTGTGAGATGTAAACAAAAACTTTCTGGGATTTTTCTCCAAATACATAAATGCCGCGAGGGGCTCCGTTCATGCGTAAATGGGTGGCGCACGCTTATGACGTTATATTCTTGTGCCGTCACGTTCACTCATGTACATCGTAGGCTGCGATTCAGCTTGTTTTCATCATGCAACCGGCCGTGCCCAAATTTTATTGCATTCATCTCGTATAGTGTGGCTAGCTGTGAACTTAAAAGACTGTTAGAATCGCTCGGTGTGCAGCGGGCATTAAGTGACATTGTTACATCTCACTCTGTGGGAAATTGTGGAATTATTTGACATATGATAGAATCAACTTGTTGCACCAATAAGGAGACATGCCAATAAATTAGGAAAATTAAATATGCAAAATGTTAAAATCTTCACAGAAGGAAACCAGTTGGTAGTAGATTCTGGCAGTACTCGAAAGCTCACGTCTTCACCTGATTAAAGTACCCCCCCCCTTCCTTTTTGCTGTTCTCTTGCTTCTTGATTTATTGCGCCTCTCGTGGTCGCAGTAGAAACTGAGCGATGATGTTGAAACCAATCTGAACAGCTACAAGTACTTCAATGGTGATTCCCACTGACCTTGCAGTTCACTGAGACTGGTTGTGTATGTTTGTTGCTGACGCAACATTAGCAACCCTGCTGAGTCATTCGAAGTAAATAAGGTCACAGCATTTTTGCTTGTAGACATGTTATCTGTCTGCACTTGGCATAAAACACCTCATGCTGGGATTAAAGATGGATTATTTACACATATCTGCATATGAAGTAACATTTAGATAATAGAAGATGGGAATATGCTTTTGTTGTTATCAACGACTCTGTGAGCTTTCCTCTCGCGTACAATTAGATTGGGTTTGAGGTACAAGTTCATGTTTAAGTCCTGTTTCTTCCCATTTTAATGAAACACACTAATCTTGTGTTAATCTTCCTCTTTGTGTCTGTCAGGGCAGGACAAGTGGCGCTGCGAGGGACGGGCTCATGAGGCATGAAAGGGTGGAGCTGAGGCTCAGCTGACCCTTCCCCTTCCTTCTCCTCTCCCCCAGTGCACCATTCGATCAGCACCTCCCCCCCTCCCCTCCCTTCCCCTCCTTCCCCCTTCCTGCCTCCCATCACCCTGTCAGATTGCACCCGTACGTTCCTCCTCCTCTTCCTCCAAACCTCAATTAGCCGTGCCCAATGTACTCCCCGGAGCAGGAAAACATCTCCACCACCGCCTCCACCAAAGTGCCAGTGAAGTATGGAGAGCTCATTGTGCTGGGGTAAGCAAGAGCAAGCAGCAGATCATCATCATCACACCTCCTCCACTGCCTTTTGTTTCCGGTGATTAAATGTGACAGCACAAGGCACCCAACTACATCACCATGGCCCTACGGAAACTGAAATATGAAACTCTCACAGCATCGTTTCCTGACATTTTATTGACCCAATAATGAGTCAGAATGATAATCTGCTGGTTTAATAAGTCATGAAAATAAGTCTTTAGGTTATTTTATGCCCCATTGTGTTTTGTCAATGTCATTTAAATCCATTGTGCTTACGTTTTTATTCAAATTTTGATATTTTCTTTATCAGTGTCTTGCAAATTAACATACACCTGAAGTTGTAACCTACAGGTGCATCTTCTGGGTAAATCAGGGATTTAACAAAACATGGGTTTGTAAGATAATTTTTACCATGTTAAGTAAAATGTATAATTATCACACGTCTCGCATCGTCAAGTCAAGTCAGTTCATTACATTAGATAGAAAAGAGCTAAATCGTTCCATAACACCGGTCAAACATGGCAGAATGAACATTTACTCAAGAAATTCCAAGTTATACCTTATTGTATACAATATACCAAAAATGAAAAAAATTTGACTATTAGGCATCAACTTGTTCGGTTCTTGACAACAATGGAGTCATTTCTCATAATGTAATTCTCATATAAATAATGAGTGCCAATTTTTTTTTAAGATACAACAACCAGCACACCAAACATGGGCAAAATGCAAATTAAACAAGGTTTTTCCTCACATTTTAAGTTTCTTTTTGCAGCAAATAATTAGCTGAATAATAATCTTGTGGGAATCTTTACAGCGCCGTTCTTGCACAAGGAGCACGTTTTTGTCGGTCAGCAGCAACATGCGCAAGATCACGTTGTGGCTGAAATCTTAAGAAAGATCAAAGGGAAAATTCTGGTAATTTTTATTAGGGTTTCATTTGCAATATTATTGAGATTAGATTTTTTTGGTTCAATTGCATTTTTCATCAGTATCTCAACAATTGGGTGACAACTGTGCATTTGAACCTTACCTGTCCATGCCTGCAATTTAATCAAACAACCATCAGAATTGCATTTATTAGTCTTGATAAAAACATCTATGGGCATGAAAACAGGATGTGTAAAAAATGCAAAGACAAATATCTAAATACTTCAAAAATATAATGAACTAACTCTGAAAAAATAAACAGAATTATAATTATAGAAACTATATGAGCTGGATCAGTGATCACAACAAAAATGTATTTTGAAGGATGTCTGCATGGTGGTATAGTTGCTAGTGGGATCCGTCAGCAGTAATCTTATTTAAAAGCCTGAACTTTCTGTAGGTGTACAGGTCCTGTAAAGATAGTAGATTGCAGCCAATCACTCTCTCAGCCAATAGAGTCATTATATCCGGAACGTATCAGGCCATTATAAAGCCAATGAGAATCATATGAGAGCCACACGTTAAGAGCTGACAGCAGCGACATGTCTTCAGAAAGCAGCTCAAACAGCTGTCATATCTTTGTCCGGTTGCACAGGGTCATGCACTCCGAGCACACAGTTAGGAGTTAGTGTTTTCGGAAGATGAGATTAGCCACATGGCTCGGCGCATTACAAGATGAGATCAGTTTTGGCTGACAGCAGCAGCAAACAGTTATCTAAAACGCTTCGACTGTCTCCTCCAGCAGAGATTTGTTTTGAAATAGGTCCACATAGTCAGCTGTAGGAAAAACCCTCCGCTCTGCACCACCCTGCATCTTCAGAGTGGACGACGAACAACTCCTCGCACACATCTAAACACGCTGACTTTCTCCAATGGCAGCTGGCAGTGAAGGACTTCCTCTATATGTCCGTCTCCTGTTTATTCCCCAAAGGGCCATTCCACTCCACTCCCCAGCCCGGCCCACTCCTGCTCAGGAATGCAGATGTCGGAAAGACTCCTTACACGCACACTTGTGCTCGTACAACGCCGACTTTTCATGTTGGTTTCACAGCTGACTCACAGTTTGTTGTTCGGGGTTGCGCTGTGGAACCATATTGTCAGGGAGAGGACCGTGGAAATTCTCCCCAGTGGAAAAACCCCCCCGCCACGAGCAGTAAAGCTAAGCAGGTCTGTGCCTTTACAAGGGAGAACCCGCGTTTTCCATCTTGCTCTGCTTTTTCCGCTCCTGGGTTTTGATTGTAGGTCAGGCCTCCCTCTTCAAGAGGTCATCGGGGGCATGTTTGCTCCATGACAGACAGTCGTGCACAGTGTTACGAGCCAGGCTACTCTTTAAACCTTTACAGGGTTCAGAGAAACGGCATGTTTTCAGAACATGCAGTGAAGGAGTTGAGCTTAACCCTGACATTAATAGAACAATCTATTCTTTCCTATCCTGTCCCGTGGTGGAAGACCAAGACGTCCTCTTCTACTTGTTTGCGATCTCTGCATTTATAAGGCCCTGTAGTTCAGCTTAGGAAAATACAAACAAATATACTTACTGCTCAATGGTAGAGAGCTGCAGAGGGACATAAATAAAAATGTTTGGATGTTTCAACTTTCATATTTGAACAGTTTGGTAATATCAACGTTGAAATCGGAAAATCAGGTCTCAGGCTAACTTGAAAGCAACAAACATGCGCTTCAGAGGCGCCATATTCTTGCCGATTGATGTGTATAAATGAGTAATTCCTAACGCTGCTTTGATGCCTTCATACATTTTAAAAGATGTCGGTGAGTTTCACAGAAACTGTGTCCTATTTATTTTGTTGCATCCAGAAATCTGCTAAAAGATCTGAACTCATATTTGCCACACTGTTTTAGTATGTTTTCACAAACTGACTGTAATGATATTGCTTTAACCCTTTTTAGCTGAAACACTTAAAATGCGCAAAATGATACTGTATAAATACCCTTGTGTGATATTCTTATCCAATCACACCTGTGAGAAACTTTCAGAACTGGATTTCTGTGTATGGCTCTGACATCCTTGTCTCCTTGCATGTTTTATCAACAAAAAGATGATTTATTTAACACACTGTGTACTTTTTTTTATTTTTTATAAATGAGCATATTAGCTTGTATTCTGTTACTGTCAATAACGTTCTACTGTTGGTGTGGAATAAATGTGGACGTTATCATTTATTGTCACTCATTCAATAAAGGGTGAAGAGGTGAGCCAGCTATAATATGATATATAATATGTAAACAATATGGTTGCATCCGTGATTAAATAAATCAGAATCAACATTTTTTTATTTTTGTAATTGTAAGCTGCTAGAATTCTTTACTTTTTTTCCATCAATACGTTTCATGTCTAATCCAACAGTGAAGGTTTTCATGGTTCTTCGAAATGATTGGCTTCAAAAGTAGTAAACTCCACCAATCTCAATGTTTGTTATTCCCGTGTTCACAAGAACAGACTTGATTGGTCAGCAGCTCATGTGCTTAAAGCCTTCAGTGTGTAGTTCAGGGTTGTGTCTGACCTCCTCACTAACCCTGGTTCCACATTACCATATTTGAAACCCAGCGAGACTAATGGCCTAATCCAGAGGAATGCTGCGGCGTCTCTGGGGGACGGTCTGTTTAGAGACACACTGGACATCCATGTGTCTTTTTTTTTTTTTTAAAGCAGTTGTGATGTCACTGCACACACCGCAGTCCCTCCAAGTCCTCGTTTGTCTCTCTGTGTGTTGGACATCATGGCAATTAGTGCAGCTTGTATCCTCTCAAATACAAATGGACTCACAAAGACATTTGAGGATTTAAAAAGACATTCTCAAAAATAACTGAAGCCAGAGTGTAAAGAGCAAGCTCAACACGTTTTCCTTGGAGTCGCTGAAAAATCCATGTGTGCACTAAACCAGAGGCCGAACTCTGTATGCACTTGAACTGAGGATCTTCTCACAGTGATGTGAGAGTGCTAACCACGACACCACCGTGCCAATCCTTCATTGTTAACAGAGGTCTGACTTCATTAAATGAGGCTGACGATGAGAGATCCCCTGCCACCACAGCACCACAGGACGGGTGGCTTTTAATTATCTGTGGCATTGAACCCAGGATTTACAAATCTGGCTAATCAGCTGACAAATAAACATAAATTAGTGAAAGTCGTACCCATTCTCGTACTCCTACTCTGTATGTGGCTTTTCCACGTGTTTAATCCCATGTAATTGAGCCCGTGGACTAGATAAAATATAGCTGACTGTGAGAAATGGCCTTCCACTCTGTGTTTATTGAGAGTGACATTAAGACAGATTTCAACATCTGTTTTGCCGTTTAATATTTACCTCTGAAGCACTGCGTGTTTAAAAAGCAAACGTACATCCTTGGCAGGTTCAGTTCAATAGCGTTGAAATGTTAACACTTGTAAACAGAAACGCAAATAGTGAGTCAGCCATGAGCCGTAATTACCCAGACAACCTGTCCGTGTGTTTTGATAGGTTTACTGTGTAAGTGGTAGTTTGCTGCTTCACACTGGGTTTCAGTTTACCCGTCTTTGGAGGGAATAAAGAATACAGTGTGTGTCTGTACCCTCAGACTAACTTTTTCCAAACTGTGGCTCCTTACGTGCCGCTGAATGAACGACCTGGAGGTGCACACATTCGTGAACACACGGATACAGCCGCTCACCTTTGGCCTTTTCTGCTGTTGTTTTGACAGTATTCGGATACATGTATTGACACGCACACAGACCTGCTACCCATGGGAACCTTGTGGTTTTCAACTCGACGCTTTGAGCGTCCTCCAGCAAGGCCGCCCTGCCCCTGTCCTCTGGATACGGGCTAAACTTCACCATGGTTACGCTCTTGCCATGGTTACTCCTCCCAAACGTTGCCACGACTCTGTCCCCTCACCATGGTTACCCATAAACCCTCGCAGCGTTGTTTGATCCCAGCAGAGCGTCTCTCTCACTCGCTCTCTCTCTTGCTCTCTCTCTCTCTCTCGCTCTGTGAGAGAAACACTCGGCTGCAGGCTGGGCGTTCTCACAACCTGCCTGCACCGTGTCCACTGGGCTCGCTACAGTGGGCGGGTTTCCTTCCGCTGTCTGATTGGTCAAAGACGCGCTCCAAATGGACTCGTTCAGCTGCAGAAGTTCTCCCGCACGAGTGTGTTTTATCACTTTGCAATCACATCCTCGCATTTAGAGGAGCCTTTGATTTCTGACCGTAAAATAGCCCTTTTGCTGTAGTAAAGCACCTTTAACTGCCAACTACCACCTTTTATGACTCTATATTTGATTGCATATACATAAAGTAACTGTTCGTCAATTTCCAGATGTATGCAGAGTTGCCTTGGTTTTTCTTCAGGAATAACTCATTGTATTGTCGGAAAAAGTGCTCAAGAGCTTACTGCTTTGGCTTGAGGCTTTGCCAGCACATGTAAAAAAAAAAAGGCTTTTAACACAAAGACTTCAATGTAAAACAAAAAAAATGGCAACCACTGTCTATTATTGATATATTAGCAGTATGTTTATACATTTATCAGAACTTTTTCCAGAAATTCTATAGAGTCCATCCCATTAGGAGACATTTTAAAGCTATAAATTTAGTAATTTTTGCGCTCTCGTATTATCTGAGGGTTGTTGCAGTCTGAATCCGATTGATTGCTGAGTGAAATCTGCAAAAAGCATTTCGGTCTTACGTTGTGACATCACACTGCTTCCACTGGGGTCAAGTACAGTTACAGTATATCGGCGGAGTCCGTAACGTCTGTGGCTTCTGGATGTCATAACAATGTTGAAGTAGGGAGCTGTGTTTATGCATGCGGTAATGTTTATAAAGCTGCGGTGCTCCGAGCAGGAATATCACTTCACGGTGGATGACGGCTCATGTAAAACATGTGTCTGCAGTCAGGAATCGAACCATCTGCACAGCTGCAAACGAAGGACTCGTCGTGCCTCACGTGTGCGCGATTCTATTCACTTTTTCTGTCTCGAGCCTGAACAATCATCAACTAACTTAACAATGTCAGATTGATAAGAAGTTCCAATTTTCCTTCTGTTGGTTATTGTGAAGGAAAAGGCAGGCGGGTCAGTTTGAGTCAAATCTCGTCACGCCACGCGATACCGATACGCTGAAAGCTTCGAGTGTTTTCTTACTTTACGATATTAAGCAACACACGCACACACGCTCGCAGAGAGATACAACGGGCCAGTCACAGCACTGGGGAGAGCCACAGAGACTCCATTCTGTGGAGGGGAACGCCTCTGTTTATTCTCCGTTCCTCAGCCATGTATCAGGCTAAATGAGTCTCTGTGTTTTGTTTTCTCAGCCTTCTCTGGGGTTATGTTTGGAGGGCTTTGTTGTTTATGGGGGGGGGGGGGTGTATGATTTGCTTTTGTGGAAGAAAAAAAAAAGTATGTATGAAAAGTATAGGCTGCTGTTTGTGCATTGTGTTTTTTGTGTGAGCGTGCTTGTAGTCTTAGGGGCATGAAGGGAGGGAACCACAACGCCTCAAGCATTTTCCACAATGACTCTTTTTCCACCTTATTATGCAGCAGTCCAGAAAATAATGCCCTGTTGTTCTCTCTTTGTGTACGTGTGTGTGTGTGTGTGCGTGTGTTTGTATACGTGTACGTTTTTGTGTGTGCGTGTGCGCAGGTACAATGGCTCTCTGCCCAACGGGGATCGAGGCCGCCGTAAAAGCCGTTTTGCCCTTTGCAAGAGACCGAAGGCAAACGGGGTGAAACCCAGCACAGTTCACATCGCCTGCTCTCCACAAGCAGCCAAGGTGACAGACACACACACACACACACACACACACACACACACACACACACACACACACACACACACACACACACACACACACACACACACACACACACACACACACGTATTCCGTCATTGAGACGGTACATTAACTTGACCTCAAAATTGATTTAATAATGATTCAACAAAGCTTTCCATTATAGTTTGAGCATTCCAAGTCATTTATTGTCATTTTGTTTGTATTCTCTGTGTATGAAAATTACATTGGCGTTGATTGTCAAACTACCACCAATAGTACCAAGCTCCCTTTATTGGTACATGAAGGAAAGGTGTATTTTTAGAAATACAGCTAATGTATTATCAAAATAACAAGTTAAATATACTTCCTTTAAGTTTGATGAAAAACAGCTTTTATTCTTTGTTTTGTGACAAAAAGGTTCTGCACCTTGTGGGACTGAGTTTGAGTTTTAGTGTCTGGTATGATGCTGCAGCTTTGTAGTGTGTCTGAGGCTCAGATAATCCTCACATTATCAATAAATATGTCTCCTTTGCGATCTTTCAATACTTAATCCTTGGCTACTTTATGTCCACGTTGCACTATCGCTATTATAGTAAAATGGCTACAAACGTGCAGAACAAAAAGTTTAAATATCAATTCATATTGTGAAGGTAGAGCAACAACTGATTAAATAGTATCAGATTAAATAGTATGAATTGTCCTTAGATGAACTACGCACATGCTTAAAAAAACCCCCAAAAAACCCAAAATACAACTTAATTACAGTAATGTAAGGTAGTTTTTTTTTTTTTTTTTTTTTGCTTGTATTTCTAGTAAATAGAAATTGATCCCCATGCCAGTGACTAAATTCAGGTCTTTCAGGCCTTTTTTTATACTTCAATTCTTTCCAGACGTGTTTCTTTGTGTTTGAGATGTTGAGATGTGCATTGATCTCTAAACATGCGTGGGCAGTTCAAAGAGCTTTACAGGCAGAGCAACAAGAATTGCAACAACATGAAAAACAGCTAAGAGAATAAGAACCATGAACAAATGAATGAGAACAAACAGAAAGTTGAATCATACAAACAAGAAAACAATTCAAATTTCATATTCCAAAAATACGAGAAACTAAATAGATTGTAAGCGTTGGGATACAGTGGAGTTGTAGCAGCAGCAAACCAAACAATCCATTGCTTTGTTTTGACACTTTTGTACATATGTATGTTGATGTATTTATGTGTCTACATGCATTTACTTTTCCCTCTTTCAAACAATTTTGAAGCTCTTTGAACTGCGTTCGTCTGAAAGCTGCTATACACATAAAGATTGACGGGGTACTTGCAGGAAAATCCCACTCTTATGCTTAAAAAAATAAAAATAAAAATGCTTCCCTTTGTAGGTGTGTGATTTTTTTTTTTTTTTTGTCTGACAACATCAAATAAAACACACCCAATTGAGTGGACGTGGCCTGCGCTGCTCCACCACAGGCTGCTGCTTCTTTCTTTTTGTGAAACTCCTGTTTGCTTTTTGTTCTGCCATATTAAAGTTGCACTCACAATGAATCGCAGACACACACACGCACCAAGGAAAATAAAGGGGGAAACCATGTTGGCATACAGATTGTTTTTTCTCTTATGCTTTTAAATGGCTTTAATTCTGTGTTTAACTTGAAAAGGCTGAAGGTTTATAAGGGAAACAAATGTGAAGGTAACCAAGTGATTCCAAAACTGAGCAGCAATCCTCTGAAATCTCTTTAATGATGAGGGTGTTGTAAGGTGTGTGGAACAGAGGGTTTTTTTTTTTTCTGGGGGCGGGGGTGGGGGTTAACATCTGTACTTAATGTGTTCTCTGTGGAAACCAACTTATACGCCCTCACTCACTCACACCGTGAGACTTAAAGCTGCAATAATTCAAAGAGTCTGGAAGAGAGATTGCCCCCACCTCCCTTCTGTCTTGTGGGTGGTCTGAAAGACGGTTAGGTCCGGCTAGTGTCTGCAGAACTGAAGCACCCCGCCCCAGCCACCCCACCCTTCCTGTGTGTATCTGTAAAGATGGCCGGGCGGATGTTGGAGGTGTTTTGTGCTATTAAACATTTTCAGACTGTCTCGGCATGCATGCAACACTTAAAGTGCAGGGTTTCTTTTTGGAGCGTTTCAGGACCTTTTCTTCCCTCATTTGACTTCCTCTCTAATTATTCGTCCTTCCTTTTCGTTCCACCAGGCCATAAGCAACAAAGACCAGCATAGCATCTCCTACACTCTGTCCAGAGCGCAGACGGTGGTGGTGGAGTACACCCATGACAGCAATACAGATATGTTCCAGGTAACAAAGCCCAGATTTTTACTTTTTTATTTTTAATTTTGTATCACCGACTCTGGAGTATTTACAACCAAATTACAGTCCTTGTGTTTCCCACCTCACCGCGCCGTTCACAGGTATAAAAGTGGAACTGATGTTTAAGAACTGTGCGGCTGTGTTGGAGCGCTGTGAGGCTCAGTGTGTGAAGAGAAACCGAGGGCTGCATGACGCCTCTCTGACAACGACGGGAAGTTATTTGTTGTGGTTTGGATCACTTATCGGCACAGTCGGCAGTGGGAGCCGCAGCGGCGGCTGTGACACACAGCGCATGGAGACAATTAAGATGCTTTAAGGCCTGATCGTGGCAATTTGTGGCCCATCGTACCGCACGGTGCAGAAACGGTGACTTATAGAGAGCGACACACTACACCATGCCATCAAACAATCGGAAATCTGAAATAAAAATTCCACAAATAATCCAGTGATAATTATGTACACCATCTTTACATGCTAAGTCAACAAGTCATCTTTCTTTGATTAGAGCCAGCATACAGGCAACGTCTACACCACAACGCTGTGATTGTGTATTGTGTTTGAATGCAAGGGTGAAGGTGGGTCAGATCAGGATCAGACACTCTGTGTGAATCTCTGCTAATGACGTTTTAAATGATGTCTGACGGAAGAGAGGAGAAACAGATGGGTTAGGGGATGAATAGATAAAGAAGGGCTTGGCAGGGGGTGGATGAGCTCAGAGATGACTGGATGAAGCAAGGGATGACTGAGGGAGGAACAAATGAAGAACGGGAGGGTTGGGTAGAGTGACGGATGAATGATGAGAGGTCAATTAGTGAAAGAAAGGTGGATTAAAAAAATATGATGTTGGAGGAGAGTGAAAGATGGACGTGAATGGGAGGGTGGATGAGAAAGATGAATGAGTGAAACGAGGAGTTGGTGGAGGAGTGACATCAATGAGATGGTTAGTCAATTTTGGAAGGATGATTTAAGAGGACGAATGGATGAAACTGAATTTGCACAGGGATGAATAGATGAAAAGAAGGATTTTATAGTAGTAGGGTAAGAGGATGAATGAATAATGGATGGATGAATGAGGTAGAAAGTTCAGGGAAGAAATAAATGAATAACCAAGATGTTTAAATGATGAAAAAGAAGGATGAACGGGTGAAAAGGGTGTGTCTGGATGAAATTAGTTATTGGTAGTGAAGGGATGAATGAAAGGAAAGACAGCATGGCATAGCAGAGAGGAGATTTCCCGCATATGAATGGATGAAACTGGTTGTTTAGGGAAAGAATGAACAATAAAAGAGGTTTGATTAGAGAAGGAAAGAGAAAAGATGTTTAGGGGTTAGACGAAGTAAAATTAACGGATGAAATGACAGGTCGAAATAAACGAGGAGGCAGTGACTGAATGTGGCAATGACGAATTCATGAAAAGAGGGTAAGCCAGAGGATGGATGAAGTAAGATGAATGAATGAAAAGACAGATTGTGAAGAAGAAGGATTGTAAGATAAGATGGTTTCTGGATAGAAGAGGATGACGAATGAACCGTTCTGGAAGGGACGGATGAAGAAATGAATGAAGAGAGAAGCCGATTGTGCCACAGTAGCAGAGGACAGACTGTCCTCGAGGTTATTACTGCTTTCATACAGTGAACAAACTTCCACATCCTTCAATTAGTTTTCTCGTGCCAGACTGGTAACGTTCACCCGCGTCTTTAAAAAAAATAATAAAAATTGGAACTTAATGGATTCCACGTTGCGTGCACTCTGCATTTATTTACCCGTCTTTGTCTCTATTTTGCTGTCGTTATGCTCTTTTCCCTGCCAGACGACGCAGAGGGAATCGATTATGACATTGTCTCATGGCTGGACCGCGTTGTTGACTAATCTTTCCGTCTCTCCCCACCAGATCGGTCGATCCACCGAGAGTCCGATAGACTTTGTAGTGACCGACACGGTGGCGGGAAGCCAGAGCAACGCAGACACTCAGTCGGTCCAGAGCACCATCTCCCGCTTCGCCTGCCGCATCATGTGCCAGCGCACGCCGCCTTACACCGCGCGCATCTACGCCGCGGGCTTCGACTCCTCCAAGAACATCTTCCTCGGGGTGAGCGGCTTTTTCATCTGGTGCTTCAGACACGTGTGGGCGAGTGTGCGAGAGTGAAAGGGAATAAAAAAGCAAGATGGAGTGAGAGGAAAGCCGGGAGGGGCGGGGGGTGGGGGGTGGGGGGGTGGAAGAGGAAAATAAACGAGTCACGCGGCTTCTGTTGTGGTAATATGTCAGGAGCTTTCATTTCGGTGTGATTCGTCATTGTGTTGACAGCGGAGGATGACGGCTGACGTCTTGTCAGAGCGCCCTCGGCTGCAGCAATTGTTCAGTACAGCAACAACAAAACACACTTTAATAATTCATTCTCTGTGTTGTATCCTGCGGCTGCAGCATACGTGTGCAGCAACAAACATTAGTGTGTAGAAGTGGGACAACAAGCACGTTCTTGATTTACTGCTGTGGCTCTTTACCGTTTTGTCCTTGGAGTCTCCCCAGTTTGTCTTCCAAGAAAGGCTGCAGACTCCTTTTCTGATATGTGCCATTTCAAGTGTGTTTGTTGGAGTCCTCGTCTTTAAGACGCCGCCCCGTGTCTTTGTCTCGCCAGGAAAAAGCTGCTAAGTGGAAGACGTCCGACGGTCAGATGGACGGGCTGACCACCAACGGCGTGCTGGTGATGCACCCTCGCACCGGCTTCACCCAGGACTCCAAACCGGGCGTCTGGAGGGAGATCTCGGTCTGCGGCAACGTCTTCACACTGCGAGAAACCCGCTCGGCGCAGCAGCGAGGAAAGATGGTGAGCAAGCACGCAGGATAGATATGTGGCGTCACTCTTCTCCTTCATTTGCACCATTTTTCTTTCCCACAAAGCTTCCCCGGGGGAATATTCTGGCTCTCACGCTGCTCGGCGCTTCTCTTTGTTCCTGGTTGTTCAGTCTCGGTAGAGTGAGGTTTGCCACTGAAAACGCCTGCTGTGGCTGAGAGCGATGCTCCGAGGATGGCGAGGAGTAAACAATGAGGTGACGCTTCCTGTCGAGCTCCAAACAGAAGGGAGGAACTGTAAATATGAATGCACCAGCGATCATCATCCCTCCATTATTCAGATTGCGATCACAGGAGCCGGTGTGATTGGAGGTGGCGACTGAGCGAAGGTCACAGTTCGCCCGTCTCTGACGTAGAGGGAAAATTAGAGTCGCGCTTTAACTGACGCTCCAATGACACAAACATTGTTTTCAACACGACATGTTGGCTCACAAACGAGCCATGTCGGCGTGAAACAAAACCGTGTTTTCACCTGAAACTTGGTCGTGTGAATTGGGGCCTAAAAAGCATGCCGTTGGATTGTGGAGGAAGCCGGAGTTGAGGAAACTGAGGTTCAAGAAGAACATGCAAACTCCACACAGAAAGGTGCACGACCATCCAAAATCAGCCCTAATACACTTACGTTTTCGAGCCTTTAAAAGACAAAGTGACAAAATGGCTTCGAAGGTGAAAAAGAAGCACGGACAATTTAAATAAAAACCTTTGAACGGTGCTCAATGAAAAATCTTTCTTTAGATCGTGTTTTTAAACAGAACAATAACTTAGTCCCCCCTTTTTTTTTTGGGTTAATCCTTATGATGCTAAAATGAAAAGTAAATTAGACCACCTGGCTTTGGTTTTTGGCTTCATCTGGGGACTGGCCCGGAAGCTTCACAGTTATTGGGGAAAAATCTGTTGGTCAGGCGGATGACGGTACTATCAATCATTTTATTAAAAGATTAAAAAAAAAAAGTGATTGTAATCAACTGTGTGCTGCCGTGTTTAATTAAAGGCAGAATCAAAGCCTGGCGCTCTTCTTCCTCATCTGCTTCTTCACACCGTCGTGCACGTTCTCACACTCTGTCGCTCAAGCCGCAGGAGCCCGACACCACCGGGAGGTTATCGGGATGCCATCTCCATGGCAACCGGCTCGCCGTGTGTAACCAGACCGCGTTAAGGGATCCTCCTGCTGATGTCACAGCCTCTCAGCCAATCACAGCCTCATCGGGCACTTATGTGATTGGAGTTTTTTTTTTTTTTTTTTTTTCTCGACTTTCTGGCGACCGCGTACACATCATCATCCTCATCATCATCCATGAGCACACAGTCGGCAAGTCCGCCGCTGCTCTAAACGTCCGGTTGTGACGTGATGTTCTTTTCTATTCAAGTGAGTGACTGCAGAAAAAGGTTGTTTTCTTGCATTTAATTCAACAGGAACTTGCTCCATGGTGAGAAGACCTCCCCCTGTTCCGTGTTTGTTTGAGGATTTTAACTTGATTGAAACATTGAGAAAAGCGACAACAAAAATCAGTGTTTAGTTGGACTGAAAGGTACAAAGCGGCTTCACTCGAGGCTCCTTCAGCTCCGGGAGTCACACGTCTCTCTAAGCGTGCTCTGCTTTGTCCAACAGCTCAAGGACTTCCTAATCGAATGCAGGGAAAATGTAGCATCAGCAACTTTGCCCAAAAGCTCCATGGCTGGGTTTGGAGTGTGTGTACATGAAATCAGTGTGTGTGTGTGTGTGTGTATCCTGGAAGAACTGCTTTCGAGAAACGTCCCTCTTATTCCTGCCCTCAAATCTTCCTCGCAAAATTCAGGGTTTGTGCTCCTGCAGTTGTTGTATTGATGGATGATTCGCTATGGGGGTAATTAAATAACCCCGAGGCTGTGTCGATGTTTACATGAGTTCAATCGACCCCGAGTGCTCAGATCATTAAACTGGAGTGAGATCATTTATTGTGTGTTTTGACCTGGCAGGAGGTTAACGGTGACCTTTCCCACTGGCCTGAGATCAGCTGAACAGCTGGGAAAAACTCTGAGAGCAAAAACAACAAGTGTCGCTCCGCAGCGAGACGCTGAACTCTTCCCCGTTCCGCTCCGGCAGCTCGTCGGCCAACAGTCCCACTGTGGTGGTGCTCGACCCGGGGGCGGGGCTTAAAGGATGACAGTTCGGATGTATTGACTCCAAAACAAACAAACAAACAAACGTGTTTGTTGCTCATTAGCTAATAGCCTTCAAAAAGAATCACTCCGTTTGGGAAGAGCCTCAGTGTGACTGTATTACTGTCTGTGTGTGAATAAAACCAGCATTGTTGAAAGAACCTCGGCTCCTGGTGAACATGAAGGTTAAAACAGGCGGGGAAACGTCAGCCAGCGCCGGCGTGACGCCTGGAGCCTGACTCTGCATCAGCACCACGTTCAGCTCCCACATCCTCTCTGCAGCCCTAAAAATACTGTCTGTGTCTTTTAGGTCTTTCCCTCCTTTCATCTCCTTCTCTTTGACTCTTTTCTTCTTCTTCCTTTTTTCCCCTCGTAATTATCTAAACTTGGAATTTCCCACCGCATCTCCCAGCTTAAGCCAGATCTCCACGCCGTCATCCTTTCAGTCTGCTCATGACATCTTGTCTCCAGCTGTCGCCCCCTGAACCTCACATCTGTCCCGGGCGGATTTATCTGTGCTGCACCGCCACCTGCTGGCCTGTCTCGGACACTGCGCCGTCTCTCTATAGTCTCCTGCACTTGTTCTAACTGGAGCAGGTAGAACGTGCCACCTCATGGAGTTCAGTGTCAGGCTCTGGGATTCTTTGGGTGGGGTTTGCGTGTTATCTCCCTGGTTGCCGCCTCGTCCTGACGTCTCTCCGTCTCTCCCCCAGGTGGAAACGGAGTCTCAGGAGCTGGTGGACGGCTCGCTCATCGACCTGTGCGGCGCGACGCTCCTGTGGCGCACGGCGGAGGGCCTGTCCCGCACGCCCACCCTCAAGCACCTGGAGGCCCTGCGGCAGGAGATCAACGCGGCCCGGCCGCAGTGCCCGGTGGGCTTCAACACCCTGGCGTTCCCCTCCATGCGCCGCAAGGACACGCCGGACGAGAAGCAGCCCTGGGTCTACCTCCACTGCGGCCACGTGCACGGCTACCACAACTGGGGCAACCACCGCGAGGAGCGGGAGGGCCGCGAGGGCCGCAGCCGGGAGTGCCCCATGTGCCGGGCCAAGGGGCCCTACGTGCCCCTGTGGCTGGGCTGCGAGGCCGGCTTCTACGTGGACGCGGCGCCGCCCACTCACGCCTTCAACCCCTGCGGCCACGTCTGCTCGGACAAGACGGCGGCCTTCTGGAGTCAGATCCCGCTGCCGCACGGCACGCACACCTTCCACGCCGCCTGCCCGTTCTGCGCCCAGCAGCTGAGCGGCGAGCAGGGCTTCGTCAGACTCATCTTCCAGGGACCCCTTGACTAGGAGGGCGGACCCCCCCTCCCCCCTCCCCCGCTCTGACCTTTACAGACTCTTTTCTGGACTTTTTCTCATTTTTAAGTGACCTTTGTATTGCTTTTTTCATGAATGACAACAAAGATTTCTATATTTTCATGTGAAACCAGAGACACAAAAACCAAACAAAGAACACTGCTGGGTATAAAAAAAAAAATTAAAAAAAACTTTTTTCTTTGTTTCTGGGAAAGGACTGAAACCACAGTATTTATCTGAATTACTAACATGCTGCAGAGCAAACACGCAGCTTTCACTCATGTTTATTGTTGCAACATACACCCGTGTACATCTCGTAGAGCTAATTTAAACAAAGATGTTTTATTTATGGCCCAGGACCCACGTGGCTTCAGATCCGCCTGACTCCAGTCGTATTTAGCAGTTTCATTTAAAAGTTCAGTATATTGTTAATCAGATATAAAGTTGTCGGCGTGTTTCTGAGGGTTTTTGTCTTTGACCCACCTTCACCTGTCTGATCGTATTTATAACCCCCCCACCCCTGGTGTGTGTTTCTCCCTTTAGGTCCTCTTCTCTCCGTCAATTCGCCACGGCCTTCCTCACATTCAAAGCAATAGATTTGGAACAGAAACCTCCTGAAGCATCATGGGAAACAGAGTCCCTCCCTTTAAAGCCTGAGTGAAGCATCTGTGTGTGTGCGTGTGTGGGGGGGGGGGGGGGGATTTTCTTCCAGACACAGCTCAGCCGTGAAAGAGCAGCCATGTAGCACACACACACACGCACACACACACACACACACACACACACACACACACACACACGCCACAGAGCCACCTTTGTGGATGTGTGTGCACTCAGCAGGTTGTGCAGAATATCAGGGCTGCAATAAATAAAAACAAATCTTCATTCTCATTATTTACTCATAACTACAAGGGCTGAAAAAAAAAAAATTTCATTCTTTAACTCACTTTCTCATGTTTCCTCCTTTTTTAAATGGACTTTTTTTTTTTTTTTACATCTTCATCTTTTAATATTTATATATATATATATATATATTTTAGGGGGGGGGTGTCTGTGCATCACCTGCGAAGCTTTTAGTTTGGTCCCTCTATTTGTGGTTAATTCAGTTTAGAGGACAGAATCTGGTGAGGACATGAGATTAAAACCCCCCCACAGTAAAACAGAAATGAGAAACGGAAAAGAAAGAAGATATCTCAATAACTAAATTTTGTTTTGTTTTGTTTTTATGTAAAAGCACCTTTAAAAAAAAAATATCGATTTCAAAGACAGAACTGTACCAAAATGTGGAAATTGTTCTGGAATGTTCAAAATAATGCAGAGTTCTTCTGATTTGTGAAAGAGTCGAGACAGAGTGCAGCAATTTATGTTTATGTCCATTGAAATCAGTCAGTCACATTTAGGATGTGGGGGCATATGTGAGAAATACTTTATTTATGGCTTCAAGGATATTTAGAGAAATATGTCTGATTTTGGTCAATTTCATTATTTTTCAACACACCTTTTAACACAAAAGTGTTCAGATAGCTTTTGATTGAATCATCACGTTAAGGGTCCTATAAAGGTTTAATTTATTTATCATGGGTCGTTTTAAGATTGCAGGAAGAAATGCAGAAGTTGGCAGACACAGATAATTGAAGGACTCTGTGGGAGGAGAAACTCCACACAGTCTGAAAACATTCATCTCAGACTTATGGTTTACTGTTTGACCGTGTGATGGACAGCTGGGGGCGGGTGGGGGTGTGTGGTGGGTGGTGGTGGGGGGGGGGGCTCCACCCCTCTGCTCTAAATGGTAAAGATGGAAGATAAGACGAGAGGAAAAGAGGGAGGACAGTAAGGAGAGGTGAGGTTGCAGCTGGTCAAGAGAGAGCAGTCCTGATCTTCTACACAACACACACACACACACACACACACACACACATGCCTGTAAACGAGACGCACCCCAACTGTAGAATCCACAAACAAATCCTGTTCTGCACAAACACACACACACACACACACACACACACACACACAGCTGAGCTCTAAACACAGTCGTATCTGCAGGTAGTGTGAGTGTGTGAGATTGTAATTTATGCATTAAGATGATTGTATGTGTGCAGTTTGTGTGTCCACACTGTAGCTCTCATCTGTATCCTCGGAGTGCAACACATCAACTCACCTCAGGGAGAAAACGTAACACACATACACACACTGCTAAGGGCCTCACATATAACTCTGTATTCAGACATAGTGTGCTGCCTCTTGGTTTAGTTTCTCGGACTCTGTCTGGCTGAAGTGTGTGATTAAGGGCTTCTCACCTTCTCTGTGCTGTTATTTCAACACTCACACACAAAACTGTCAGTCCGTCCCGCCGCCCTCCACTCACTCCTCTACTCCTCTTTGTGCTTGTAAAAGGCGAAGAATGTTTCCAGCAAACACTTTTTTGTAACAACTTTAAACAATAAAGTGTAAAAGTGACACATTTCATTGTCATTCTGTTGTTGTTTTTTCTCACGACCAGCAGGTTTTTAATTCACTTTTTTTTTTTTTTTTAATTCAGCACACGTATTGCAGTTAGTACGGAAGTACGGAAGAGTTTTAGGGCCACTGAAGAAATAAAAATTTGGAGGCAAAAAAAAAAAAAAAAAAACTTTCGTGGCCTAAAAAGAAGTCGAAAATCATATTCGACATTTTTTTTTTCGGAGGCTAAAAAAAAAAAAAAAAAAACTTCGTGGCCCCAGAAAAAGTCGAAAATCAAAGTCGAGATTTTTTTTTTTCACGGAGAGACGTCAATCCATCCCTCATCATTTGCCCGTAGATGTGAATTCACATTAAATCACTTAATTCTGACTATATCGGGTTGCTTACTGCTTATGGACATGTGATTTTACACAGGATTTCCTTGATTAATAAGAACACATTTAAATAAGCAGCCCGGGATCCGTGCCTTTGTCCTTCGTACTCGACGAACTTCCGCGACGGAACAAGGCAGCAGGCTGCTCTGTCTCTTCTAGTCCTGATACTGATGATAACTGCACCGTGTTTATGAGCTACATTCTGTCCTGAAGCATCTTTTCATCACTTCATTAAACCGCCTGATGTGCATTTTGAGGAAGCAGTCACACGCGCTGGCATGTGGATGGACGGACTTTTTTTTTCCACGTGAAAAAAAAAAAATCTCGATTTTGATTTTCGACTTTTTCTAGGGCCACGATGGGGTTTTTTTTGTTGTTTTTTTTTGCCTCCGAAAAAAAAATCTCGACTTTTTCTAGGGCCACGAAAGGTTGTTTTTTTTGTGTAGCCTCAGAATTTATTTTTTCTTCAGTGGGCCTAAAACTTTTCCGTACAGTTATATTTTTTCTGCGTGCCAAATCAAAAATGATGAGCAGCCGTTAGCCCACCAACACAGTGGGAAATTGTTGCGTTTCATTTAAAGGGGACATATCATGCTAAATCCACTTTTTTAGCCCTTAAATGCATTTTGTTGTATATTTAGAGTGTTTAGAAGTACAGAAAAGTTCAAAGTAGTCTCTTCAGGTGCTCCGTTGATATCTTTATATTCTGTTTTGGTCATATTTTGCGATCGGTTTCGATTTTTCTATTCTCTATTACGTTTTTTGAACAATGACGTCACAGTATTCCCGGCGGAACTGCCAAATTAGGACATCGACATTTCGAGCAATCCGCCATTTTTGTTTCTCGCTGCGATTTTGTAGTCCAACCGAAGTTACGAGAGGATAAGTCGAAATGTTCGGTTGTTGGATGTAGTAACCCACAAGCTTCGTTACACCGTCTCCCAGCATCAGAACCTTTTCGAAGTGCCTGGTTGAGTTTTATTTTTCACAGAAATGTACCCACATCTGTGGGTAAGGTCATTTTTGTGTGCGCGAATCACTTTAAGGACGACTGCCTCAGCAACCTCCGCCAGTATAAAGAAGGATTTGCCGAAAGACTTCGTCTGATTGAGCGGTCGGTTCCTTCTATCTATGGAGACGACGAACAGAGCACTTCGGTAAGCTGTATATAACGCTAAAAAGTGTGATGATAAGACGTCCCTGTCATTGTTTTGTTAGCATTAGCAGTTGCACCGTCTTCATATGTTAGCGCTGTGTGCTCGTTTTAGATTATAATGTAACTTCTGTGTTAAATAGTCGTTGTAATACAGGCAGTATTGTAGTAGTGGGCATGGATGGAGAAGTTAGTGTAAATATAGTAACACACCATTGCGTTACATCCATATGAAGACGTTGTTCTGTAGGTGCATCATCGTCATTTTCATCTCGCTCCGCCGGGTCCGACTCTGGCTCCAACATGTATGGCTGGATGGACAAATCTTCCGTTGTTGACATTTTGTAAATAATGTGTGAATATAAAGTTTCTGCGCCGCTAGATAATTGTATCTGTTCTATCAAACTACAAAGATGGCCGAACAGGGTGGCGTTGAACCGAGTGTCACCTCTGCAACCTGGAGAGGAGGAGGGGTATGAAGAGACCGCCCCAAAACGAGTTGCTCTCAGAAGCACATCAGAAAAGGGGTTGAAAAGGGGCCTGTGGAGCTCTAATAATGAGGAATTCAGACCCAAGCATTGCAGTTCCGCTTTATATAGACCACAACTGTATGATTTATATGTAAAAAGGAAGGATTTAAAAGCATGATATGTCTCCTTTAAATGGCGTGGTGTGTCTGCAACGTGTCATTGAAATACTTTTACTGTCCAGCAGGTGGCAGCAAGGAGCGTATCAATAACGACCTTCCATGGAATGAGTGACGAGGAAGAAGAAGCAGAAGATTAAAAACATTTTTTAAACGTTCCTTACTTTTTCTAACACATTTCCCCAGTTTTTAACAATAAAAAAGTGTTTCCCATACTTACTCTAGGCGAGGTCCTCTGGTAACACCAACTTCCTGTTGAGACATCAGCCTTTATAGTTATCAAACATGACACATGTTTTCATGGCTTTAAATATCAAATATTGTAAAGACTTTATTTCCTAAATCCATAAAAGATGATCATTTGCCTTTAACAGCACTCTAATGACATCTACAATTCTAATTAATATTTATCAGTGTGTGAAAGCACCAATGAGGCAAGTTATTTTTCAATAAGTAAACAGCTCAGCAATTTCCCTCAGTTCATTATTTTGTCTGGTGACAAAAAAAAAAAAAAAAAAAAAAATGAAGGCAAGCTGCAAAAATAGGACACCACCTGATCAAATTTATTGTCACTATGCACATAATTTAAGATTGCATTGTATCATTTAATGACTGCTTGTTGTACTTTTATCTGCACTTTTACTTCAGTTTAATATTTTTATTTTTTGTCATTTTGTTGGACTGTAGCTGGATTATTTAGATAATTACAGTCAAACATGCAGAATGGGATCTGCATGTTTGACTGTAATAATGACACTATTTATTATACTTGTGATTTTAAAATAAGAACATCTTTGGGACTGAAAACTTAATTCTGATTACATCTTTGGTCACCTAACCCAACCCTAAAAATAAATCCAATTAACATCACATTTGAGTTTTGTTTTGTTTACAACACAGGAAACGTGCATTAAGAGTGTGTCCAGAGTTCAGTCTTTGTTGTGGAGTGTGTAGGAGTGAGTGAACTCTTAACTTAGTCCACTGTGTGTGGCTGCAGTGGATCCAGTTTGTGAACATGTTGCGTTCACGGCCCCACGGTTCTGCTCTTTTATTCACCTGATAGAAATGTAGGCCACTATTCTGGATCATGTTTTATCAGGAAGTTTTATTTTACACTGAGGACGTTGAAGTTTTTGAAGATTTGTTTAAGTAAAGTTCAAATCCAGAATACGTGATCATATGCACTGGCAGAAAACCTGACAACCTTATCATGCATACCAAAACAAGTATAAACAAGTATTTAAAGGAAACACACACACACACACACAGTTTATTTATGTCTCACGGCGGAAAAGCAGGGTTTTCTCTCCACCGGCGTTTCCGCATTCAGACACACAGTGCGCATGCGTCATGTCCCGTCGAACTAAAGAGTTAATTTCTCGTTTCACGTAATCATTTCCACTTTTCCGACTCCCCAGTACGTAAGTCTAAAACACAATCTCTCCCTTTAAGCGCATATATACATATATTAAAAGCTTCTCGTGACGACTACTACTAAAAAAGCGACCTGGGGGCGTGGTCACGACCCCACGTATCCATTATAGCGGCGTGTGCGTGCAAATATCGCTCTGAAATTCAACTATTTGCTCTTATTACTCATGAAACATGAATGTATATGTATATGACAACATCACTGTGTGGCATTTCGATGAAATCAGCACTTCTTTACAAACGCGTGTGTATCAACCATAACAGAAGACGGTATGGCCGAGAATGGCCTGCCGCACTTAAACCCATAAGTCTTCAGTACACTCTGGTTTCTCTTCAGATCGTATAAATCTTTCGCCTTTTACTAAAGATTTCCGTGGAGAGGAACAATAAGAGTATAAACTAATTTTTTGATGCCCTGCGTCAGCGGGGCTTCCTCACGTGTTCAATGAAAACATATCAACAACTTTTAGTAGGTGAAGGTCTCATAGATTTGATCCGAATTATCAAACTTTCGTGTGGTTATCCTGGATGAAATAATCTACGAAGCACCATACCGGTCAAGCTCTTAATCTGCCCAACAGATGTCTCGTCACAAGTACCTTATCACTGGCACTCCCGTATGAACGGAATGTGTATTTAACACGTTATCACCAGGTGTTGTATTCTCTGGATCTCAAAGGATCGTTTAAATTTACCGTATTTTTGTGATTTATTTGGAAATAAATCCGAATCATTAACAATCGTCCCGCGTGTTTTGAGGTGCTCTTTGTGTGCGTTGGTGCAGGACGAGTTACCTGCAGAAAAATAATGATAGAATTTAACAGCCGCCCAGGATAGTAGTGTGTGCGCCTTGCCAATATGCAGGCACAACGAATAATAAAATTGAGCCTTTTTAAAGATAGAAATCCTGAAATGAGTTTTGCATTTTACACAAATTACAATCTCATAAGATTGAATGAACTCTTAAGAGTAAAAATGGGAAAATGCTCACGGTTATTCAACATTAAATACAAAGTTGGAAAATAATTCATGAATTCAGTCTCACAAAGCGAGTGGACACAGAGGTGTTTCATATTGCACTTTATTCAGCTCTGAGGAGGCGGGGCCAGGCTGAGACCTCGTCACCGTCACAGATCAACACTTATTGCTTTCAGGCTCTCGGTTCGCCTCAGTCGGACCCTTCTCAAGTCTTCTCACACTGAGACTTTGTGTACATGTTTGTGTGTGTGTGTGGAAATACTGCACTTCCTGTCTACTAGGAAAGATGCTGGGATGGACTGGACACATCTGAGGCTCCACACAACATGAAGGTCAAACAAAGAAAAAAACATCATGATTTCTACTTCACACGGGGTTAAAAAGGCCTTCGGTCTGCGACTGAACAGGTTCAGGGACATATAGATGGCGTCTGGATGTGAATCCTCACGGGACAAAGACACGGTGCGGTGACATCTTCTCTATGGCACAGACTCCAGTCCGGGCCGGGTTAGGTTGGACACACGACCCGGAAGTGTCTTCAGTCACCAACTTCACTTCAGGCCACACGGTTCCACAAACTCACAACAGCTGATTTTTTTAAACAACGATTGACGTTTGAACGTTTACATCCACTGCGGAGGCTTTCCCTCTCCACAGGGGGAAATTGAAGCTGAAGCCTATTTAGTCACTTAAATGTCTTTAGATTGCACTTCTTCTGATACGATACCTCATGCAGGTGTAAATACATGGATCATATTAAAGCGTTCACTCTTCTTGTAAGAGAAGAGGAGGTTGACTTTTGGGCAGAAGCCACAGTGACTGCCATGGCATTCCTGATGAGAACAGATATGAAACTATTGGTGCCGCGAGTTCAGAGGATTTGAATTCGAAGCGACCAAATACGATTTCTCTCTTGATTTTTTTTATTTTTTTGTTGTTGTTGTAATCTCAGATATGGATGAATGAAACGCTGTGGCCCTGTGAGCAGTGCACAAATACCAACACCAACGGCATGAAATTGAGGAACCGTGTGGACAGTGACGGTCATGTGCTTGAAAGAAGCGCCTTCGTTTCCTCAGGTTCTGTTAGTTCACTCTGTGACTTCACAGGATCAAAAGAAGTTTCTCCCTAAAACTAACTCTCTCATTATCATTATTAACAGTATTTATTTATTTATTTCCTTCTAAAGCGTAGAATAGCTACAGTTTCTCTTTCTCACGAAGCTATCGATCCATTTTATTCCAGGGGTGTCAAACTCATGCAAATCTATAAATAATCTCATATATCTATTCACATAACCTGAAAAAGTGGACATTTTCAAAGATAAATAAAGTCAGCGAGCCTGTAGACTTTGTGATTAAAGATCTTCGGTTTGCTGAAAGGTCAGGCATTGTGTGTGTGTGTGTGTGTGTGTGTGTGTGTGTGTGTGTGTGTGTGTGTGTGTGTGTGTGTGTGTGTGTGTGTGTGTGTGTGTGTGTGTGTGTGTCTTTGCCGCAGTGTTGCATCATGTTCACTACTGTTACTGAAACTGCTTCCTGTCGTTGCTGGACGGCGTGGACCCCCTGGCGGGCTGTTGGAGCCACTGGCCTGATGTCTGACACCCCTGGTTTAACCCATCTGTACTGTTAAAGGCCCTCCAGTAGAGGGCGCTGTATCCCCACCGCTCTACACGACCTCCTGGTTCCTCTCACAGTCTGTTGGTGTGAAGTGAATATAACAGGTCACGTGGCTGGGAGCCAGCCGGGGGTGGTCTTGTGACATGGTCATGATGAAGATGATGATGGTGATGGTGAGTCGGGGGGTGGGGTGGGGGGTGGACAGGGTGGGAGGGAGAAGGCCTCAGTGGTCCAGGATGCGGAGGTTGCCGGAGACAATCTTGTTCTCCAGCATGGAGCCGGCGGGAATATCGATCCGGTCCCCGTGGTTGGCGATGATGATGACGGTGCCCTGCGAGGAGGAAGAACAAGGCTGCATTTTAGTTGGGCCGTCTTCAGAGCAGGAGTTAATTAAAGCGATAAATCAGAGGCGGCCGCGGGTAAAATTTCAAACGGTGGGAGCTGAAGGTCAGAGAAAGGTGACTCGCTCCCACAGACGAACACAAACACTGAAACCGTCGGGAGGTTTGCGGCTGCAGCGAGGGCGACGGGGGGAAACCCCCCGGGTCAGAGACAAATCTCGCTCTGACATGACATTTTCAACACTGACGTATCAGTAACTTTAAAAACGGTCCAACTCTCAACAGTCAGCCGCTCTTTAAAGTGACAGACGTGAGTTCATGTCGCATTAAAAGCGAATCAGAAGCTTCCTGCCGCGTCGTCGTCCTCGGATGCAAAGAAAGCATCGCAGTTACCATGGCAACCAGCATCTTTCCAATTAAACACTAAATGACAGTTAGTGCCGAGTTTAATCTTGACTTTCTGGAACATTCCCATCATAAATAAGATTAATCGACACATTCTGCTTTTCCTCGGAGGCCAGATGACGACACGTCATCTTTACAGCTCAAAACAAACCCTCTTTTCTTTTTGGGGGGAAGTAAGTCATTAAATTTGTCCCGACTATTACATAACACTCGGCCAACAACACAAAACTAAAAGGACTTTGTTCTTAGCTCACGAGAAACAGACGATATTATGTATTCTCAAAGGAAACACTAAATTATACATTAATAATCCGTTAATAATCAGATTTTTCCATCGTGCGTCCCCTTGAGAATAAAATGTTAATCCAGGATCTAGTCCAGATGTGAACAATCCAGGAGAAATTTCCACCAAGTGGAGAAACAAGGACAATCAAATTTCAAGACAAGTTGTAATTATTTCTTAAATATTGTAAAAGTGTAATATTTTACGATATTGTGGCGACACCACACTATAGGGTAATAGTGTGGTGTCTCCAGACAACGGTCACCATTCCATATAGAGAATAATCAAACTTTCCAATGGGATAAATAAATAACATTTATTTCCAAACATCAATAATTGTCAAAACAAAAAGTCCTTTTTTCCTGCTTAATTCACTTTTTGTGACTCTAAAATGAAGGAAAATCTTCTAGTCACAGTAACCATTCACCTTGAGCGACACGTTTTTCCCGAAGGTGACGTCTCCAGACACCGTCAGGTGGTCGAGCTCCAGCATGTCGGGGATGCTCTCGAAGCGGGTCAGATACTCCTGAACCTGAACACACACACACACACATCAGAGTCTGAATGATCTAATCTACTCCCCACACGACTGCGACTCATTAGAAGATATTTTCTCGGCGATACTCACATTGGTGAAGGAGCTTCCCAGCTTGACGTGCGGCGTCGTTGGGAACTCTCTCTTGGGGCTCATGGTGAGGGAGCCGGCGTCCAGGCTGTACAGGTTGGACATGACCAGCAGCAGGTCCGACGTGGTCTTCACCGGCAGGAAGCGGCTGCGCGGGACGTTTATTCCCAGGGCGTTGTCGAAGCATTTGATGGCGGCGCCCACCGCCGTCTCCAGCTGGATGACGTTCTGCCCGCCGTCCAGAGTCTGAAGAGGACGAGGACAGAGGGAGTTGGGAGTTGTCTCTTCATCTGAACTGAGACGTTCGGCTTCAGGAGGCCGGAAACCGTCGCAGGATTGGAACGGGAAGGAAAATATTTCCGAGGTGCCGAAGCTCCTGAAAACCGAGCGAGCTCAATACCAAGAACTAAAATTAGACCCTGCAAAGGTTTCTCAGGACAGCCGTGATGTAACAGCGCGCTGGATCCATCAGCAGGACTTACGTAACCTTCACTGCTTTTGTCTTAAGTGGCTCTCGGCAGCAGGGGCAACACAGAATGTCATGAGAGGAATGGACCCCGGGCCAAACGGAGGCTCTCGGATTAAGACGGCCCCCGGGCCAACCAAAACACCTCCTTTGCATACCTTCTGCTATTTACACAAACGTTAGACCTGCAGGATATTAAACATCGCTGTTCTTTCTCGCGTCTTTCCACTTTCTTGAGGAAATCTGTAAATCTTTGGCGGGTGGATTTCAGCCTTCTGCCAGCAGGTGTGACGCGACGCTGAAACAATCAACACAATCACTGATTGATCAAAATGTGTTGAGGTGCTTGTTAGTACAGGCTCATGGCTCTGTGACTGTATGCAAAGGTGTGTGGGTGTGTTTGCGTGTGAGCTGAACAAACGTCGTCTCAGACAGCCGGTCGGAGTGTCTTCATAATTCAAACACACACCGTCTCGGCGACTAACCACACAGTTTAAGGGGGACCCCCGAGGAGAGCAACCCAGGAGCTCCTCTGTGTTTGTAAAACATCCCAGCTCAGAGGTTTGAGACGAGAGTTTCCGTCGTCAGCTGGTGGAATGTCTTTTCTATCTTGAAGCGGTATGATTTATTCAGGAGGGGAGATCTCTGCGGGGGGGGGAGAGCCAGACTCGACAGGAGGGGACAGCGACACTACTCTGAGAGGTTGAGCTGAGCACTGAACGACCGACTCACTGTGCTCCTGCATTCACTGGTGGAGGTACATCGACCACGACTCCATCAAGCAGACGGAGGAGGAGAGCTACATTTCCCACAATTCTGCAGCTTTGGGGCTGAATATCTCACGATTAGTTGATTTTAAAAGTTTTTTTTTCTGCCTGGTCCGAGACAATAACACAGCTGATCACTATAATCTATCTATCTATCCCTCTATCTATACATACAATTGTACACAACATAAACCTTGCATCTAATCTTGTGTCGAGTGACTGGTTTTAATAAGAAAAGCTTGAATTATGTCTGTTTTCTTGACTTGCGGTTGTTGTCTGGATGGTCCTCTGCTCTAAATGATCCCGACAGCATTGATTCCTTCACTTTTTCCCCCCACAGACTTAAGCTGCAGAGTTTTAGGCCTCGTGTCCATTTTCCATCATGAGGCTCTGAGCTAAAGCACAGATGACCGATGCTCTCTACAGCCGGCTGTCCTGCTGAAGCACGCCACCGTAGAGGGTGTTCCTGTTTGAAAACCGTTCTGTCGTTCTGTTGCCTCCCTACTCACCTTTGGGTTGACGATGATCTCCAAGTCCATCGCCTTCTGCTCCTGCAGCCTCTTGATGGCGCCCAGAGAGATCCACAGGTTGTTGGTGTTGAAGATCTTGAACTTGGACACCGATTTGAATTCATCCACATGGGCTTTGGGGACCTGGGCGATCTCCAGCAGGCGCAGTTTTCCTTCGTACTCGATCAGCGTGCCTCCCTGGAAGACAGCGTGAACGTTTTGTGAGGACGGATGAACCAAAGCGGTTTATTCTTGGTTGTTCAAATTGATCCAATAGAGATTTGAAGAGTTTTGGAGATAAAAACTGCAGTAACACCACAATCAGGTTTGAATGTTTGTGCGCTTGCCTGATATGATACTTGTCCTGCGATTCTAAACCCCTCCGTCACCCTCCTCCACGTACCTTCACGTCAGCGCGCGTCTTATCCGTCACCTCCATGACGAACTCGCAGCGCTTGCCGTTGGGTTGGCTGACCAGGTGGTGCAGGATGTGCAGGTCCACGGTGGCGCCCAGGTTGTCGATGTTGGACACAAAGATGTACTCCTTGCCCTGCGCTATCAGCTGGTCCAGCAGGCCCGAGTTGTAGAAGCTGGCGTAGATGTCACCGTGACCTGGGGGGTACCAGCCTTCTGAGTTCTGGCTGCTCATGCTCAGATTCGTGGACACGGGGAGCAGCGACTCTTTGTTGACCCGGGGGTACCTGCGGGGACGGAAACGGTCCTCGTTATTACACACAGACAGGTTTCAGGTTGTAATGACTTCATTATCAAAGTATGTATGACGACGATATGTATCATTATGTAGCATGAGCGAATCATCAAACTGTCCTGCTGAACTCAATCAAACACCGATCATCTATAACACTTAGACCTGATTATGTGTAGATCCAACCATCCTGCCAAACAGGCCCGAGCCAGTAAAGCTTGGACCCCACGTGACCTCTGAGGGTGTGCTGTGGAATCTGGCACCGTCACGCCAACAGCAGATCATTTGAGTCCTCTGAGTCGTGAGGTGCGGCTCGTCTTTGTCGTTCATGCCAAAATGATTGAAGTTCACAATCAGAAATACTTTATTAATCCCTGGGTGGAAAGTCTTGTGACGTAGCTCCACACAGAATGAGTAGGCTAGAAGGTGAGGTTGGGGAATTTCTCTGTGGCGCGGTTGCTGAAAGCACTTCTGCCAGGGAAGTGAAATTCTATCTCCAAGGACACCAGGATCCGAGGTTTCATGGCGGAAGAATGATCTCGGTGCATCAGGTGCAGCTCCAAACAAAAGATGAACACACAGCACTGCGCTGCGCTACACATTCTGACAGCTTTCTATCACACCCAGCAGGAACTCCTGCAGCAGTCTGAGCTCCACCTGATCGCATAGTCGATAGGTCGAGTCTTTACTCCTCACCTGCATCAGCGTGCCTCCGCTGCTCCTGACATTTAACTGCTTTTCCTTCCTTACAATCGATACTGACCACCGTAGATGAAAAACACCCTGCAAGACTAGTGGAAATGCTCAGAGCCTGTCGTCAGCCCACCACCATGCACAGCTTGTGAAAGTCAAATGAATCCAACACATTCATTAGAGGAGAAAACATTTTCTTCCTGCCCAATACATCCCATCTACTAACAGGTGTAATGGTAAATAGAGGATCAGTGTTGTTCACTTTGTCTGTCACATTAAGGTTCATCAGCGGGTCCTGGGACAGTAGTGAGACTGCATAAAGAACAAATAAAAAAAAAAAAAAAGAAGAGTGAAATGTTTTCCTCCACATCTGAGCGAACCCGCATCACGACAGGTGGCGTGTAAATTTCTTATTTTCATATCAGTGCTTGGACTTCAAACAGCTGCTCTGAGAAGTAAACGTTTCAGGCTTTTCCAAGCAGGCCGAGAGTCCGAGCCGTCATCCGTGTGCATTAAAGTGATCAAAGAGTTCCTGGGAAGGGATCCGCGTCACGTCGAGTCAACAACCCCTCACGGCTGTGGTTTTTTGGCACTTTGAGGATATTCGAGGGTGCAGATGAGCCGGTCAGGTGAGAGGAGGCACTGAGGATTATTTCCGGTCCACTGTTCTAGGAAGACGTTTCCGACGAGAGGCTTTGATACTAGACCAAACACGTCAAAGGTTTGGTCTCGTCTCGTCTCAAATCTCAGACACTCTGTCGCTTTTTGCGCCATTTCTTAGTTGTTAGAGCTGCTGCCGCTGCTTCTGAAGAGAGACATCTCCTCTTCATCGCACAGAGACACAGATATCCAGCTGATCAGAGATCTTCACTTCGGTGTATTTTGTTAACTGAGCAGTGGATGAACTTAGTTACTCTAAAGCCGCCCTTTCAGGTCAGGAGCCTGGGGAGTAATTATCTAATCTAAAATCAAATATTTGGATTAAGGGAAGCAGGATGTGACACTGGAATAACGCTCATATTTACATTGTCATGTCATTGTCACATTGTTATGTTCACAATGTCATTAAATGGGGAAAAAAAGATTTAAAAGGAAAAATAACAGTTTGAAATTGGAGCCCGAAATAAAATATTTGATTTTGAGAACAATGTCATTGTTTTTCCTGTCATTGTTACTCCAGAAAAGAGTCAAACTTTGTATAGAAATTTGCATTTATGATAGCGTTCCACAATAACAAACCTTTGAAGACCTTCAAACGCTTTATTTATTCCGCTCCTCGCTTTGGAGGGACGCCAGGCAGTTTAATTTGGCCCAGAAATAATTGAAATGACTGAACAAAGAAAGCCGTCGCCTCCTCACACTTTTTTACTGGAAGTGCAGACAGTGACACACTACGGCCAATTTCAATTTCACTCTTATAAATTACTGTCACCACTTGGACACAAGAGTCCTCTTTGTCCTCTCCACGCGTGACGTTCAAACTGTTAAATCACTTTCTCTCCGCCGGCATTTAACTCTCAAACTACCACAGACGCCCCCGATATTGCTTCGTACTTCGCACTCCTCCAGGCGCGCCACAGAACATATGAGCGCTCTAAATAATTCAAAGAAAATAGGGGGGAACCAAGTTGCACTTGAATGACAAACTGGAAACAACCAGGCATTAAATATTAAGATGCCTTTCCATCTTTTCATACATTACTTCCTGTCTGGATGCTGAACGAGTTTGTACAGGAAGTTCAATCCCGCGAACTGGAGATGAAACTGTCAGATGAATCTGCTAATACGGAGTTGGGACTTTTATCTCCTCTCAGAAACGATCTTCCTCTTTCTTCCTGTTAATGAACAGCCAGCAACAAGTCCCACAGGTTGTTCAAACTCGGCGTTAAAATTCTGCATCGCAAAACGTTCGAGGTGCATTACGGGGGGAGCAGGCGGAACCGGAGCACACGACGGTGACAACAAGGTGGAGGCAAAGCAGACAGGAATGAGCAACGATGGCGGTGCTCTCACCTGCTCTGGTTGAAGGTGTGTATCTTGACCCGGTGGTGTGTGTACTTCTGCAGGATTTTCTTTGTGTCTTCATCCGTGTTGAAAGAGTTCATGAGGACCAGCGGGACGTCTGTGTTGTAGGTCTTGTTCAGGTGCTTTGGGAAAAATCAAACACAATAAAATGAAATATTAGCACCTTTTTAAGACTTAGTAATGGCTTTAATTAAAAAAAAACAGCTCATTTGTTGATTTCGTAGAGTTAGCGTGCAATTTTCTAACAATAACAAGTCCAAAAAAAATATATATATATGAGGAGGAAGGAGATGTGGTGCAGAAACCAGCAGGGCGAAGCTGACGTGATAGAAGATGGTCAAGAGTTGAATTTACAGCCTGTGAGAGAAAGCAGGGGATTATGGGATTTTTTCCGGGCGTCAGTGAGAACATCTTTTCACGGTTAATAAAACACGAGGGGGTGTTGGCGAACGTCACACCACATGTAGGCAAACACAGATCCCTCGTATGAAGTCCAACAGGAGAGAAAACTAATCGAGTTTCTTTCCTGCACCTTTCTGTGAAACTGCATTCAAACTGGGGGTCATTAAAAAGCGTGACGTCGCTCCTAGCACGCGCACACACACACACACACACACACACACACACACACACACACACACACACACACACACACACACACACACACACACACACACACACACACACACACACACACACACACACACACACACACACACACACACACACACACACACACACACACACACACACACACACACACACACACACACACACACACTCACTCCAAACAAAAGGGATTAGTTTGCAGCTTTCGTTTGCTTTTGCCTTAACTGACAGTTTGCAACGTGAAGGCAAAGAAAAGAGGATTGATTGTCTTTGTGTGTCTAGTCTGTGTGGGAGATCTCCGTCTTGATATCCCTGCTGCAACTTTATTAGCAGAAACTCTTTATAAATGAGAACAAAGGAGCTATTTAGAGTTGGATATACTACGCGTGGAGGAGATGTGTAAGTCTGAGAATCTAAAGTAGTTTTTTTTCCTGAAGTTTCAGTCATGCAGGAAAAGAAAACGCCTGAAATGTTTTCATCTTTAATAATAATTTTGATTAAAGGTTTACAATATTTGAATTGTACCTTTATATGTTCACATTTAAGTCGCTATGTTTATGTGTAAATGCACGGCTCAAAAGCAGAGCGATATGACAGTTTTTTCAAATACCCGGGTACGTGTAAACATGGCCTGAGAATCTCATTTACTTGCGAGAAACACCTCCAGTTCACTGAGGTGAAGGTGAAGGTTTTAGGAAGTGGCTGAATTAAACACATGCTACTACACCTCCAAAGTACTGCACAGCACTGCAGCAGCATGTGAAATACCATAAAGTAAAGCTCCAAATGTGCAACGTTATATCCAACTTCTGCTATATTCTCACTATTTTCAGAGCATTTTACTTGTTCGGACTAGTCGACTAGTATTAATAAAATGTTCATGTGTTTCAGTCATCGATGATAGAAGAAGAGGTTTTGCTTCAAGGAATTGTCCGAGTTTTCTCTTCCTAGTTAAATTCCACAGATCTTGCGCAAGGCGGTCACTGAGGTGAAGGTTGTAAATCTCCTGCAGCCAGGTGGCGCCCTTCTAGAAAGCCTGAGTTTCATCTAAGCTTACACTTCTGACCTCACACACTCCCCGCCCCCACAAAGCCCTTTTTTTTTTTTTTTTTTAAACTCCAAAATGGTCCAACATGAAGAGTCCTGAAGCAGCTCGGTAGCTGAGGGGGGCGTTCTCACACTGCAGACGGTGTTTTTTTTTGGGGGGGGGTGGATGGGTTGGGGGGGGGGGGGGGGGGGGAGGGGGGTTGCTGAGTGCAATCTGTGTTCTCTTTTTCTCAAAAGGCTGATTCATTGGGCAGGTAATCTGAGCAGAAAATGGATCGCAGGCACTCTGACACAGAGGGCAGTGTGCTGGGAGCGGAGAAGTGTCCCATGAGGCCATTACGAAACACTACATAAACTCAGTTACACAATATGGCAAACATCGGCATCACTACTTTATTTATTCAAAGGCTCAAAACTATCAGAGAGTTTTGACAGTGCTTAAATGTATTTATCCCACCAGAAGCCGTGACGATGGCTTCATCCGTGTGAACTGATATGCGTGGGTTAAGGGGCGAGGTGAGCTCCTGGTGCAGGGAAAAGGTACGATCTCGTCCAAATGAGAGCACACGCTCCTCTCCTGCAGCACACAGTCGTCCTTGTGTTTCTGCCAGCCCTGCAGACCTGCCCAACAAATCCTCTCTCGCCACAACCCCCCACCCCACACACACACATCCCACTGAGTTCCTTCCAAAAGACCTGCAGATGAAATAAAAACACACGTCCAGAGAATGTAACAGAGAGATCTGGAAGTTAAGACATGTGCCAGTGATTTTCCATGAGTCGCCTCATAAAAAATGTATTTGATGTATCTATCGGGAATGCTGAAGGAAAAAAAGAAGCTGTCCAGAATGAAACACGGACTATTGAGACAAAACAGTGCAGATGTTTGCGTTACATCAGGCAACACGTCACCTCTTGCCCCATCCACTCTGACGTCACAGTCACATTGCGTGCTCCTCTGGCTCAGGCAACTGCTCCCAAAATCTGAGTCACAACAAGCCGTTTGTCACGGCATATTCATAAGCATCTCGACCAGAGACGGCAGAGACGGGACACAGCCAAGGTGGAAACTGGAACCAGTGAAGAGTTCCTCAAATCAGAAGTAGAGATGGATGTTGAGGAAGATAGATTGCTAATGCAGTCAGGACTGCAGCCGTCTATGTTTTTATACATTGATTCTTTCATCTATGTAGCCATCATTCTCTCTCTATTCATCCATCCACCCTTAACAGTATTAAATGATGGCAAAGTAAGTAGTAATTTTCTTCATTATCTGCATGTGATGGAACGAGACCTGATAACCTCACAAGTTTATTAATGGTCAAAAAAAAGCCAGCAATCCAATGAGCAGTTTACATGGAATCCGACTGGACAAGCAAGGTCAGACCACCTTCCTCCATCCAATCGCGATTTCAATCGGATAAGTTCAATCTAATCAAAAGTGTTTACATGACAAATTAAATTAGTTGGCTTTTAATCAGATTACATGACTTCCGTGAAACTGAAGCTAGTATCAGCTGAAGGGAAAACACAAGGCTGGGATTTGAGCGGAATAAAAGAAAAAAAAAAAACACAGGAACTGTTGAAAACCGCCTCTTCGCCCCCGTGTCTTTCCAACATCAAGAGATTTTGCCACAACACAACAAATCAAACAGGTAGTGCAATCAGGCCCATCCTGAGCAGCTCAAACCTCAGCAGCACCTACTCAAACAAACCCACCTACAAATCCTTCAGAGCTTGTGACACAGAAGCTTTTTGGCTTTGAATCACTGCCGTCACTCACAAATTACCGTTTGTCATGTCAGACTGTGACGGTGAACGAGAGCGAGTTATCACCAAAGTGTAGTAATGTTTCCAATTCCAACTACGACAAAGCATATTCCTACATCTCTGTCGAACCTGCACTCCAAGATATGTCAAATGTTCTTCAGCAGTCTCTTCTCTGCATTGGAAAAATCAAAAACCCACCTGAGCAAGGCACCTCTCCCTTTTCCAGGGAGGTGGAACAAAACCTTAAACTACATTTACAGGTTCAATCTGAAGAAAACAAATCTGATGTGACCACATGTGCCCGTTGAAGCCTTTTACACAGTTGCCCAAATTATTCAACACTCACTTAAGTAAGAGCTACAAACGTGTAACTTTTATTACTTTAAAACCTAATGTTAACAAACTGTTATGGTTTGTCACTGTGCATTTTTTCTAAATAGAAACATGAGCCCTCAACCATTATTTGTTTAAATTGACTGCAGCATTGGTATGGATCACTGTTACCACGGTTACCATCAGCTGCTTTAATCCTTTCACTGAATCATCCTCCAAGGTTAAAAGAGGGAACGAGCCACTTTAAAGAATGTGAGGAGGAGGAGGAGGAGGAGGAGGAGGAGGAGGAGGAGGAGGAGGAGGAACAAGATCTCTACACTGATATTTGTCTTCGAAGTTCGGGAGTAAACACAAACAGTCATCAGAAAATAAATAGCCAAGTAAAGCACATGAGAAAATGGACTTCAGCACAGTAATAGCTATAGTAGCTATTTTTCTAGCCGCCTCCAGTCATTTCCAGGGTTTAGCAGTGGGTACCATCAGGTGCAGGAGGATTATGTTGATCGAAGGCTTTTTTTAAGCTGATGGAGTCGGTGAAGGGGTTAAGTTTGTGAAGCAAAACAGACCTTTAGATGAGCGACGCCATGAAAACTACAGCCCAATGTTCAGAACTAAGATGCACTGCATCATCATTCAGCAAGTAATGGAGTCATTATCATACTTTCTGGGGCGACACTGCAGTATTCACTGTCTTTAGTTACATGAATGTAAGTTTAGATGAACTTTATCACTAAATGCAGATTGATGCAGGTCTAATATAAAACTTTTTTGATTGTGATAATGGGACCGTCTGGTTAAAAGAAAATCTTTCATGAGATGTGCCATCGTGACACATTCTATTCATAATCTGTACATAACCAAGGTTTCTGAGTGCAATGACTCCTCACAAAAGGACTTTTTCGCATTCACAAATATCTGAATATGAGAGTTTTTGAACCTCTATCTGCTGCACGGTGAGGTCCAGGAAGGTGTTCTCGTTGCGGACGCTGATCAGGCTCTTGGGGCCCTTGCAGCCCATGCTGGTACCCAGACCTCCGTTCAGCTTCACCACCACCAGCTTGTTCAAGCTGTTGGCCACGTTGTCCGGCAGGCCTCGAGCAGCGATCTTATCGTAGGGCTGGATCTGGAAGACAGACGGAAAGAGAGAGAATCCCTTCAGGTTGGGTTTGAGCTCACAGTTTAGTATATCTGATATCTATATAACGAGCTGAATATCAATTTGGACATTTTTGCCTTCAACTCAAAAGGCTGGATGTTGGATTTTCTTTTGACTAATAAGACACTTTTGAACTCGCAAAACTTGTATAATATTGCTGTGTAATAAGTGCATGCTGTGCAAACTGTACTATAGTTATGCAGATTCAAAACCTGGTGGCAAACGTGCGTCTTTCAAAAGCTATAATCCCACACAGGGCTAACGGTAATGTTTACACCACCCTGAGGATTAATTTCACTCATTTTCTGCTGTCTCCACTTCATAAAGATTGGACACAGTTTTGATATTAAAATAATAACTGGTGCATTCAAAAAAAAAAATTAATAATGTAATGACCTGCTGTATAGAAACACAGATGGAGCACTAAAGCCTTCTTGGTGTTTTACTGCTGGTCAGATTTACTGTCCACATCAGGAGCCAGTGACCCTCAGGCATTCATTAAACATCCCACAGCACCTACTCAATTGATTTTCTTCTGCACAGTTTTATTCCTGCAGCTCTGGGTTTAAATTGTGATTGTTTTTTTGTTTTGTTTTTTTCTTCGGTACATTCAGTACCTTTGAATAAATAATTAATGCAAATTGAAACCTTTACACATCTATTTGAAAAGTAAACTACAAGTACCTTTAAGAAACAGTATTTGGAAGTTTGTACAAGACTTCTTGTCTTTACAGAGCACCATTACTGTGGTGCTATTTTACGATCTGACACGTCCAATATGATTCTAAAAGGAAGGAGTCAAAGCAGGTCTGGATAAATCCGTTGTTGCACAAACCAACAACCTTCAGAGTCGTCGCTCTGTGCAGTGATATGCTGTTCCTCACACTCCTGCCAGGACTGGAGGTCCTTCCTTCCAAGTGTGTCAAGCACCATCTGTGATATGCACTGGTTCCCTTCCACAGTGTTGAATCTGCGCCCAATCAGCAGGAAGTCCATCTTAGGGAACAGGCAAAAGTCGCAAGGAACCAAATCTGGCCAGTTTGCTCAGTATGAAACGTTCACAATGGAGATCAGAACCGTCGAAGCTGTTCCAAATGAAATACTGACAATATCAGTAATTCCCCGGTTAGTGATTGAACGTTTTCAAGTGAGCCCTTCCCTCCGTCTCCTTTTACTTGCTGGTTTTAGCTCATTTCGACAGTTCGAAGCGACGCTGTTCTGACACCACTAAGACATCAGTCATGCGCGAGAGACGCTGCTCAACAAACTTTGATAAGCTTGTATTCCAAGCATGTTTGACAACATTATCCCTTCTCCCATCTGGGCCACCACAGTAACGTTTCCCTCTCTGAGGCCTGCCTGTCAAACAAACGCTCCGATGCGACGCTGACGTCACAGAGAACCGAGCGGGAGGCGATGTGCTGTCTGATGTAATACAAACATCTGCTCCGTCGCTCCCCAGAGGAGGCCGTCTCGGTTCACTCCAGGGTTTGAAAGGCAGTAGAATTTCGTGATCTCACTCTTGAGTCACGTCGAGCTTTTGTAGTTTTCTCTCAGAAATTACCTGTGACTCACTCGTTGCAGCTGTGATGATCCGAACTTGGGATGTTTCTGCTTTTGTGCATGCAAATCACTTTTAATAAGCAATTCAGTAATGCAGATCAGATCACGGTTTCGAATGTGGGCTGATTAATCACTGGCTGAGCACTGAAATGAGCTGAACTGATGTGGAAATGCGAAAATGTCACAAATCATTAAGTTGATCTGCTTCTGTGCGACAAGAAAAGGACATTAACACAAAGTTGAAAACACAAAAGACTAATTGAGCACATAATACTGACGGTAATGGCTTAATATACAACAGAGCCGGGTTTAAAAGTAGTACTCAGCGTTTCTTGTGACCCTACTGGAGTCTGTTGTGTGTCTGTCGGAGTGTAAATCTACACAACAGGATCAATATTACAACCCTCACATCAGCATATTCACACATCATGTATTGACTTCTTTCCTTCTCTTGCGCGGACAAGATGGAAGAACTTAATATTCAGCCAACCAGGGTCCAGATAAATTCACAGGAAAGCCTTTCTTTAATAAGATGTAACTGAAACAACAGCCTGTGGCTTTGTCTTTGAGCTTCATCCAGCTTTGAATGAATCGCATACTTTCATCAAGAATCTGAAAAATAAAGTCGAAAATAACGTGCAGCAGCATCCAGGGACATTCAGTTCGAACCAGATGTTACAACAGATTCCTGTTGTTCGGACGTCAGCAAGCAGATCAGTGGGTAAACCTTCAAAACTAGTAGAAGTGCGTCGGTCATCCTGTGTCTTTTCCTGCTAAAAACCCTGGAGCACACAGCAGACCTCCTGATGGAAACAGACGCTCTCTCCTCTGCGTTCACCCCCCCAACCTCACCCCACGTAGGGGATGAGGTTACAAACACAACACACAACGCAGGGACAGCTGCTGCTCGGTCTCCGTCCTTCACACACAGCGAGCGGTCACGGCGGAGGACTACTGGACGTTTCGGAAAGTTGTTAAACAAGTTAACTGAAGGGGAAAGCTGATAAACGGCAGTCACTTTGTTTACTGTTGATGTTGGGAAAATAGAACTGGTGTTTGGAGTGAAGACAGACGGCTGTTCGGAGTGTGTTTGGTTATCGCTGCCGAAATGTTTTTCAGCTGATCTCCCCCATCCTACCCCTGTACCCCCGGAGGGGGAGCTTCCAGACCCAGATGTTTCCCTTTCTGGACGAGAGTAGCCGTTTCCCTCTTTCTCCTCCGTGTGTGTGTGAACAGGTTTTCCCACTCTTACACGTTTAACTTAAGACACAGTTGTAGAGGTGATGAGGATGAGGCCAAGCAGGTGTTATTTGCTTTAAGAGTTAGTTTGAATGAAACTAGTAAAAAATAAATGCATTTATCCAGCAGAGGTTATGCAGCTTTGTGATGAACAAGGTTAGGATCAGATGTGAAGTGAATGCATCATGGCAGCGGACGGGCCTCTCAAGTAATGAAATACAAATGTACAAAGGCGGTGTGTGTGCGTGTGTTTATTTGTTTCCAAGGTAACATTACAATGAGTAACCTGGAGTAAACCATTTCTACATTGTGTAATTCTTCAAGCAGCTTGTGGTTCATAATACTTAGTAGTATTAAAGTAGCTGTCGGATTCAAACAGGCTTGATGGCTGCTGCTGTGAAGACTCTAGTTTAAGGACATAATACACAATGTTGTGATCTGTGGCAATTATAGATTCAACCGTGCTGCCTGTATGTACAGTAACATGGCGCTGCACTGATGAAACAATGAGGAAAACTGAAAAAAGCCTCAGATTAAACTTGGGGGGGGCCTTTCTGTGTAGAGTTTGCATGTCCTCCCTGTGCGCAGGTTTTTTTTCTTGGTACTCTGGCTTCCTTACAGAATCCCAAAAAGCAGGTTGGTGGTACTTTGAGACGTTAAATAATTAAGTAAATTGATATCGACACTAGCGCCTCGTGACCGTAACTTGGATGAAGCGTTACAGAAGATTAATGGATGGATGAACGAGTTTCTCATATTCAAGGTGTAAATAATAATTACCTCTGGATTTTAAATAGGGAGAGATAGTAAAACACAAAACTACCACATGAAGGCAGAGCAGCTGTCCAATTCAATGTGAAGCAACAGGAATCAGAGACATTGATTGAAGTTATCAATATGAATTGATACATTACTTCAGATGAGGAAAAACACAAGAATGTGATTTTCAATTAAATTTCCAACTTTACAGCATCATATTCTATCTTTTGAACCTTGAAGTTTTTACCCTCCTCGCTCAATCATGACCACTTCTCTGTGGTTCACTGATGACTTCGCTGCAGCAATAAACAACCGGAATTAATCCACAAGACATGTCTATCTGCAGCCACCGGCCCGATGCTGGATTATAATTTTGGACTGACGCACACACGCATGTCAGCAGGATTTAAACTGTCATACAACCACGGTAGAGTTTGCAAAACATGTTAATCAGCAACAGAGGAGGAGGGGAGATATTTACAAACAGCACGGTCCTCGTTGAAGTGAAGTGGAAGCGCGACACTGATGTAACAAGGAGAATTACATAACTAAATAATTTGCTGTTGGCTTAGCCACAGTGGTTAGAAAGTTGGTTCACTGCCTCCTGTGTGTGTTTTTGGCAAACGACTACACGCTTGATTTCCTCTCATGCAAGGTCTGATTTTCACAGAGACATTTTCTACATTCAGCATCACAAAAAACATGTTGGTTAATTAAAAGTGGCAGGCCGCGCGTCACATGGTATAAACATCTCAATTGTCTGGGATTAGGATTCTTTGAATGAGCAGGAATGTGCCAAGAAGCTCTGGAGTTCTCCGCTCACTTCAGTCGCCAAGCAATTGCTCCCTCGGATTTCTGCTATATTAGCTTTTAGAAGCCATATTGTTTGAATAACAGTGGTACAGACACAGATTTGGGTGTGTCATTTCAAAGATGAATGGTTTTCCATCTCTTTCTCAATAAGCTCTCTTAAAGCAGGCTTTCGGTAATTGTTTGTTGGCTTAAGGATATTAAGTTCAGAGTGCCAACACAAACAACCGACTCAAAACAAAAGTCATTTCTGTTTGTGTTAGGATGAGGATGAAACTCTCCTCAGAACAAGAAGAAGAAGAAGAAGAAGAAGCAGAAGCAGTGACAAACATAAAGCCATCCTGTAAAAACTGTTAGTCCATTGCAAAATGCAGTTATTCATTTATTTGATATTTTGATAATTAAGGCCCATTAACTAAAATTGTAGTGATTTTTTTAATGTGTGCTTCAATGCAATTCGATTGAGTCTATTGTGATTTTCCTCGCTATGGGATAAATTAAGTACAACCTAATCTATTAAAATTGTAACATTCTAATTTTCTAATTTGAGGCTAAAAATAAAAAATAAATACAGTTAAACAAGTAGATTTCCTCCTCCTGTTTAGAGGGAAAGAAAACTACAGAATTTCGGTTTGAGTAAAATTAAACCTGCAAAACATGGAACAACAGCACTATCGGGAACCAAACCTGCGACCTCCTCACAGCTGTACGAACGATCGAGAGTGATGAAAGTGTAATGACAACTTTTCATGGATAATTTTGTCATCGTCTGCATAACTATGCTATCGTGTAAACATATGGATGTCTTGTAAGAAACAATAAAACAGGCTTTGTTTCTTCATATAAATTTCGTGATCTCATTTAAACGGTAAAAATGGTGTGTATACCCTCCCGCACATAAATACAGCAAGATATCGTTTTTTTAAAATGTATGTTTTTTTCTTGTGAAAGACAGAGAAGTTATATACAGATATTTTGAAAATTTCACGTGGATGAGAAGAAAGTAACGCAACTTCAAATCCTTGTGTGGAACAAGCGAAACAAATTCTGATCATAAAAAGCTGTTTCTTCCGTTTCTGTGGAAAACACTTGAAGATAGGTCAATTATAAAGCTGCTTCACAGCATGCTCCTGCTATTTTAAACTAACCTGGTCTGGTTGAGGATCGTGCGATTCGTGTTGACACATTTCCTGATGCAACCTGAGCAGTTGTGAGTTGAAATCCTTCCTCAGAGAACCACAGAGGATTTACCTGCTGGTTCTGGGATTTGAGCCTCATGTCACAAATTAGCTTTGTCTAATCTTCAAGCCACAGCTTTTCCCAGTGTGCTTACTAGATCTTTTTTTTGGGGGGGGAAATCGGATTTAGAAAGATAAATACAACTGATGTCCAAAGAGCCCTATCAATATCCAAACCAGTTCATGGAAAATCGGTATCACATTTTCTGGGCATTAAGTAATCATCTAGCACAGATAGTTTATGTATTATATGTATGCATTTTTAAATTAACATATTTTCCCTTCCTTAAACCACTTAAAATTCTCCTTTTTTTTTTTTTAATGGAAACTGGAATCGCCTCGTCTTGTCGTAAGATATTCAGAATGTGCCAAGCCACAAAGACTTCCTCTGGCAATCAGCCACAGCATGAGAACAATGCACAAAATTGTCCTCAAACTCATCTTTTACACACACACACACACACACGCACACACACACACCGCATGACCGTTTACAACTCCCAGTGCCGCGTTCAGTTAAGTGTCTTTGTAGTCTTGTGTGTGACATTCCAGCGCTTTTTGTTTCCGGCCTGCAAACAAAGATTTCAAATCCTCAGCCACTTTTTCAGCTCAAACCATCTGGAACACAAACACGATTGGTTCAAAATAAATTAATCGGCTGCTGTTTTGTCAGTCGGATTCCACTCATTCATGTTCTGTCAAAACAGAGTCTCTGCTTTTGTTTGTTGTAAAGTTTGTGATTATATGATAAATCTGTGCTTTTCAAAACTACGCTTAAGGGAAACATCTCACTTTCACAACACATTCTACGTTAATGAAATAGGAAATGTTATTAGACATTAGAGAACATTGCAGTTTAACAGCAGTTTCAACCACATCTACCAACAAATCCAGCAATTACTAACAAATACACAGTATTCATGAATATTTAATTACACGGGCAGTTTTACAAAGGTTTGTAATGACACCAGCAATTTAAAGCAGGTACATATAGTTATTCTTTCACCAGTTATTTACTACTTCCAATAAGAATGCGTGCAGTTGGTTAAATAATAAAATTTCAAAAATAAAAATAGTAGTTGGTTAAATCAATTTCTGTTTTCGACAGGTTTAAGTCTGTTCCTACGGAAGAGTTTTAGGGCCACTGAAGAAAAAAAAAAAATTCGGAGGCTAAAAAAAAAAAACATTCGTGGCCCTAGAAAAAGTCGAAAATCAAAGTCGAGATTTTTTTTTTTCCACGGTGGAAAAAAAAAGTCCGTCCATCCACATGCCAGCGCGTGTGACTGCTTCCTCAAAATGCAGATCAGGCGGTTTGATGAAGTGATGAGATGAAAAGATGCTTCAGGACAGAATGTAGCTCATAAACACGGTGCAGTTATCATCAGTATCAGGACTAGAAGAGACAGAGCAGCCTGCTGCCTTGTTCCGTCGTGGAAGTTCGTCGAGTACGAAGGACAAAGGCACGGATCCCGGGCTGCTTATTTAAATGTGTTCTTATTAATCAAGGAAATCCTGTGTAAAATCACATGTCCATAAACAGTAAGCAACCCGATATAGTCAGAATTAAGTGATTTAATGTGAATTCACATCTACGGGCAAATGATGAGGGATGGATTGACGTCTCTCCGTGAAGAAAAAAAACTCGACTTTGATTTTCGACTTTTTCTGGGGCCACGAAGGTTTTTTTTTTTTTTTAGCCTCCGAACAAAAATCTCGAATAGGATTTTCGACTTTTTTTGAGGCCACCAAGGTTTGTTTTGTTTTTTTAGCCTCCAAATTTTTTTTTTTCTTCAGTGGCCCTAAAACTCTTCCATACTGTTCCACTTAACGTCGTTGAAGATAAATTCTTTGGGACGCTATTGAAAACCTCTGCGGGGGAAGCAAAATCAAATAATGTCCAGAATAACTGAACGCTGGAGTTATGAACCAGGTACTTCAGAGAATTTTAAATCTGATATGGTTGCTGAAGAATGAAATCTCAATATTATCCAGGCACAATGTTTTCTGAGCTTTTTTTTTTCCTTTCAGTGGACAGAACAATTTGCCACCATTAACATCCTTAACTCGCATTACAGTCCACTTTAAATTTCCCACTCAGATTTGTATGAGAATTATGTTAATGAGACTGAATCCTTCTTATTCATCTGCTCTTGAAGAACACATTTCGGTCATTGTCACCTCATGAACATACCGCACACCAACATGACTTCAAAAGTGTGATGAGGTGGTAAGAGACTCTTCAGATCAATATGAGTGATGAGAAAAGCTGGATTTCACACCCGAGTACAGCAAAACATGAATTACTTCCTCCATTGGAACAGGCATTTAACCTTGAATCATGATGAAATACAGCATAGATAACATTTTGAGAATACCCTTGGATTTTTAAACCAGTCATGTGTAATATAAGGGTTCATATCATGCAGGGAGTGTCTATAAACTTTTTTGTCCGTGTACTATAAGTAACCAGAGAGCTGGAAGTGGTCATATTCTATAAACCAGAGTAATACACAGAAGAATCCATTAAGTGTCGGTCCTCTGCAGAGATATTGCTGTAAAAATAGTGCATAGTTGGTAGACTGGACTAAACTCAGCGTGACTTACGAGTGGAGATCATAACTACCATGATTCAATGATAAATTACAGTGGGTGTAGTTCAGGTCATCTTTAGATTCACACGATGACTGTGATTAACGTACAGTTTTGTCGTCAGTGGGGTTTGACTGTTTACACTGAAGCAGCAATAACCCTGAAAAGACTCGAATCAGAATCAGTCATCTGACCTCAGACCAGCTGAGAAACAAACACACTGGCTTTTTGGAGGCTGCCCCTTTGTTTTTGCACAGATATCATTCACTTGTGATGTAAATCATAATTTAAAATCACATGGATATGATGACTGTTTTCTGTAAGTGGCTCTTTTGATGAACCATGGTCTGTGAATGGCTTGAAAAGTAAAAGGTTACTTTATATGGAAGACCTGACAATACAGCTCACGTCACAACCAATGATAATGATGACATGAGGCCTAGAGAGACCCGTAAAACCAGAATATCCTTTGTACTGTTCCTTTACTTTGCATATCGGCATAACTACAGATACTAAAACATGCCGCTGGATCATTGCAGCCACGTGTCAATTTCTACTGGAAACGGTAGACTCAAACCCTGACATCGTCGCAAACTAAAATACTGACATTTTGACTCTGGTCACTCCCTGCCTGCTAACTATTATTAATTTCTGCTCCCATTTCAATCCTCAATCCTAATTTATTTGTGCTTAGGTTTGTTATAAGAGGGATCTGAGGGTTTCAGAGTGACGCAGTTACTCTTTGCTCACCGGAGAGCTGAGAGGAACGGCAGATTAGATTAGGTTGTCAGTTTGTGCTTGTGTGCAGTTTTGGTTGGCGAGTCGAGGGGATGGCGAGGTCAGAGTGCAGCGAGACGAATCGGGACTCTGTACGGCTTCTCGTCTGCCTCCCAACCATGTGACCCCCGGGTGACTCCTCCGGACAGACGGTTTGAACACGTTGTGCTCGTTGTTTTCTCCAGAGGAGCTGGAAACGTTTCTGTGAGCCGTGACTCCTGCTCGTGGTGATTAATGAGGAGCACTGGACAGGCTTCCTTCTTTGAAATGTACAGGAAAACAACGACTTTCTGCAGAGTTTGTCAGTCACATGTGTCCTTATGTAATACTTCGCACGTCCTGTTTGCTGCAGCAGCTGTGTCGCCAGATAAATCCCTTACGAAATGACTTTTCCTTTGTGATTTACAATGTATAATGAATTTATTTATAAACAAATAAAGGGAGAATGAAAAGTATATCGTATTAAATTACCGGGAGAAGTTTATGATAACATAATTTCCAACAACGTGATTTAGGTTTTTTTAACAAACTTCCAAAGATGCTGCTGTTAATGTGGTTCGATGAATTTGCTCTCGGCTGCCTCCCCACAAATTTTATCTGTAGACTTGCAATCTTTTATTCATGTTTTCTGTTGCCCTTCTTTTTCCGACAGCTTTGACTTTGTTACCACTCATGTTCTATATCATGTTTGTCTTTTTTTTTTATTCTTTTCCAAATTCTGATTTATTTGCGGTGACACTACGATATGCTTGATAACTTAATCCATAGTATCACTTTTCTTTTGTACATGTGGGGCTCATCCAATCACTGCATGGCAAACAACCAAACATGGAACCAATAGTATTTCCAGCAGAGTTCTCAAATAAACAGAACCTAACGCAAACAAATCTCTCATTTGAATACGGTTGTTTGCTCCTGCTGTCACTCATGGCGTCGTTATTAGTTGCAACACTCGCAAAACATACGCAGACTGGGAGAACGTGCATTTTAGCACGCTCCATACAGGATCTTGGTAAATATGGCTTGTAAAAGGTCACAAATTAGGAAAACCAAATGGTATCATAAAAAACAAAAATGAGAAAATGCAAATCCTTTCAAGGTTTGGGAAACATTCTGGAGTGCAATTCATTGGCTGTGGCCATTATTGCACTTTGCTCCATCAGCAAATACTTCAAACACAGGGAATGAAATATGCAAATAAAACACAGATATGAGTCCCGTCAGGTTAACTACAGAGCTCGCCGTGAATATACCTTCAGTTAAGGTACAGGGAACAAAAAGACTGATAATCTTCAAAGTAAAACACTTCAACCGTTCAACTATGCTTCAAAGTCTGCTACAAACACGTGGCTTTCATACGATATCAAAAGGATCTATTGGAGTACAATATCAAGAGCAGCCACTTATAAAACTCATTTGACCTTTTCCTCATACATCGTCAGTATAAAAAGCCCCATGACAACAAAATTAATCATTTGATTCATACAATGAGAGGGTGTGTTCACGCTCGACAAAGTTTCACGCCAAACCCTGAAGTGGTTCTGTTAAATAGTTGAAAGCAGCCATTCAGGTATGACCACCTAAAGTGGCATTTGATCAGTGTCAGAAGAAATGTGTATCTTTGTTAATGTGTGTGACGCATGGTTTCCTTCTCAATACATCGTCTAAAAATCGGGTGTGTCCACGGCAAGGACAAATACAGCTGCTTACGCTTGGCTCAGCCTGTATCATCATGACAGAAGCTATAAAAGTTCATATTTATACGTTGAACGTAATGGCCTCATGAGATATTCTGGGCTGAAAAGAGAAAAAACATCCCACGCTCAAAAAAACAAAAATAAAACTTTGGGTTTGAACACATATTGAATCAAATGACTTTCACATGTCGCAGCTCGAAAACAAAACTCCGCTAATCTTCCTATATTTTCTTTAGAAACCAAAAGATTATAGTGACTTGTTGCATTTCAATATTAAAACTGACCAGCAGACTTTTGAAATGAGATCGTGATGCAAATGCAATTTCATACTAACTGTTGAGATTGTTCAAATCACAAAAGACGTAGCATTGTGCTGAATTTTCTACAATTTTCTAAACATTCTAGAGCAGTGATTCTCAAACTTTTTACACCAAGTACCACCCAGAAAATACTTGGCTCTCCAAGTACCACCATAATGACCAACACTAGACAGTAACCTAGTAAGCCTAAGCATTCATCACAAAACAAGGCAGAGGTTTTACTCCTAAAGAAGTATATTTGATATGGTCAGCCATTGTAACATTTTACACAGTTAGATTAGTAACACTACGCTTAAATATAGGAAAATAAAAGACTGTACTTAAATAATGATTCAATTAAAATATATTGTACAGAAAAGTTAAATAAACATTGTACCTAAATAAATGAAAAAACCAACGAACAAAAAACTGTTCTTAAAGACTAAATAAAACTGTACTGTACTTAAATTTTAAGTAAAGAATGTACTGTACTTGATTAAAAAAAAAATCAAAACAGGCTGCCTGAACTTCACACACCGCTGTATGGCTGCTTTCTGAAACAGAAACACACCCACACACACCCTCTGTGTGTGTGTGTGTGTGTGTGTGAGTGTGTGAGTGTGTGTGTAGGGTTTTTCCACCAAAAAGAACCAGGTTCTAGTTCAGGGCCGGTGCCAGAGCCAGTTCTTAAATGAGCACCACCAAAGAACCAGCTTTTTCCACCGTTAACGGAGCCAAGTGAGAGCTACGCCACTGCATCACTCCAAAACGTGATACGTCACTTATTTCAGCAATTTGGCGCTGACAGCGCTCATCCAGGTACAAGGAGACGGACTGTATTCATCGGTTTAGTCCGGCTCGCTCCATCTAGTTTGGCCTGAACCTCAGATGCAGACCAAAGAGAAAGAAAACATTCCGTCTCTTCTTGTCTCTTTTTTTGTTTTTTCACGTCTGTCTTACTTTAGTCCAGAGCCCCGGAGTGGACATTGAGGGGGAAAAAATAACGCGTGTATGAGTTTGGGGCTTATTTTTCAACATTTGGGCGTCACACAGTGAATTTCTGCTCCTTTCACTTAATTTCTGGGTGTGTCTGAATCAAATGCTTCAACGTCGGAGAAGAATGGAGGCGTACAATGATAGAACGCTGCTCTAAAAGCTGTTTCCAATGGTAACCTACGTAAGCATACTGATTAAAGTTCTTTCTCATGAAGCGTTGTTAAAAGGCTAATTTTATGCCTATAAAATCCAAGCTTTCATTTACAGTAGTATGTAATTTGTTTTTTAGTTGCTGATGAACCAAAAGTATTTATTATAAAGAAGTTCTGTCGTTATAAAATAATATCGGCGCGGAGCAGCCACACACTGCCTTGCTCAGCGGCTGCAGCTCCTCAAGCCTGCGGTCAGAACACGAAACAAGACCTGGCCGTCACGTTAGTTATAATAATGTTACAATGAAAAGTGTGACAAAAAAATGAGACTCTGGGGCTCCGTGTTCGCTGTAGTTTTCAGAAAGCTGGTTCAACCTCACTTCCGCCTTTTAGGTAGCGCTAACTCCAGAGGTAACTCCGCCCCCAGCCGATGACGCGTCGGGTCCCAGTCTAGCTCCTCTTTGGCCCAGCAATGAAGTGGGGCCAGCGTAGCACCAGTTTAGCCCCTGTTTGGCCGGGGCTTTGGCAGTGGAAAGACAAAGAACTGGTGCTAAGTCTGGCCCTGGCTCCGAACTAGCACCTGGTTCTTGCCTGCTACCGTGAATAACTGTTGATGTCAACGCATTTATATTTATTTCAGTGATCCTTTGGCGTACCACTAGAGGGAGCCCCGAGTACCACTAGTGGTACGCGTACCACACTTTGAGAATGACTGTTCGAGAGGCTTAAAAGCTCTTCTCGGAAAAGGGTCTTGTGTTTTTCACAGCGTGGCCCTGCATTTCTTTTAACCTCTGAGGAATAAAAAAAAAAAACAGATTTTCAATACGTAACCAATCTTTTCTTTATGCGAGTTACATTTCTAAAGTCTTACAGGATGGATGTTGTTGTGTCTTTATGTGCGTCTTTAGTTGCCGTTCCTATGCTTTCGCCAAAAAAGCAGATTTCTAATTTTACAAGTTGTTTTTTCCGACCTTCGGAATCACGACGTCAGAATGTGGAGGCACATTACAGAGAGAGGTTTGTGTTATTAGACTGTGTAAAGAAAATACTGAAATGAGGCATGAATGCAAATTTTCATTTCGGAAATAGTTTTTATTTATTATTTTTTTTTGGGGGGGGGGGGTTAAAATTTGGCAGTAACCAGCATTCCATTAACTTTTGACTAATCACACTGTAACACCACAGTTTCTTTAAGTCTTTCCTATTCCCCCACAAGTTCAGGTTTCCTTCCACAAACAGGCCACTGTAGTGAAACTGATCTGCTTCAATGTGACAGAAAATGTATGAGTTTGATTTGTACATTTATTATAGATGCACAAGGCCACTCTGCTGAATGCTTCAGTGAAAAGTCACAACTTTCAAAGAAAGCAACCAGTGTTTGAAAGCCTGTGAATGGACACTCGTCTTCCTCTGCTGCTTACTTTACTTCCTCTTTTTTTTCTTTCCCAGTGTTGCCGTCAACTGCTCAACAACTCCCACTGACTTCACAGGCCCCTTCCCTGGAGATCGGGGTGAATCGGAGAAGTTTGCTCTTGGAGCTCAGTTAAGACTTTTCAATTGGGTGCTTTGAAGCTCAACATAAACGATGGAAACTGGAGGAGCGCGCTGAAAGCCTCCCTTGTGGCTGATGAACATAAGGAAGACCTAAAAAATGTGCTGTTCTCGGGTGAAGGAGAACAACAACTGAAAGACACGCTGATGCCTTGGTAAAAGAAACAGATGCACAGATGCACAAAGGGAACTCAAGACTCCTGTGGTTTGGCTGCTCTCCCGGTTGAGGATAAAACAAAAAAAAAAAAAACCCAAAGCAACATTTATGTTCCACTTTTTAAGGAAGCAAACACACGACTGGTACCTTAGCATATTCAAAAATGTACTCTGACATAACTTTAAAATGAACGGAATCATGCAGGGATAAAACAACACAAATGTTCTGCCTTTCAAACCAGGACTTTGTTGTAAATTATTCATCATCTTGATTTTGCTCCAGGCCGCAGTATCCGACACCAAGAAGTTAGCAGCAGATCTTTAAAGTTCTGTACGTTATGAGGAAAATTCTCCCCTGTTGCTGTCCTGTCACCAGTTTCCTGCCCTTTGGACACTTTTGATAAATACTGTAAGGAAAAGCTTGCACGTTTTCCTATTCTTTTTCTTTCTTCTTACGATGCAAGGAGATGATAATGTTGCATTAATATATTACGCTGTGATTTTTTATTTTTAAAGTTATTCTTCTTGTTTCTAACTTTGAATACAATATGTTCATCAAGCACCAATGATCTGTGCCGATAATTAAACAATCGGAGTAATCCAAGTCTTGCCACTTGTTAGTAATCTAATGTAAAGGCTGATCATTGTAGTTTTAAATACATTTCACATTTGCTGAATGAAACTGTTGATATAAGTGGGATATAAACCATCCATGCTGTAGTCATACTGCACAGCAGAGAAGAGGGACACTCTCTTAAATACCAGAGAAAGGAAAATTGTAATTTTTAGATGTTACTGGTGATCAAACCAATACATTGTACAAGAATTCAGGTATTCAGCTGGTGGCCTTCCTGATAAAGACAAATAGAGATTATTTGGAGTTTTTATTGCAACATTTATAATGCATCTGCACTATTACAGAATTCGACCAGTAACGTAACCCAAAAGATGTATCCATGTTTGTGAATGTCTTAAATTTAGTCTGTTTTTTTCTACAGTATCAGAGGAAAAGAACATGAAATATCACTTTCAAACATTTAATTGGAATGTTTTGTTATCATATCACTATACACATATTCTCTAGCTCTCCATTTTAAAGATATGAAGCCAAAGTTTCCTATTTGAGAAGTTGGTTTTGGTAATCATTAACTATGTTCTCTATGTGCTACTGGTAGAACCTCTTTAATGTAGACAGCTTCTGTAATCTTCTGATTACTCCTCTCTATACCTTCTGCTGCTATATTTGGTCTTTACTGTGTCCTGAGTTCAGTTTCCGCCTCTGGTTCGGCAGGAACTTTCTTCCTGGTAAATAAAAGTTGTTCCTCTTCCTGGTTCTCGTGCATTCTCATGTGGGAATTGTTGCGTTTGTGAGACGACAGTGGCATAATCGGCAAACGTTCCAGTGTCGTAATGAGAAGGATAATATCACAGAAGAATGAGGTAGAAGTGTAATTTGATTGCGCCAAGAAAATGACAAGCCACTCGTAGAGAAATTGTCACGTATTCTGCCAAGAGGGCTAATTAAGGTTTATGTTATAGCCCACTTGGAGTTCAGCCAAGCTGTTCAGGGTTTCTCCAGTTCAAACCAAAAGCAGACGCGAGACACAAACTGCCCTCACACTGTTGACTTTGACATATAATCTGATCAGTGAGGCACCTCTGTTGATTGAGGTGATAAAGAGAGCCGATTTTTCCACTCGCATTCGGAGTGGATTTCACATGGGGCAGTAAGTTTCAGTAGGGAGCTGCATTTCTAGTTAGTAATGAAGTGTATCCTTCAAACTGACGCCTCGTGTGATAAATAGATTACCACTTCTGTTCTTTATATCCAGTGTCTCTACTCACCGTGTTTGTTGTTCAGCAAGCAGCGAACAAGACAACAAAAGAAGTGAGATTTTTTTTTTTTTTTTTGAAGCGTCACAAAGTGTGGGTGAGCACTGCTTCATTTTTTCAAACCGAGCAGATTGTGTTTGACGCCGTTCGTTCGTTACTTCACCTTCAGTTCAAAGCTGCGGCCCGTTTCGCGACAGGCAGCTCATCACACTGAGTGACGGGTGCTTGTATGACTTTGATTGCGTGAAGGCCGGGATTAAACCCAACCGCTGACACAAGGTGACGAGCCACATGAGGTCGCATTCATTCTTAATTTTAACCTACTTTTTGTGGAGCCCTCAAAGAGATTTAGCAAGGGCGTCATAATTAAGAGAATCTTTAGTTTAGAAAGTTAAGCCTGTGCTGGTGAGAAAAAACAAACAAACGTATGCAACACTTCTAAGTGAGTGGAACAGTGCTAAAAAGTCTGAAATGGCGCAGAGTGGAAGGCGCTTGTAGCTTTACAAATAAATGTGTGACTGCCTTAGTGCAGAAATAAAACCTGTTCATCAACTTTAGTGTGACAACTATGTTGTGTGCAAAGCAGCACAACGCTCTTGTTTGCAATTACTGAAAATAATAATAAGGGGCTGCAAATAACTGCTCAATTAATCTCATCAACTCACTTAAACACGGATTAAATGATGGTTCTACCCTTCAAAACTTCCCAGTGAGTGTAAAGAAACACCCATATGTGCCAATTATATTTGAAAGAAGTGTCTTAAATACTTTCTGAATTTCAATAAAATATAGTGCCTTACTGAAAGCATTGGGAATACGTTTGAACATGAACGGAATGTCCCTTCTACTACTGTAATGTGCCGTTCGCATCCCCAGTTTCAGTCAGTTATTTGCAACCTTTGCAAGGGAAATGCAGCAATGTGGTGCACTGACGGGAAGGAAATGACAATATGCAAAAGTGTGAGATAAAACATGTTTGTAGCAGGCATTTCAGTGCTTAGCACACTACTTTTATCTGCTTACAGTTTAGAAGAAACTGAAAGAGAAGCAGAAATGGACAAATATGGTCACTTGCATGAAGTTGGAACATTATTCCTCTGGTGAGAAGTTACATATGTACCGAGTTAGTGGATTTTTGCATTTACTTTCTCTACACACACAGGACATGCCAGAGTATTTTCAGCAACAGTCTCTTGTGGTTGTCAAGTATATGTTTTAATATTAATAATTATTATTTATTTTCCAAGATATAAGCACATATCCACCGACACACAACAACATCCCATCATACTTACAGAATCCTCTGGAGGCCTTTGGATCTTGATCCACTCCACCGATGGCCCCTTAACCTGCAGAAATCTGTGGAAGAGACTCTTGAAGCCCTCAAAGTCTTTCCTGGACACCTGAAAAACAGATATTTTATCAGATTTTTTACTCCTTATTATTGTCACAGAAACCATTTCAAGTTTACAAAGATGGTTACACCGTCACCTTATTGGTCCAAATATGAAACTTTCTTTCTGGAACTAGGTCTGAAAAAGTGGGGTAGGCTTATATTTGTGGTCTAATATTCAACTTCAAGTATTGTGATAAGTTCTGTGGACATCTGACTGACAAATATCAGATACCTAGAAACCTAGAGAAGCCACCTAAAAGATCTGAACGAAGCTGTTAAAAAAGCTTGAACATGCTGCATCTCAATTTTGGTTGGATGACTCCGAGGTTGACGAGGAGCAGGGGAAACCGGCTTATGATGTAAGCAACATGCTTTTAATATCTTTATTTCAGAAAATAATATTCATGTCTTCATAAAAACAAGATCTGGTCAGCAGAGGAAGAGTCGTCTTATAATCAGGTGTGTCCTGTATTCGGAATAATACAGTAAAATATTATTTTTCCATAATAATTCTTGTTTTGTTTCTAGGAGACGCTGGTTGCGGCTACTTTTGTCATTAATAGACTATGGTGATGAACTATGTTTGAAAACCTGCTCTACGTCATTGCATATGCTGGATGCCACAGCTATAAATCACTCACTCCTCATTGTATTCTGTGTGCATAGAAAGGACAACAAGGCCGTCCTTGTTGGCTGGTATGCATCTCCACTGATAGAACAATTATTGGGCTGCTACTATCATATCCTCCGCATATCCTCACTTCAAGATCAAATCCAAAACACAGTTTGTACTCTTTGAACTTCCCATCTACCTCTATCCGCAGAACACTGACTGAGTTTGGGAAGATTCATGTACCCTGTTCCCTCTGCCTGGAACACTCTTCAGAAATCACTGAAGCTACAGGAACTTGTGACCATTAGTGATTTTAAAACGTGTGTCACCGGACTATGAAACATAACCCATCCACAGGACTCTGGGACTTTGTCTATTTTGTTTGTCTCGGCTTGAAGTTTAGTGAAATCACATCAGAGAACCCATACGCAGGAGCTCATTTATTTAGCATTCGATTGAAATGCCATTTATGGATGTGTAAAAAGTGAAATTAATGGAAACCCGGGTGCACTAACAGGGAAGATACAAGGTAAATTCTTGTTCTACACATTTACATTTGTACAGAAGAAAATGCAAAACGCAATCAGTGACTAAGCCCATGTGAGCTGTGTATGCTCTTTATCGTGGGCTTCTTTCAAGCAGTAACTGCTCGTACAAATACAAATGATTTTTCTGTGGACACACTGCGAAGTGTGTGTTTGTGTGTGTGAGGTAACGATCACGCCTTGGTGTTACCGACTCTCCCTCCTGAACGCACACGCTGCGTGCATCATTTTCCCTTTTTGTCATTACTTGTAATTCAGTCCTGCTCGGTTAATGTTTATGAAGAAGTTGTTGCCACACCCTGCGAGTCCAGTCACTTCTGGCTTTCTCTCATGGTCTGTGTTTGGTTAACAGCCCAGAAAACTCATAGGGGGAAAAAAAAACAAACAACAAATGACAACATCTCCAGTGTTATTGCAGCTGTTTGGGTTTTACGCTTAGATTTACATTTCGTTTTGTAATTTGAAGCAATGGGGTGAGACGTGTCCGCCCTAAACACCAGAGTTCACTTTGGGCTACTTGGATAACCATTCAGCCGGGCTGGACTCTACCCCTGATATTATTACTCATAGATGATTAAAGCAGAAGCCGTTGGCGTGAAGAGCTCGTCGAGTCGAGTGCAGTTCTCAAACATACTCCGTGTGTGAATGTCTGTACGCATGTAGGTGGGACCTTCTTTGGCACCATGCTCCAGTGTGTCACTTTTGTGATTTCCCAGCATTAGTGTAACTCCCCCCTCCTCTAAATCACAACCAGATGGTTTGAGGGTGAGTGAGTGAGTGAGGGAGGGATTGAAGACAAAGAGAAAGAGAGAGAGAGTAAGTGTACCTCTCTCTCAGCCCCTTTGGTGGTGTTCAGCAGTTTCTCCAGCTCGGCGTGCATGGAGCTCTCCAGCTGCTGCCGCATCATTTCCTGGAACTGAGCCATCCCTGGGTTGGCCAATTGTTTACAGAGACCTGGACACAGGAGACAGCAGAAAAGACAGGGAGTTTTGAAAACAGTCAACTTAATGCGACTCCCGCTATATTTTACATTCTCAGGTTGCTTTTCACCACAAACACAAACCGGCTGTTGTCGCTAAACAAAGCGACAAAAGTGGTTTTCTGCATTCTGGATCCATAAATCAGAGCTGAAATGGAACCATACTCATCCATAAGTAATAAGCCTGTTTAGCTTGTGTCTTGAAAGCGCATTGATTAATCAATTCATTCTTTATTCTACAACAGGAGTAGCCAACATGGTGCCCACGGTCACCCGGTAGCACTAAGGACATGTTACAAAAGTAATGGTCAAAGGAAATACCATGATTTCAAACTTCAGTTATTCAGAAACATTGAAACTTTTGTTCATCAGTATCGCCATCTTAATACTTGGTACCCTTAGTAAATGTCAACATTAATCATTTCAACCAAGGAGAACATAGCACCGGTTAGGATATGATTGACCTTATAGACATACGAAGGGCGGAAGGCAAACCAACGAGCATTGACGAGGCTCATTCCACCAACGTTTTGATATCAACCGATCCACAAGATTAAAACAAACTCGGATGTGGTTGAACGTACCGTTCAATTTGAACAATCATGAACTCTGTCGTCTAAACTTTAATGCTCGGAAAACAAACACCCTGAGACCCATTGATCGGTTGGCTCTGGTGTTCTTCCAAGGCGACTCTGGCGTCATTCAAAATGTTTTGTAACAGCAGGACAGACCAAAAACCCTCCAAGTAATCAAACTCATAGCTCAGATTTCACACGGTTACACATGTCTACGAATGATAATTAGAGGTTAGATGATAAAAATACCACCAAAATAATCCCATTTGAACATTTAAACCGGCACACAGCATTATAATAAAAACTTAAATTCATACGGGCGTCTACTGTATGTTTGGTTTGCATTTCTTTGGTTTCCATGTGAGTGCAAAGGGAACTAGATTAGAAAGGAAACTTTTACTACTTTGGCCATGACTGTTAAACCACACCAAAAGTGAGGACACAGCCTATGATAGAGTTAGCTTTTCCTCTGACTAAAGAGGATTGAGCATTGTGTCACTGTATACATCCTCATTTGTCTCCGATTTCACAGGAATATAATGCCACAGAGCAAGGAGTCACTGAGGGGGAAAAACTTGATCCGTTTGTGACACAGATCTAGGAAATATGACATGTATAAGCTTTTAAAGCACAATACAGTGCAAGCTGTTTCACTGACGGACCAGAGATGAGTCTATCTGGTTCCAGAGATCAGTATCTCTAATGGGCCAGAGGTGAAGTGGTTAATAAAAAATTCCAGATACAAGTGTGGGCATTCCTGTGTGTAGCTTATATGTACAGGTATATCTCTGTGTGGGTATTGCGGTTTCCGAAATACACACGTTTCAACTACCCATGCAATTGAATGTGAGCTTCTGTGCCTGTTTGTCTCTCCGTGTTTGGCCTGTGATGGTCTGGCAACCCGTCAAGTCATCCGAAATCAGCTTGAGTCCACCACAGCCCGAACTTAGAGGAAGACAAACAGATTGTAGTCCACATAATTAACCACCGGCAATAAAATTGCCGTGATAGGAATGATGCAGGAGTCAGGTTGAACAACTTCCTCAAAAGACAATTCTGTGACAATGAGCAGTCATTTGAAAGAAAAACTAAACGCAAAGAAGATGAAAACAGTTACTGTTAAATACTTGTTTTACTTTAATTAAAATAAATAAATAAATCAAATTAAAAATAAATATAAATATATATATATATATATAACGAGGTCTTCAAGATTACATTATCTGTCCTGTGTCAAGAGCAGCATCATTAAGCCTGGTTGCCGAATGGATTTCCATACGTCTTTGTTTTCCTCTACTGAGCAAGACACAAACTGAATTCCAGAGCTGTCTAACTTTCTGGACCACCATTTCTAACTCAAACTCCAGGAACTGAGGAGGTAAACCAACCACCATTTAAAGATAATGTTCAAATTGAAAGCATTTTAAAGCAATTGAGAAACAATTTGACAATTGCTCCTGCATTCAAGAACTTGCAGTCATTACCACGTTAATGACCATAATTTGTGTTATTGGTATTGTATCTATATATCTATATTGAGCCTATATATTATATATTATCAGCAGGTTGGCAGCTCATTAAGCTGCCCGGACAAAGCATGTAAAAAGAAATACTGAGAGCATCAGATGGATTACCATCCTAGAGGGTTGAAATGAAACCACTGAATACACTGGAAATCTTAAACGTGGTTTCTGGCTTCCTTCTGCCTTATAGAAGGACCTGGCTGGTTTGACACCTGGTTTTGTACAATATAAATAAAACTATTCACACAACAGGGGCTCTGTCCTTCAACATACTGAGTTGGGAATTTTGACCAGAGTGAAACTAGGATGGTGCAATATCATTTATGTTGCGAATGATATTGTATGTAAATGGCTTATCAGCTTTTGTCAGTATGGCAAGTTGATAAAATTGTGTTTTAATTATGCTTAAACGCTGCAACAAATGTTCACATGTTAGGATGATCCACAAGTACCATCTCGGCATGCTGACAATTCATGGTCCTTTGCATTTTATTTATTTTTTAATTCGATGCCTGCCTCTATTATGGATCGTTGTGTATGGTGGTTTTTACAATATGCTAATAGTTTACAGGGGATTTCTCTGAAATAGGAAGTAAAATTGCATAACTTGATATATCTGTAGAAAACTAACCAAAAATTGTGTCAGCATATTAGTAGTCTGTCGCAGTGTCTCTATCTTATTCAAAGTCTGACTGAAATCAAAACATACTTTATCTTAAACTGAAGAAAATAAATGAGCAACACTGAAACTAAAAGTCTCCTCAAGCCGTTTAAAATACTTCAAAAGGTTTGAGTTGTAAATACTAGCTTCGAATATTTCCTAGGGCTATATACTGAGAAAAACATCCGTCATTGTCATGACCCAGGTTCAGTTTGGGAAAATGTGATGGATATTTGTCAAACTCAAACTCTGATCATTTGCAGAGGGGTTCAAATTTCATTTACGAAAGAGGGCCAACACTATATCTTATTGGTTTCATTTAGCTGTATCCAATGTCTGGATACTGGTAGATTACATTGACCTGTTCCCTTGCCCTCGCCGGTTATGAAATTTTATGATCTTTCCCATCTTCAGTGACAACGATCTGAAGAATGTGAGTTTATGGCCAGTCTAATCGCAGATAAGAGGCTGACTGCAACTAACTGGAAACACTCACTTTTACTACCCCTGCAGCATTGATTACAGTCATATATATGTGGTGCCTTTTTCTAATCTTTTGCACAATTCCAAAGGAGAAATACTTACATATATAGTTATTCATTTATAGTTAAATTTTGTCCAAATCAATCATCATTCACCCTGAACTTGATCACACTTCACAAAATTAAGTCCCTCTTCGATTTATCTAATCTGATACACCTCTAGGTTTTATGGTTTAAAGCACATATCACTATATTACTGAGCCAGCTTGAATGGGTTGTAATGACCTCCCGAAAAAAAAAAGACTATTATATTGAATGTATAATGCATGTTTCCTCTACATGCATGTCTCCTTCCATTACTTCTGCAGAGTGTTTATACATCTGTATATCTATGTATGTATGGATGATCATTTAGCCTTTTTTGGGTAATGACCTATTAATCTTTATGTATATTTATACACGCCATTTAATTAAGCACACTTGTACAACTAATCTGATCTTGAACAACAGTTTTCACGTGAATCCCGCCTTTAACCAAGGTGATAATAGGCAGTTTTGCTTGAGATTGTCAAAAAGTTCCAATAAAATGTGGAGTGGTATTTAATGGGATGCATATAATCTGGAGGTTTCCTAATATTCTAATGCACTTGCTCTATTTTAATGGGGCTGCCAACATATTAGAAACAATTCCACTATGGATAGATAATTTAATGACTAGTCTATGATCATTTGTAGTGAACTCATTTGTGAAATTTTGGACTTTGGCTGGATTATTTCAGTGTGTATTTTCAATGTAAGCTACAATTTACAAAAAGTTACACTGAATCACATTGGGAAAAGGTCCTAAATAAGTGTCTTGCTAAACGTTGAAAAAAAAAAAATAAATTGATATGCCCTGTTTTAACCTTTGCATGTTCACAGTTGACAACCTAATTACAAGCTACAAGTACATAATGTCGACATCACTTACCTTGTACATAAATTGCCATGTTTAAGTATCGACCAGTTCAGCAATAATAATAAAAAATTAAAAAAAACAGGATAAATCCGAAGCAGACCAGAGGTAAACGTTTCAACTTTTCTATTCCAGAAGACAATCAAGATAAAAACCAGAGTGTCAATGAAGATACATCCCGTGAAAAGCTGAAAAAAACTTTTGTTGAGGTAACCTCAGAGCCCAGTGTCCATTGATCCAGAGGTGTGCGTTCAGCACTAAAGAATAGGAGGAGGAGGAGGAAATGAAGGCATCATGCACTCCTCACGCACTCATAAAGAATCGGGGAAAAGCAGTAAAAACAAGGACACATTCATCCAATCACACTTATCTCTCTGGACCACAGCCAAGCGTCGTCCCTGAACATGGACACGGCGGAGCTGGCTTTCCAGCAGCCACACGTCACAAATACTAGGTTTGACTCCCAACCTCTCCTCCTCTTCGTACTCTCCCCCCTCTTTTTCCTCCTCCCTTCATTTCTAGAACCTCGCCGCCACAGAGTCACTCACACACCCAGTCAATTATTAAACCGGAGAGACTGTATATATAAGCGGCTCCATCCGCAGGCCAATCAATGAGTGATAAATGAGAAGGAGACGATGAGCGCCCGTCTCCATGAAGGAAACGTTACCAGCACGAACACATGAAGGGGAACTCCATTGAACGGTGGTTCCGTGAACGCACCACGAGCAGCAGAAACAGCCGTGTTTCGCTGAATGTCCCCAAAAAAAATAGGGTAGAAAACCTCAACGTAGCGAAGAAGCAGTTGGCCAGATGATACAACCGTGAACACGAGCACATTTAAGGGCTTGAGTCGAGGTGAAACTATGATACATAGAGCTGATTTCTTACGGGTTGGCTGCAGGATGCTGTCGGAAAAGAAGTCGATGAGATCGGCCTGGACCTGCAGGTCTGAAGGACCAGAGCACAACGAGCCCGCAGAGGAAGAAGCAGCAGCGGGGAGGGGACACGGCAAATAGAGCTTTGTTATTATTTTGCTCAGCCGGTTTGTCACAATTACAATACCCTACTACTTGTTTTCCATCGGCATCGCTGGATTAAAAACCACAAAGGGTGAAAGGGGAAAGTGGAAAACTTAAAGGAGAAGAAAGATCGGTTTGTTTGAAGATATTTTACACTATAGTGCCATTGGAACGTCTCGTGAGGATGCGAGCCAATCAGAAAGCAGGTTGTCATGTGACGCGTGTTTGACAGCCAATAAGATTCTGCGACGTGTATGTGGAGTCTGACAGTTCCGGGTGGAGAATCTTTTTTAATTACTAAAACATAACACATACACACACACACACACACACACACATATATATATATGTGTATATATATAAAAAATTACCTCGTCTAAACAAACAAACACCATATTTGCTTTAAATTCTGGGGTTTAATTGCACTAACATGCACGTTTGACAGCATTACATGTTCAACCTGACTAATATGATTTACCATTTTATTGTCGCATTGCTAAATCTTTTGGAATATGTGGAGTTTTGGAATATGTCAAATAAAGATGTTACATAATCGTTCCTGGAGGCCGTGTGCTGGGACAGAAAAAAATGAAAGGCTGCCCCTGTGTGGTGGCATAGTGTCATCTCACAGATTTATCATATTTATCTCAGATTACCAGAGTTTATATGCATTATTAGGCGCATAAAATGTAAAAGTAGCAGCTTCTGTATGTCTGGAACAGAAATGAAGGATAACCTGAGATGTCGGAACATAAAAAGACTGTGTCTCATTGTATTACTCAGGCTGCACTACAGTGTCCATTCACAGGCGCGATCCCACTACTGAGCAGCACGGGGGTTTTGACCTGCTCCGTTTCCGACCTGGGCCGGTGCCCCCCTCCTTAGACGACCTGGTGGTCCCGGGCTCCCCCAGGAGCACCATGTCGATACCGAACTTAGTGCGGACACCCGATCAACATAGTCCACTGCAGCTCAGAGCTCCTGAGCTCAAACGATCCTCCAGCCTCAGCCTCCCGGTAACTTGGATTACAGGCGCGCGCCACCACACCCGGCGAGAGTCTTCATCATTCACAGAGTTTTTCACCTTTACAAACGTGAGGATGCGGTGAGGTGTGACATGGGTGATGGGATTAGTAAATGATCAAACCTCATGAACGAAAACTTGATGTATCCCATTGACACGTTTCAATTCTTTTTAATATGAAGCCTAAACGTACTGAAAGTTTTTACTTTGATTGATTGATTGATTGATTGATTGATTGATTGAAATACATGTCAAATGTTCAACATGTAAAGATGTTCATGTTTTCATGATGTTGAAACACTGTGTCCAAACACGGAGCACATCAGGATCCAGATACAGTGGATGAACTTCTGCTCCTACACAGTTACCAGAGATACTGACTGGGTAGCCTTGCACAGATTGTTGTACCCAGGTTAGAGAATGATCAAGCAGGAAACAACACAGCCCATCATGTCCCAATATGTGTTTTACTTCCAGGTGGAGGCATCATATGGTAAAGGTTTGTTTTTTTAATGAAAAAAATAGTTCACAACTGTGTTCAAATCTGATATCTTGCAGCCTTACAGAGCCCCTGTCCTGCAGAGTGGCTTGAAAAAGTATTTTCACCACTTGAACATTTCCACATTTTGTTACATTACAACCACAAATATAAATGTGGAGTTTTATGTGATAGATCAACGCGGCGTTACTTGTGTTTGTTGCCAGAGCATGAGTTTAGTAATTGCATAAAAAGACTGTGTCTCATTGTATTACTCAGGCTGCACTACAGCATCTATTCACAGGCGCGATCCCACTACTGAGCAGCACGGGGGTTTTGACCTGCTCCGTTTCCGACCTGGGCCGGTGCCCCCCTCCTTAGACGACCTGGTGGTCCCGGGCTCCCCCAGGAGCACCATGTCGATACCGAACTTAGTGCGGACACCCGATCAACATAGTCCACTGCAGCTCAGAGCTCCTGAGCTCAAACAATCCTCCAGCCTCAGCCTCCCGGTAACTTGGATTACAGGCATGCGCCACCACACCCGGCGAGAGTCTTCATCACTCACAGAGTTTTTCACCTTTTACAAACGTGAGGATGCGGCGAGGTGTGACATGGGTGATGGGATTATTTAATGATCAAACCTCATGAACGAAAACTTGATGTATCCCATTGACACGTTTCAATTCTTTTTAATATGAAGCCTAAACATACTGAAAGTTTTTACTTTGATTGATTGATTGATTGATTGATTGATTGAAATACATGTCAAATGTTCAACATGTAAAGATGTTCATGTTTTCATGATGTTGAAACACTGTGTCCAAACACGGAGCACATCAGGATCCAGATACAGTGGAGGAACTTCTGCTCCTACACAGTTACCAGAGAGACTGACTGGGTAGCCTTGCACAGATTGTTGTACCCGGGTTAGAGAATGAAAAAGCAGGAAACAACATAGTCCACCATCTCCCAGCAGCCAGCATTGCCTTCACTTAATGGTTTTCAATAAAAGTCTGGCATGATGTCGAGTAGTGCCACAAACATTGCTCTATAGCTCACTGTGTTCCCATGTTCTCTTATTGCATATGCAATTTTGCTGTTTTCTTCCTTAAATAAAGTCAAATTTTGAGCTTCACTGCTTAGATTTGAACTTTGTTATTTGCTATCAGAATTGGTCAACAGCTAGTCAGGTAATGATTTGTCAACTTAATCCTAAGCAATACCACTGATCAAATCAGCGGTGAGAAAAATAACACCAAACACGTCCATGTGTAAAAATATGTGCTGTTTTTGCTACTTATGCTACTAAACATGTAAAACTGCAGTGTGACCTGTCCCAGTCTGTGTTTTACTTCCAGGTGGAGGCATCATAGGGTAAAGGTTTGTTTTTTTTAATGAAAAAAATAGTTCACAACTGTGTTCAAATCTGATATATTGCAGCCTTACAGGGCCCCTGTCCTGCAGAGTGGCTTGAAAAAGTATTTTCACCACTTGAACATTTCCACATTTTGTTACATTACAACCACAAATGTAAATGTGGAGTTTTATGTGATAGATCAACACGGCGTTACTTGTGTTTGTTGCCAGAGCATGAGTTTAGTAATTGCATAAAAAGACTGTGTCTCATTGTATTACTCAGGCTGCACTACAGCATCTATTCACAGGCGCGATCCCACTACTGAGCAGCACGGGGGTTTTGACCTGCTTCGTTTCCGACCTGGGCCGGTGCCCCCCTCCTTAGACGACCTGGTGGTCCCGGGCTCCCCCAGGAGCACCATGTCGATACCGAACTTAGTGCGGACACCCGATCAACATAGTCCACTGCAGCTCAGAGCTCCTGAGCTCAAACGATCCTCCAGCCTCAGCCTCCCGGTAACTTGGATTACAGGCGCGCGCCACCACACCCGGCGAGAGTCTTCATCACTCACAGAGTTTTTCACCTTTTACAAACATGAGGTTGAGGTGAGGTGTGACATGGGTGATGGGATTAGTTAATGATCAAACCTCATGAACGAAAACTTGATGCATCCCATTCACACATTTCAATTCTTTTTAATATGAAGCCTAAACGTACTGAAAGTTTTTACTTTGATTGATTGATTGATTGATTGATTGATTGATTGATTGAAATACATGTCAAATGTTCAACATGTAAAGATGTTCATGTTTTCATGATGTTGAAACACTGTGTCCAAACACGGAGCACATCAGGATCCAGATACAGTGGATGAACTTCTGCTCCTACACAGTTACCAGAGATACTGACTGGGTAGCCTTGCACAGATTGTTGTACCCAGGTTAGAGAATGATCAAGCAGGAAACAACACAGCCCATCATGTCCCAATATGTGTTTTACTTCCAGGTGGAGGCATCATATGGTAAAGGTTTGTTTTTTTAATGAAAAAAATAGTTCACAACTGTGTTCAAATCTGATATCTTGCAGCCTTACAGAGCCCCTGTCCTGCAGAGTGGCTTGAAAAAGTATTTTCACCACTTGAACATTTCCACATTTTGTTACATTACAACCACAAATATAAATGTGGAGTTTTATGTGATAGATCAACGCGGCGTTACTTGTGTTTGTTGCCAGAGCATGAGTTTAGTAATTGCATAAAAAGACTGTGTCTCATTGTATTACTCAGGCTGCACTACAGCATCTATTCACAGGCGCGATCCCACTACTGAGCAGCACGGGGGTTTTGACCTGCTCCGTTTCCGACCTGGGCCGGTGCGCCCCTCCTTAGACGACCTGGTGGTCCCGGGCTCCCCCAGGAGCACCATGTCGATACCGAACTTAGTGCGGACACCCGATCAACATAGTCCAATGCAGCTCAGAGCTCCTGAGCTCAAACGATCCTCCAGCCTCAGCCTCCCGGTAACTTGGATTACAGGCGCGCGCCACCACACCCGGCGAGAGTCTTCATCATTCACAGAGTTTTTCACCTTTTACAAACGTGAGGATGCGGCGAGGTGTGACATGGGTGATGGGATTATTTAATGATCAAACCTCATGAACGAAAACTTGATGTATCCCATTGACACGTTTCAATTCTTTTTAATATGAAGCCTAAACATACTGAAAGTTTTTACTTTGATTGATTGATTGATTGATTGATTGATTGAAATACATGTCAAATGTTCAACATGTAAATATGTTCATGTTTTCATGATGTTGAAACACAGTGTCCAAACACGGAGCACATCAGGATCCAGATACAGTGGATGAACTTCTGCTCCTACACAGTTACCAGAGAGACTGACTGGGTAGCCTTGCACAGATTGTTGTACCCAGGGTAGAGAATGATCAAGCAGGAAACAACATAGTCCACCATCTCCCAGCAGCCAGCATTGCCTTCACTTAATGGTTTTCAATAAAAGTCTGGCATGATGTCGAGTAGTGCCACAAACATTGCTCTATAGCTCACTGTGTTACCATGTTCTCTTATTGCATATGCAATTTTGCTGTTTTCTTCCTTAAATAAAGTCAAATTTTGAGCTTCACTGCTTAGATTTGAACTTTGTTATTTGCTATCAGAATTGGTCAACAGCTAGTCAGGTAATGATTTGTCAACTTAATCCTAAGCAATACCACTGATCAAATCAGCAGTGAGAAAAATAACACCAAACACGTCCATGTGTAAAAATATGTGCTGTTTTTGCTACTTATGCTACTAAACATGTAAAACTGCAGTGTGACCTGTCCCAGTCTGTGTTTTACTTCCAGGTGGAGGCATCATAGGGTAAAGGTTTGTTTTTTTTAATGAAAAAAATAGTTCACAACTGTGTTCAAATCTGATATCTTGCAGCCTTACAGAGCCCCTGTCCTGCAGAGTGGCTTGAAAAAGTATTTTCACCACTTGAACATTTCCACATTTTGTTACATTACAACCACAAATGTAAATGTGGAGTTTTATGTGATAGATCAACACGGCGTTACTTGTGTTTGTTGCCAGAGCATGAGTTTAGTAATTGCATAAAAAGACTGTGTCTCATTGTATTACTCAGGCTGCACTACAGCATCTATTCACAGGCGCGATCCCACTACTGAGCAGCACGGGGGTTTTGACCTGCTTCGTTTCCGACCTGGGCCGGTGCCCCCCTCCTTAGACGACCTGGTGGTCCCGGGCTCCCCCAGGAGCACCATGTCGATACCGAACTTAGTGCGGACACCCGATCAACATAGTCCACTGCAGCTGAGAGCTCCTGAGCTCAAACGATCCTCCAGCCTCAGCCTCCCGGTAACTTGGATTACAGGCGCGCGCCACCACACCCGGCGAGAGTCTTCATCACTCACAGAGTTTTTCACCTTTTACAAACATGAGGTTGAGGTGAGGTGTGACATGGGTGATGGGATTAGTTAATGATCAAACCTCATGAACGAAAACTTGATGCATCCCATTCACACATTTCAATTCTTTTTAATATGAAGCCTAAACGTACTGAAAGTTTTTACTTTGATTGATTGATTGATTGAAATACATGTCAAATGTTCAACATGTAAATATGTTCATGTTTTCATGATGTTGAAACACAATGTCCAAACACGGAGCACATCAGGATCCAGATACAGTGGATGAACTTCTGCTCCTACACAGTTACCAGAGAGACTGACTGGGTAGCCTTGCACAGATTGTTGTACCCAGGGTAGAGAATGATCAAGCAGGAAACAACATAGTCCACCATCTCCCAGCAGCCAGCATTGCCTTCACTTAATGGTTTTCAATAAAAGTCTGGCATGATGTCGAGTAGTGCCACAAACATTGCTCTATAGCTCACTGTGTTACCATGTTCTCTTATTGCATATGCAATTTTGCTGTTTTCTTCCTTAAATAAAGTCAAATTTTGAGCTTCACTGCTTAGATTTGAACTTTGTTATTTGCTATCAGAATTGGTCAACAGCTAGTCAGGTAATGATTTGTCAACTTAATCCTAAGCAATGCCACTGATCAAATCAGCGGTGAGAAAAATAACACCAAACACGTCCATGTGTAAAAATATGTGCTGTTTTTGCTACTTATGCTACTAAACATGTAAAACTGCAGTGTGACCTGTCCCAGTCTGTGTTTTACTTCCAGGTGGAGGCATCATAGGGTAAAGGTTTGTTTTTTTAATGAAAAAAATAGTTCACAACTGTGTTCAAATCTGATATCTTGCAGCCTTACAGGGCCCCTGTCCTGCAGAGTGGCTTGAAAAAGTATTTTCACCACTTGAACATTTCCACATTTTGTTACATTACAACCACAAATGTAAATGTGGAGTTTTATGTGACAGATCAACGCGGCATTACTTGTGTTTGTTGCCAGAACATGAGTTTTGTAAATGCATAAAAAGACTGTGTCTCATTGTATTACTCAGGCTGCACTACAGCATCTATTCACAGGCGTGATCCCACTACTGAGCAGCACGGGGGTTTTGACCTGCTCCGTTTCCGACCTGGGCCGGTGCCCCCCTCCTTAGACGACCTGGTGGTCCCGGGCTCCCCCAGGAGCACCATGTCGATACCAAACTTAGTGCGGACACCCGATCAACATAGTCCACTGCAGCTTAGAGCTCCTGTGCTCAAACGATCCTCCAGCCTCAGCCTCCCGGTAACTTGGATTACAGGCGCGCGCCACCGCACCCGGCGAGAGTCTTCATCACTCACAGAGTTTTTCACCTTTTACAAACGTGACGGTGAGGTGAGGTGTGACATGGGTGATGGGATTAGTAAATGAGCAAACCTCCAAAAAGAAAACTCGGTAACAATGTCTCTCATTAAAATCACTCCAACGTTAACAGCTCGCAAAACTTGTAGAAACCTCCATTCCACTTGTTGACCGCAGGAGCTCTGATTTCCAATGTGTGTGTTGCTTCAGTAACCTGCTCATGGCTTTTTTGAAACTGGAGGTGGTACATGAGAAGAATGTATGTTTGGTTCAGTGCTGGATGACCAAACCCTTGTGTGTCCCTCCTTCATGTTCCTCCCTAAACAAGAGAAGGTAAGAAGCAGTTAACGCAACTAATAAATGCCAATACTCTTCATACACCCAGCAGGCTTTGGGTGAAGGCAGGGTACACGGTCCTCAATCTATCATAATACTACAGAGAGAAACACAACCACACACACTCACAATCAACTATTAACCTGACATGTTTGTTTTTTGGACTGTGGGAGGAACCCAGAGTCCTGAGAGAAAACCCTCACACAGGATGAACATGCAAACACAGAAAAGCCTGGCCCCGATTTCAACCAACAACCTTCTAACTATGAGGCAGAAACACTAACTACTGTAATGTCTCAAAAGAGCCTTTAGTCATTTTTCAAGTTAAGGCAAGGCAGCTTCAATTGTAAAACACATTTTGTTAAGATAGTAGTTCAAATTTCTTTATATTAATACACTTGTGCTTTTAGGGCAAAAGCAATGAGAAAGGTGACTCAAAAACAAGAAATCAAAACAATCAAAACATACAACAGGCTAAGATAAAATCATCAAAGCAATTAAAAGCAAGTGCTAAAAAGTATAAGTATTAATGAAACTGCAAAACATAAATACTTGCTTTACCTAAAAGGAGCAGCAACCAGAGAGACCATCAGTTATGTTTTGAAAGAACTCAGAGTTTGAGTCATAAGGAAGTTTTCAGAGAATTTGTTTGACTTATTCTGGACATCAAAGGCAAAAGCAGCAGCTTCTGCATGTTGGATTGTGACTGAAGAAACAGACAGGAAGTTTGATAAAGATGACCCCCGAGGTCTGAATGGTTGAAGATAAAGTAAGAACTGTAAGAAGTAATCATGTGTTGGTATAATACTTTAAAAGACTGTGTCTCATTGTATTACTCAGGCTGCACTGCAGCATCTATTCACAGGCGCGATCCCACTATTGAGCGGCACGGGGGTTTTGACCTGCTCCGTTTCCGACCTGGGCCGGTGCCCCCCTCCTTAGACGACCTGGTGGTCCTGGGCTCCCCCAGGAGCACCATGTCGATCCCGAATTTAGTGCGGACACCCGATCAACATAGCCCACTGCAGCTCAGAGCTCCTGAGCTCAAACGATCCTCCAGCCTCAGCCTCCCGGTAACTTGGATTACAGGCGCGCGCCACCGCACCCGGTGAGAGTCTTCATCATTCACAGAGTTTTTCACCTTTTACAAACGTGAGGTTGAGGTGAGGTGTGACATGGGTGATGGGATTAGTTAATGATCAAACCTCATGAATGAAAACTTGATGTATCCCATTCACACATTTCAATTATTTTTAATATGAAACCTAAAAGTACTGAAAGTTTTTACTTTGATTGATTGATTGATTGATTGATTGATTGAATTACATGTCAAATGTTCAACATGTAAATATGTTCATGTTTTCATGATGTTGAAACACTGTGTCCAAACACGGAGCACATCAGAATCCAGATACAGTGGATGAACTTCTGCTCCTACACAGTTACCAGAGAGACTGACTGGGTAGCCTTGCACAGATTGTTGTACCCAGGTTAGAGAATGATCAAGCAGGAAACAACACAGCCCATCATCTCCCAGCAGCCAGCATTGCCTTCACTTAATGGTTTTCAATAAATGTCTGGCATGATATCGAGTAGTGCCACAAACATTGCTCTATAGCTCACTGTGTTACCATGTTCTCCTATTGCATATGCAATTTTGCTGTTTTCTTCCTCAAATAAAGTCAAATTTCGAGCTTCACTGCTTAGATTTGAACTTTGTTATTTACTATCAGAATTGGTCAACAGCTAGTCAGGTAATGATTTGTCACCTTAATCCTAAGCAATGCCACTGATCAAATCAGCAGTGAGAAAAATAACACCAAACACGTCCATGTGTAAAAATATGTGCTGTTTTTGCTACTTATGCTACTAAACATGTAAAACTGCAGTGTGACCTGTCCCAGTCTGTGTTTTACTTCCAGGTGGAGGCATCATAGGGTAAAGGTTTGTTTTTTTAATGAAAAAAATAGTTCACAACTGTGTTCAAATCTGATATCTTGCAGCCTTACAGAGCCCCTGTCCTGCAGAGTGGCTTGAAAAAGTATTTTCACCACTTGAACATTTCCACATTTTGTTACATTACAACCACAAATGTAAATGTGGAGTTTTATGTGATAGATCAACGCGGCGTTACTTGTGTTTGTTGCCAGAGCATGAGTTTAGTAATTGCATAAAAAGACTGTGTCTCATTGTATCACTCAGGCTGCACTACAGCATCTATTCACAGGCGCGATCCCACTACTGAGCAGCACGGGGGTTTTGACCTGCTCTGTTTCCGACCTGGGCCGGTGCCCCCCTCCTTAGACGACCTGGTGGTCCCGGGCTCCCCCAGGAGCACCATGTCGATACCGAACTTAGTGCGGACACCCGATCAACATAGTCCACTGCAGCTCAGAGCTCCTGAGCTCAAACGATCCTCCAGTCTCAGCCTCCCGGTAACTTGGATTACAGGCGCGCGCCACCACACCCGGTGAGAGTCTTCATCATTCACAGAGTTTTTCACCTTTTACAAACGTGAGGATGCGGTGAGGTGTGACATGGGTGATGGGATTAGTTAATGATCAAACCTCATGAACGAAAAGTTGATGTATCCTATTCACACATTTCAATTCTTTCTAATATGAAGCCTAAACATACTGAAAGTTTTGACTTGGATTGATTGATTGATTGATTGATTGATTGATTGATTGAAATACATGTCAAATGTTCAACATGTAAATATGTTCATGTTTTCATGATGTTGAAACACTGTGTCCAAACACGGAGCACATCAGGATCCAGATACAGTGGATGAACTTCTGCTCCTACACAGTTACCAGAGAGACTGACTGGGTAGCCTTGCACAGATTGTTGTACCCAGGGTAGAGAATGATCAAGCAGGAAACAACATAGTCCACCATCTCCCAGCAGCCAGCATTGCCTTCACTTAATGGTTTTCAATAAAAGTCTGGCATGATGTCGAGTAGTGCCACAAACATTGCTCTATAGCTCACTGTGTTACCATGTTCTCTTATTGCATATGCAATTTTGCTGTTTTCTTCCTTAAATAAAGTCAAATTTTGAGCTTCACTGCTTAGATTTGAACTTTGTTATTTGCTATCAGAATTGGTCAACAGCTAGTCAGGTAATGATTTGTCAACTTAATCCTAAGCAATGCCACTGATCAAATCAGCGGTGAGAAAAATAACACCAAACACGTCCATGTGTAAAAATATGTGCTGTTTTTGCTACTTATGCTACTAAACATGTAAAACTGCAGTGTGACCTGTCCCAGTCTGTGTTTTACTTCCAGGTGGAGGCATCATAGGGTAAAGGTTTGTTTTTTTAATGAAAAAAATAGTTCACAACTGTGTTCAAATCTGATATCTTGCAGCCTTACAGGGCCCCTGTCCTGCAGAGTGGCTTGAAAAAGTATTTTCACCACTTGAACATTTCCACATTTTGTTACATTACAACCACAAATGTAAATGTGGAGTTTTATGTGACAGATCAACGCGGCATTACTTGTGTTTGTTGCCAGAACATGAGTTTTGTAAATGCATAAAAAGACTGTGTCTCATTGTATTACTCAGGCTGCACTACAGCATCTATTCACAGGCGTGATCCCACTACTGAGCAGCACGGGGGTTTTGACCTGCTCCGTTTCCGACCTGGGCCGGTGCCCCCCTCCTTAGACGACCTGGTGGTCCCGGGCTCCCCCAGGAGCACCATGTCGATACCAAACTTAGTGCGGACACCCGATCAACATAGTCCACTGCAGCTTAGAGCTCCTGTGCTCAAACGATCCTCCAGCCTCAGCCTCCCGGTAACTTGGATTACAGGCGCGCGCCACCGCACCCGGCGAGAGTCTTCATCACTCACAGAGTTTTTCACCTTTTACAAACGTGACGGTGAGGTGAGGTGTGACATGGGTGATGGGATTAGTAAATGAGCAAACCTCCAAAAAGAAAACTCGGTAACAATGTCTCTCATTAAAATCACTCCAACGTTAACAGCTCGCAAAACTTGTAGAAACCTCCATTCCACTTGTTGACCGCAGGAGCTCTGATTTCCAATGTGTGTGTTGCTTCAGTAACCTGCTCATGGCTTTTTTGAAACTGGAGGTGGTACATGAGAAGAATGTATGTTTGGTTCAGTGCTGGATGACCAAACCCTTGTGTGTCCCTCCTTCATGTTCCTCCCTAAACAAGAGAAGGTAAGAAGCAGTTAACGCAACTAATAAATGCCAATACTCTTCATACACCCAGCAGGCTTTGGGTGAAGGCAGGGTACACGGTCCTCAATCTATCATAATACTACAGAGAGAAACACAACCACACACACTCACAATCAACTATTAACCTGACATGTTTGTTTTTTGGACTGTGGGAGGAACCCAGAGTCCTGAGAGAAAACCCTCACACAGGATGAACATGCAAACACAGAAAAGCCTGGCCCAGATTTCAACCAACAACCTTCTAACTATGAGGCAGAAACACTAACTACTGTAATGTCTCAAAAGAGCCTTTAGTCATTTTTCAAGTTAAGGCAAGGCAGCTTCAATTGTAAAACACATTTTGTTAAGATAGTAGTTCAAATTTCTTTATATTAATACACTTGTGCTTTTAGGGCAAAAGCAATGAGAAAGGTGACTCAAAAACAAGAAATCAAAACAATCAAAACATACAACAGGCTAAGATAAAATCATCAAAGCAATTAAAAGCAAGTGCTAAAAAGTATAAGTATTAATGAAACTGCAAAACATAAATACTTGCTTTACCTAAAAGGAGCAGCAACCAGAGAGACCATCAGTTATGTTTTGAAAGAACTCAGAGTTTGAGTCATAAGGAAGTTTTCAGAGAATTTGTTTGACTTATTCTGGACATCAAAGGCAAAAGCAGCAGCTTCTGCATGTTGGATTGTGACTGAAGAAACAGACAGGAAGTTTGATAAAGATGACCCCCGAGGTCTGAATGGTTGAAGATAAAGTAAGAACTGTAAGAAGTAATCATGTGTTGGTATAATACTTTAAAAGACTGTGTCTCATTGTATTACTCAGGCTGCACTGCAGCATCTATTCACAGGCGCGATCCCACTATTGAGCAGCACGGGGGTTTTGACCTGCTCCGTTTCCGACCTGGGCCGGTGCCCCCCTCCTTAGACGACCTGGTGGTCCTGGGCTCCCCCAGGAGCACCATGTCGATCCCGAATTTAGTGCGGACACCCGATCAACATAGCCCACTGCAGCTCAGAGCTCCTGAGCTCAAACGATCCTCCAGCCTCAGCCTCCCGGTAACTTGGATTACAGGCGCGCGCCACCGCACCCGGTGAGAGTCTTCATCATTCACAGAGTTTTTCACCTTTTACAAACGTGAGGTTGAGGTGAGGTGTGACATGGGTGATGGGATTAGTTAATGATCAAACCTCATGAATGAAAACTTGATGTATCCCATTCACACATTTCAATTATTTTTAATATGAAACCTAAAAGTACTGAAAGTTTTTACTTTGATTGATTGATTGATTGATTGATTGATTGATTGAATTACATGTCAAATGTTCAACATGTAAATATGTTCATGTTTTCATGGTGTTGAAACACTGTGTCCAAACACGGAGCACATCAGGATCCAGATACAGTGGATGAACTTCTGCTCCTACACAGTTACCAGAGATACTGACTGGGTAGCCTTGCACAGATTGTTGTACCCAGGGTAGAGAATGATCAAGCAGGAAACAACATAGTCCACCATCTCCCAGCAGCCAGCATTGCCTTCACTTAATGGTTTTCAATAAAAGTCTGGCATGATGTCGAGTAGTGCCACAAACATTGCTCTATAGCTCACTGTGTTACCATGTTCTCTTATTGCATATGCAATTTTGCTGTTTTCTTCCTTAAATAAAGTCAAATTTTGAGCTTCAAAGCTTAGATTTGAACTTTGTTATTTACTATCAGAATTGGTCAACAGCTAGTCAGGTAATGATTTGTCAACTTAATCCTAAGCAATACCACTGATCAAATCAGCAGTGAGAAAAATAACACCAAACACGTCCATGTGTAAAAATATGTGCTGTTTTTGCTACTTATGCTACTAAACATGTAAAACTGCAGTGTGACCTGTCCCAGTCTGTGTTTTACTTCCAGGTGGAGGCATCATAGGGTAAAGGTTTGTTTTTTTTAATGAAAAAAATAGTTCACAACTGTGTTCAAATCTGATATCTTGCAGCCATACAGGGCCCCTGTCCTGCAGAGTGGCTTGAAAAAGTATTTTCACCACTTGAACATTTCCACATGTTGTTCCATTACAACCACAAATGTAAATGTGGAGTTTTATGTGATAGATCAACGCGGCGTTACTTGTGTTTGTTGCCAGAGCATGAGTTTAGTAATTGCATAAAAAGACTGTGTCTCATTGTATTACTCAGGCTGCACTACAGCATCTATTCACAGGCGCGATCCCACTACTGAGCAGCACGGGGGTTTTGACCTGCTCCGTTTCCGACCTGGGCCGGTGCCCCCCTCCTTAGACGACCTGGTGGTCCCGGGCTCCCCCAGGAGCACCATGTCGATACCGAACTTAGTGCGGACACCCGATCAACATAGTCCACTGCAGCTCAGAGCTCCTGAGCTCAAACGATCCTCCAGCCTCAGCCTCCCGGTAACTTGGATTACAGGCGCGCGCCACCACACCCGGCGAGAGTCTTCATCACTCACAGAGTTTTTCACCTTTTACAAACGTGAGGATGCGGCGAGGTGTGACATGGGTGATGGGATTAGTTAATGATCAAACCTCATGAACGAAAACTTGATGTATCCCATTCACACATTTCAATTCTTTCTAATATGAAGCCTAAACGTACTGAAAGTTTTTACTTTGATTGATTGATTGATTGATTGATTGAAATACATGTCAAATGTTCAACATGTAAAGATGTTCATGTTTTCATGGTGTTGAAACACTGTGTCCAAACACGGAGCACATCAGGATCCAGATACAGTGGATGAACTTCTGCTCCTACACAGTTACCAGAGAGACTGACTGGGTAGCCTTGCACAGATTGTTGTACCCAGGGTAGAGAATGATCAAGCAGGAAACAACACAGCCCATCATCTCCCAGCAGCCAGCATTGCCTTCACTTAATGGTTTTCAATAAAAGTCTGGCATGATGTCGAGTAGTGCCACAAACATTGCTCTATAGCTCACTGTGTTACCATGTTCTCTTATTGCATATGCAATTTTGCTGTTTTCTTCCTCAAATAAAGTCAAATTTCGAGCTTCACTGCTTAGATTTGAACTTTGTTATTTACTATCAGAATTGGTCAACAGCTAGTCAGGTAATGATTTGTCACCTTAATCCTAAGCAATACCACTGATCAAATCAGCGGTGAGAAAAATAACACCAAACACGTCCATGTGTAAAAATATGTGCTGTTTTTGCTACTTATGCTACTAAACATGTAAAACTGCAGTGTGACCTGTCCCAGTCTGTGTTTTACTTCCAGGTGGAGGCATCATAGGGTAAAGGTTTGTTTTTTTAATGAAAAAAATAGTTCACAACTGTGTTCAAATCTGATATCTTGCAGCCTTACAGGGCCCCTGTCCTGCAGAGTGGCTTGAAAAAGTATTTTCACCACTTGAACATTTCCACATTTTGTTACATTACAACCACAAATGTAAATGTGGAGTTTTATGTGATAGATCAACAAAGAAAACTTGGTTTTTTCACCTTCACCATTACTCGACATCATGCCAGATATTTATTGAAAACAATCTGTGCAAGGCTACCCAGTCAGTATCTCTGGTAACTGTGTAGGAGCAGAAGTTAATCCAGTGAATCAGGATCCTGTTGTGCTCCGTGTTTGGACACAGTGTTTCAACATCATGAAAACATGAACATATTTACATGTTGAACATTTAACATGTATGTAAATCAATCAATCAATCAATCAATCAATCAATCAATCAATCAGTCACTCAAAGTAAAAACTTTCAGTACGTTTAGGCTTCATATTAAAAAGAATTGAAATGTGTGAATGGGATACATCAAGTTTTCGTTCATGAGGTTTGATCATTAACTAATCCCATCATCCATGTCACACCTCACCTCACCGTCACGTTTGTAAAAGGTGAAAAACTCTGTGAGTGATGAAGACTCTCGCCGGGTGTGGTGGCGCGCGCCTGTAATCCAAGTTACCGGGAGGCTGAGGCTGGAGGATCGTTTGAGCTCAGGAGCTCTGAGCTGCAGTGGACTATGTTGATCGGGTGTCCGCACTAAGTTCGGTATCGACATGGTGCTCCTGGGGGAGCCCGGGACCACCAGGTCGTCTAAGGAGGGGGGCACCGGCCCAGGTCGGAAACGGAGCAGGTCAAAACCCCCGTGCTGCTCAGTAGTGGGATCGCGCCTGTGAATAGACACTGTAGTGCAGCCTGAGTAATACAATGAGACACAGTCTTTTAAAGTATTGTCATGACTCACGTTTTTATTATCGCCAGAACAACTCATCAGCTTGTTCCATGCTCCACCGCCTCCACCTGGATCAAAGAGGTAACTGTCAATAAAAGCCAACAATTATGCATTTTGGTTTGTATTCTTTCTTGAACAGTCATGGTTCTTCACAGGAAGAGGTTTCGCCTTACCCAGACTTAAACTGTGAAAATTCTCTCGGTCCTAACAGTACATCCCTTCTCTTCAGACTGATACTGGAAAAAGCCTGTTCATACTAAATTATATCTGCAGCATTTTTTCACATCACCACTCTTATTGCCTTCAGAAATAAGCCCCCCCCCCTTTCACTTTACAAAATCATCCTGCAAGCCAGTTACATATACTTTTTTTAAGTGATCATCCCATGCATATACTGTAAATTAGCACCAGATATAATTGATTCTAATTTTACGTAGGCACAGGTGATACATTTGGCATGATGTGTCTATTTATTCTCCAAGTAATTATTCCTCTCCAGTAATACTTACTTCACCTATTTGTTGACCATATAGGGCTAATGATTCAGTAGATTTTATTTTTGTAATTGCATATACACACATGTGCTTGCATTGTGTTTGTGTTCCAAACACAGAAACGAAAAATCTTCAATGATGAGACAATGTACTGATGTGTTGGAAAGATATGTATGGCAGCAAAAATATGTACAGAGAGAATATAGGTTTTCTCCTCCATATACTTTCTGCCCAGACCTCTCTCTAGGCTGGTAAAAAAAAACAAATTGCTCATCCATTTAATGTGAACCGTTTTCATTTCTTCAAACTGACAATCGTATATTAACCACTAAATACATTATGCATAAAATATTTATGCTGTACATTGACATAGATGTAGCTTATGAAGGTTTATAATAACTTATGAATATTATGACATCTCCATTAAACCTCTCATGATCACACAAATCCTGTTGTGATCTCGTTTAATATTTAAAATATGGTTCAACACTAAGACTAAGACTAGAGCATCCCAAGACAAAAGGCAAGACCAAGGTTTTTTAATGAGCTGAGATTGAGTCAAGACTAAGACCTTGAAAGTCTCTATTACTAGAAGACTATTAGTTTGTCATAGTGAGGTCTTTTTTTCAAATATGGCATTAAATTGTTTGTCTTTATGAGCTTTCGTGTATAAATTATGAGATAAGAATGAATTTGTTTCGTTTTATACTTTTATAAACAAACTATGATTGAAAGTGATTACATATATTTACAAAATAAATACATAACTGCAATAGTAAGAAACATCTAAATAAATAAATGAACTAAAATATCTGAAATTTTTCGCACCTGTTCCATGAACGCCTCTTTCAAACGTCATTAGTCCGCCCTCCCGGCTCTCCACTCTGATTGGTCTAAACCTCCGTCACTCATGCAATGAGCGCTCTGATTGGTTCAAACCTCCGTCACTTAGGAAGTGAGCGGGGTCGTTTCAGTCCAGCTGACGGTTCGTGTGGGGTCATCCTCCCAGTACCTGAGGAAGCGCCAGCATGGCGGGACGTGTTTTACTCCGAGCCTGTTCAGCGGCAGTGCAGCTGCGGGGCAGCGCAGCGGCTCGGCCGCTACAGCGGGCCATGGCCACAGTGAGAGGTAAGAGTCCGGTTATGACCCAGGAAGAGAAGACTTTGGACCGAAAGACTTTTTTTTTTTTTTTTTTTTTTTAATTTAAACGAAGGGCAGCTAATGTCTGCTCACACAAGTTAAAAGTTTAGGCCTTCACTCAAAGTATTAAGACGTTGTTTGTGCCTGGTCTAAATGTGAGCACAGTATATGAAATAAACAATGAAGGTCATTTGGACAGTAATGTTGAGAGGCCTTTAGTGGATCCACCTCCTCTGGGTTGATGCCAGAATCCTGATAGGGGACGTGATCGTGTTGCTGTGGGAGGCGTCAGCTTTATCACACTCAACCACTGGATGTCATAGAAACATTACAACATGCAACAGCTTAAGAAATCAGAGTCCATTTGCTGTAAATCCGGTGCTTAAAAATCTGTCCAAAAGGCCTACAGTTAACTCGAGGCACAAGAAGTGCTGGTTATACAGTGTATGACATCCCTCTATGTTTTACAACTTTTCAGGAATACCAACAGATGACGAGCAGGCCACTGGACTCGAGCGACGTGCTTTGCAGGCCTTGAAACAGGGAAAGGTAAGGCTACAGTCAACACAAGTGTACTGTATTTAAGCAGCACACGCACTGATGTCCTCCAACTTCACTTTGCAGGACCCTTACAGTATCCTGAAACCCAAGCAATATGCTGGGACTAAGGAGGACCCTCACATTGTGCCGTGCATTGGAACCAAAAGGATGGTGGGCTGCCTTTGTAAGTAACGGCACCAAACTGGGGAAGGAGGTGGTTTTTAGGTCAAATAGAAACACTTGAGAATGATATTTTGTCAGGGTAACAAAAACATTTGCACATCTAGTTACCATTTTCAGAGAATCTAGCCACATGAGAATTTGGTTTTGTAATAGGAAGCCATTGTATTGTATGTGCAAATGTACATTTGAAGAGTACTTTCAAATACTTATTTTGTAACTTTCAGAAGGTGACGTAACTCAACATGTCTGTGATGATTGTATGAGGAAACTTTACTGTTCTTCGTTGCAGGTGAGGAAGACAACACTGCCATTGTGTGGTTCTGGCTTCACGAGGGGAACGCCCAGCGCTGTCCTTCTTGTGGTTCCCACTATAAACTGGTCCACCACGAGCTCCCTCACTGATCCCGGTCCGAACACCAAAGGCTCTGTACAAATCCGACTAAAGCACATAAATCTTCTGGCCTATTTCATGGCCCTGTACTGCATTGTGTGCCCATCTTGTACCCTGTACAGTTTAACCATTAAAATGTGAACCTGCACTGGACTGTCTTTATGGAAACCTAGGTTTCAATGAGTGAGAGAGGGCAGCCAGTCAAATTATTAAGGAGCAGCACTGCCACCTTCTAGTTGACACTTTTATGGATGTGGTAATGTGATTCACCTTACCAGCTTAAAGTGTCGGTGACACTGTTTTTCCATGTTAAAATTTCTTTAAGGACTACTGACTCAACCAACAGGATCTTACCTTATTCTCCATGTTACCAGGTTTATTTTTGTGGCTGCACTTTGCTCGTTTGTGGATTATTTAAGGCATACAGCCAAGAACATCCACTCTGCATCTAAAGCAAACATTTCACACGGCTCTCAATCAAGTCATAACTGGGAAAAAACAAAGTTTACATGTCTAGATAAAGCACAAGAGGTAGCTGCAACAGTTTGAACTCCTGTAAAATCCAGTGTGACGAACCGCTGTAGCCATGAAGAAAAACCACCAGAATCCAGCAGTGAATGTATTTTTGTTGAGACCGTTCCAATTCAAATTAGTTTCTTTTGCCATTCGACCATGCCAGTTGTCCATCAGTATAAACAAAAGCACTTCCGTTACATTTTGAGGTTCAGAGACTTGGTGCTACTGCATGTCGTTGCATTTTACAGGAGCGCATGTTACTGTAGACAAGCCCCTGTGCTGTGTAGTTTGCTCCATCATAGTTTTTACATCCAAACATGTCTACATATCTATAGGAGCGAAATCAAATGTGGATTGATGTGTAATCTGGCATGAAATATTGTGACAGCAAAAAAAAAGCGAAAAAAATTCAGTTTTCATGTGAAAGTCAAGACATTCCTTCTCAACGTTAAGTGCTCTCTGGCTTATGTATTTATAACCACTGTTCTCACCGCACAGTTCACACTGAGAAATCTTCAGAACCAAACATTTGGGAATGTGGTTGCCATCAACAGTCCAACGGGGGAATTTTCTTGGCATTTCTGTGCACTATTAGGCAAGATTGAAGCCTTGATTGTGATCTATAGCCTGCAGAAGCTTCTCGCCCAGCGTCTCTCGACTCGTGTACTTGGGCAGGTCCAACAGGTTGAAGCAGGTGTGGGCAACGGGTAAGTAATGCTCGCCTCCACCGGTGGGTTGGATCACCAGCTTCAGGCTTTTCATGCCTAGGATGGGTATACGGTCGCTTCCTGTGAGGAACACTGTACAGATGGAAGATTTTTGTTTTTGTCATTCAAGCAATTTACCTTTCTGAAGCTAAGGCTTTTACTGTGAATTTGAAATACTTACAGAGAAACTGCTTCTTCTTTTCTAATGGAAGATTGTGGAACACTTCCCAAAAGAGCCTGATGGTAGGATGATCAGCCCAGTACTCCCCTTTATATTCGGTACTCTGAGGGGAAACAATCACATTCAGTTTTTCTTCTTTTAACAAAGCAAGACAAGGGTTAATGATTTCAAACTCGACCTTTTCAAGCTCCGTCCAGTCATAGTTGGTGTTGCCAATGACCATGGCTTGTAGTTCGTTTGGTTGGAAGAGCTCCAACACCTTTCCACCGCACACTTTGTGGAATCCTGCATAGAAGCCATCGAACAGTGGAGCCACTGAGGCGTTGAAGATGTAGTCCACGTAGGCATTGACAAAGTCCTGCCTAGAGGAAGAATAACCTTGTCAATCAAAATGTTGGATCAGGTGGGCAGAACAAAGGTGATCTTGAAAACAAGCCATCCTCTAATGGCCAGCTACTAATTATAGTAAACAGGAAATAAGGAGCATTTGACCTGTTTGACTTATTGACATTGATATCTTCCCCATTGGGCACAAGTTCCAGAACCTCTGTGGCACCGTAGTTTTCCTCTGTGATCTGTAAAAACATAACCACCATCTACTGAAGGATTCTGTTCAGATGATAGACGAATGGCACAACTCCTCAAAGCTACTGCGTCACAGAAATGAAGGTTGTCTCACCGTGAAATTGAGGCAGAAGGTTTCCTCAAGGTCATCTTCGGAGTAGTCCAGTAAATGCTGCAAACTCCTGATTGAAGCAGACAGCAGTTAGTGAGTCTGACGAGGCAACAAGCTTTACATGAACATGACGTGTGGTCGTGCAACCGCAACGCCAGAAGACTTGTCGGCAGCTTAAACAATTCCAAGTTCAAGTACCATTCATGGGCATGAGAAATGAAAAACGCGGATGATCTGATCTGGATCTGACCTTCCAACATCTGGCCTGAGCTCCTTCAGGTCATCGAGTGTCGGCTTCTTCTTCAACAGCTTCTTGTAAAGCGCCACCGGGAAGTTGAGCTCCACTATAGTGAGATTGTAGATGGCCAGCCCGCAGATGACCCCGATGAGGTTGAACAAGTCGATATCCTCAAACGTCTAGGAGACATTAGAAGAGGCATGTTCAACAACTACTTTGCACGTGACTTTATGTTCCTGCTGCCGATTTCTTGGCCCAGTATAGTCAAGCTTAGTAGTGACTGTTTTCATCGTAACCCCACACTATGTCACAGTCCTTCCAAATTACTGTATGACAAAGTCACAGTGCAATTAACATGGACTGACTTTGTTTATAGAAACTGAAAATTATCCCAATGCACAACACTTCACGACAAAACGAGTTTTGAAATGTGATCCAACAACGATTAGTTGAATTCCTCCATTTCAAAATTAATGTAATGTGTGACCTATAAAGTTGTAACTCATTTCGTCTGGATTCAGCATTATCACAGAAAACATACAAAGAAAATAAAAAGAACATGAGAAGCTGTATTTAAAAAACTAAATTGTAACCGGACGTATTCTTTTCTACCTTTTTTTTTTTTTAAGACCAGGCTACCATAACACGAGTGTAAGAACAGTTTCAAAATACATGTAAACATAGTAACCAGACATATTTCCACAACAAGGACGAAGAAAAGGAAACAAGAAAGTACCTTGTTTGAAAACCAGATGAGCCTCGACTCCTCATAATAATGAAACATCCCGTATTTGGGATCCAGCAGTTCTTTCATGATCAGGAGGAAAAACTCTTTTCTCACGCCGCCTGCGTCAACGGCCTCTTCTCCCACAAAGATCACCTGCCAAGAATGCGACCAATCAGCTGAGTTATTGTGGAAAATGCAAACACACTTAACTAAGAACTTGTGAAAGCTGCCAAGTCAGTGTTTGGAATGCATTAAGTACCAACTTCTGTATGTTCTTTTTTTTTTTTAATACATGAAAATTCATTTTATAAAGCTTTCACCTTGAGGGGCTTCTTGTAGTCGACATTTTTTGACTTCCTGAGCACTTCCATGGTGTCTCCCACAATATTTTCCCTCCTAACGATGAGAATGAGGCACGGATTGACCGACTCGACCGCTGGGAGGAACATGGAGTTGAAGTTTTGCATCTGTGCCTGGTCCACGGCCATCTATCAATACAAGTGGAGCTTAAGAACAATGACCAACCGCACTGCTTTTGATGGAGTCGTTACGCTTCGTGAAGAGATTCACTGCAAACAACCTGCATCTGTATGACGGCGTCTGTCTGAAGCAGCGTCGTCTTCGCCGGGGCATCAAACACAAAGGGATACCTGCACAGAGTCACCACGCTGTCATGGCCCTGTGGATACACAAGCATAGAGCAAAGATATATGTTTTTTGTTTTAATCAAAGCTGAGCGATGAACACATTTTAAGTGAATTATGGTGACAAACGGCCACCTCACCATCGGGTACATCTGCCTCTGAATCCATGTGACGTAGTCGTTTCTGATGTCTATCAGCTCATCCAACTCGTGAATGTAGAATTTGTCGTACTGAATGATGTGTCCTCCTCTTTCACTTACCTGAAGTGACCAGAAAGCAAATGTTAACAGCCGAGGTTCGACATCAAAATAAACCAATCCACCATCGCTCACCGCGTGTAGCAGCTCCAGGAGTCGCAGCGATGTGTCCAGGAAACAGGTGAAGATCCTCTGCTCCATCGAAGGAATGCCCACCTTGTGCATTTGGAGCAGATACACCACAACTTCCTTGTAGAGCTGGACCAACCGCTGGAAGACCGCCGGCTCAAACGTGGACCACCAGTTTCCTGGTGCAAACACGACATACGACATACAGATGAACGGGCCCAAACTGCAAAATACCAGCGCTTTTAAACCATCCTCCCTCTTACCCAACACCTTCAGTGGAGCCTCTTTCAAGCTGATGAGTGATTTGGCGAATCGGATGGTGAGAGTGACGTAGTTATTCCGGTCGGTGAAGAGAGGGCATTCTGGGAGAGTGAGGTAGAGCCTCAGGGCTTCGATGTCTGGAGGAGAGCTGCTCAGCCGGGGAATCAGGTGCTTCTCCAGACTGGCAGCGATCTTTAACAGACAAAAGAAACATCAGAAAGATGTTTATGATTACGCAAAGCCGATACTGTATTAATACATGTGGTCATTGTGAACACTTAGATTTTAATCAAATGTCAGTTTGAGAGAACCCTTTTCAGCTGAGTTTTAAAATGATATTAATATTTCTTAAAGGCAGTGACACTTATCAGCTGAGCCCAGTTCAGACGTAAGATGGAAAAAGCTGCAAGAAAGCCAGAGCACATTGCACATGTGTGGTCTTTTTGTGTGGCCACTGACCTGCTGGGTGATCTCCGGGTGATCTTGTTGAATTAATCTGTGGAACAGCAGGCGAGCCATGTTCATATCCACCCCTGAACATTTGCTGCTGGTACTGTAGTGATCTGGATGACTGCGGAAATAAACACAGAACATTAATATGGGGCTGTATGACAAGAACGTTCAACACCTCAATGTAATTACTACACAGGTTGATGTGACGCCACATTATTTAATGCCACACAAGTTTTCCTTGAGTCGTACGACAGACCGAAACTATATTTAGAATAAAATGGGATTACCCCGTTGACAAGAAAGAGCTGTTGAGGCAGCTTGCTGAGGAGAACACCAGGTCGATCTCACTAAAGGAAGCATAAAAACAAGTTATTAGTAAAAGCACATTTCACAATCTAATTTCTATTGAGCGAATATGATGTCACGACAATACATGTGACCGTTTCACTCAGTCTAAAGTGAGTTCAAACTAAAAGCAGCACCAATATGTCAAAGACTTTACTTGGTGACTTCTAGTGGGAGTCTCCCAGGTGAGCAGTTCAGCCACTTTTGTATGATTTCTTCATTCAAGGTGCAAATCTTTCTTTGGAGATCCTGTATCTTCACGTCATCTGTATTCTCAAGGTTCTACAATACAGAGAGAGAGAAAGAGAAGAAATTTTAATCAACAAGAAATTCTGTTGTTAGCAATGTTGGGTCAAAGACTGCTGGGATTGTTTGGGGGGAAAAAAAGAAGAAGAAATATTCAATTAAACTTTGTGACATAATGAATAAAGTTGAGGAAATGAACACTAACATTGGCAGTACGATAGTGAGCAAAGCTCTGGTCTCCTCCGGCATAAATTCTCTTGACAACACAGTGCGAGTCTGCAAGAAAAAAGTTCAAATCAGTGTGAAAATACACCAAGTAATATGGTTGAATTTAACATTTCAAAGAAATAAAAATGTAAATTATTTGTATATAAAAATAAGAGTTGATGAAACAGAGATGCAACGATGAAAAAATAGACTTCTGCTCAATATTACCAAAATAAAACACTGTTTCCACTCAGATAAAGTAGTTCATGCTCTCTGACCTTCAGAAACGTTATTTACCTGTATGGTCTGAATCTGTTGAAGCGTTGGGGCAGACCCAGGGTCCTTTGACCAGCGCCGGGCTTTTTCTGTTGCAAGTGGAGCGCGTGCCAAGCTGGCCGTTTCCGCCGAGCCCGATCGAATCCATCTTTCCCGAGGAGGGTGTAAAAGCCAGCGTGTGCTGCCTTTTAGGTGCAGAGCAATTTGGACGAACATAATTAGGTTAGTGGTGACATTTCAGTAATAACTCCATTACACGCTTGATTAATATTACATTGTGCACGGTGACGCAAAGAAAATGAAATTCAACGCGGAGAAAATAGACAGTAAATTATACCTTCCGCATGAGATCTGCGTGACCACGTTCCCCATGAGCTCGAACACTTTCCTTGGGTTGATTTCATGGTTTGTGGAGTTATGTCCCAACTGCCCATATCCCCCAGCTCCGAAAGTAAACACACCACCCTCCTGTGGGTAACGGTAGCGCCAGATTTAGAAAAAGATAAGAGCAACAACTTGTCTTCCTTTACTTCCACTCCACAAGAATAAAATCTTCACAGGTTCACAAGTCGGAGGCAAATGGGAAGCAGCATCGGGACAGAAATGAAAATGGGCGCATGTTGCAATCATGTTAGTCACTTCAATCTACTTTCAGCCTAATAAGTAATAACTATAAGCTGTCAAACCAAAAGGCAAAAATCCTCCCCTTCAACCTGCCTCCAAAACACAAACTTACTGTGGTCTTGGCATGACACAGGCCTCTCATCTTCCATCTATAGTGACATTAAATATTCGCAACTTAATGATCCAAAGCATGTTTCAGTTTGTAACCCATGGTGGCCGTTTAGCCAAAGTGTGAGGAAGTTTCTCTGGTGACAAAAATGAAAGGATTGGATTTTGTTTCCATCAAACTTGTGTGTTAGTTCAACAAAATCATATCAGTTTGTCCTCTTCACGGTAACACCGTTATTCATCATCTCAGTCACTGAGAGGAAAGTAGAAGACCAGTCATACTATTAGATTTACAATGGCTACTACCTCCTCATTTCCAGATAATTGGCTTTAATAGCTTGATCACTTGTAACTCCTGTCACTAAAACCTCAATTGATAAATATGCTTAACTCTGAATGTTATATACTTTCTCTTTGAAGTCTTTGTAATAAAATGCAATGATGGAGCTGCCCAACAAAGTTACTGTGGGTGGGGGGGGGGGGGGGGGGGGGGGGGGGGGGGAGTTGATACACAAAACAAAAAGCAGCTTACCTTGGTCAGTGCTGCTGTGTGATCTTCTCCACAGGAGATGTAAATCACTCTCTGCGATCTCAGAGACTTCAGGAGAGACGGGTAATACCGATCTGGAAATGAGACCATGTGAACGTCAGTGTGAGTTTTGGTTTTAAACCAGGATGGTCAAACATTCGGCGCACCAGAGGGTTGAAAGCCCACTCATGGGGTGAGCCTGCTGTTTTGTTCTGGCACCCACCGTTGCAGTCATTGAGACCGAGCTGACCGAACTTGTTGCGCCCCCAGCCGAACACCGCTCCTGAGAGAGTGAGGGTGAAGCTGTGAGCGCCCCCTGCTGATATCTGAGCAAAGGGAATGCCCTGCAGTGACTGGATGAGCTGGGGTGTGGCGATGCTCTGCCCGTTCACTCCTAACCCGAGCTGACCGTAGCGATTCTGGCCCCAGGAGAAGACTTGGCCTCCTGCGCAAAAACAACAGACATGATGAAAATTGCTCAACGTTTTGGCACCATGACAAAAAAAGAAAAAGGAAAAAAAGGATAAAACTGGATGACATGGTTACAAATCATCCTTACCCCTTGAAAGTGCATGGGAATGCCAGTGCCCACAGGCTACCTGAGCAATTTGTACATCCGACAAACTCTTGATATTTCTGGGAAAAAAAAAAAAATTGTTTGGTCAGAGTTTAAATAAAATTTCATAGAACTATATGCTCTATATGTGCAAGGGCGCATAATTCGTGGGAACGATTCTTGCATGTCAAGTCCAATGAGAAGTCGGACGGAAGAAACCATCCTTTATCCGCACACAGTTCACAAGTCAGCATCCATGATGTTATGGTGGGCAACTTGGCAAACATGTCATGGGCATCTGTGAACATTTGCTCCCATCCATGCCTTTGTGAAGAAACCCCTTCATGTGTCAATAATCCAATGCTAAAGGCCACTCTGCATACATTACAGAGCATTGCTGTGTACTGAGTAACCCGCCTGCAGTCCAGATTTGTCATCTTCTTAAAGAAAAACTACTTGCAGTCCGTAACACATGTTCAGATTGTGGTTAGTAAAAAAACTTTTTTCCACTTTAATCATTTTTTATTGCTATAAATTCAAAATAAGCTTCATCAAAATTAGATATGGTGCCTTTTTACTGCATTCATGTCCGTGGATGCTTCTTATTTAAATACAAATATATTTGTAATACCTCAGGTTTTTTGAAAACATGGTTCTAAACATGTGTCACAGTCCCTCGTGGGAGGAGTAATTAAATTGAGAATATCATTGCACCTACTGAAATATATATATTTGGAATTTTTGAGGGATGCACCAAATTGTGTTGCATGTAATCAAACAAATAAAAACATATCTTCCGGACTAATAAATCACTTTATTTGCATAATGCAATTTTCCAGGTAGTCTTGCACCAGAGATGGTGGAATTGTTTAAAGAACGCAGAAGATTAAACAATTCAACAGATGCTGAATGGAAAAACAAACACTTAAAACATATTTTGTTTTGCAAGAAATGCTGTTATTCAGTGTGCCTGCCTCTTTAAGAGGTTAAGTGCAAAGATAACAATTGTGTAAACAATACAGCAAATTGTTTCCGCAGAACTCACAAAAGACTGCCTAAATATTTGCCAGTCAAAGTGGATGGGATTTTGGTGAAAAACATCAAATGGAGCAGATACTAATCATCAGCGACTGGCAGGCACACGCAAAATTTCATCTGAAATGTTCTAGTTTAGACCATTGTAATTCTAATCATTGCACCATTAAAAGGTGTCTTCTTAAGCAGGTAGGGTTGTGTTTAACAGAATAGTCTTCTTGTAAATAAATGATAATACACCAGTGCAATTTATGATTGTTTTTTCCCTCTGCATGAATCATTTTTGACAGATGCAACATATACTAAGGTCTGACCTATATTCTATAATATGGTATAACACTCTGATTGTGTTCATTTCTGCAGCTGTCTCATATATTTCAAAGGTTACATCCTTAAGATCAAGGAGCACCCAGCAGGGTCAATGAAAAAAAAAAAAAATTTTATTAAAAAAAACCCAAAACAAAACAGTAGAAGGAATCAGTCCTGAATGTTAAATTGTAGAAATACTCACCGAGGCACACGAACACATTCTTCAAAGTTGTTCAAACCCAACTGTCCATCTGAACCGAGACCCCACGAGAAGGCCTGTCCCTTGTCATTCAGAGCCAGCGTGTGGGACTCTCCACATGACACTGCCACTATGATCTGCGCATCCAAGGCCACAACCTGCTCTGATAGGCGACAAAGACACGACGCTGGCTCACACGCGCACCGTCATGACACCAGGTGTTAACACTGAATCCTTCAAACAAAAGAACAAACGCCACCAACCTGGTTTCTTTCGGGACTTCTCGTGTCCCAGCTGGCCCAGGTCGTTGCAGCCACAGGTGTACACCGTCCCGTCCTCCAGCAGGAAAGCCGTGTGTCTGCGGCCACACCCCACGTCACGCACTTGCTTCCCGTGGAAGAACTCACATTTTCGTGGCTCCACCACGATCTCATCATCAATCCCACCCAAGCCTAGCTGCCCGTAGGAGGCATTCCCCCAGCACAGCATGGTGGCTCTGCCCTCTTGACTACAACACGCCAAGTCTCTGCAGAAAAGACACTGCAAGGAATAACACAAGCCCCAGAGGAGCACGTTCACATTCTCATAGTTCAAGTAGTTGCGGGATACATTTCAGATACTATCACCTAGCAAGGCAACGGCCACATAACAGCACGGCTAGACACTCGCGCACCACAGCTGCATGTCGGTGCGACCAGGTCCAGGCATGCCTTCTTTAGGATGTCATATCTTTAAAAAAATTAAAAAAAAAAAAAAAAAAAAAAAAAAAAAGCACAAGTCTGGACTATAAGACGACCTGGTGAAGCGTAAACAGATTAGCCAAGTGCGCTACAGATAAATTAAGGGTGTTAGCGGAGTTGTGTTAGGTTGGAGAGAATCATCCCACACCGACACATCCGCGGTGGGCGTCTCGGTTTACAAATTACAACACACACCTAAATATATATATATATATATATATATATATGTGTGTGTGTGTTCAAACTCACGCGCTGCTAAAATTAGCACGTCACCCTCAAATTAAGATTCAGACGGGAGTACGAACACTCAAAAATGTAATCAGCAGCTTTTGTAATGTCCCCAAGCTTCATGTAAGAGTGCTTTCTTTGTATTATTTAAAGCGGAAGCAGAATGAGTATTGTGACAGGTGTTTCGGATTGAGTGGTTTCCCTGTTAACTGGTGACCCACTTCCTTTATATATATGCCTCATGGATGCTAATAACAGATGACAAAAACCAGACAGAAGTCAATTTAACCCGCATTTTACTTTGTAGTACCTCTTGTGGGTCTTTTTTTTTTTTTTTTTTTAACACAACCAGTTAACAGGGAAATCCGCTAATCCGAAACACTGGAGGTAAACACTGATCCGTCACTGAAGCGACACAGACTGACATAACTTCACCAACTACATTACGTTGTACCTTCAACAGTGGCCCCCCAGTTATAAACCGATACCGACCATTTATTTTAACGTTTTTACAACAACACAAAAAGTGCTGGACACGTGGTGACAGTCACGTCGGGTGCAGTTAGCAAGCTAATATCAGTCATGTTATGATGTAGTAATTGAGTATTTGATTAATATATGTGGACGTAAAACTGATGTACTTCTGACTAGTCGTGCCCCCGCGAGCTTGTCAAGTTACAGTTAACTGTAACGACAAAGTTGAGATAAGAACCTTACCAAAACCACCAGGTCTGACCACGTTACTGTCCGCCAGAGCTTTGCTTTTGTGAGCCGATGTGACTGTTAAAGAACCCCATGTCGGCACATTGTCATTACTTTAAGACACAGACCTACTGCAGACTAATACACGATATCGAATTCCTCTAGTTTGTGTCAACAACTGCTGCACGGCTACAGAAATACGTCAAGTGACCGGAACTGCACACCAAAGCTCATTGGAGCAGCTCAGGAATAAAAGCACTTCCGGCAACAAAACTACGAGTTATGTGCAGAAATACTCTCCAATTTCGGTACTTTACGTTATTTTACTTAAGTGCTGAAAACACCTTCACAGTGGTGGTATATCTTCCTACAGTCACATTATAACACACAGTGTGGCGTATCGGAGTGAATGTCTCGCGGTTTTGTTTTTGAAGGTTCATACTTTTAGCCGGAAGTTGTGTTGCATTTATGAACACTCGCGCGTGGACGGAAAGAAATATCGCGAACCATCTAAAATGTTCTAGAGGGGCTGGGCGCGCGCATGCGTGCACGCACGCACGCACACACCCACACACCCACACACACACACACACACACACACACACACACACACGGTTTAGAGTCAAAATAAAGGAGCTCATTTACGTACCTTTTAAATTTTACTTGTTTTTCTGTAACACTTTGAGATTGTTTAAATTTGATAACTTTACAAATAAAATCTGTTATTATTGCTTTGTTATTAGATTACCATTAGTTCATACTCAATCTCTCTTTCACTTTCTCTACCAGTTTATTTCGACTTTATTTCTATAGCAAAAGTGAAACAATGAAGGACACTTCAAGAAAATTATGTAACAGCTTTGTGATATTTTAAAAATACAGCAAAATGTCACAAAACCAAGACATGTATATGGAAGCATTTTGCAGCCTTCATGTATTTGAATGTATTTGCTCACAATATGATACTTCACGAGCAATAGCTAGATTTCACTACTGCATCTACCAAAAATTACAGTACATAAAATAATAGCAGGAGTTACCTTTAAATTAATGACAACTTATTTTTTTGTTATATCTTTCACTTTATAAAGTCATGATGCAGGTCATTATGGATTCTCTGGTCAAGTAAAGGCTTTCAGATTGTACAAATGCACTAAAACTAAAGAAGCTATTTTTAATTGTACAAAACAGTTATACTTAAAAGTATTTATGCAAAAATTGTACTGTTACAACACCTTTAAGATGAATTTGGGTTAACATTAAATGTCAGCAGTTTGATACCCCTATTCTTTATATGTAATCAGTCAAACATGCAGCACTGGGCCCAAAACCGGACAGACCTGCGAAGAGGGTCCAATTTGGTATTGTGTCGAGAAATGTCTCACTGGTGAGAAGTTCCTGCATATTGAGTCTTTTTCAAGAGAAGCTGTTCAAAACTGATTTAAATGTTTAAAGGTAAATTCTGAGAACTTGTCACAACTTTGTGTATTTGATTTAAAAAAAGATTAGGTCAGTTGCACATGTGTAATAGGAGTGTGAGTTGGTGAGAACATGCCCACTGAAGGCTGCAGAGTTTGTGCAGTGTGAGAAACAACACACTTTTGCCAACATTAGTTTAAATAGAATTTCAGGTTATCCAAAATAACTTATTGTAAGAAAACCCAATCAATGTGAAAAAAATTTGAGTGTACTTGTCCTTCTTTGCACTAAAAGAAACGGGAAAATACAGATTTAAAAGTTATGGGTATTCACAGGCCATTATTATGCTCATATATGTTACTGTTTGGGTCCCCTTTTCAGCCATTGTCAACATGGCTGTATTTGACCCCTGAACTAGAATAAGTTTAATAAATTTGGCGCCATCTAGTGGAACAAAGTGAGTAAAAATTATTAAGGCAAACTAGAAACAATTTCATATAAAAATCACCCAGTGCCAACGGATGAAAGAATAAAAACAAAATGCACAATCACAGGAATGTGCATGCCTTGACATATTTATTGAACATAATATAAAAGAACAAAAAGAAATAGATGAATTGCTGAATGTTTCTTGGGTTTATTTGATACTGTGGGGGTAAAAAAACCATGATCTGCTCAACAAAGGCTATCAAAGAAATATCTTGATCTATTTTTTCCCCTGGAGTTTATAGGAAAATCATGGCTAGCCCCTGAACCCCAGTCTGTTTTGGTGAAGGCCCGCTCAGGTCAGGGTTGCAAAGTGTGTGTTTGGAAGAAAAGAGGGAGGGAAGTCAAAGCACAAGTGATGTCAGGAACATTCAATATTTTGAATCTCCACTCTGCTGTGGTCGGCCTGGTCAGAGAGTTATAGGAACCCTGTGACTGCACAACCCTCGAAGAGGGTCGTTACTCTCTTGTCCTGTGTTATGCTTTCAGTTTACTGTATGTTCTTGAAGAACGTGCCCTCATTAAAATTTGTTGACTTAAGATTTGGTTTTCTTGTGATTGTCCCATTCAGTGTGATCAGTCTGTGCTTTTACCTACTTAACAGTAAAAAATGATGGATTTGTTGTGGACCAGGAACTGTACTCATTTTCATTTTTTTGGTCACACGTCTCAAGTCCCGCAAAGATAGAAAAACAAGTCCTATGGGGCAGTGCGTGAGCATCCACCATCTTTTTATGAGTCAGGCATTGCAGGTAATAACATGTTTCTGATGAATAGGCGGTGGAATTGCCCTCCCATTTGGATTCAAAAACATACTCCTCTACTTTGCAGTTCATTCAAACAATGACTATATTTTGAGGAAAAAACACTCCACAACAATTCAACATACCTCCTGTATGCACGTTCGGCTTTATACAGTCAGCTGCTGCAGTGAGTCAGTGGCCGAGATGTTACGGAAGTATTGTTGAACCAGAAGTTTCCTGGTTGGAAATGCACTTCAGATGGGTCAAAATCTGATCAAGCTGCATGAGGAAGTGAATGAAGTGTAAACCTTTCAATGTGAGTCTTGAGTAGAGCAGCTGATATGCTTTCTCTTTCTCACGGTCAGTTTGTGCATCAAGGGTCCAAGCATAACTAAACTCAGGTGCTGTGATGTGATTGATTGCAGAATTTATAAGTTTTCAGTTTGTTGATTTGGGAATTTGGGAGAATACAAACTATGTAACACGGGTGTCAAACACATTTTAGTTCAGGGACAAACATACAGCTTGATTTCATCTTGAAGGGGCTGGACAGGTAAAATAGTGCCGTAATAACGTTTAATTTAAACTTGAAAGTTTGACTTTGTTGCGATGCAGAGTACATGTAATAAAAATGTCCTTATTTTTTGCAAAACCAAACAATTACAACTGAAAATGACCACAATGTCAACATAAAGTCAACTTTAATGAAACCTTCTGGCGCAAAATAGTGAGAAATGTCCAGAAGACCTCTCCTGTCGCTGTTGCATTATGCATGCTTTTTTCCAAACTCGCCCTGTCATTGTTACTTGAAATCTAACATCTGATGACTTATTGAAGTATCTCTGTCTTAAGCTGTTGCAATGAACTCGCTGTGTAAAGGCATCATTTTAAAACAATAACTCTCGTTAACAACAGAAGGAAATGATAGGCCTCTTTCCTCCCCGTCTATATTTACTGGCACATTTACGTAATAGTGCCCTTGTCTTTTGGAAAACATCTTTCAGGCAGCTGACCGAGCGCGTCTTGAAAATGCAGTGTGTCCTGTTCTGCTGGTTCTGCATGGGAGTTTTTGTCGTGAGACTTACGCACAGAGTTTTCTCATGTGTCAGTCACAGGACTGACTTTAACTGATACCTCGGTACATATCAGAGCAAAAGCGATCCAGAGTCGAGAGACGCAAACATGCTGCACTTAGTGGGGGTGAGTGAACGCCTGTTTTATGTGTTGTTTCGCTGGGAATGTTTCCCCCTGAAGAGGACTGTGACTTATGTTATTCTGATATTAAGTCTTTTCTGTGTTCAGGTTGTTGCTGGTCTACTTTTCATTATTGTGTGCTTTACGAAAGGACTCAAAGAGGTGAGTTAGAGTGTGTCATTTATATTGAAAAACAAATAAATCCTAAAGAGAGACGAATATATATTGACTCTGGTCTGGTGTACACAATATTGTTTATTTTTTGTTTTTAACAGACAAATGCACTCCAGCCTTCTGACTCCTCTGCAAACAACAAAAAGGTGAGTGTGTATCCAGATACAAACACTGCGGCTTGTTCCAGTATTGGGATGAAATATCTCACCTTCATTTCTTCAGCAGAAAGATCTGACCGAACAAGACGTGGATTTGTTGGCAAAGATCCTCTCAGTGGGATTAGTAGATGCCGATCCCAACTACCTGCAACATCTCAAAGGCTACAGGGACCTGCGAGGAGCTTGATCACCTTCTGGAAATGACATTTGTCCTTCTAGAACGAGTAAAACACACTTTCTCCCAGGAGTTATCTTGGGATTCATGAAGGCATTCAATCGAGGATGCATTGTGTTTTGGATTACGAGCTACGAGTCCCTCCAGATGTTTCGTGCTCTGTGGAAAAATTAGGACTTTTTCCCCCCCAAGTCAAGCATAACATCAGCAAAGATGGATGTGAATGCGATAATGCTAAATGTGAACCTGCATGCTCTATTATTGCATGTGTAGGTCATGGCTGTGCCGCTGCTACCTTGTGGGTAAAGTTCGTGCAAGGCCCAACGTCTCAAGAAATTCAAGATGTAAACATTTAAGACACAGAAAAGTTTAACGCAGCCAATGTCAGTGGAATATGATTTATTATATATTTTGCATTGTGCCAGACACATTATACACGGGCTTTGCGATAATAAATATACCCTTTGAGTTTTAATTCAAACATTTCTGTCAGATGTGTGAGCGTTTGCTCTCGCCGGTTTCAGGACTCCTCACAGAGTCAAGCACACAATAGAAGAAGTTACACGTACACAATCAAAAAGAAGCCTGAATTCAGTCGCACCACGTTTGATCACCTAATGTGTCTTCGTCCATACATGGCTGTTGAGCTTGTCTCCCAGCAGGTACAGCAGGGTCACCACAGTCATGTTAAAAAAGAAGAACCCCACCAGGCCGGGAGTGCTGAAGCGTCCGAGAAGGGGATACACCCAAATCCCGACAGACAGATACACCCAGATAATCCTGCAGAACATGTTCGTGGAAAAACAAAAGGACAAACAAAAGATTTCAGATACACCGGCTCTATCAGGTCATCTTGTACTCTCTCATGACTGGTGGAAATATTTGACGTGGCTGATTCTACCCTGATTATTGTAAAGACAAGCCAGGAGCATAATAAAAATCGTTTATGTAAAATGTGACGTGTGGCTGGTTTGTACTGTCAAACTAAAGAAGGAGCTTTACAAGCTGCAGAAAACGTTGCACTCAAGCTATTTGCATGAGTGCTCTGGGACACCGACATATCTCTACTGGACTTGTCCAGGCTGGTTACAGTAGCAACATTCCTACGCTGCTGTATTTAAATTAAGACTGAGACGGATTTCTGGATATTATGTGTTAAATCTGCGCTAAGAATGTTTTTGCCATGATTGTACCACATGCTGGGTCAGCACTTACCAAGATAAATAAGCCAAACCCACGACTCCTAACGCTGCCAGAGCGTGCTTAGTCTGCGGGTAGATGTGAGGCTGCACCAGCACCTCTCCCAGTAAAACAGGAAGGACAAAAGTGTGCTGGAAATAAAAAATAAAAAAACAGTGACACATCAGCAGGACAACCAGGAGCTGCTGACTTCCAACAACTTCAAATGAGGAGTAATGTCCAATCAGAGGTTTACCAACCATTGCGTGGTTTATCCAGGGTGGGAAGAAGGAGTCGATGGAAGCTGGATAGACGAGCTCTCTGTCATAGGCAAAGATTGACCAGAACAGAAGAACAACGAACTAAACAAGGAGCAATAACAGAGAGTTAGTGGACATTTCATTTTCTTTCATTTCTCAAATCAGACAATTAAAATAACATTAACAAAAAAATAAATACCCCAAAAAACCGAGCTAGATTCGAATTGGGAACATTCCCATTGTGATGTTCTAACTACTAAACTAACTACAAACTAGGAGTCGGGATTAACAAACAACAATGTGACGGTTATAATAGAATTCATTAAAAATGTTGCACAACGAGTTTGTTTCTGTTTTTTATTCTATTAAAGCGACACATGGATGTCCTGTGATGGGCTCTGCGGCTTGTGGAAAGCCAGCAAATAAAAGCAAACTCTTGAAAAATCTGTATGTGAAAGCTGCTGAAGAAACAGTGCTGCTCCGAATACACCTAACGTGACAGGGAAAAGTTGAAATAGCACAAGTTCATAGTGGGAGAGAGACACTCTGACCTATCTAAAGATGAACTTTGCAGTTTGATATCACTCAGTTGTCAGTGTTGATATAATAAGTAAAGCAAAGCTAAGTTACATAAACCTTTAAACCTTGTAATTGTAAACAAAAAGCAGCTGAAATGATTTCACAGGCAAATGTTTGAACTAAAGTTGATTCGATAAAGTGTTTTTGGTCAGAAACGTCGGCAGACATGCCATTGTTGTGGTGTTTGGACAAACTGTTACAGGAAAAAAAAAAAAAGAGTGTGATTTGAGCAATAAGCCAAAGTGATCAAGAAAAAACCACAACCCTTAGTTAAACGTGTGCAGGATGCAGTAAAATGAGTTCCTCACCGTGCCCACAGGGAACGCAAAGACAGAGAAAAGGAAGTCTTTACATCTGTTCAGCGCGCGCTCTGCATTCTTCCCAGACTGCAGATCATTCGCCGCTGCCAATCCAAAGAACACCATTTGCAACAACTGAAAGACAACATGTGAAATTAATGTTCTCCACACTTATACAACACCTCCAACGGGTGTTATAAAACTCCAGAGGCTAAAAACTGAAAACGTTCTCACCAGATTTAAAAAAGTGAGGTACTTCCAAGGTCCTCCATAAACAAAGATCCCCGCAGGCAGCTGCTCGCCTTCCTTCGCCAGGAGACTTTTTACAATAAACGCATACCAGCTGAATGCTGAGATGTGGTACGCTCTTCTCAGGATTGTAGTCATCCTCAATGCAACACTACTGATTCACAAAAAAGCTTCCCAAGAAATAATAAACAAACAAAAAAATGTGCCCATAAAATGTACAGTTTCCCTCCAGGTGTGAGGTTCTTTCATGCAGCGATAGTTCTTTTAAGATTAGTTTAGTTCAGCTCGAGCTTATCCTGGTATTTTTAAGCAGTGGAAACAAGAGAGCCACTGTTTCCCATGAAGCTTCTTTCATAACCAACACACTGTAGCATGTGAGGGGGCAGCGGATTCATTCAGTCACAGCTCAATCTGTTTGATAGTGTTTTGTAAGAGGAGCTTAAATAAGTTAATGAGGTCAAATGAAGTAAAGCTTTGTTGAAAGACATTTGAGCCGAGTTACAAAACTGACAATTAATATATTATTAGTTACGTTATTATCACAACCGTGACTTGTGTTGTAAATACAGACGGAACTCAACAGCTGCAAACCTTTCAAGATTGTTTCCTTTCATAAAGTCTGACAGTTTCTAAATGTGCAACGCCTTTTGATTTTTTTCCGTGCTGAAGGTGGCGCAAGACGAGAGGCCAGGATTCATATAACTTTGACTTGTTGCTGATGATCCCTGTGAAAGAGGATTTATGGTTTTGGTTACTTCAGCCGATTTTCTGAAATCAGTTTCACACAAATGTTGGATTTTCTTCAACATATCAAGTTCAACTGAGGTCAAATAAACCTGTTCTTACTTGTGTACATTTTCTGAGGTTCAAACGGATGTTGATGAAAATGTTTAATTCCAGTTATATTGTGCCGCTTGTACAATGGGGAAAATCCTGTTCAAACTATTTTGCTCAACTTTATCAGCTCAACTTCAAATGATTCAGATTTTAAGTAACTTAAGTATATACATGTATAAATCAACCAGGTGAGCGCAGACAGATTATATTGAGCGGAACAGGTTGTAATGTTCAACAGCGCAGAGTACTTATACAATAAGCCACTTTCAACGTCACCAAATCCATGAATTACATATCTGTGGACTGGAAACATTACGTAAAGTGGTCATGTATGGAGTTGTAAAAATTGATTATAAATACATTTTGAATGAGGTTTGTACATGAAAATGCTGTAACTGCAAGTAAGGTCAACGTGTTTGTTCACTTTAAATATACTTCCTCACAATGAAAACAACCGGTGAAGTGCATTTTTCTATCTAATTTCATGTTTCTTTCTCCCACAAGATGAACAGGAAAAGAGAAGAAAAGAAAATGCCACAATAAAATTCAGAAATTTTATTTACAAATGGGCAGTGCCGCTGAGAACACACATCATAAATCTACAACAACACAACTGTCAAGAGTGCACACGCCGTCATGTAAATAACAGGAAGTTCCATATTTCAACACAGACATAAAAACATTTTATTCACAAAATTGGCAGAGACAAGGCACATTCTTAAGACGAGGCTGCCTCCAGCTAATTAGAATTGTCATGTAGTTTGTTTCACAAATCATGTAAATGAAATCCTTTGGGTTGAAGCTCGGAATTTGTACAACTCAAGCAGCCAGAGGCAGCGGAGAACATTGACATTCATCCTCAGTGACTTCGCACGTTCAAAAGTACAAGCCGAAATGAAACGCCACAACAGACTGTTCTGCTCCAGATTTGTTCATCGTTTAACAGTTTCATGTTTCCAACACTTACAGTTCATCTACATCAGCACAGATATGAGTTTACATATTCACTTCTTTCAAAGAAATGCATATGCAATGTATGAAAAAAACACAATCCTGCCATAATACAATACAAACTACAGTATGTTACAGTGACTATATAGCATCAGGTGTCATAAAACCAGCCGGCACTGCAGTCAGTGGTGTTAAAAATAAACAAAAAAAACAAAAGGTAAGGATGGGCCAGCTCACAGTCACCATCTGTGGCGTGCATTGCACTTTACCCATGCAGTCAGTAAAAAAAAAAAAAAAAACACAAGTGAGCTCTTAAAAGTTTTTACACTGGGGAGGACACAGTGATTTCATTTTAAGCTGGAAGCTCTTTGTCGAACATGGCAGATAAAATTGATTTATATATTACTGGTAGCTTCATTGATCAAATGTTCAGAGCCTCTGATACAGATAGAGAGAACAAATAGAAAAAAAAAAAATCCCACTTCTATCATATGCAGATTTTTAATTTTTTTTTTGGGAGTTAACTCCTTTTTTTTTTACACATACTGTATCCACGTTATTAACTTTCATGGAGCCATAGACACAAAAGGAATCTTTACAACAAAAGGTATACATTTTTGAAAAAGATTGTTAACAGTATGTCATTCATACCTCAAACCGACTGTAAACCTTCCTCTCCTTCCTCATATTCTGAATTCTCTCCAGCAGCTTTTCACGCTCCGGAGCCGACTTGTCCTCCCCTTTGTTAAGTGACCTGATGCCTCTTTCCTTCTGGATCTTGGCAAGTTTGTCAGCTTCGTCCTCTTTCTCGTCGTCGGTGACGGGCGACTCTTTGGGGGTCTCACTCCGGGTTTGGCTGTTGGCTGAAATCTGCTCCAGGAGCAGCTTGGTGTCGTCTCGGAGATTGCTGCTCGAGAGCACGTTGGCTGTCGACGAGTGGTAGCGAGACTGGGCTGATTTTGGCTGCTTGGCCGTCACCTCAACCGGCTCGGGGCAGATGATTTGCTTTACTTGGTCACTTGTTTTCTCACCGCTGACAGATTCCTGGCTACTATCTTCTCGGATCTTATTTGTGTTCTTAGGATCACTTGATTTTTGTTCATCTGTGTCCAGCCCTGCCTTTCCATTTTCAGACACTACAGTTGGCTTCGAGGTGAGGCTTTCAGAAGCCTCTGGTCCAGGTGTGCTGCATGGTGGATTAGCCTCTATTGCTTCTGTAACGGTCGACTCAGTTGGGCTAGAGGGAGACTTTCCTGATGGGGGTTGTGGAGCTTCGGTTGAATCTGCCGGAGTCTCACTAGCATGACGCACGGTGTCAGAGATACTCTGCAATACTGACGTGTTGGTTTCTGTTGTTTTGTCCTCAGGAGACAAATCTGTTGTTTCGGCCTGAGAAACGTTCACAGCTATGTCAGTTTGGACAGATGAGATGGCTTCTGATGGCAAATTGTCAGTTGGAGTCACTTCTGGACTGGATACAAGAGTTGAAGTTGCTTTCAAATCAGGTTTAGACGCTGGGCTTTGCACTGGACGTGAACTAGAGTCAGGCACAGAAGGGCCAAGGCCAGGAGACATGTGATCAGCCTTAACGTTTGAACCACTAGCCTCAGAATCGGCTGCAACAGGATTTGGAGAGGAAGAAATCTTTGACTCAGAAATATTTTGGCCTGAATGAGAAACAACTTCTTCTGATGCAGAAACACCGTCTTTTTGAGGGACACTGCTTCCTGATGGACACTTGTCCTTTTCTAATTCCGGACTCTCTCCAGGCACAGAATCACTGTTATCCGGTTCAGAAACGGCTTTGCCAGATTTCAAATCTCTGTTTTCTGGCCCAGAAAGATTTTTATGCAAATCAGAATCAACCTTTTTGACTCCAGGAATGACTTTTTCTGATTCGCAGACCTCATCCTTTGCATTGTGTGTGTCTTTTTGTGATTCTTTTGTTGAGGGTGCAGTGCTAGAAACCTCTTCAGGCTCTGGTCTTGCGGTGGACTGTGATGAAGACCTGTTGGGTTCTGAAGCAGGAGGCACATCAGGAGAAATGTCAGACTCCCCGTGTGCAGGATCAAGTGCTGAAGATGCCACTGGTGCTGTAACCTGCACACTAGAATCCAGAGGAGGTTGTGGAGTTAAAGTTTCAGATTTTTGCGAGGTTTGCACAGCTGAACTCGCAGGCTCCGGTGTTGTGTTTGCAGAAATAGTTGAGAGGAATATGCTGTAGGCGGGAGTTGACCTGGAAACTTTGGGGGTAATATTAGAAGATCCAGTTTCCTTTGGGTTGGACAATGTGGAACTTGTTTTATCAGAGGAAGATTTTACCACTGATGGGTTGGAAGAACCGACTTGTGATACAGTGTCCGGTTTAGGTAGCAGAGAAGAAGAGCTTACATTGGTGTCTGACTGAACTGAGGCTGTCGGGTTAGAATCCAACACGGGGGATTCACTCTCCACAACTGAACTAGATTTGACTGAATGACACTCCTTTGAGGTAGAATCAATACTCAAGTTTTCACTTATATCTGTACCTTGTGCAAGAGTAGTAGACTTAGAGGGAGTAGAATCTGTTGGTGCAGGAGGAGGATCAGGCTTACGCTCTTTGCCTGCAGGGTCGGACAAGTTTGGTTCTTCAAGCGACTGAGAATTTTCCTTGTCTGGAGGAACTTGCGCTGATCCACTGCTCTCCAGGTCAGTGATCTTTGAATCAGATGAAACTTTGGTTTGTTCTGTTTTAACCATCTGTTCAGTGGCATCTGAAGATGGACAATCCGATTTGTGTGCTTCTGCAGACACCGTTTTCACAGCACTCTCTACAGTAGCACGTTTTTCTAACGAACCGTCAGATGCTGAAGCCGTGTTTTCTGAGGATTCTTCTGGAACAGGCTTCTCTTTATCGAGTGTGGAAACCACTTCCCCTGCTCTTTTTTCGGTGTGTTTTTTCTGTGCGTTTTCTGTGGACTCATTTTCTACAGGCTCCTCTTTTTTGACATCAGCTGACGGTTTCACCGAGGACTTTTCTTTACTCTTTTCCGCTTCTGCAGCTTTGGCAGCTTTGCGTTTTGCAGCCATCTCTTTGAAAAACATGAGCCGGTTATCGGGATCACTCATATCTACACATGTCAGAGGGTTAACTAATGGAGGCTGCAGTGCGGCTTCTGCTTTTGGGTTTTCTGAAAGTTCCTTCGAATCGTCTTCCTCTGGCAAATCTTTGTCTTTTTCACCTGCTTTACTGTCTCCATCACCAGGTTTTGCGGTTTCTGTGGACGACTGATCAAATGTCGCAGATTTTATGAAACGACTCCATTCAATAGGTTCTCTTGCAGAAGACCTTCTTTGTCCCAAAAGCTGGGAAAGAATGGGCAACTTGGTCTGCTCAGGCTCAGTTTTGTCACTTTCCTCATCTTGCTGATCTGATTTAGTATCTGGAGAAGGATTCTGCTGATCCAGAGAGCTGAAAATCAAAGAGGATCTCAACCTGGAACTTCTGGGTTGTGCAGCATTATATTTCCGACGAAAAGAATCCTCTCTTCGCAGACCAGACACTTTTGGCTCTTTTTGCTCTGCCTCCTCAATTTTGTCTCCCTCTGATGTGCCCGATGAGTCTGGAGGTGTTGGCGTTGTCCTGGTGTCAGTCACTGCTGCAGGCTCCTCCTTTGGCCTCTCCTTTGTAGTTGCTTTGACATAACTTGGCATTTGACTTGCCCTCGGTACTGCGGGGACTTTGAACTCTCGGACATTAGGAATTTTCGGGAGTGACAAATCAACTCTTGACGCCGGTTGCTGCATTGGATTTGAGGGCTCTTCGAAGGGATCTGATGCTTGGGGTGGCGCCATTGGAAGGCCTTCTTCTCCAGGATTATCGTACGCGCTGAGGTATGAGCTAATTCTCCAGTTTCTCAAACCGCGTTTCACTGCAGGATCTTTGCGGTCAGAGGTGAGGTCTTGCAAGAAACGTTTTTGGTCAGAGGGATTTGAAGGGGTAGGAGAGGTCTGGCAGGCGTACGGCTGGCCTGAACTCTGTCTTCTGGAATGAAGTGAACCAAAAGGCATATCTGCTGCAAGTACTTTGTCTGAGCCTTGGTCCAAGTCTGCAGGTTCGGTGGATGATAAATAGTTAAGAACAGGGTCAAAGCCATCAGGTGATACAATATCTTGGGGTAGACCAGGTTCAGGGTATATATCTGTTGAGAGATAATCTTGGTTCCAGAACTTGTCATAAGCACTGTAATCTGCTTCCCGCCCGGGTCCTGGATGAGGCTGCTGTCCCATGGCAAAGCGCCTTGCCGGACCCTCAGGATCCGGCAATCCCTGCTGCTGTAAGAACTGCGTATTGTATCTACCTTGAGCACCTTCAGCATAAGGGTGACGTTTCAAAGCAGGATTCTCCATCATGGGAGTCCTGGAGGACCCCTGATCGAAGGGCGGATCCATCCGCAACTGTTGGGAAGGAAATCTATTGTACAAATCTGCTGGTGTACGCAGCTGCTCCTGCTTTTTAAGAGGCATCATCCTCCAATCTGGTTCATCGTAAGAATGTCTGATCCTCTCATCTGGGGGACCTGTGTCCAGACATTTCTTCGGATCTCTGTAGAGTGACTTTCTCTCACTTGGGTGCTGCTTCTTTTGTGGATGGCCCAAGCCTTCCATTGGACCAGGAATGTTGTCAACAATCAGCGGCTGCGACTGAGCATACAGGATCCTAAACTCCTCGTCAAAAGTCGTCACCAGCTGCCCAAGGAATAGGTGTGCCATACACCGGTGGAGCTTCTCATAAGACCACATGAAGCTGGACAAACACAGGATGAGTCAAATAAACAACAAAATCCACGCAAAAATCTCAATACAGTAAGAGAACTATGTTAGGAAATTTGACACCTCAACATATTCACAAATTTTCTCAACTAATAAGATGTTATGGTACAACTTTCAGCACAAACTGGAATTTTCTCACCTGTAGTTTCCACTCAGAACTGCCCTGCAGTCAGTCAACAGGAAACGATCCATCATCTGACCTTTAAAGGATTTTCCTGAGCGGCACTGATACGTGACGCCAGGCACTGTTCTCACACGTAAACACTGCAAAACACACAAAAAACCAGACGCCACAACATCAGTACAAAGTCAAAGCGGTAGTTCTACCAACTGTTTTTAACTCTTATTGACTCTAGGTGGCAGCATTGCATGAGCATAGAAGGTTTGGAGATAAAGTCTTAGAAAATGGCTCCATTCCAGTTCATAAAATCTCAAGTGTGCCAAATATTTACATTTGTGGTACCATTAAGAGAGTTAACCACATTAATGTGATGGGAATGTAAATGTTACAGATTTCACAAAATATTTCAATTTTGTTTTTGGGTAATAAAAATTATCTGAATTCACAGATTAAATAAAAGATTAGTTCACATCATTATGAATTTAGGATGTAAAAGGGTCAGCTGTGGCTCAAGGAGTAAAGCGGAAAGTCTTCTAATCTTAAAATTGGTGACTCGATCTCCCATCTCTCCATGTCTATGTGTAGAATTATCCATGAGCAACCGCAAGGCTTTCCCTGCATAGCAGCTGTCACCATTGATGTGAGTGAATGGAGCAAAGAGTGTAAAAGCACTCTGAGACTGCCAAAGCTGTGAGGGCCATTCATTAACTTACTTTGTCTGTATGATAAAGTCAAATACACCAGCAGCTTAAATACACTCAGAGTACTTGTACCACTGAGGGATATTGCTGTTAATGTTTAAAATTATTGATACAGTCCAGAAAATCCCACGACAAGACGGAAACCAACATCAAAACACATACTTGCTGGTGCGTATTCCGAGCCACGGATCAATGCACATTAATATTGTGTATGTGGTGAAATGCATAAACGGTTTACGGCGCTAAGCAACATTTTTTTCTTTTAAACAAGCAGAAAATTTGAATTCAGCAGTTCCTGTGACAAAACAGTAGAGCAGGACACTTGTACTCACTTGAAGGCTCTGTAGATTCACTCTGCAGTTCGACACCATGTCCACAAAGTGATGTGCATTCTGCTCATCGAGAATGACGTACACGGCAACATTTCTCATGGCGGCATTGAGGATGTCCGCAAACATGTCCACATCAGTAAACATGTCCATTGCTATTGCAATGACCTGAGGAGGTGAAAGCCACAAACAAGACCGATGTGAAAACAAAACTGATACAGGAGTCGGAGTCGAAAGAAAGGTTTGTCAGGAAGACTGTGTGACGGATGTGAGAGGCTAACCTGCTGAGCATTCTTTATAAGTCGTCGGGCCTGATCTTTAATGCTTGGCATGTCTGGCTCAGGAGGGTTTACCAAGGTTGTGACCTCTGTGGGCCCCAGGAAGTGATGCATCTGAGGCCAGCCGAGGTCCAAACCCGGGGCGTCCAAGTCGGAGTGAAGCGGCCAGTAGGTGTCAGAGGAGCCATCTTCCCCAATATCCACAAAAGGCTGCTCGGGGTTGCTGCTCTGGTGAGGAACGTGAATAGAGCACTGAATGTGCTGGATTTCAGGTGTGCACAGAAAGTCCACCACGTCTGCTTTTTGGAGGAACTGATAGTATCCCTCCAAGTCCTCCTCCACCAGTGCGTCGATAGCCAGGCGGTACTCTTCCCGATAGTGAGGAGGGAGGTAGTTGGGGTGATTGGGGTTGTCCCCCGCAGACGAACACTGAGAGCGGCGCGCCATTCTGTTGTCTTAGGAGAGGACAGGGACAAGAACAGATCATTTACATGGATTACTAATTTTCACTCAACCCACAACAACATCATTTACATCAGGTGCAGCCAGCCCTCAAGCACCTGGTTGCTCGTAGCTCGAAAACCCACTCATCAGTACAAAGTGCACTGTGCGAAACTTTAATTATTCTGAAAGTTTGGAACAAGTAGAGTTTTGCAATACCGATGAAGTAACTCTCCGCTTCAGAAAGTAATCTTCCTGATCCCTGACTCAAATAGTGCCGACTGATCATACATGACATGTTGAAATGACGGGTTAAGAAGAGAAACTGCCAAAACTCCTCAAATATTTACATAAGCTACTTTTTCCTTTATCTGATAGTACTTTGGCTATCTTTAGGTTTTGTGAAAAACTAGACTTGAGAAGTCATACCTCTGGGGCTTTGACTGTAACCTCTCCTACCATTTCAACCCCTAAGCGCTCTCTTATAGTGTGTGAATCTGTTGTTAAACTGGTGTTGTAGTTTGACTTATAGAAAGTGAATGGGTTCGGGGGTGATTGTAGGTCTTCTTTCTGTGTTGCCCCCTGGGATGAACTGGTAGTCTCCTGCTGTGCTTTCTTTTTCTCCAAGACTTTCCCCTTTAGGATCAATAAAGTATTTCTATTCTGCTCAAAGACCTGTCGTCACATGTTAGTTCAGGATCATTTGAATGAGACAATGAATTAATATATGATCACATCATGAAGTCCGTTAACACAATGTTGTAGTTTACGACTGAAAAGGAGAGTTTGTGGGCTGTTGACAGTTTACCTGACATTTGTTCGTGGGATAGATAGAAATATATAGAAATATTACAAGGACACACCCAACTCTGCAACTAGTGTTACATTAACCCCCATCATCGGATCTGTTACAGAATCAGCGTTGAGAGAAAAGAAAGACAAATGAATGAGGGAAGAGTGAATGTAATCACAGGATAGATGGGTTTGGGTGCGGCTCCTCCCTCCGGCCAAAAAAACCCAAAAAAGTCTCTGTTTGCAAGTTTGTGTCATTCGAAGCTGCATGAAGCGCAAATGAGACATTTCGACAAAAGCAGCAGACGTTTGTAAAAAGACGGAGAAAGAGGTTTGGAGGAGTGAAAAACAGCAGGTAAATGGCGGTTGTGTCTCCTTCCGCACAAACAGCCTCGAAGTTTAGTCAACTTTTTTTCTTCTTTTTTTTTAAATCCGTCTCTCAGGAAATGAGGTCAGCCAAATGTTCCACAAACTAACTCAAACTCGTCGGTAGTAAAAGTGACAGCACAGGTGAACCTACCTCGTCGATATGATCTGCTTTCCGTCAGCTGCACTCCACGTCAGTCATTCCTGCTGAAGTTTGGTTTTTACTCCATGTTCGTCTTCTCCGTCGTGTCTCTCTTTCAGTCCAGATAGTCGCTGGCCGAACGTTTGCCGTCGCGTTTCTCCGTCGCCCAGATAAACCAGTTTAGTGTCATGCTGGAGGCATGTTGACGACAGTCTGAGCCACTGAGCCGCGAGGGCAAGAGTGAGGACGGGAAGCTCCGCTCCGCTCAGCTGGCCCCGCCTCACCGGGGCTCCGAGAGACTGGAGTGTCCTCCTCTTCCTCCTCTTCTTCCTCCTCCTCTTCCTCCTCTTTCTCTTTCTCTCCCCCTCTCTTCTCCTATTCCTCTTCTTCCCACCTCCACTTCTTCCTCCTCTTCCCCCTCCTTCCCTTCCACCTCCACCTCCTTCTCCGTTTCCACTTCCACTTCCTCTTCCTCCTCCTGCTCTACCTCCTCCTCTTCCTCCTCTTTCTCTTCCTCCTCCTCCTCCTCCTCTTTCTCTTCCCCCTTCCTCCTGCTCCTCCTTCCTCCTATTCCCCCTCTTCCTCTTCCCTCTCCTCCTTATCTTCTTCCTTATTCTCCTCTTCCTCCTCTTCTCTTTCTTCTCTTCCTCCCCTTCTTCCTTATTCTCCTCCTCCTCCTGTTCCTTCTCCTCTTTCTTATCTTCCTCCTCTTCTTCCTTATTCTCCTCTTCCTCCTCCTCCCCCTCAGACTCTGGACACTTTTTTTTAATTAACAAATTTATAAACAACAATATTGAACGTGCCAGTGGTATCCAAATATTCATATAAAATAACATTTACATTAAAAAAAAAGAAAATACAAACCAACTAAAACTCCTCCTCTGGACTCCCCTCTTATCTCACTACTGACTGATCTCATTAAAGAAAGATCATGAAACACTCACCAGTTAGAGTGGATGACTCAAAATCTAATTATACGCAGTTCTTAAGAATCTTTGTGGCTATCCCACTTTTCTCCTTTTAAAGTTTCAGTGTAAAAGTCAAAGTCTCCATTCTGTGAACCCAGTTTCAAAAACAATGGTTGTAACTTATACAGCGCTTTTGGACCAACATGTCATTTAGGATTTATTTTTCCAAAGTTGCAGTCGTACCTCTTCTGAAATCACTATATTGGCTTCTTTCCCCCAGCACGGTCTAATATCTGTTGAATTATTTTTTGTGGATATAAACTTACTGTATAATTTACTATAATTTACTGCGATTTGGGCTTTCAGATTAATAGGAATCCTTAAAATATTTGAATTATATATGAATTGTCATGTCGGGGGGAGTTTTGAACTGGAAAACGGGGTGAAGTTTGGAGCTTGATGAGTATTATTTGCCCTGTTAGTGTAATAAATGAAAGACGAGAAATAACCAAACCTTATTGTTCGCTTATTACCCATAGCCAGTAAGAACCGGGGAACACCCACACTCGTGAAAAGAGGCCTTTTTCACAATCACATCACAGTCGCCTCAGAGCACTTCACATATTCATAAAACACAGAAAATGCCCAACACACCACCTCGCAGCAACATGCAGACGTCAGTGACTGAGCAAAGGGAAAAACCCTTCAGACAGGAAGAAACCTCATGTGAGCCAAAAGTTAGAGGTGGCAACCACGTGCCCCTACTCTAGGCAAGGCACGGCAAATGTATTTATATAGCACCACTGAGACAGAAGGCAATGCACAGCACATTACAATGAAATAAAAGAAATAGATTAAAGCAATTAGCAATCTTGGTTTTAAGGGATTAGGATTATGAAAAACATTAAAACAAAGTTATGACGAACGGCATAAAAGAGGAGAATAAATAAAGTAAAATCTTCACTAAAACAAAGGTAGTAGAATAAGTCAAATCTATTGTTCAATGGAAAGCAGATAAAAGTGTTTTTAGGCCCGATTTAAAAGAAGTGAGAGTGTCAGGAAGTGTGTTCCACGTGTGAGGAGTCTAGGGACTAAAAGAGGCTTCACCTCGTTTCTTCAGAATTTGAAGTGGATCGTTTGACACGCGGGCAGCCAGCGCACAGACTCTAGTAGTGTTGGTAAAGATCGGGTGACCACATTTTCAAAATCAGTCAATAAATGAAACGTTACATTTTTCTAAAACAAACAAATTAATACAATCAAAGTATGCCTCCACTGGATGGATGTACATTTCAGTCACAGGTGGCTCTTTAGAGGCTCAGAAAATCCTTTCTCGATTCTCACCTTTTCTAACTCATAGAAACCACACTGAGATTGGTTCTGGGTGGGTTTGGGACGTTTGAATGGGCTATGAGACTAAAAGAAAAAAACTTGTTTGAATTTCATGAACATGTTAGAAATTCATCATCTGTCTGTCATGCGACCTAAACAAAGCTCGAACCAAAGCTCTGCAAAGGTTTCTGTGTTTTTTTTTTGGAAACTCTCACGAAATCTTTGGATATACAGCGAATAGCTGTGGATTCAGTTTGCACTGAGAACTCTAACCCAGACCAGTGAGGTCGGAGCTTAAACCTGAGCTGATCTGTACAATAGGACAGTCTGAACCCTGAAAGTACAAACTGTACTGGCTTATCTTTTTTATTCTACTTTTGTTAACGTGTGGAAAACCTCCAACGTCAGAAGTAACTCGTCGGCTGAACTATGCATGTTCTCCCTGTGCCTACGTGGATATTCCTCCTGGATACTCCGGCTGCCTTCCCACAATCCAAACATTGTAGGTCTGAATGTGCGTGGGGTTGATTGTTTGTGTCAGTGTGTGAGGCCTGGGAAAGGTTGTGACCCTCCAGATTGGACTCTGGACACACAGAGGGTGTGGAAAATGACTGGACCTTTCAGTTACTGTCACTGCGCCGCACACTGATCAGACTGACGGACCTGAGGAACAACACGCCGGGTTAACATGACGGCGAGCATTGTGAACCGTATAAAAGACGACAGAGCAGAGATTCACTGGCATCCTGCACCATGAACCGAACCTGAACTCAGGGCAGTGTGAAGCTTATTGACGCACAATCAGACGTGTGTGTTTATTCTGCATCCAGTGTGAAGAAACAATGTTTACTGTGAGTAGCCTGTGGAGATAGTGCCTAAAAATGCAGTGTATTCTGTAGTCCCCCGATGGATGTGTGATTGCTAATCAACAAAGCAGATTATGTTTGATCTTTGAGCTCGGTACGCCTCACCTCATTACCCTCCTTTGTGTCTTTGAAAGAAAGAGTAAGAAATAAAATCAGTATGACATGATTATGGAGGCAGCTACAAAACACCTCCTATTCTCATGGACTATTCTACACTATCTCACTTCCATGAACACACACACACTAAAATGTGCTTTTTGGGCCCGTCCACGACTGTTTAATCCCACCGTGTTCGTGAACACAAACACACTGACTTGGGTCTTGTAAAATAGTGGCACCGCTTTAAGAAATGAACCTTTATTATGACAACGTGTGCGCTTATGGAGACGGTTTCACTCCAAATATGAACAAGAGTCCCAATGAAGTGCGGCAGCTCCGGGAAATATCATGTCACAGAGTAAACAGTGATGTTTTATGGCTGTAATGGATAGTGATAAGATTATCACCAGGCTAAACTGGGTATTACGAAGCCTGCCCTGCCACTCTCTGAAACAGGTGCAGTTATGTAAACAAAGGAATAAATATCTCACAAGGATGTTGGGTGTAAACCTCGAAGCCAGCCGGAATAAATGACTTCCTCTGCCCACGCTGGGCCAGCGTTGATTTCTTTTGTTTCTTTTCACGTTGCAATAATAATCTCTCGCGTATAATTTACAGTTCGGTAGAATGTTACCTTGTCAGTCTGGATATTATGTATCTTTCCTTTGTGGTTTGGTGAGCCCGCTCACGAGGTACTGTGTCGTCACTCACCTTGGACTTCTAAGATAGCCCGTGCTTTGTTAAGCCTTTAAAGGAGAGAGAGACAGAGCGAGAAATCAGAGGTTCCTTTAAGGGTTGCCTCCTTACGCCAAACCTAAAATAGCTAAGTCAGGAGGACCAGAATCTGATGTAACTGAACTGGAGGAAGTGAGGCAACAGGGCCAAGTGAAGACTTGAAGACAATCCCTCATTGTTTCCTTTAGGCACCACCCAAGGCACACAGAGGAGTATTCAGAATATAAACATCGAAATCAATGTTCACACAGCTCGCCGATAGTCGCTGAACCACATACCAGCGAGTATCATTCAGCGCTGCACTATTTCACCCTGCGTAGCTCTCCTGAAGACACATTCTTTGACCTTCCTTCTGGTTTTTGTGACTGACAGCCATGTTTATGAAACATGAGCTCTCAGAGCTGCAGCTCTGAAAACAGAAATAACTTAATCAATTAAATGACGTGATAACACAATGTAAAGCCAAAGCAGTGATTGTGAAGGTTTTATCCACTGTGGATAAAACAAACAAAAGGAGATTAAAATAAACTGGGACCAGAAGGCAGTACAGTTAATCTGAGGTTTGTTTTAAAGTCTTTTAAGTGATATACTTCATTCCTTGCGTCTGGTGGACTGTGACAGATGTAAGGTCACATTTTTGAGATTTAACTTGGCTCTCTTTTCTGAGAGTAACATATGTCCTGCAAAGGAAAAAGGATCAGAAGGAGGACGGTTTCAACAACAGTGTGGATTGGAGAGGCATTGAGCTGCAGCACCTTTCAGCAATGACGTGTTGCCACACGGATGCCCGAGCAATAAGTGCAGCTCTTTAGGGCTTGGTGATGAGTATTAACAGTGGGAATACTATTTTATTACTTTAACCGCAAGAGCTGACTGCAAAATACTTTAAAAGTGTGCCTAAGAGCTTAGGTTTAATTGAAGAGGTGGGGCGGGACTGGTAAAGGCAAGAATGATTCATTTGTTAGATTTCCTTTTCTATGACAGCAACTGCATGTCCAAACCTATCGTGATTTTGGTCACACTTCCAACAGGCAACCAAATATGGCCAAATGAGCTACATAGTCCACATTGTACAATCCCAGCAAGATATTGATTCACAATGTTGGATGTATCTTTATTACTTCCACTGACTTTGGTGATCTCCAGTATTCACATGCTTTACTCAAGTAAGTTCTAACAGCCATTTCAAAGTATTTGATTTTAAGTTAAAGTCCTACTTGTGAGAGTTCTGCTTGAATATGAATACTGAAGTATTATCAGAAAACAATAGGTGAGTGTAAAATACTTTGAATCATCACGTATACTGACACAGCCTCAACAGATCCATTTGTCTTTATGTGCTATTGTATCATTTCAACATGTATTGAACTGCAAATGTGAAGCAAGAAACCATTCAAACCGTCTTCGTTGCAGTTTAAATGACCATTTCTGTTTTTCTAATTTCAATAAAGAAACTGAAACTTGTCATTTACAGGAAGTATAATGACTCATATATTTAGATGAAATGTGGAATGGAAAATAGAAGGCTCCAGCTCCAGACAGGAAACACTAAAGTGAAGTAAAAGTGTTCAAAGTGAAATTTATCCAAATGTCTTGACGGTTTGCTGTCTTCTGTCAGCTCGCTCGGTGGACTCCCGTTGCTTTTATGTTCATCCAGGAAAGCATGTGTTCATCTTTTGTTCATAGCTCAGTTTAGGGTTATGCTCGTGCTGATGAAGCGAGAGTGGCAGGGGGGAAGATTGTCCCCGGGGGAGGAAAGAGGATGGCAGGACAAAGGGGACAGGAAGAGCAGCAGCTGTAAAGTCCATTTCCGCGGCTTTGCTTGATGGAGACGGTCAGGAAGTCCTGGCAGGCCTCAAGAAGGTGAGATTACCTCGAGAGATTATGACTGTTGAACTTAAAGGGGATGATGATTGAATGTAGCTGCAAATGGTAATAAGGTGGTATCACTCACATTTTCCACAAATGAGTCAATTATTGAGTTTGATTGACTAGTTTAAATTAGCGGTCAATACATGACACATATCATATGAGGAAAGCCCGGCTCCTCTATATTTGTCACCTAGACGGGGCGTGAGAAATTCCTCAAGGCGACTGTATTCCCACAACATTTTGTGTCTCTAAGTGATGCAGAGCTCCCCTCTGCCCTCCGTCACTGGGATCAGTGGAGGTTCAGAGGAGGCCGTGGGCGTCCAGCTGGACATCATCACCTCGCTGGTGAAGAAAAGGAGCGGACATAAACATGCAGGTGACACAGAGCCGCAGCAGCAGAAACAACAGGCTGTTGTCAGGGGGGAATGTGTCGACACACAGCGGCAGGACGGTGTGGAATGACTCCGGGTTGTGTGGCGGCGACAGCGGAGGACACGCTGTGTCGCAGCAACTGGATCCAGAGTTCGCTCCTCACAGTCGATGTGTTACTCAGCAGCGGGTTGTGCATCTGCAATTGAATGTCGGTTTGCTTGTTGGGGCAGTGTCATGTAAGAGCTCAGCCGCTTTATGTACGGTGCGCGTGGCGTTTTACTTCACTGTATGCAACTAAATAAGTTAATGACTTTTTAAAGACACCCATTGAGAATTTTATGTCATTTAGATTTAAAGTTGAGGAATATTTTGTCATTTTGTATTGAAATTGCTTTTAATAACATTCTATTCAAGTAATGGTACACATAAGAGGAACTAAAGTATACGTTTAAGTTTACTGTAAAACACAGGTCGCTACTGTAAGGTATGCAGAGTGCCCTGATTTCCTGATTGCAGTGAAGAGGTTGAAGAGGTGTAAGGTATTACACACTCTTGCTTCACAATGAGAAGATCATGGGTTTGTGTTAAAGCCACGTCTTCTGTGTGGATGTTGCATGTTCTCCCTGTGTATATGTGAGTTTCCTACAGTTTCCTTCCATAGTTCAAAAACATTTCTCACTCAGAAACTGCATGTAAGTGTGACTGTGTGTGTGTGTGTGTGTGTGTGTCTCCACTGATGAACCGGGATCCTGTCCAGGGTGTATCCTGTGTTTGCCCAGTGTAAGCTGGGATCAGCTGCAGTGCCCCACAACGCTGAACTGGATAAAGCAGTACAGACAGATGAAGATAGATGGATTACAGTGAAAGCAAACACTGGCAGACACAAAAACTCTCTCCAACGTCCAAAAGCTGTCGCCTTTAAAATTAGAATAAGTGGCAATTTTCCAGGTCTTGAGTGTGGTCACCCGTAATGACAGAAATAAATGACAAGAAGAAACACCCCCCCCCCCCCCCCCCCCTCCAAAAAAAACCCAACAGCAGAAATACCAGGAAAAAGAATTTCTTTGTTTTGTCTTGGTGGTGACATATTTATTTCCTCTCTCCAGCGTTAAAGATGATCTATCATGACACAGAGGCATTTATCACATTCACATGATGCTTCTGTGTTTCTGTATTTGTCTGTGGCAGGCTGCCATAGAAGTGGCAGCAAGTAGAAACAATTGTTATCACTCAATACCACCATGCTACAGTGAAGGCAACCATAACATACCGGGAGACAGACAGAACCTGAATGAAAAAATGACAGACTGGACCAGTTCTTACTCCAGATAAGACTGAAGCATTCCTCGATGTGTAGATCAAAGAGTGAGTTCACACAGTCGGGATGGAGCGTCGCAGTTTACCATGACGTCATTGTAGGTGTCTGACAGTACAAGCAGATGAAAAGGAAAAGACTGTGCTTTATGATTTGCACGGCTAACTCGTTTACCTCAACGTCTTATTTTAGAGCTATTTCCACTTCCATTGTGTTGCATGCTATGGCACATCCTGCAGCTGAAGCGCATGCAGGAATGTCCTGCACTGTGTCAGGGACACACACACACACACACACACACACACACACACACACACACACACACACACACACACACACACACACACACACACACACACACACACACACACACACACACACACACACACACACACACACTTTTGTCCACGGATGACATCATTTCCTCTCTCGGCACATACATCTGGGATGTACAGACACCACAATGTTTGCCTGATGGGAGAGGTTTGGAGCAACTTAAACAAGAACATATTGACTTGCACAGTGAGGTATAGCAAACCCGTGGAATATTGCATGGTTTATATGAGGAAAATGCGTGTGACTTCCCGCTGACGTCAGGGCACATTTAGTTCATGAGCTGCAGGATTCAGCAGCAGAGAAAACCTGCAGAGGGCCGGATGGACAAACCACCCAGCCACACACATTATCTGTCACTTGGTTGCCATCGCTCAGCTGACTTCCATTCATACTTTCAGTGACCTTTAAGGTTGTTCTTTTGTGTGCCTTGTTTGTCTTGGCCTGTGGTTAACTGGTTTGTTGAAAGCTGCGCTGGTAAACCCTCAATCAAAAGCAAAAGCTGCACAGCAAGCTGCTGAACCACCGAGCTGTGCCAAGATACCTGCGTGAGTTTATACTTCTTGGTACAACGTGGATTATGTTACACACGAACGTCCTGCCTCAGGCGGGGCAAAAGAATGTGAAACAATGTCCAATATAAAGAAGAATGCTGAGTCAAAAATATCATGTTACTGCATGAGAGAGCGAGCTGGGTCTGTTTCTCACCTTGACTGAGACATTAACAAAACCTTTGTGAAGTTCTGGAGTCACATTTGGTTTGACGACTCTGGTTCTGTTGCCACACTTCTCTCAGGCAGCAATGCTTTTTAAAAATCGGATGGCTTCTTGGCTTTTTTTCCTCCCCTTCACTTTCATTCTTGCATGTACAGTTCAATGTGCAATATGATGAGAAACTAATTAAAGTGTACATGTGTTTCAGGACACAAACCTCTTTCAACTGCTGTCATAGCGTCCCACACATAATGAATTATGATTGCAGATTAATTCTTAATGCAAAGTGTTATTAACTTGTGCAAACTCTGCAGCACCTGCTCTCTTGAGTTTATTTGTTTTTACCTGCAGGTGTTTGAGGGCTGTATTCTGACTGCTATTAATAATTTCAGGTTGGACTGCATTGAGACGGCCTGCCCGATATTCAAACAGCGCCGCTCCCCGGATTGGCCTGTACTCGGCGTGTCATTGCTCTGATGTCATCCTCCCTCAGGCCAAAACTTTGTAACCCAGCAACACAGATTTGGTACCTTCTGTAATAATGACACGTGTAGTGCAGAACCGTTTTCATTGAGAGGAAGATTTTTTTTGAGGGTCTAGAACACAGTTCTACTAATAGAAAATAACAAACCTTCCCTTAATGGACATGTGGCTGTGTGAGGAATGCAGCCGCAAATGTGGTTTTAGCCAAGTATGAACACAGCTGGAGATTACAGTGAAGCCTTCTTAAGTCAATATTCCAAGAAAGGAAAAAACAGCACAACCAACAGTTTTGTTCAGCAAATGATGCCAACTTTATCATCGCTATTACAAAAGTGTCTTTACTACATCCTCAGTGGGGTATTTATTCCCCCTGAAAAACCTGGGGTATGCATTTATATTTTCCAGAATTGGAAAGTCAACAAAGATACAATGTCAATCTCGTAACTCTTGTTTGTGACTAAAGTAAGATCATCTTTCCCTGAACAAGAAGTGCAGTAACTTTTTTCATGTCTTCCAAAATCCAAATAAAGAAGTTGTCAACCAAAATGTGAAAAGTTCCACTTCCACCTTTGTGGCTGTTGTGTTTTGCAAGCGTTAATATCAACCAATACAGAGAAGTGTGATAGTATTGTGCAACATTATACATAAATACATTTTCTGTATGTTAATTTTTTGTGTTTTAAATGATTGTACCTTTTATTTGTTGCAGATAAAAAAAAACATGTAGTGCTGAACTGGTTCACATTTTCAATGCAATTTGACATCTTAGTGTAAATTGAATGCATACCTGATTGTATCAGCATATGTTTAGAAATATGGACATCTAAGATATGCATAAAGAGCTGTTGCACTTCCCAGTTTAATTACTACCGTATACCCTCACAGCATGAAGGCATGGTAATTGGGTAAGGTGTTGTGTGTTGATGATTTGGACCAGCTGAACAGACAAAATGTCCCTCGCTCAGGAAAATGTTTCCCAGGCCTTTTTCCTGGGAGCACTCATGGTCCAGACTTGGTCCAGAATACAGAATTATCTTATTTGAATTGTACAACAATGTCAGAAGAGTCAGAATTCCTGACCCAAGGATAGGAACCCCTGCCTGAGGGGAAATTCCCCTTGATCTCATTATGTTATAACCATTTGTTTAGCCTAAAGTTATCATTCCTTTGGATGCAAGGAAAACTCTTAGAAAATATCTAATTCTTTGCCCGCATACCTACATGTTGTGTTTTCATCCTTCTGGGGACATTCTAGTGATTTCCTCTTGATTCTAAAGTCAGATGTTTCTATTTTCATTGCCTCATTCTAATGCATACCTTCCCAAGCACCAACTTTAACCCTGCCTTAACCTCACTCTGGCCGCTTCTGCGCGCACACACACACACACACACACACACACACACACACACACACACACACACACACACACACACACACACACACACACACACACACACACACACACACACACACACACACACACACACACACACACACACACACACACACACACGGAACATTCTAATTTCATCTTGCTGTTGAAACGAATGTTAGATTGTATAATTGTATTTATTTTATTTTTTTTTACTAAAATGACATATATTGCATTATGTACATTACACTTTAAAAATCTGAATAAACGTTGGGTTTTCCATTTCCCAAACGTCACCTTGATCTTTTAACTCCTATTGGCGCTGTGCTGCAAAGTTACAAATAAATACCCAAGAAGAAGACTTGCAGCCAATGACGTTGAACTTCCGGCCGGATTTCGTGAAGCCCCGCCCTGCGCGCGTTCCCTCTTCGCCCCGCGTAGTGATCAAAGATCGTCTATGACTAAAACGATACATCACTTCTCGCAATAATAAGACGTCGCATATATTTAATGACATAAACTGGTCGAAAACTAACATTGCGACATATACTACAAGTAAGGCCATTCATAGCTATGTTTCTCTGTTTTTCCTTTTTTCTTTTAAAGAACTCCTGAATAGTTAAACTGTTTAATTGACATGGTGAGATTAACTGTGCTCTGATAATTTAACGGAGTGGGATATCGTCTTGTTTTTTCGCTCTTCTACACACGCGCAAACTGGAACTCTTGTACGAGAAGATTATCCTAATTTTTAGACTAGAGTACAGATTTTATTTCACATGAACCTGAAGTCGCGGTCGTCAGTTCACTGGAGACATGGCGGGAGTCATCCGGAGGCTCGACGAGACTGTTGTGAATCGCATCGCGGCGGGAGAAGTGATCCAGCGTCCTGCCAACGCTGTCAAGGAGATGATTGAAAACTGGTGCGTGAGCAAAAACACTATAGTCTGACGGACGTTAAGATGGCACGAGCTACACGAGTAGAGACTTAAATCAGCAGGGTTGATGCTCATAAAGTGTGTTTGACAAGTGCCTGTTTCCATCCTGTGGTGCGATTGGACAGTAATAACAACACGTTGTGTTCTAACTTGTTTCAGTTTGGACGCAAAGTCCACCAACATCCAGGTGACCGCGAAAGACGGGGGACTGAAGCTGCTGCAGATTCAGGACAATGGCACAGGCATCAGGGTGGGTGACATGATCCCCTCCTCTATTTGCTGGGTGACTGTACTGTTTATCTATCAGATCAATTATAATCAAAGTCACACATTTCCCACATGATGCTTTTCTTGCCACCGAGATGAAGAGTGTTTAAGTGGTTTTTTTTGGAGCTGTCAGCTCTTTTAGAATCTTTCCCTCCTGACTGACTGACTGGTATTTTCTTCCTCTGGGGCAGAAAGAAGATATGGAGATTGTGTGCGAAAGGTTTACAACCAGCAAACTGCAGACGTTTGAGGACCTCTCGGGCATCGCAACCTATGGATTCAGAGGAGAGGTGAGTCGAGATACCGTCTAAAGCTGCAGAACTTCACCTCCACCTTGCATTGCTATTAGTGACAAGAGTGATCAATGCTTCTTTTGACATCTTGGCAGTCATTCCCAAATGTGGGTCAACCGGGTACAAAACATGCCCACTGTAAGTGACTTGTTTATTTCATCATGGCTACACGATAACTTACAAAATGCAAATAAACAGCATTGAGTGGGTGGGCAGATAGTGAAAAGTGCACTTTTCTGCAGCCACTGTTTTTTTTTTTTTAAACTAATAGTGTATGTATGTTACAAGTTGTATGTTTTAAACCTGTGGGATTTAGTGTGTTAAAGAACACTGTATTGTGTCTGCAGGCCCTCGCTAGTATAAGCCATGTGGCCCACGTGACCATAACCACCAAGACCGCTGATGCAAAGTGTGCTTACAGGTAGGATTTAAATTTTTTTTTAAAACCGTACATCGACGTGATGATGTGCGAGCTCTTTGATGAAACAACGGCCTCTTTGTGTTTTCTTGCAGAGCCAACTACAGTGACGGCAAACTGAAAGGACCTTCCAAACCATGTGCTGGCAACCAGGGAACACAGATACTTGTGAGTCGCTTAAACACAACGGGAACTGTAGGAGGAGGGTGACCGAGGCTGTGTTTTTCTGCAGGTGGAGGACCTCTTCTATAACATCTCCACCCGGAGGAAAGCTTTAAAGAGCCCCAGCGATGAATACTCCAGGATTGTCGAGGTGGTCAGCAGGTCTGGACTTTACCTCGACGCGTTTCCTGGTTTTCGCCGGTTTGTGTGAATAAGGTCTGGTTTCTATTCGAGTGTCTTGTGTTTCTTTTCAAGGTATGCCATTCACAACTCAGGAAAAAGCTTCTCCGTTAAAAAGGTGAGATGAGTTTTGTTTTTGAGCAAGAGAATACACTTTGTGCAGAAGACAGTTGAATCACTACTTGTTACATTTCTATCTTGAACCTTCTCTGCTTCAACTGTGCGACACTTCACTTTCTTTTTCCAGCAAGGAGAGACGGTAGCAGATGTGCGGACTTTACCCAACGCGTCTGTGGTGGACAACATCCGAGGAGTTTTTGGCAACGCAGTCAGCAGGTTGCCCCCTGAGAATACGCTTGCATGAGTTGTGCTCTTCTGTTCCTTGTTATCGGCTCATCGCTCACGGCACGACTGGCTCTGCGGCATGTTCCCAGGGAGCTGATCGAGGTCGGCTGCGAGGACCAGAAGCTGGCCTACAAGATGAAAGGCTTCGTCTCGAACGCAAACTACTCGGTCAAGAAATGCATCCTAATCCTGTTCATCAACCGTACGTGCCACGGGACACCGGTTGCAATGTGGAGTGTCTTTCACCCTGTGCTAAACTGTGGTTGTGGTCTGCGAATGTCTCAGATCGTCTGGTGGAGTCCAGTGCGTTGAAGAAGGCAGTGGAAACGGTTTACGCTGCGTACCTGCCCAAGAACACGCACCCCTTCCTCTACCTCAGGTAACTCGCAGTGGGCTCGCGCGTTTCTTTTGCGTCGGTTCCGCTATGGTTACGTTTCTTTCATGTTCCCCGGTGCAGCTTGGAGATCGCCCCGCAGAACGTAGACGTCAACGTTCACCCCACAAAGCACGAGGTGCACTTCCTGCACGAGGACAGCGTCATAGAGAGCGTCCAGAAGCACATTGAGAGCAAACTCCTGGGTTCCAACTCGTCACGCACGTATTTCACTCAGGTATGATGCTGCGTCAACCGATGAGATCTCTGTACTTTATTATGTCCACCTGTTACTGCTTTCCACAGGTTCACCATCGTTATTACATAACCTCCTGATTGTGCCGCTCTTAGTCAGTTCTTTCACTGCAGTAGTTGTTACAATGGATTAATCCGTTTGTTTAAACATTGTCGCATTAGACTTTTTAAAATGACATTTTGGGTCGAGCTGCGACATGTAGAGCACAGTGAGGAGGCATTTGTTTGGTTTGTAGCATAAGCTCCTCTAATAACAGTTGGTTAAATCAACAGTACAATAATGAGTCTTTATTGTCATTGGATGCCCTAAACATTGGTGTGCAACTACACACTGACAGCACACTACACACTAATTCACTGACGGTTATTCCAAAAGGTTAACGGGTTGAAATATTGAGTGAAGATCCGTGAGTCACATGAGCTGAAATTCCAAACAAAGAATAAATGCTAAAGCACTTGTATTGCAAAAAACAAAAACGGCAACATGTTGCACATCTGTTTGAATTTTCACATTGACCCGACTACAAAAGAACAACAGCTGTGTTTTTAAAAGTCCCCACACACTTTGGACATAAGCTTCTACTCTGGACGGGGGCATCATGTGGCCCTCTAGCTCTGCTTGACCGGCCATGAATCAAATGAAAATGGACTATTATTGGCTGCAGTGCATCTAAAATGGTGCCATTTTTCATGTTGTTTGCTATTATTACGTCATTGGCTGTGTCTAGCACCATGGCTCGAACAGCTCGCAATTGTTAGCTCACAAAATCGGTGTTTTACGGTGGGAAAAGAACAAGAGAAATCTATTTTACATTTTCTCATGTACTGAGCTCGGCATTTAGAGAACTATAATTACGATTTCCTGACACAGACGGGAAAGACTGACAAAGTGATGCAGAGCAAAAGAAGCTCATACAAATCAATTAAAAAAGAAATTACTGCTTCTTATCAAGAGATAATTCTTATTGAGCAAAACTCAGGCCTCGGCCTTTCATAGTAGTGCACATTTTCCATGCGGCTATTTGGGGAAATTATTTGGCCACTCCTGTTCCAGGCTCTTTTAAACCATTCAATTAGGGGCTGAATAGCAGGGCCGACAAGTTAAACGCGCCACTGCACACAAACACTGGATGTAGACTTGCAATCATTGATAATAACTTTCTATCCTGATCTAAAAACAAAAACTGCAGACGCTGCTTCCAGGGCTGTCGGTCTCAGGCGGCTCTGAGGTCAAGGCCTCCAGCACCGCAGCGGAGTCCAGTGAGCGAGTCTACGCGCATCAGATGGTGAGGACCGACTGCCGCGCGCAAAAGCTGGATGCGTTCCTCCAGCCTAAAGAGAAGCCTCCGCCGGCGCCACCGCCACCCGACCCCGAGCCGGTCGGTCCCAGCAGCAGCCGGGAGACGGAGAGCAGAACTGTGGAGATGGACGACGCAGACGACGTGGAGATGCTGGCGGCCCTGGACGAACAGGAAGAAGAGGCGCCTAAGGGCGAGGAGGAGGGCGGCGGCGGCACCGGAGCTCCTGAAGTTCAGAGGTGATGATTGATTATCTGTGCACGTTTGAAGTGTGTGAGTCACAATGAGAGGGTTCAGCCAGTCACTGTCATGAGTAAACCTCACAGTCAGATCTGGATGTATGATTGACTCCACTCGGCGAGCTGTCTGAACATTGACCTGCAGCAAAAGAGTTGGGTAAGCGGGCGAGAAGAAGAATGTCAGAGTAAACATGACCATCCCTCACGAGTGACGTCCTGAGGACCAATGAGTAAGAGACGCTACGCTGTGTGTATATCTGACTGATGGATGACGAATTTACCTCTCAGGAATAGATTACAATATTCCATAAGATCAGATGTTTCTTTAGTTAAATATCATAATAATCACAATTGAAACTTGAAAAATTGATGAAACAGTTTAGTTTGTTAGGAACGTTTTAATGATAACTCAGATTTTCTGAGCTGGACCCAGAAAAAAAAAAACCTAACTTGTTGAAGCTTGTCAGGTTAGAGGTGAATCATCTCCAAAAGCTTCATGATAACTAAACGTACCAAGGATATTCACATAAAGTCTAGAAGTCTTAGTCTGCACTAAGAATCACCTGAGACACTTGATTAATGAATAATCTAGCAGTTTTAAGAGGCACTTTGTCCTCAAAATGATTGAAGACTGTCCACATATTGAGGTTTTTTCAGTCATACGACCATAAACACAATATAATTTGAATTATAAAGTTGCTCTGTCACAGTTTGGTGTGTAATTTGGTCATTTTTCAAAAATATTTTCTGATATTCAAAATCTGACTTTTTACAACAGTTTCTTCTGCCCCCTGGTGGCCATCAAAATAATTCCTGTTGCCCTTTTGCTTGCTGAGTAGGAGCTGCTTTTATGACTTCATGACAAGAAATATCCGCCGCTCATCAGACTGTGTGTGTGTGTGTGTGTTATGGTGAAGCAGGAAGCGACCAAGGAAAGAGCAGGAGGAGGAGGAGGAGGGGAAAGATGAGGACTTGACAGACGCAGATGCGTCCAAAAGACGAGTGATCAAACTGACCAGCATCAAGGAGCTGAGAACGGAGATAACTGAGAACACACACAAAGGTCACAACACAGCATCCTACACACACACACGGAACATTCAAATTTTTCAAATTTTATTATTAATTATTTGCTTTGTTCTTGCGACTAATATTTTCATCATTCTGTGGGACAATTCCTTCAGGGATTTTACAGAAATGTAGACCCGAGCAGCTTTTGAGGCGCTAGTATTCAAATATTTGATTTCTTAATACATATTTGTTAATATTTTCTGATGTTTCAATGACCCACATCAAACTTTCACACCGGATGACATGATAACTGCAAGCTTTTTATCATCGGAGTAATAAAGTGACCCGATTCTTCCAGAATTTCCCCTGAATCTGTGAATTGGCTGTTGAGTTGTGTTTCCCCGCATATTTGACCAATATGTGTCTGTAATTTGAACACAAAGGTCTTTCTCCTATTCTTAATATATTTAGTTATTTATCACACAAATTCAACAACCAATCGCTGTGCCGTCTGTTATTTAGTTTGTCATTTATGATGAAAGTTTTGTAGCGACGTAGCTGCTGTTATAGCACATCTTATATAAATCCTCCCTTCGGTGTATTTTTTTTAATCTTATTGGCTTTTGCCTCGTCCCTCAGGTCTCCAGGAAATGCTCCAGAACCATTCGTTCGTAGGTTGTGTTAATCCCCAGTGGACTCTGGTCCAACATCACACTAAACTGTACCTTCTGAACACCAGCAAACTCAGGTCAGACTGCAGCCGACACACAAGCGCACTTCTGGTTTCAACCTGCCGAGCTGCATCTCATTTCTCCTTATTCTTCTGTTCCAGCCAGGAGCTTTTCTACCAAATACTCATTTATGACTTTGGGAATTTTGGAGTCCTCAGATTGTCTGTAAGTATTTTCATTTCCTGTCTGGATATAAATACTGTATTTTCCCTGAGATAATAATGTTAAACAACCCCTGCTGTTCCGAATAACAGATACACAACGTCCCAGTTTATAACAATATTACACGTCAAAATAGTGTAAAATGGCCGGGGGGGGGTAAAACACTGTAGTTTTCAGATTATTCATGCTTAACATGAATAATTTGAAGGTCTGTTCTTGTGCATGATGGAAACAAGGCAGATATTGGCCTCAAGGACGAATAATACCTCAAGAACTCCTCAACATATTAGCTTATAGTTTATTTCTATAGCGCCATTCAGACACAAGGCAATTCACATGGCCTTACAAAGTATTGTAAATACATTAGAGCAAGCTATTAAGAATCTTAAGTGATTCAGAGTATGAAAGTCTTCAAAAACCTCTCACACTCTCATCCTTTTCATTGGGTCGACTTTACGTTGTGCTTTTTCCGCTCTACACATCCAACATAGAAATAATACATTTCTACATGAGTGGAGGAAGCGCGTCACTGCATCACTTCAAAAATGAATCAAATTTCAAGGAGCAATTTTCAACTCAATCACTGTTCCCTAATATGAGATGAAGGGATTAAAATCTGCATAAAAAAAGAATAAGCAAGGTAAGAGCTCTATTAAGATAAAGGCAATATAATAAGTAAAGTCTATTGTTTATCTGGAGGAGCGACCACCAGTTGGCTGAGGTTTGTCAGCTTATCTTCTTTTGAGAACTGTCTTTAGTTTAACTGATGTCTATTATTATTTTCTACCAACAAGATAACCAACAAGGTATTTAAGCTGCCGACTTTGATCTGAAACGGCTCTTTAAAAAGGACTCGCGCCTCGATTTCCCCATCAATCAGATTAATTTTTTTTTAAATAATTTTGGATGAAGACGAGTCTTGTTTGCCACCGGGAGCTTGAGAGGAGCGTATTGAGCAACCAAACCTTTTCAGTCGACATTAACAGGAGACAGAGTGCAGCTCTGTGACGGCTTCCTGTCTGTGTCCAGACTCCAGCGCCACTGTACGACCTGGCCATGTTGGCGCTGGACTCCGAGGAGAGCGGCTGGTCGGAGGACGACGGCCCTAAGGAGGGACTGGCTCAGTACATCGTGGACTTCCTGAAGAAGAAAGCAGAGATGCTGGAGGACTACTACTCCATGGAGATAGACCAGGTTAGCAGAGACTGTTGGAACATCTTCCGAGCTCGATTTCATTGTGTAGTAAAAACTCCGCACTTCACAGGACGGAAATCTAACAGGCCTGCCGCTGCTCCTCGACAAGTACAGCCCCATCATGGAGGGTCTGCCAATGTTCATCCTGCGCCTGGCCACCGAGGTAAAAGCCTTCCTGATGTTCGGAACGTTTACATTCTGCAAACAGGGACCGGCGCGCTGAAGGCTTGTGTGGTTTTTGCCGGGCAGGTGAATTGGGACAATGAGAGGGATTGCTTCAAAGACTTCAGCCGAGAGTGCAGCGCGTTCTACTCCATCAGGAAGCAGTACGTCCTGGAAGCAGAGCCAGGAGAAGAGCAGGTGGGACATTTTGCCCCCCCCCCCCCCCCCCCCTTTCTGACAAGGACTAAAAAGAAAAATATGAGAGGAAAAAAAAAAAAAACCCTAATGAGTGTGAATCTGTTTCAGGATGCCGAGGTGAACTCCTGGCGTTGGAAAGTCGAGCACGTCGTCTTCAAAGCTTTGCGAAGCCTCTTCAGTCCTCCAAAGAGCTTCAGCGAGGACGGTACCGTGCTGCAGATCGCCAACCTGCCCGACCTCTACAAAGTGTTCGAGAGGTGTTAATGTGACCGATTAAATCAATCTGCTTAAGCGTCAATGTAAGATTTGCCTGTAAATAAAACCCTTTGTAAGAAAGAAGACTTCATACCGCGGTCTTTTATGAGTGGAAAAAGTCCCGTTCTGAATGGCCTACTTACACGTGCCAAGGCTCCACATAGTTTTCTAAAAGTAAGACTCTGGACTCGGAGCCAGGAAAAATAAAATTGGGTCACGAGTCCCACAACGATACCCAAAATGTGCCAACATCATGGGGGGGAGGAGGAGGGGGGAGATAATGATGATGCCAGAATCTTTTACCAGATTGTCCAAGACATCAATTGTAAATAAGAAAGTTGAGTAAAACAATCATTAAACGATCAAGAATAAAATGAAAAAGTAATTGGAATATTTAAATGTGCCATGTTTGCATTAAACTGTGGGAGAAAGATTTTTTTTTTCATTGTACTAAAAGTTTTGTTTTTATTTGCATGTTTCCACTGAGCCACCAGATGGCAATCTTGCACCGTCATCGTTTGACTCTCGAAACGTTTCTAATCAAGTATTCTGCTGAATCACCAACAAACCTTTCCATCTCTGATTTGGCTGAATTGACTGATGGTGTAAACTGTCCAGCACTCAAGAAAAGAAAAGCAGAGGTTCGGCTGATATGCACAGTTCTGTAAATTACACGTTTATTTTCAAGAAATCTTTTAAATATTTGAAAAATTTCAAAGAAACCGCAGCAAACACAGTTGCTTTCATATATTTTCAAATAACGACCGCGCCGGTTTTTGTGGTTCTTTTCTTTAAATACATCATACTGTACCTGTTAAAACAATTATTGTTTGATGGAGCGGTGCAGACTCCCAGTCTCCTAGTGTGAAAAGGCACTTCACTGTGTGAGGGGGAGCTGGGAAGGTGGGAGGCCGGAGCAGTCGGCGGGGTTTAAAAGCATTCAGTATATTCATTCATGCAACTTATCAAAAAAGACACACACACAAAAAAAAAAGAAAAGTAGTACAGCCAAGCAACCCAGCCAGAGGGGAATCAAAATCTCTTGGATAACATGATGTAGTGAAAAGCTCAGGGGAAAAAAAAAAGCCATGTGTCTTCAGAAATGTCTACAGGTGTATCTCCCAGCAACTTTTAGAGTTGTATTAGTGAGGTTTTTCAGTCACTCCTCGGCTGCCAAAACCAAGTTTCTGGTTTAAAAAGAAAAAATAAAAGCGGGGACACAGTTCAGTTTTTCGCCTGTGCTACAAGTTTTTTTTTTTTCTTTCTTTTTTTTAAATGTTTTTGGTTAGCTACAAATCTTAAAGTGTTACAGCGGAAAATGGAAATGTGCTCCAGACGCAATATGGCAGTCAGGGGTCTGAGGTGCGAGGTTTAAGGGCTTCTGTGGTGACGCTGCCTTGCCTCACTGCTGCGACAGGAGGGCGTTTCTGTTGGCCTTCATCTTCTCCAGGCGCTTTACTAGGTGGTTGTTGGTCATCTCCATTTCCTCGATCTTATCCAGAGCTGTGCGCAGCTGGGGGGGGGGGGCGCACAAACAGAAAATGTTAACGTCTCAATCCTGCTGATGATCAATTTTTTTAAATTAAAAAAACTACGAACAAAAAAATCAGGATTGATTACCTCTCTTTGTAGTTTTCGTTTTTCAGCTTTCAGTTCGTCTTCTACTTTCTCCGAGTTATCTGATGCCGACTTGTACCTGGACACTTGCCCTTCAAGTCTGTTGATCTGGAAACAGACACAGAAAGATGAGAATGTGTCGACTAAGAGTCCATTTCCTGTTTCTAAAACTTATTCTGAACTTTTAGTTTGAACTTACATTTTGTTCCATCGTACCCATTTCTTGCTCCGCCTTCGAAAGCTTGAACTTGTATTCACTAATTTGTCTGTTGGCATCTCCTACAATAGAAAATCGTGATGCGTGAAACTACAAAACTGTTCAAAGGGTAAACAATCATCAGCGTAATGTAGAAAAAGTCCCTGCTCACTTTGCATCTCGATGACGTGCAGGTCTGTACCGTTCTCCATCCTCTCCCCGTCGGTGTACGTGCTGTCCACCTTAGAGTGTTTCTGTCTCTCATCCTCCAGCTGGTTCTTCAACTTCCTGATCTGAGCCAACAGTTCGTCCTTCTCCTCCGCTAAATTCCGTAGCCTGACATCTGTGAAACAGAGAGAAAAGACACTGTGACCACCGTTTTTAACCGAAAACAGCATCAGTAAAAATCTTTGGTGGCTGTAGATCGGCTCAAATCCTTCCCTCCTCACGTGAACCATAATGCTAAAACATGGACATGTATAAAGGGTCACTAGATGTAGATTTTAAGCTTTGATATTAGTTTGAAATAACCACATCTGATATCTCAGCAAAAGGTTAACAAGCCTGCATCTCAGTAAAAAAAACCTTCAGTGAACACTTGCCAACACGTCTGCCTCACCTCTCTTTCCAAAACATCAGTGACAAACATGCAGAACTGCAGAAGGCCGCCTCTCGCCGCTGCTCTTTCTCAGTTCTTACACATCACTGTTCACCGAAGGTCAAAACAAAAAGGACCGCAATGTTCCCAACGAGCTGTTCAAGGTCTCCTCATTGTTTTAATGTGCAAATGTAGGCTCAAAATCTGGTTGCAAGTCCACTCTTTTCAAGAGTTTTGTTGTTTACTTAACATATATTATATCAAATTAAATGGCAGGTCTCTGAAATGCCAACATACGAGACACATTCATAGCCTGAACACATCCAGGGCATTTAGGCTCTGTATGAAGTTCTGCTACGCTCCGACTCACCCAGCGGACCCTCTCCGGCAGACTCCAGCACCTGGGCGGCCTCCTGGGAGACTAAAGTGATTCCTGAGGACAGAGGCTCGTGGTTGACGTCTCCGTTCGGTGTGCCGTCTGGGATGATGACCATCCCGTGTTTCTGTGGCGTAAAAACAGGCTTCACTGAGAACTTGATCACGTCGCAAAACTCAAATTACAAGTCTATGAACGAACAGAGCTGTGCTATTATACAATACATTATACAATAATATACAATACCAGGACAAATATAAAAAGAATTAGCTGAGCATTAGTACATCATAAAAGACTGTGCGGTCAATAATCAGAAATACTGAAATGAAAGTTTATTGGGAGTTCGTTCTGTACTAATCCGAGCCTGAAGGCGCTGAGCTCAGCTGGTATTTAAAGTACTCGTTATTCTCATCAGTCAAACTAAAGTTTGGCAAGTTTTCTACAGACATGAATATTTGTACAAACATGTTGAAACACAACCCCTGTGATATTGCTTCTTGCTGCTCACACTTACTTTCAGTCTGAAACCGTTTTCATATTTAAATCTGTTGCTCAAACATTAGCACAAGACATTTGAAAGCTGTTTTCAATGCCCTCTTTTCTTCTGAATACAAAGCAGCAGCTGGTGTCACCGGGTATCTGCCACAGGTCATGTCTGTACAGTAAAGACACCCATTTGCATATCTTCTACGAACAACATACCAGTAATTTGACACCGAACTCCCCGACCTTAGTCGAAAACATTAACATATTAGAGAAGGCACAAATGGAAAAGGGCAGGAAAAGCAAAGCAATAAAAGTGAAAGTAGAGCATGGAAAAGTGTAAAAAAAAAAAATTTTTTTTTTTTTTTTTTTTTTTTTTTTAAAGCTCTTTCCTCTTCTGGGACAAGTGAACCTACCTCTCCTGCTTTGGACTTCCCCTTGATGTCAGCGAGCTCATCTCTGAGCTCGTCCCTCTCACTCCTAATGCAATCAAAGTACTCTTTCTGCCTCTCTAGGGCCTGGCCACACAGATGAGAGAAGACAAGGGAGAGGAAAAGAGGTAGAGAGGTTGGAGAGGCTCTGGACAGACATGCAGACACCATAGACAAGACATGCTGCATGCACAAACATGCACCTCCGGTGAACAAGAGAGGGAAGGAAACAAACAGCGTGCAGAGAAAAACACCACGCAATGTTAAACGAATAGAGGTAGAACACAGGGACTGATGGGTTTGTAACACTGGGAGGTCATTTTGTCTGCACTTTGGGAATAACTACAGTTAAGAGATTTTTATCTATTATCTAATTAATTATCTGATCCACAGGTGGAACATGCATGTCATGCTATAATATATGGACCTTTGGAATTAGTTTTTAACAGGCTGGTCGCCGAACACTAACACAAAGCCAGTGCTCTCTTTTTATGAGCCGACATCATCACAGGATTCAAGCTGAAAACTCTTATTGTGACATGCAAATATCCAAACTGTGCTTGTGAATGGGTTTGGTTAATGTTTACAGGTTACAGGTCTCCGTCATGCAGAGACAGCATGAGAGGCAATAGAGTTGCAGGGACACTATATGTACAGACAAAAATAAAACAAACACACAACCACTGATTGCCTCTCATGTCCTGTCAGAAAGTCTGCGTGGGACCTCCTACCCCAATCTTTTTGTCCTTCCAGTTTATCGTTTCCTGCAGGTCAAACACCTCTCTGGTGAGCGCATCTAACTTAGTCTGCATTCGCTGGCTCTCCTGGAGTGGTATTGAGGAGTGACACAATATGATCAGAACACAGAAGCAAAACAGGAAGAGTTGAATGCAACCAAGAGATGGAGCACAGAAATACACAGGTACAACGATAATAGAAAGGGTGTGAATCTGAGCAAGTATGGCAGAGAAGGAAGTGAACGATAGTGGACAGCAGATAAGACAGTGGAACAGAGTGAAAGGTGATTAACTAGGAAGGCCAGTGCTAATTATTCCATATCAACCTCCTCCATAACAGCAGCCTGAACAGAGGTACCAGCAGAGTACCACCAAGTACTTCCAATTGTAGTGTTGTTTCTTTTTTGTTAAGTAAAAGCAATCATACCTCTATAAGTTCATCTCGCTGGCGGATTCCCTCTTTCAGCTCTTCTTGTTTATGCTGCAGAACTGTACACGAGTGCTTTTGTCTCTCTAGTTCCTGAAACCAAGCAAAACATTTTTGTAACTTTGCCAGAAGGAAATGTCAACATTTGTATGGGATGGTTTTAAGCAGTGTAGATTTTCCACCTTTGACTTTTCTTCAAGCTCTCTCCTCATCTCTGCCATTTGCTCCTCCATCTCCTCGATGACGTCCTTGAGCGTGTCCACTTGGTAGATGAGGTTGCCTTTGTCGTTGTCCAGCTGCGCGTTGGAAACCATGGCTTTCTTATACTTCTCCTCCACCTCTGTAAGTGACTCCTAATGAGGTTTGAACCCACGTTAATGCAGTTGAGTAGAAAGATCGAGAGCACAGCTCACCTGCATGCATCAGGTGGACGTAACACATTTCACACATAACCGCCAAGTACACCAGACACATTGTGAGATCTCAAGTTTGAGTGTAATTCTGTGCATCTTTTATGTGATTTTCCAAACATAAACGGGGCTATTAACGTCCGAGCGGTGACATTCATCACATAATAAAATGCGTTGAATCACTTTCAGGAGTGAATCAAGGCAACTGTGTGAAAAGGGGATCTGAAAGAGAGAACTAGTCTACCAGGAATCATGAAACACAGCTAACATGCACCAGTTGTTTCAAACACTACCAAGAACAAGTCAGAAGACAGATTAGTTAGTGAACTTTTTCTTATCAATACAATGTCCTTTTTAAATGGACAGGTTACTGAGAGTCAGTGAGCCAGAGGGCCATCCAACACTGTGCCAGTGAGAGCCTGAGTGGAAGAAGTCCAAACTGAGAGCAGGGCCGTTATCGGTCAGCAGGTGGAGCTTTTTGCTCTTCTTCTTGAAACTTTGTACCCAGCAGCAATGTGGGAGTGGTCTTTATTTCAGATCAAAACAGGAAGTGAGAGAAAACCATGCAGGAGAAAAAGGATCGTTGTGCAACTCAGACTGGGAGCAGGCAGAGACACGGCTGTGGTGTTAGCAGCTATGGGAGGGGGTACGGGGGGGGAAGGTGTGAGTGGGGAGGCAGTGGGGGTTAGAGATGCCGTACTGCTCCCAGATGACAACAGAAGGCATGCTGTGAGCTTAAGCCCCTCTACCTTCAGCTCTTTAAGCCCTTGCATGTACCGCCCTTCTACATCCTGAATCTGGTCCTTTAGTTCATAGATATCCTGTGGGGCAGATGGGAGGAATGGTTGGGGTGAATTGGGGCATCAGAGGGGGTGGGGTTGGTGTGAGGTATAAAGGAGAGATAACAAAGCACCCATGCTGCCATCTCAAAGACTGAAAGACGGACCAGCTGACATAAACATGACCACCCAGACACATGAAGCAGCTTCACAGGACACATGTCACATCCAGTCTTCCCGTGCACACAGAGAGAAAGTAGACACTGAACAGCAGGGGGCGCACAACAGAGGCAATGCTGTGGGGAGGTGGAGAGAGTCATATGCAACAGGAATGTGCGTTTCCTGGATCAAACATTTATCTAGATCAGCATTTCAGGTTTATGATGCATCTAAAAATCCAGTACAACTTCATGTATGTGTGTTGGTGACAGCGTGTGTGTGTGATGTGTGTTTGGAGACCTTACCCTAAGTTCACCCAGACTGGTGTCGGGTTCATAGACGCTACCCGTGTCTGTGCTACCCCGTCGAGATGAAGTACCGCCGAGTGATGCCAGGGTGGCTGCAGAGAGGCCCGGGGTGGCACATCTGGACGACGGCTGAGGACAACGGAGCATCCGGGTGAGAACAAAACAAGGTAACACAATTCCAACATGTTATTCAACACCATCATCTGATACAAGACAACAACTAAGTGATCCTTCTCTGAAGAGGTGGGCATAGGGGTTTGAAAGAAACACAATGCTGATGTGTTGTGGTTCCATGGTCATTAACATGGCATAGAACACAAGCTCAATGCTACTTTTCTCTTACTGATCACTATATTGATAGATTTGTCATTGTGCATTCATCAGTGCTCCATTACCGTACAGTATATTCATTCTGTAACGCATGATTGAAGGGATAGCAAATAGCACAGGAGACAGTCTTGTGAGACAGAAAAGTGCCTGTTCTTTGTGTACTCCACATACTGCATGTGAGAAGTTTACAGTGTTTTAAGCTTTTAAGCATCTAAAAATGTGGTGCTTATAGTGGCTAAATGAGATAACAGAGGCTTTAGAAAGTGGCTTTTAAAAGTTATCTTTTTGCAATATAATGGCGGTTGTTTCATGCAACTGTAATGTATTTTTTGCTTTTTAAATCTGGTGATTGCATCAATAAATCAAAACTGCTACAGTTCAAATCTGTATCTTGTTGAATAAAATGTGATTATATTGAGTACCGTAGACATCAAGACATTTAAAACTTTAGTGTACTTACCCGACTATAATCTGAATACTGTTTGTCACATTTTTCATCCAGCTGCAAGAAAAGAGAGGAAACATGAAAATGCGGTGCAGACTGTTTTGAGAACTTGCATCCAGTACAGTCATGCTCCCATCTGCTCCTCCACCTGTGAATCAAAGAGTTAGTTTACAAGTTAAAATGAGTGCTGCATGTTCACACACCGTGCAGAGTGGACAAACAAATCAACTACACATTTCATTATCAAAGATTATACCTGCGACACACAGTCAAAAGCACTTCAGTTAACCTTGTGGGATGCCGCTATGCTGTGAGGTTGACTGTGGGATGAGTATGAATCAAAGTTCATTTTTAATCATGCGTCAGTGTTTTTCTTTTATTTCCACTGCATTTCCAAGCACACTGTGGTGAGCTCGGTTCGGTCACTTACAGCATCCAGATCTGGAATGCTCAAATCGTCGAGGTCAGACACGATGCTGCCCCTTCGATTGGAGCGGCTGAAATAATCAGCAGCCGACTCGCTAATGTTGGAGAAGTCAGAGGACTGCGGACCACACACAGGAAGAAGTGTAAAGAGATGGAAGGAAAAGAGAGTCAGAAAGGAAAGGTGTGTTGAGGTGACACTGTCACCTCGTGAAATACACTAACGGGGATTAACATCTCATCACCAACCACAGTGACTAACGACTGCGGCAGAATTGGACTAGTCTGGATTTACTACAGCTCACCGCACTGTCTCTCCGGCCTCTGCTGAAGCGCTCCTGGGACACACTGCTGACAGTGTCATCATCTGAGGAAGACTGAAAGGAGGATGCACACATGATGAGGAGCCAAAGTAATGTTGAATGGCTGCATGCCCAAGGCTTTCTCTCTACACACACACCCTTCTCTTTATTCAAACAACAAACCATAGACATCCTAGTCCTTGTATTAAACAGATTATTGGATTACACTAAAGACTAAAACCCTATAAGTAACGCTGTGTCATGCAGTTAGGATAACGTGGTCAAATGCATCGTTTAGAGCAAGTCAAGCATGACAACTTTGCTATAATATCCTAGTCGCTGAATGGTATTTCCTCATTCAGGACAATGCCTATCAACAACTCCTGAAACAACATAGTCACTCGCAAAAGGGAGGTCTTACGGTCAGTCGGGGTGTGAAGGGGCGTGTTATGGACGTCTGTCTGTTTAAGGTCATGCAAGGAGGCAGTGAGTGTTAGGTGCTCACCGCAGGGCTGCTGCGGGTGGAGCTGGCTCCAGAGGAGTACCAGCTGTATTCAGAGGGCTGTGGATGGGGGAGGAAGAGGAGGAGGAAGAGGAGGAGAGGATTAACATCAGACTAGTGGTACAACAGTTAGCTGTTGTTGGGTGATGGTTTAATTAAAAAAAAGAAAAGAAGAAAAACTGTGGCGGGCATTCAGAAGACTTACAGCTCTGGAACTGTGGCCGGAGCCATAAAGAGCAGTGTCGTCATAAATAGAGGCCTGAGGGCACACGTGGGAGACAATGCAGGACTCAGCAAAAACAGAGTGAGCATGAATCTTTGATGCACTTGCAGAATAACTTGAGCACAATTACTTTTCCGTGGCCCGTGCAATAAACTCGAAAGCATGATTTTCGACATTAAAAGGGTTGTCTTTATTCAGTAGTCTGCAACAAAGGCCAGTCTATACACAAAGACCTGCTATATCCCACTGAGGTAAAAGCCTTTGCCCCGCAGCCAACTGCTGTAAGTGTCCAGGAGCTAAATATAAACAGACCCCGTCACCCTGGGCATCCTATCACATGTATGTGGTCACAAGAGAGGAGGGGAAGGTTTACTTCTGAGGGTAACGCATGCAGAGAGAAACTGGCTCGTCAGTGGACGGAAACTGACCGTGCTGTAGCTGCGAGACAGCCCTGTGCCAGAGGTGGAGGATAAGGGAGTGGTGACCTGGTGGAGAGGTGTGTCAGGAAAGTGTCAGTTTAGAAGGCAGAGTGATGCTGGAGAGGGAATCCGGTGGAAAGCAACTAAATTTTCTGAAGACAGGATATATATTGTGGCATCTCGACACACTTTGCACTGTTTCGCAGTTTGTATCGCCACTTGACTTCAAGTAAACTAAGCTTGAGCTAAAGTCCAGAGAATTATATATCTACAAGTCAAGCGTTGGCTCTCAAAAGCGCAACAAAGCTATCGGACACAACTGTAATGTTTTTAAAATACATGAATTTTAGATAATTGCTGAATTATGCTCTGGAGATGGGAATATAAGGCCTAAGCTGCCTCTAGCTTCACTGTGTGTCCAGCACTGACAGGACAGGAGGACCAACCCGTGGCTGATAGGTGGAAGTGGAGGACAGGGCTGATGGTTTGGTCTTCGTTAGGCTGGTGTAGTTCCTTTGATCATGGTACAGTCCAGTCTGGAAGGGTGGCGACAAAACAGCACCTCAAACAAGCTGACAGTCTCATACTTGAATGTAGAAATTCTATCAATCGTTTATCAATGTGCAACTTCACAAAGCATGGACGAGCCACTCCTATTAAAAAAGCAAAACACAGTACACCAGCACTCCCAGCCACTATCCCTTCTAAATGGTACACTGACCAGCAGATCCTTCTTGGATGAAGCCTTTTTATGACCATGCAGGTCATTGTACACAGAACTCTAAACATAAAAACAGCCACAATGAGAGAAAGGAACATGAATGAAACCTCACAAAAAAGTAATAACTTGATATTTCACAAATATTACATACAGTGGAGCGGGAGGTCTTGAGTGCAGAGCTAGTGGAAAGGCTGTCAGACTAAAGAGAGACCAAAAGTCACAAAGTCATGATCAAGACAAGCTCGTAGGTTAACGTTAAGCTCACCTTCATTAGATACATGCACATGGATGCATGTATAAGAATGTAACCGCCACACTCATGTATTAGTTCATTCGATGGCTTCAAGACAGAAACTGCTTTGTTTAAAATTTTCACAGCAACTCCACATCACCATCTACTCCCCCCCCCCCCCAAAAAATAAATGAATAAATAAGCGAAACTGGATTTTGCTCTGTTATCATTACACTCCGCAATAATCCACGGATCACATGTGGGCTGATCTGTGGAGATGATCTGTAGGCATCACAGCTCATCTGTTACACCACTAATACACACACACAAACAAAATCCTCTTTACCAACAGCTATTGGCAAAAAACCTGTTCATGATTGCCCGGTGTTACATATTATAAATATGTAAAACTGTAACTGGTTGGGCCAAAAGAACTATTCCGATGATGGAAGCTTAGTACAAATTAGTATCAGGGCACCAGGATAACTCAATTATTCATTAAATGATCAACACAAACACATTGAAAGTGGGGATGTCATTTGCAAATCTCTCATGTGAAAAGCATTAATAGTAAACAAAAACAACCAAACAAACTAAAGAATACTGGATGCAAGAAAAACATTAGGGGTCCCAAAATTGTATATTTCTTAGTTAAGCTCTAAGAGTTGTAAGAGTTATTTATTCTTCTCACTACAAAGTCATTCAAGTTCAAGACGTCATGCACAGGGATCCAGGTATTCAAGCTGCACCATGCTTTCACAAAAACGCACAAACAACGCACCAAGCCATCTTTTCTGCGGGAACTGGAGTGACTCTTGCTCGAACCCAAGTCACGGATTGAAGAAGAAGTTGACTTCATTAGAAAAATAAAATAAAACAATATTAGGAGTATTCGTCTCAAAAAAAAAAAAAAAAAAAAAAAAAAAAAAGAGCAAATAAACACTGAACACATGTATGAAAGACTCTTTCAACAATGTATTTTATTACCAAAAAAAGTTTCCTTACAAGACTAATGGCTTAAACACACATAAGTGTGCCCCTCAGAAAGTGTGGTCTTAATAAAACTGCCAGCGGTGTATTATGTACGCACCCTGTAGCTGCGGACTGACATGACATCATCATCCAGCCCCTGTTAATGTGGAAACATAGAGTCACAGTAGAAAGGCAGACAGACAGAGAGAAACGTGGATGATGAGAGATTAACTGCAGGATTAACGTGGAAAGGAAACAAAGAGAGACCAAGAGGAAGTGTGCAGGGGAGATACAGACCCGGCGATGACGGCTGCTGGATCTACTACTACTACTAGAGGCTCGGGCTTTTTCTGCATCAGCCTGGGGTCGGGAAGGAAAGTGGGTAAGAATTATCGAGTGGAAGTTCAAAGGCCAGTGAAATACGCAACAGTTGCTATGCACAGCCCAAACCAAGCAAAACAACATCTGCATGTTTATCACTCCACGACTCGCAAATGTTATCCACTTCAAGCACAGCTGAAGAACTATTGAGACGCAAGAGTTGCTAATATATTTAATAATTTTGTTTGATATGACAGCACAAAATACAAAGCCGTCAACTGTGTCAATACATCACCACACATACAGATTAATGCCATGCAAAAGTGAATCACAGCCACCTATATCCTCTGTGGAGTGGCAGCAGTTCGGAGTAGAACTCAAAGCCAAACCGCCTTCTTGCACATAGACTCACCCACCCTAAATAAAGTCAAAGGCCAAAGCCTGCTCTCCAAACACACGCAGTCGCAGATTACGGTGTCTCCAAAGCAAATACACAGCCGAGGCATATTTCCACAGTGAGGTACAGAGTAGTCTGTGGAGCTAACCGGTCAGGGTTGACTGGGACTCAATCCCACACGACAGGCTGTGTTAGTGGAAAATCGAGGCTACAACACTCCGTCGCTGGCCTACCATCCACTGGTGGATCTGGCCCCATTTTCTGTTGCTACTGCTGGATGAGTGGTAAGAAATCTGGACAGAGGGACGAAATGCCAGGAGAAACATACAATCATATTACACTCAAAACCGCTGAGTTGTTAAAAACTAGGTGACATTTATGACAGGAATAGAACGTCTGGTTTGATGTGTGGACATGCAGCACTCTCATTTTTCTCTGCGGGTATATTACTGTGCATCAACTGTCAGATTAATCTATAAATGCCTTTCTTGGCATTATAGCCAAACCGCTCCTCTGTAGATGGAAGTATGGACTGAGATGAGTTTCTTGCACTGCAGCTTTTAGGAAAGAAAGTAGATGAGGACACCAATCAATTAAAAATCAATTTCCACTCTCAGGCGGTGGTTGATCGATGTGTTGAGAGCAGAAGTTATGAGGGTTTACACAACCAGTATGATGGATTGAATAATGATCACAGTGACTCTTTGCACCACCAGGGTCATTGTTGCATTGTTTACCTCTTTTTGTTGCCGTTCCAGTTCCCTCATTCGAATGTCCCTGGCCTCTGCCCGAGCCGCCCTCTTTGCTGCCAGCCTCGCCTCCGCCTGCAAGACAACATGAACACACCTGTCAGCCATGAAAGAAAACTCGTAAAAGGTGCCCTTCTGAAAGGACCCGCCCAGTCGCAGGTAGGTAATAATGAGAAAGGAAAGCACTTCAACTAAAATAACAATCACACAATAGTAGATATGAAAATTACCGTACAAACATCTGTTTCTTATAAGAGATGACTAACACGACAAAAGATACCTTGAGACTGATTGCATATCTTCACACTTGCTTGTTTATAAGTTGCTTTATCAACGTCTATAGAAATCCAATTTGCTTTAAGCTGCAAGCTAAAGCAATGTTTTGATGAAGAAATCGTGTGTTGATTAAGACATGAAACAAACCACATTCTATTAAATACAAAGGACTCCCTTTCACACAGGCTGCACATATATGATGCTGATAACGCTTCTGTTGCATACTGGCATACTGTGACATTAAAACTCTGTCTCTCCTTAAGTGTCAACATGCAAACGCAAAGATGGAATTTGTAATGTAAGAGAAGCAGGACTCCATCGGCTGGCCAAATACTGTAGGTTGCCCAGAGCACAAATATACAGTGCATGGAAACATAATTGCAGTACATTCAGGTTTTTTTTTGTTTTTCCTGAAAACCTCCAAGTTCTGTGATAAACACGCTTGTTTATCTTTTGAACATAATACAATAAGGCTAACATGAATTGTTGAGTTCAGGATCGCTGAAACATGAGCACAAGCTTGGAAAAGCTGGTGGAAGAATCTCCCAAACCCTCGCTGCCCAGTTTTATCTGTGAATCTCGGCTCTGTGGTCTCTCTGAGTGCTTGGGATGCCTCCTCACCATCAACATGTGTTAACCATCAGCTTCAGGAGGGCTAATTTAAAGCCCTCGTGGGGGGGATGCCAATAGTGCACAAACAAATGCACAGAGGAGGATGGAAAACAACTTTAGTCAAGACAGTTTGGTTCTGCTCAGCTTGTGAAACACAGAGGGGGATTTCACAATACCCAAGCAGCGGCCCCTCGCGCACAAACAAATCTAAGTAAAAGCTAAGCAAAACCCAAAAACTCTACTCTTTGGTTCGGGGGGAGGGGGAAGAGTCTGCACAATTTCGCCTCAAGAAAGTCAGAATATGAACAGGAGCTCACTTTAAAGGGTACCCCAGCAGAGAAGTGTAATTTAAGCAACATACACATGGGGGGGTGGGGTGTATGAGGAGCAACTCAGGTGACTGTGAATTATTCTATTACATCCATTTTAACCAAATCAAATAATGTTTCTGTTTTTGTTATACGAGTTTATGAGCAAAGTACACCTGCCCATGTAGTCTAGAGCTTTATCTCCAACTAAGAGACAGTCCATAAATATTGAGGGCAGTGTGTACAGTATCTCAATGCAGACCAACACCGTCAGCATTCCAGCAATTTCTTATCTGCGCTGCCAGAATAGAAAGCCTGTGGGTATGGGCTATTCTTGTTTCAATAATAACCCGGAGTGAACAAACACAACCTTCTACTTCTATCCGACACATTGACTTATGTTAAAATCCTGGCAATTGATGAGAACAACAAATATCTTCGGCCTGTTCTGTGGAATCGATCGCCAGCAGCTAAAATAAAGCCAATCAAACCCCTGATCTTGTCTTTATTGTTTCCACTGTGTTATGTCTCACTGAAGCCCGCTAGTGTTACTGTACAGAATCAACACTGGGCAGGAGAGTGAAAATTAGAAGCGTGAATGTGAAAACTGACAACTCGAGTGTGTGAGTACAGGCAATCACCAAAGTTAGCTCATCTCCGATGGCGACACTGCTAACGACATTATCCCTGCTTTCTATTTCCTAATTAGCAGAGAGTGTGTACAAGGCTCAGGGAAAGAGCTCATCATTGTGGCTGATGCTTACTATCACTTTCACGGGCTGTTACAAATTAACCTTTTTAATGAGTAACTTGATGACAAAAAAGCTTTTCATAGTGTTAGCTTGAGTCTGAACAAACAGGTAATGAGGTGAAGGAAGTCCTTCTGCTGCACCAGGAGCTTCAAGAGCCGTTAACCTTTAGTATTAAAAATTACAAGAACAGCTTATAAAAATCAATATTTTGTACAATCATTGAAAAATCATAAAAACAAGACATGACATCCAGAGGACTCCACCTTATATATAGTGTATTAGATATATGCTGAACTAAACATTTTATTCTAATACTGTCACTGCTGACAGGATATGTCATGTGTGTTTTTTTCTCGTTAAAAGTTCCAGGAATTATGGTGAAAAATAAACAAAAAAACCCCCAAAAAACTAGAATTTTGAGAACTGTAGTATTTTAGTCATTATCATGGCTCCTCAGAACCGCCAACCACAGACAATATTCACCAGTGTGTCATATATGTGTAATGTGAGCTTAACACCAGAAAACCTGCCACACAATATAAATGTGAATTATTCTATAGAAAAAGGGCAAAAACACTAACTTAATGCATATTTTCTTTATTTATAAATCGACAATAATAGAAAGTAAATAACTAAAAGGTAAATAACTCAAGTCATAACAGGGCTACACATTGAGATGAATGAGGACCTTTTAAGAGATGCCAAATTGTTGAAGACTCAGGTCTAGTTCTTGGTTTTTGCTCTTCCACAAAAAGAAATATGTGAAAGAACCCAAAGATGTGGCCATCTATTTCAAAGCTATGAAAGTGTGACACACAATGACGACCAATAAATAAGTGGAGACATTTAATATGATTTAGAGGACCATAGTGAATCACCATAATGAACAGTAAATAAAAGAAGTCACACGCCAGTTTGTTGTCCTGTATAAAATATAAACACAAGCTTTCATTTTCGTGATGACAACAAAACCAAATGTGAGTCAAAAACAAGTCTGTTCAATGGGGGCTGCTCTGGGTGACTTTATGATGCAGCATACATATTTACATACTCGCATTACTGCACTGCACCGTGTAAATGATCAGAAGGAAAGGAAAGTTGCGAGTGCATTTGGAGAAAAACCGTATGAGAAAGCAGGAGCGACTGGCTGGCTATGTGCTCTGCACCTGTTGAGCTGTCTGACAGTGTGACCTGGTCTACACAGCAGCGCAGCTGAGCTCTCTGTCTCTGACCTATCTATAGACCGGCCCATCCGGACCCGGCTCTTTTGACAGCCACATCACGGGCCTGAGAAGGTAACCTGAGCAGTGGCGGTTCATCATTAAACACACCTCCCACACTGTGCCACTAAGAGCCCTCTGATCTAATATATGATTAGCTGGGATAATGCCTGAGTAGTGACAATCGTGCACTAAATATTAGCTGATACAGCAGATAGGAGTGTTGGAATAAAAATGTGAGAGACTGCATGAATCAAAATCATATTTAGATAAAACTTAAACCCCCCAACACACTATACACACATAAAATCCAATATTTCATTAAAGAAATGTGGAATTGGGCTATCTAAGCTTAATCATTTCTGTAAATTCATCTGTAAATGAAAGCAATTTGTAAGAACTTAAGTGTTATTTATTGACTTGTAAGTAAGTAAACAAAGATATCAATACGATTTGATCACCAACTCAACAACTGGTCCAAATAATCATCAGTAAAGTTGTGTAAAATCAGAAGTGTTTCACAAAGTAGGTCTTTACATTGTGCAGTGCCTTGCTGGTTTACTTTCAGTGTCACTTTTGCCAAAATGAAAGAATGCTTACTGAAAGCTTAAAAAAAAGCTTACTGTATTAGAAGAATACATGAATGAGTTATCATGAATAACCTTGCTTGTCCTCTTTTATGACTTTGGAGATGATTCAGGCCACAGAGAACAAAGCTACAGTGTGGCTCATTGAACTGTGACCTGAAAGGCTCCCAACCATAAAGGAAAGGTGAAAGTGCAACGCTTTCCTTGCATCAGTGACTTGATATCACAGTATCAATTCATATGGACTTTGAACTATATCTTCCTCAGAAAGACGCTCCTTCTGTTCACTGGAGAAAGTCAGTCTTTGTCTTGTTTAAGTCCCATTAGCTCCACGAGACCCTAATCCACGACAACAGGTATGAGGAGACCATCTACTTGCAACACATGGTCTGTGTCACATTTGTAGGTGAGCACTGGCATTCGGAGACTCGATTGCTCTGTAATGTAGAGGCTTTAGAGCTTGGCTAGTGACGGTGCAGTCTCAAGTTAGCAGGCGTTCTCTGCAGCGGGCCGTGCCAAACACAGACAGGCTGTACATCGGCTAAAACGTGAGGCTGGAGTTGCAATGTTTTGGAGATCTTCTTGTATGAGTGGTGATGTGCAACAAGGTATAGACTGACCCCATGAACTCGCTGCACTGTCAATCTAATCTCCGGTTCGCTCCACAAAGAGATTCAGATTTAGGACGTGACTGGGAGGGTCAGATGACTCATGTTTCTATGATCAGCCTGCATGACTATAAAGAGCAAACAGACCTCTGCTCTCAGAATGAAGCACCAAACTGCTTTCAAACTGCACAGATCTTAGTTATGAAAAGGAGTGACGATAGGAATTCATGAGAGGTTTATTTATTGAGTGTTCGATAACTACTTTAAGAAGTAAAAACCTCTTCTTTTTTTTCTTCTTCTTTTTTACAGAAAAGCCACCTGTGTAGATATTTCATCTATGCCAAGCAAACATTGGACGGCTTCAAAATCGGAAAAATGATCACTGTATTTTATGGTTTTTGACAGACTGTAAAAGAAAAAGCAAAGGAATGGAAGGCCTGCTGTGGAAGAAAATGGAATATTCCCAGGGCATGTTGCTACAGGCCAAGCAGCTCCTCTGCTCTGCCCGTGTTTCCCCCCAAAACAAAAACACTACAAGTAAAGTCAATTTCTCTGCAGTCCAAACCAGCCGTCTTCACTCACTTAGGCTGAAACACAAAGTAACTGGCCAAACCTGAAAGTCCACACATAAATGTATGCTTAAGATCTATTTGCTGACACAACTTGGCCCACCATACCTCAGATCAACATAATTTTCCAAACAGATGTCTCTTGCCTCTTCGTCCTTGGCTGATTCAGTAACTCGGTGTTTTACTCTTGAGTTTTCTAAACAAGCTTAGAGTAAGTTCAATCTAAGTGTTCAAAGAAAAATGCTGAAAAAGTTAAATGTGGAGCTCATCTGTGTAACTTAATACTGACAACTTTATGCTATTTCAACAGATGGTGGCTTAATTATTTTCACAATCATTCAACAACACGAAGTTTAATCCACTTTGTAAAAGACAGAATAACAAACAGGGCAATATTAAAATATCACTGCAATCTTTGCATGCGTCAGACAACTGAAAACCACCAACATCGATAAACTTGTTTTGGAAATAACACAGTAGTAGCTGTGCACAGAGCTGGAATACATCCACATGCACTCTAATGCATCTCCAAAACATTTTATCAGCTTGTTCAGTTTGAACTTCAAAGTGCATCGCTGGCCAGTGTTATGAGAGCTGATAATGGTTTGAATGCATTTTGCTTTTATTCTAAAACATGATGGCGCTGCATCCTAAATTAACAACAGACAAATCAATTGTCCAGCTAAACTTAAAGAGCCCATTATCAAGGATCAGGTTAAACAAGAACATTGGAGCGGGAAAAACATTTATTTGCATTGAGCATAAATACGAGAATTCGAAAGACTGTGTCAAAGAATGCTTTAAAATGGATGTATGTGATGAGGGTATGAACCTACCTCCCGAGCAATGCTACTCAAGGCCTCATCCTCCGCCGAAAATCGATCTTTCACAGGAGCACGCTTTCTGCCAGAGCCTTGTGTCCCCATGTTGCCACTGCACTGCCGCCACTCTTGTTCAAAACTGGTAAATAGACACAATTACATGTAAATATGTAGACATGGACACATTTAGCAGATGTAAAAATTAAACAAACACTCCAAGAGATCTAAATAAATGCACATACAATGTATATAAGGCTCTCTCCACCACCAACATGAATGTCTCCAATTTCCAACATACTTTCCTGGGTATGGTTTCATGCACTCTAATCTTACTATCATCCCATATGCTCGCTATCTATTACTTTCATTCCTGCAAAAAACAGAAGGTGACTCATGCATGGCACCAACAAGGACTTTGGATAAACACTTGTGGCTGACATGAACCAGATTTAATGTGACATGCAGCACCGCAGCAACCCTGAAATGATCCGCATTCAAAGCCTAATATTGGAAAGCCAAGATATTATATATAAAAACATTTATAAAGTCAATCGTTCCGTGCAAATCTAAGTGTTTAAAAACAGTTTGCAGGAGTAGATTTTCCATGCAAGTTATTGTGGAAGTTAGCAGCCCAGTAGACAAAGCCCTCAGTAGCAGGCTGGTACAGACACGGGGGGAAAACGCCTAGTTTTTAGGACCCAGCTGAGTCAGAGGATCCAACCCAGACATGAGCACCGCTGTCTATGTTTGATGGTCTAACCATGTTGATTCAGAATCCAAAACCTCAAGTCTGAAAAAAATTAAAAAAAACTTTGCTGATTAATCGCTGAAATCAACCCCGAGTAACAGCTTGATGATAAGTTGTTATGAGTATCACATTAATGAATCACTTAGATTAAGTTACTAGTTGTTTTTTATTTGGTCGCTTACTCGGGCAGTTTTCTGTCCTCTAACAAAGCTAAGGCGACTGCCGCAACAACCATGTGGAGCGAGGAAAGAGAACAGTAATAGTAATAGTAACCGTTGCTCGTTGAAATCTAAAGTTACAGCTCGTTAGCGTTCGCCAGCTAAATATACTTAACGGGAGAGTTAACCAGCGTTGGCTCTGGGCTAACTAGGCGTGCTAACTAGCATTCCGCCGTCTCGAAATTCAAACTTTAAAGTAACATTTCAAGCTCCCTGTAGCGCCTCCGCTAAATCCAACACTCCAGTTAAAAACAGAAGACTGCAGCCGCGTCCCTCCGACAGCAACGACCCCGACACGGACGACACCCTGCCGGAGCCGCTGCTCGGTGACGGGTTAGCTGGGTGGTTAGCTGGGATAGCCGGCGAAGCTAACCTCGGCTCTCCCGAGACAGACAGGGCAAACTGGCACTCCTCCACCCGTCACTATCTCCCCGCCGCTCACCTTTAGATCAGCCCGCGATACTGCTGAGGTGTGCGCCCGTTTCTCCCGGAGGTTTAGGGGCGAGCCATTCGGCCTCTCTTCAGAGATTGTTAGTGTTTTTGTCCACTCTGACAGCTGTCATCAGTCCGCCTCTGCGCCGCTCTCCGTTGCCCTCCTTACCCACTTTCCACACCGCACCGCTCCCAAGGCCCCGGATGTTGGGAGAAATTAGGGTGTGATGCTGCGTTCAAAGACCGTCGGACACATCAGATCGTCATGAGGTGCTTTTTCCACTGACTGTTATCACATGCACATTATAAGAGGAATTAGTCACTACACAACATAATTGTTAAATTTCCACACTACGAATAGCCTAATGTAATGCACAGGTTCTCGCTTTAATGAGTACAATATCAATTGTCATCTCAATTTGAAGTAGCTATCAATACAATGTAAATACTTTGTTAATCCGAGAGGTCATTTCTTTTTCACTGTTGACCCACATGGAATAGAACACAAAGAATATATAGAATAGAAATTAAAGTATCAAATAAGACAGGGTAAAATGTATTAGTTAACATTACACATCAATATGTACAGGCTTAATCTAAGAATGAAGGAAGGAAGGATGTCCTGTGGTGCTCTGTAGTGCATTTGCTTGGTATAAGTCTGTTGCTGAAGGTGTTCTTGCTGTTAAACTAAAACATCATGGAGGTTTGAGAGACATTCTTCAAGATGGACCTCAATTTAGACTAACACAGCGATTAAATAAGACAAATGCTACTCACAAAAAGATAGGTATTTGGCTTTTGTGTGAAGTTTTTTGAAAAACAAAGAGTTCATGCTACAGTGATATTACATTATGAAAATAGGGCATTTAAGTAAAAGCATACAATAGAGATTTTGTCATCTCAAGCAATTTATTGAAACAAAAGCCAACAACAGCGGACTGTATATCACAACAAAACATGTCAATGTCTCTGTAACTTGCTATGTGCCGTGAGTATCAGTTACAGCTTGACAAGACTTCTCATGCTGTTCACAAGTCGACTTATTGTCTGCCGAGGCATCCCACTCTTCTTGAAGGACGGCCCTCAGGTCATTGAGGTTCTTGGTATAAAGTTACTAGCTTCTACACAGAAACTCAGACCTGAATCCCATATAAAATCACTGGGATCAGCCACAGGTCACCACATTTGAGGTAGCTCAGCCTACAGTCGCTGTTCCCTAATGATGCCACCTCGATGAACTGGAGCATTGTCATCCATGAAGATGAAATTAGGGATGTGCAATTCATGCAGAGGCACAATGAGGGAAATAATGATGTTCTTCAGGTAGTATGGGTTTGTCACTGTAAGATTCAAAGTGTCGGGTAGTTCACTAGACATACCTACCCACACTATAACACCACCACCAAAAGCTTATCTGGTGTAACAGTAGCTGCGCTTACCGCTCTCTTTGATGACTCCAACATCATTGAAGACAATGAGGCCTGTGCCTGTTGATATTTTCAGGTATTTTTGCAGGTGGTCTAGTACGCAGACAATAAATGGTTTCCAATGGTCTGACGTGACACTCGGTGCCTCTCACCTTCCTTTAATGTGCCTTTAGTTTAGTGGCATTCATGATCCGGTTCCACAGTCCAATGTTCACCTTGAAGAGGTCATCAGTGTGGGATGTAGCCAAAGGACGTCCACTTCTAAGTCTTTCTGTGACTCTTCCAGTTGTCTCTGTATCTCTTTTCTACCTGCTGATGACAGTCTGTGATACTCTAAGCTAAGTGGACACTTCTGTCTGAGAACATCCTGTTTGAAGCTTCAATGTTGAGGCACTGTTGATAGATTATTAGGTGTCTTCTTGGTCTCATGATGTCAAGCTGTGAACAGCATAATGAGGAGGACAGTTTAATTACCAATTCTAATTCAGCAGGACATTTGTTGGACCAATGATGGCTCAAACACCTCTTGTGAATTTTTCTGTTAAACTCCTTGTTAGAGAAGAGCAAGTTGTGAAAGAAGTACTCAAATATAACATGCATTTTAGGTTCATTCTGAAATTTTACCTTTTTGTGAGTAGTTACAAATCAAATGTAATGAATAATTTTAAGACTATGAATTACCACTCTATCAAAAACGTTATTTATTTCATTAAAAAAAATAAATTTTTAATCTTTTTTATTTATTAAGTAATCATTATTATTAATATTATTGTTTTTATTATTATTATTATTTAAATTTTAATTTATATTATTATTATTATTATTATTGTTTACTTGAAATAATAATTATGATTAATGATAATTAAAAACAATATAATTTCAAAATCACCAGAAAAGCTTGATTAAATGACATGAAATCATAAATTCATAAACCAACATACCACAACATATACTATAACCAAGCTGATTTTGAAAGAAGATGATTTTAATGTTGAAAAAGTTGTGACATTTTAAAGAATAAAACACACACAACAACATATTTCTAGTTACTTTCATGATCGGTATGCTTTTTGTAGCATCATACAGCAGGAAAATTATGACATATGTTAGTTCACGCTTCAAATAAAAGGTTGACATAATTTGTTGTGTTTTTTTCAAACGCCAGATGTTTTGACCCTAGTTTGCCAGGAGAGGCGCTGCTATCTACTGTATATGCTATAAAGACTTTGTCCACAAGAAGGCAGTGCTGGATAATGATTAAATCAAATTGCATGCAGCTTTATGTTGCACCACGTGGGCTAAAATTACATACTGTGTATTCTGGTTCAGTTGACACAGCTGGAAACATTTGATTGCAATTTTTTTTTGCCACCGTTCCAAAGAACTTTAACGCCCGTCCTACATTATTACAACATAATTACAGTGATGCACGTATCAAAAAGGTAGTGCAGATATTACACAGTACTCACGAGTCAGCATTTATTTATGAGTATTGCACAAGTCCAGAAATTGTGTTCATGCACATTTTGGGAAGCACTTTACGAGAAAAAGAAGGTTTTTATTAGATACCTGCTCGGGAATTTCCTGACAGATTCCCACAACACTGACTCTGTACCAGCAAGTACACTCAATCCTGTCTCATACACTTCCCAGACTTCTGATCGTGAAACTAATTTTTCACATTAAATTTTTGACTTGTAATTGGGTGAATGGGGTGGGGGTGGGTGGGGGGTGGGGGGGATTTTACATCATAGTGTGATGTCTGGATGACACACACACACACACACACGCACGCACGCACGCACGCACGCACGCGCACACAGAAGTCTCATTCCCTCTCGTTACAGGAAACTAATGCTAATAACTGTTTTGTCTCTGATCAGGCCTCTGTGTTTGCTGCCGTGCAGACAGGGTTTACTGGAGTCTTAACCCAAAGGCACTGTCAGCCACACTGTCTCCATGCTACCTCTCCTGATTAACTTTGTATGTAGTCATCACTTTAAGCACTAATCGCAGTGATTAGGGATCACATCTAAACAGAAAACAGATGCATAATGTTCGATTCTGTTCGGCAGCTGCACATCAAACTGCAATAATACTAAAAGCAACAATCTGTGCTTTCAGTAGCTGTGCTTGGAGATCTAAAACACTTCAGAAGGAAATCTATTTATTAACACACTTATTATTAAATCTTTTGTTAGGAAGATTTCACCATTACCTTTGTTCAGACTTGTAACACTATGAACTATGGTGTGAAGAGCCACAACTAAGACAAAATCTTTGGAGTAAGATTATCTGCACTCGAGTGAAATATATGTGAGTGAAAATATTCTTAAACAGCACATATGTAGTAGAGAAAAACAGAAGGCCTGAAGACCGCCAGACAGCATTTAAGTGTGTTTGTCTAGTTTTATGGCCCTTTTAACTCATAAACACTCAAACACTTGGCTTGTTTTCCTGGGATGGACGGGCGTGTACTCAGCTGTAGCTAATCTGAATGTCACTCTGTTTGTATCTTTTGTCCTCACTAGTGTTTGTTTCTCATTTGTTACTCTCACCTAGTAAACACTGGTCTACAGCATATGTTTTTTGGTTGCCCATAAAGGTGGATTTGTATAATTTTGGTTTGCATGCCTTACCAGTTGGTGATCAGTGGTTGGAATAGCCTCCCACTGCGCTAACGGGACCGGCTGAATTGTTAACTGGCCGGTCCTTAAGCCTCGACTGTCCATAGAAAGGGAGTAGAAACCTTGGAGCCCCAACTTGTAATTACCCCATGGAGAGCAATGCTTCTTCTGCTCTCAATCTCCTCTGCAGCCCTTTGAAGATGCTCCATAGGGAGCTGGTTGTAATCAGGACACATGACTCATTGATTACTCCTTTGCAGTCTTCCAGGAACACAGCCCAAGTGGTGGACGCAGCAGGGGGAGGGAAGCCCCTTCAGCCTGGACAGATAGACCAGAGGTGCAGCTGCACGATGGGCAGTACGACTCAGACCTTTGAGACAAATTAGATCCCGTAGACAATCACGTGCACATTGTTGTTTTGTCTTTTCTTAGTGGTGGCCAGCAAAATTGGTCTGTTGAAGAAATATAATGATATCTTGAGCAAGAACATGTGAATATGGGTGAAAAAAAGCCATGGAGATTACCCCATACATGATTTCTTTCTTTCTTTCTTTTCTTCTGTTAAACGAGTACAATGATTATTCAAACAGTAATAATCACTAATAGCTAATAGTGTAGGGTTTGGAACAAGCAAAACATACACATTTCCAACAAAACAAAAACAGTCATATATGTGTCATTTGTACTGTGCAATATAAAATATAACATTCATATCGGTGGGAGATGAATATATAAATAAAAGTATGTTATATTATTTTTAGATTTATGTTTGGGGGGTTTTCTCTTTATCTGTTCAACAAGTTGCATACTTTATTGATGTTATATGTTTCATTGTACACATTTTATCATTTGTTCAACCCTCTAAAAAATGCTTTCAAATCTTTCAGATTTTCGTCCATTCAACACAAATGAGGAATTTCCACCTTTGTTTCAGAGTACTTATGCATCTTTCTCATCAAAATGAAGATTACACTGAAACACAAAGAAAATGTGATCTTTATGAACTCAACCAACATAACTAACCCAACCGTAACAGACAGAAGAGGAAAGATTTTGTATTATTAGATTTTTTTTATTTTTGTACTTTCAGTTAATTCCAAAGGTAATTTTAGGTAAATTAAAAAGTTAATCGGCATTTCTGTTTTTATTAGTTTTTCTGCACGCAAATATCTGTACTTCCACTCAACTAAAGTGCATAATTACACTTCCAACATTCTGGGAGCAGTTCCTACAATTAAATGTGGTGAAACACACAAAATGAATTCCTGTATCTCAGAGTGGGAAATAGTTACACCATCACATAACATGCTCTTATACTTGATACTTTTCTCTACTTACTTTCCTGCAGTATTTCCCAAACATAAAGATACCCTGAAATTTGTGCAAAATATTTCTAATTTTGTGATTCTCTAGCCTTTCACAAAATTTGTAATGATCGATGACTGAGGTGACTGCAGCTGGACACGCAAAAGATATGTGGAATAAAATACAACATCCTGTATCGAGAGAGACATCTCCGTAAAGCCAATGGGCACATTAAGCGGACCATAAAAATGGCTATAAATGATGTCTTTTGATGTGTCTGAGCTTGCACTCTGGACACCTGTGGGGTTGAACCCAGTGACTGGCTGTCCAATCTGAACATGGTGACTGGACATAATTGGGTCATTACATGTCAAGAAGCTGAATTAAAGCCTGAGGTCATGCTCAAGGCATCAAACACTTGTTTTAATTGCTTTGTCCATGAAGAATCTATAGATGGATTTGCTTTCCTGTAAATCCCCAAAAAGTTTTAGATTGTGATGATAGGATTGTGCAACTTTCTCTCTCACAGGAACTTTTAACTTTTCGCCTCATGCACAGATAGAAAGCATTTTTTTTCGTCATCTGTCATGAATGATAGATGCTATATGGCCTTTGTTTGTACTGATCTGTCTGATTGCAGTCAAGCGTCCAGGATGTCTTGGTTTTCTCATGTCTGTGACTGATCCACTCTCCTGTCTTCTCTGGGGCAGCATTAGTGACATGGGGTGTGTCGTTCAGGCCTGTTCGGATAGCAAAACAAGAATCAGGGAAGCGTGGAGCTGCAGACACGCTACGTACACACCCAAGTCATTGTTGATGACCACACCGGAACAAGCCTGCAGCAGCGAAAGTTTAAAAGCCATAAAAGCTATTTTTTCCACTTACTGGGGTCTTCTTGAGAGGCTCATGTGCTGCATAGTGTCTTTAGCTTGTCAGAGATGAGCACCTTTTGAAGTGCAGATGACATGTTGGCATCCTTCCTCAGCCTGTTTGTCTCCTTTCTTATTGTGATCGCTGGATGATAACCTTTCAAGCCTCCAAAGTCAGTTTTCTTGTGGGAAAAAAGAGTACCATAAATAAGACGACTGTCACACAGTGGTCCTGGGCTTGCCTTGTGTATTTGAGTGCTCTCTGCGTCTGTGTGTTCAGAGGATTTAAAATGATTAGAATTGTGTGAGGTGGAAACCATTTAAGGTCTATAATTCTTTATTTGTCTGTGTTTAGCATCTTCTTGCTTGCCCCCCTTTATAAAGAGAATGGGACTAATCAGGGCCTTCTTTGGGGGTAGACTTGGGCTTATTTGCCAATTGACATTTGGTGAAAGGGTGTTAGATGAAAAAGCACCTCACACCATGAGGTAGAACCCTCACACCAAAGCTCATTCAGACACGTTGTGTTTGTGTGTAAAGAGGAACTCGTTTTGCCACTCTCTGCTCAGAGCGTATTGAACCGAGCCCGCTGACTTTATGCAGCAAGAACTTTTTGTATTTAAATAGATAGGCTAAATAAATTTGACGGTTTGCTTCTTTTCAATGTTTTGACAGCATAATGGGTGTAATTACATGTTGATAACCAGAAAATGTGAACCTGTTATCTTAGCATTAACATTAGAATAGAGCAGGTTAATTACACTGCTCACCCTGTAATTAGTTTAGGGGGACAACAAGCTGAGGGTGGCTGTGCAATTTTGCAGAGTTCAAATCAGGAATGTTTAGCAAAGAAAAGGCTGTCTGTAAAAAAATGATTTGTTATGTTGGTTAAAAAACAGATGTACGGTTGCATCAGTAATTTGTGGTCAATTCTCAACTTTCTTCATAGGGCTTTACTAAAGGTCGAGCAACATAATGTCTAAGTCTGTGGTTTTTAAAGTGTGGGGCGGGACTCCCCTGGAAGGCCACCAAGGTATTGGGGGGGGGGGGGGGGGGGGGGACTTGAAGTCATCTAACTAGTAGGGGAAGAAGTATCCTTTTATTGCCTCCAGAATCAAACATCTTAAAATGAGAAAGATCTTCAATCGAAAGACATTATTTGGCAGGAGACAATGCGTGTGTTTGCAGGAGCGTTGGGGGTTTCCAATGTGGTTCCCTTATACGAGTGGGGCTTCATCTTCGAATACGTTCACAAGTCTGACTTGGAAAGAAAAGCAGCAAAATTTGTTCAGAGAAAAAAAAAATAGCAACAGACAAAGTAGATCGCTTCAGCGGTGCAGAAACAGGCCTCGAAGTGAGTGATAACCAGCTGAACTTCCAGTTTGGAAAGTTTCTCGTCATGAACAAGGAAAAAGTTTTTATGACATTTTAAAAGATGTTGCACCACAGTATGTATATCCATCCACCATTTCATGTTTATTTTTAGACATCAAATCCAGTTAGATCAGGAATAACTCCTGTAATATTATGCTCAGGCCAGAGGCCAATGAAGTTAATAAGGCTTTAGTGGCATCACGCTAGATGTATTAGAACTCATGACGAGGCACTTCTGAAAATAAAACGACCCCAATTTTCAAGATTATCAGTGTGCAGAGCTGATGGGTCTCTCACTGACTTTATTTTGAGTGCCGTGGTGAATCCGTTTATCTGCGTACACCAGTGAGACAGGAGTTTAGCCTCCTCTTGAATTCTCACAGCACTCGCTTTTCAGAGCACTTTGAACAGTAAAGCGGCAAAGAAGCCAAGCGCAGATAGGCTGCACAACATGATGGAAAAGACAGGCCCTGGACAGTGATGAAGTAATGGCTGGGATTCTAAGCCCCTCATTAGGAGCAAGTTTCATCCAGGGATGAAGGATGGGACACTACAGGGGGCCGCGATGTCAGATTTGCCATGAAGAAATGGCACAGCGCTGTGAATGTGTAGCAGTCAGCTGACTGTTGTTCCTTTCTCTTTCTCTTGAGTTAACACGACTCTGTTTTTCACCCATGGCTTAGTTTTTATGATACATTACAGTATAAAACTGACATTACTTTTATTCTACATTTGGCAGTTTTATTTGCCTCATGATTACAGTAGAAATACTCAAGAATTGGTGAGATTTCTAGAATTTATTCTACAAAATATTTACATAGTATAGTTGATGTTGGTGGTGATGGTAGTAGTAGTAGTAGTAGTAGTAGTAGTAGTAGTAGTAGTAGTAATAATCAAAACCCAAATATATTTTATACTGATTTGTAATTTAGATCAAAACTTTCTTGGATTTCTTGGATTAAGAAAGCAACTGAGTAAAAGATAAAAAAGGTAAGGAGTGATCAGCCCACTTACATGTCAGTAATTGTAACTGCATTACTAATTGCATAAGTGTACGGTAATCAGTTGTTAACACACTAACACATCAATGGTCATTCTGATAAATTACGCAACAGTAATGCCAAGCAATCATCTGAAACTGAAATAACTAATGTACATACCGGTAATCTATTGTTTATTAAAGAGTAATTACAACTCTTCAACTCTGTGACATCATTTCTTTTTTACTGAAAGGTTGCAGCTCCGTCATATTGACTCCCGCATGTGCTAAAGCCTCAACAGTAAAGATCCTTTCATCAACGGGGCAGCAGACTTGCCCTTTCATTATGCTAAACACCAACTCATGTCACTGCTTAATTGATCAGATGTTTACAACAGGTGATTGATTGCAGTTATTCCCCTGCTGCCGCCCCTCCAGCAGACTCAGTGCTACACAGGATTTACAGTAGTCCATTACTGGTGCATGTGCGTGCAGTGAGGAGAAAGGATGTTGGGGTGAATTGATGTCACACCTGGAAAAGCTACTTAGACTTTCAACCCAGATTGCAGGTGGCTATATATGTCGATGTCAGGCTAAAAGGGGCCGCTGTCCTCTTACCCTTACTGAGATCCTACTATAAAAACAGCCTGGTTTCCTGGTGGCCAAATCCACTTATGAAGCACAGATATCCCATCCCGTGCGTAACAGTGTGTCAAACGCTGAGTTCGGCAGTGTACTGATGTGGTGGCTGAGGTAAGTAGTGATGAGCAGTAAGGGTAGGTAATGGGCGGATGTCTGTCATTAGCATTCTACTCACAAGACGGAGAAGTGACATAGCGGCTCAGTCCGAGCGAAGTATTGTCACCTCAGATTAGCTTCCCTTCTCTGGCTGTGTTTCTGCTCTATAGAGTTTTAGTAGACTTCACTGTGGCCTGTTGTGGAGACCAACCTCCTGTGCCTCACTGCAGGATTGCCCAAGACGCTTGGTAAACACAGGAAGTACAAAGCCCCTAAATACATCCCTACTGTGTTTGGAGGACTGCCATGACAACACATAGTGGATCTCCTGGAGAGCTGGGGTGTTTGTTAGGTGGATACACACTGAGATATGCCCAAGCCGTGCCCTTCTGTGCAAGGGCGTGCAGCTTTGGCTTATGCGCTGTCTGTCACACCACCAAAATAAGAAGCCTCTCACTGCAGGCACACATAACTTACTTGAGACAGGAATCTGCTCCTGGCTCTAGCACACCTAATTCCACAGGAATGTCAGGATAAAAATCTCAATTTAATGTAAACACTCTAATCTGCTCCATGGATCTCTGTGCTGCAGTCTTTCGATGAGGCCAGAAGAGTTTCTCCTTTAGTTCTCCTTTAGTTTTTAACACAGCATATACCCACTCAGGCCTTTATGTTGCATGGCTCAGGATCTCTACACAAAGCTTTAGATTAGGCCCTTCTCTCTCCCCCTCTCTGCAGAAACAACTGCCAAAGCTAATCTGCTCTGTAAGCACAGGTCAGCTGGACACCAGATACAGACACAGAGCCGGCATCAAAGCTGGACTTTCTCTCTACCATACTGCCTTTACTTCATCCTTCTCCTTCTATTCTTTCCCTTTTATTCCCCTTTGGGATTTAATAGTCTTCCTGTCTGGAGAGGAGGAAATCCAAATCTGTACACCCACTCCTGCACAGGATGTCTTTGCTATCATCGATCTCTCCGGCGGAGGATATGAGTTTGGTGGAGATTGTAAAAAGCAGTGAAAAGGGATGGCCATTGATCCAACTCAAGCACACCCAATTTTAATCAATAGAATAGATCTGCTAGGGAGCCATGAGTGTGGCGCTGTCAATTTATAGTGAGCGAGGTCAGACGGCTGCTGGAGTGCAGTCTGACAGGAGCCTCTGAGGATGTGTGTGTCACCCTTTTTGTCATCTTTTACCTCATTTATTAAATGATTACGGCATTTGTCGAGTGGCGCCTTGAGATAGCGTGACTCCATAATCCAAACTGAGGCCTCTTTGTGAAAGGTTCCCATGGAAAAGATAATGTAATTGTTGTTTTGAAGCTGAACATCTCACTCGCTAACCTGTTTTGTTTAAAATCAGCTCTTTAGCTGAGAATAAAACACTCTCTGTTTACTTAACATGTTTCAAAAGCTTCAACATGTATTCAGTCACTGTACTTTGCACCAACACAGTGTTTTGCAAGGCTGTTTTGGCTTTATTATTTTTTTTTTTTAAGCAAACCCATGCAAAATATTTTCTGGGAATAAACCTGTCATGTGGCAGCGGTTTTATCAGTTACCCTACTCTGTATGAACCGTGCAGATAGTCAGGGTCTATCAATGGCAGTTGAGCATATGGTTAACTGAAGTTAGGTAGCGTGTCAGTGATTCTTTGATGTTAAAACTTGACCTCGCTGGGCTACAAGTGAAAAATAGAGTCATATATTTACTCTCCAATGGGAATTTTGAAAGATGTGAAGCTCATCTGCTTTTATTTTAATGGAAGACACACACAGAAAAAAAAAGGATGAGAGATCTCGGTTGCAATCCTCCTTTGAGACCATTTAAATCCTCCGTCCTTCATGTGCAAATCCCCCAACAAACTGGCCCAAAGTGTCACCCTGGGTTGTCCTGTTCAAAGGACCTCTGGGGTCAAATCTGCCAGGTCAGCCTCTTTCTGAGTGACAGAGTTTACCCCCAAACTAGCCCCCTGCTCTCTAAAAACACATGGGGCCCCAGATAGGCTGTCACCCTTCCTTACACTGCAGCCCTGTGGTGATTTACTGCCTCAGTACACACACCCCATATAAACATATCATCCACATGTCATCATCCAGGCCTGTGGGGGGACTTTCATGGAGCTGCGGTCCAGATCCACAAGATCTATCCACTTTTCTGCCGTTTAGATCATGAAACATTAGCCATCACCCGCTCATGATGGCCTTTCTTCTGAAGTCCCTTCATCTTTGCCACCAGGGCATAAATCAAAAGACTAATCTTGGTTTATCTGGAAGCACATTCACTGTCAGGTGCTAATGTTTATCTTAAGAGCCATAAAGGGAAGTTCAGTTGCCACCCTTTTAACATATTTATGCCAGGAAGCTGTGGTGCTAACAGCCAGGAGCGATAGAGGAAGGCCCACCATATGTTGTCTTGAAGAACCACTGTGAAAACCCACTTGTCCACACATTTCAAATCAACATAATTAATGTCGTTTTAAACGTTTTTACTCAGTCTATCGCTGATAAATTTAATTTCTTATCAGCGGAACTTTATCTATGGTACACAAGGTTGAAGAAGTTAAAAGATAAGCAGTTGGTTTGTGTCATGTTTCAAAGGCTAAAGCACTGCTCCGATCCAAAGATGAAAACACCAAAAATACTGATCATTCAAAATGTTTTTCATCCCTATTCCCTTTGAAAAATACGACTTTCTTATCACATGTGAATATATTTACACTAATTCTTTCATGGTGAAAATATTTCCTTATATAGGTAAAGTAATTTGTAACTTTTCTATCATCTCACATTTCTTCCATACTGAAAAAGATAAGTAAATGAATAGTTGTGGTATGCATTAAATGACTCATAGTTTGGAGAGATTTTCAAAATTTTGTTAAAATGATAACATTTTTGCTTGTGTTTTGCCCCTTGGTTTTAATAATTCACCATATCTTACTTATAAATATGGCAAATTGTTGTTTTAATTATTCTTAAGTTATTGCAATGATTGTTGCACTCAATAACTCCTGCAATTCTCAGAAATCCTCTTACACGTGTATGTCATTTTCATTTGCAAGCTATAAATTGCAAAAATAAGTATGATTTGGTCAATTTTTCACTAAACCGATCTTATTATATATGTATATATATAGACATATTATATCTTATTATATATGAGTGGCCTAAACATGTTTGTTTTTTTTATTCAATTTTAAAAAGTCACAGAAGTGAAAGAAAAACCTACATGTATAGAAAGTAAGGAAATGTGTGTTGAGTAGAATATGTCTTTGTTGTTCCAGTCCTTCCTGGCAATAAATCTTATACTTTTGGAATCCCTGTTTAATCACTAAATGGTGCCACATATTTAAGAATATACAGTTATGGGATAAGCAGCAGATCTGAGTATGCAGGTTGCACCCATGAACAATTTACTTGTCAAGAAGTGAAATGTAAGAAAAATATAAAAGTATTCTTCTTATACTGTAGTGAGTTCCCTGTACATGGTTAATAATTCAAAGTCTTTTGCTACATCCATCCATGTATTTACTCATTTGAGTAATGTACACATTGTAAACCTTGTTTTTTGGGGTTTTTTTTGTATTGCTGGTTGATGTAGTGGTGAAAACAGTTGGAACCTGTCTGTCGTCATTATGTTTCCCATAGGTGCAGTGACTTGATACCACACAGAGGATCAGCCAGTTCCCAGCACGACCCCTGACCCCGGCGATGAGAGAGGGGCCGCTGTGTCCAAATCAACTCAGAGACAAGACCTCAGGGTGTCCTGCAACGTGTTAGTGGAGCCAGCTGAAATTACATTTGTCTGCTTCGCGGTTTTCTGTTTGTTTGCTTCTTGCCTTAAGACACACAGAGAAAAAAAAAAGAAAAAAAGAAGAAGAACAAAAAGATGAAATAGAGACTATTACAAAACAATAGGATATAAAGAACAGAGACTGAGTTGGGGTGTGCTTATTCTCTTCCACCATTTCTCAGAGTTGGATTGTTTCCACCTGCGAGCTGGGACCTGCCTCTTATGGGGGTGCGCATGCTAACCACTAACTATACCTGGGAGACAAAGACAAACAAACCCAACAGCAAGTTACTGACCCCAAGGAAATGTGGCAGTTTCCCACATAACGAGCAGTTTCCCCCAGCTGAATCAAATTTAATTGGATGACCTCCCATGTTCTGGAAAAAGAATAATGTGTGTGTGCATCCCCCCCACCCCCCATTTTAATTTGTCATCATGTCTACACTGATCATGTTTTTCCTCATCAAAAAGAAGCAATTAGAAATAAGGAGGAAAATCATGGAGTTGGCCAAAGAGCATGAGGAGTCATATAACTATTGAGTTTACCAAACAGTTTAGTGCTCATAAAATTAACAGAATATTGACCATTCACAACATGCCAGCTGCACCCACCTTTAACTGGAGCACATTAGCTACAACGAGACAAGAGGGAGCCTTTGCCCAAAGTCTAGGAGATCTTTATAGGTGTTAGACTAAAGGGCATTAGGTTTGGAGCTGTAGGAAGCAAGTGGTCATTGAGAACACTCCCAACTGCTTTATGGCGTCTTGCAGGGGGAGACCAGTCACACGTGAAGGGCAGACAAATAGTGAGGGGTGATAACTGAAATAGCTGGAGAAAAGAGATTACAGGCCCGCAGAGCTCTCCGCAAGAGGGAATGAATGCATACTTGTAAAAGGAGCACATGTTACAGATGTTTCTGTTGAAGCAAGAAAAGCCTGAATACTTGGAAGAAGAATGATATGTAGATAGGTGAGGGTCTTGATAATAGCCATATGGAGCAGCGAGGAGGGTGCTGGGGTGGGAGGGAGGTACCTGTTGGGTACCATGTTCCCCTGTCACTCTGATCTTATCAGGGGGCCAGACCAAGAGGAGGACCAGCTGTCACTCTCGCCCCTCTTTTGATGTCCTCCTTCAGAGCTCTCGCGTCGCTTCACAAGGGCTGAGCCTTGTTTTTGTTCATACTGAGAACTGGTGTTTTTGTTGGTGAAGCCAGTTGACAAACCCCACAGAGGCCAGAAAATGCAAGATAAAGCAACTTAGTTAAAGCTCTCTGAGGATATGTGGGGCCGGGGAGGTTCAATTTAGCGGTTTTAGAGCCTCGGGGTTGACAAAAGAAGGGCAGACCTCTGAGCTGAGACAGGACATCCTGCTCATAAAACTGCCAGGACATCCTCACAGAGACACTGCGACTGATAAAAGAGGAAACAGCATTGTTTACCTGAAGCGTATTCACGAATGCATTTGCTGGGCTGTTTTCCCTCATGAGCTTAAGACTTCTTTTGAAATCTGCACACCTAGTGTCGTGTCCCAGAAACCTACAAAGGGGATCGTGGAGCAATTATTTCTGACTACCCAAGCACGAAAGCTTGTTCTAAGAGTCAGCTAGTTTGTTTTTTAAAAAATAAACTTTGAACTTCAAGAAACACAAGCATGTTTGAGCCAAACCTTTTAGGGATTACTGGATTACTTGTCTCATTTTTTCGGATCTCACTCATTTGAGTGGTCACGTGGCTGCACTGTTTTTGGTTGAGAAAGCTTGTTGGTCTGCGGGTTTGTTCAGGCCCTTGTTTTGTTTTTACCACGCAATGCTCTTGTCCACCAAAAAAGTACACACGTTAACAAGATTACAGGTCAATATAACCTCTCCTGAAACTTTATCAGGACTGCACTGAAGGTCCCTGCAGACATTCCTTCTCGTCGCAGGATGAACAATCATCACTTCATCCTGAAACAGGCAGACTGAATTGCAAAACTCTTTGTAAAAAGAAATGATGTGGATTGACTAAACATCATTCAGCACATGTGGGGACACATTCAAATGCCAGGTGTCAATGGACTACTTAGAGCTGTCCACTTACGATCAGATCACCCGATATACACGACTGTGGCGGGTGTTAACAGATCCTTAAGTGACATAGAGATATTTCTCCCAGTGTCACTGTGGCATTCATGGCTTTGAGTGGTATGTTCCAACATGTATAGGCTGATTACCCATAATATCTTTGAAAAGGAAAACTCAAAATCATTGGAATCTTCCCCTGACTTCATAATTAACATAAGGTTGAAATGTTTAAAATGACAACAAAATACAACTACTGTTAGGTTACCGAAATCGGACTTCATTACAAGTCATCGTACTTCGATTATAAAAAAGAAAAAAAAGGACTCAAGTTACAGTAAAAATTAATCCTCAACTACCAAATGCATTAGTGACTGTTCAATAGCATCTAATTATAAAGTTCTTTATAATTCATAACTGACTACCAAGGCATCATTCAGCTCCTTTCTGATCACTGGGCGAAATAAATACACTTTTGTTAAATTAAGTATTGGTTTACTTCTGTCAATTTTATCATTAAAGTAGGTAATTTGTCAGGAATTTAAAAAAAAACATTCTTAAAGTGGATACTTTTTAATTACTCACTTGGGCTGAGTCCGGCCACATTGCCCTCATGATTTTTGAATGGAAATGTTATTTTATCAACACTTCTAATGCATTTTTCCTCAACAATATAATTTCGTTTTTTATTTGTTGTCATTGTATGATGCTGACATTAACAATGAGCATCTTTGTATTTGTTGTTGTTTATGCTGAGTTATCTTCAGACTGATTGAAAGTCAGAGAGGATTACAGTGCAGTACAAGTCCGTGCAATTACCCTTCCAGCTCTGGCTTGTTCGTGCTGATGTTGGCTTCAAAAGCAAGAACCCCAAGACCCCTTCACTTGCACGCACAGTCTCCTTCTATGACCTACACAATTGCTTGGCCGGGGGCGAATGCACTCACAATGCCCTCTGTTACCCCGAGTGCGTACTCTCCACACACTGCGAACTTTTGAACCACCTCTTGACCACAGCTTGAAGGGAGTTGAGACAATGGTTAGTAAACACACCGGAGTGAATGAAGGGATTAGGTATTAAATGACAGGATGTGCTTAAAGAGGAGCAGGTGGTGCTTGAGGAAAGGTTCAGCTTAGCCTCGCAGGAGTCCAACATTGTACGTCTCCCTGTGCCTTTTTTCCCCATTTTCTGCGGCTTCATGGTCTGTCTCTTGTGCTTTGGATCTTTCACACTCATCTTCAGTTTCTCATCTCTTCCCGGTCATTTCTTCGACTTTCTATCGTCTTGTCTCTCCATTCTTTATCTCCATTGTCCACGTCTGTACACGCAGAGAAGCCTGCTTCTTAACTCGGGCCCTCAAGACAATTGACATTCATGAGCTTGGACATTCCGGTCCAGCCCTATTCAGATGTACAGTAAGCAAAGGGACAAAAGGCACCACACACGCTCCAGAGCCCATCCCCCCAGGATCAGGGCTGCAGAGGATCAGGGTGAATCTCACTGTTTTCACTGGAGGCTATCACACCACGCTGTAAACTTAATTAACTGTGCAGCTTAGTCACTCTGCAACACTTTAGTTTACAACCAATTATGAGTAAGTTTTCGTTCCCCAAAGTATTTTCTCCCTCGTCTGTGTCTGCATTTAAGAGGTTGTGGAAAACAGTGAGAGGAACCTCAAACCCAAATATTCTGTGCCAATCATTTCAACCTCATAAATCACTCAAATTCTACTGAGACAGCATGTAGAGTTGTAATCGGAGTATCTTTTAAAGCGTGCACATTTATTTGTCAACACACTCATCTCAATAAGAGTATGCAGTCACTGAACTCGACTGCATACATCCCAGATCCTTTCAGATGTGAAAGCAATGGTTGTGTGAACATTTGAACATTTGTTTGGAAAATCTATGGACTCACGCAAACAACATTCACCATATTTAATCGAAATTCTGCTATGTTACTATCTTGTTTTAGCCTATAGGCTCAGTCAAGATGCACTTCAGTAATATTGGAGTTTCCTGTGGATGTTTTGATGTAAACTCGAAATAACTATTTTGCATTAATACACATGGCAGAGGCTTTGTTAATACTGAACCATAATTACATGTTTTGGCATGTTGACATAAGGAGAAGGTCTTTTTCTGGGTGGGTTTACTCTTGCAAGGTATTTAAAAAAAATACTTTCTCCAGGTATCAGAGCAAAATGTCTTCATCGTAAAAGACACTAAAGTCCTTCTTCACGTATAAATTGGTAAAAACATTGCTCTTTGTAAGATTGGTGCAATGACATCTTTGTCCGTTAGTTTGCATTGTTGATCTTGGTTGTCTGAGTTTTATCGGTTTTTAGTTAGTAGTTGCTTAGAGCTTGTGTGCAAGCGTCTTCTCTACAGTTATATCTACAAGTGCAGACGTTTGCTCCATCCTTTCTTGTTCAGCTGAGAACAAACTAAATCCCACAGCAGACTTGGCAATTGTACAGCCCACAGATCAGATAAGAGACGCTTACGTGACCACAAATAAGAATTAGTGTGCTCGATGTATGCACATCTGACTTGCTCTCATTGTGAAAGTGACCACTTATTATTATTATTATTTTTTTTTTTTTTACTGTATTAAGTTTGTGCTTGTGAACACCTGGGCTAACAAACCCAAACTGAAGTTTGGGCTCCCTGTAAAAAAAGGAAAATTAATTCACCATGCTGAGTTTATAGGGACGTGTACACCCATGTACTTTTTGACTGGTCTCATAAAATGAAACCGTTGGTGAATTTTTTGTGTTCGGGGATTTAAATTAGACTCACTGTTACCAGACAAAACATACTGAGACATTCAAGACTAATGCAGAACCTTAATAAATCCATGTATGAAACTGTTTTTCAATTGGAGTATTTTATTTCTTTTTTTTTTGTCAAGCACTTCTGAAATCAACTTATTCCACTGCAGTTATAACTCATCACAAGGACACTATTTCAAATGAATTGTCCTAGAGTGACCCACTGCATCAACTTGTAGGAGAAAGTAGGGCTCGGTGAAACAATCTGGAGCTAATTGGCAAGCTTGTTAAACTCAGTTTCACATTTGTGTTGTACAAAGCAATCTTTTTAGATGACTGAAATTATATTCTCGTCATTATAGGTCGTGCTTCGGTGTTTAAAGACTCTTTAAAAAGACACATATGAAAAACGTTTTTCAAGGTTTCCTCATGTCCAAAATGTTATATTATAGATCAACTGATGCAATGAAGTGGTCACAGCGTTTCACACACTTGGTTATAATCAAATTCAAAACAAATCGAATCATTCAAATTTCTCAGTTTCAAAATCCTACAAAATTTTATACAACATCCAAACGCTTATGTAATTGCGGTTGGGGTTTAAGTGGTATTTATTCTGTAAGATTATGTCAGAGCTGAAATTGTGGCTTGCAAAAATATCCTCACATCAGCAAAAACTTGCGTCTCTGAGTTGCAACATCTGCCTTTGACTAAGTCTCGCTGTAACTCTATATGTTTTTTTATGAGCAAATCTGATTTGGTGGTGATATTTAAACATCTTAAGACTGAAGTTAATCCTTCTTGCAGCACGATGGAAAGGCATGACGCCCCCCCCCCCCCCCCCCGACGCTTTCAGGGTTGCATTTTGGGTTGAAGTGAAGAGCTCCTCTCATCAGGGAGGTAATGAGTTTCTGAGCTCAGACTTGTCAACATAGTAAATCCGCATCTTATATCAGAAGCCCAGAGCTCTCTCCCACCAGGGAAGCTACACTGTCTCGAAAACATGCAGAGAAATATTTAAGACTACAAGGTAAAGTATGAGGACCAAACATGCTCTGAGAGACATGTTGAAATGACTGACGCAGAGATAACGCAGATACAACTCGGGTATTATGTGTTTTGAGTGTGGAGACAGACTGGGAAGGGCTGGGTGCTTGTTGGGTTTTGGGATTACCTCATGCACACGTGAGGTGAGAGCCCCTCCTCCCTCTGTCACCCGATGTGAACCAAGTCAAAGTTTAATTAGTGTCTCGCCATGGCACACCCTTTGTTGTTCTAGCTCCTTTCTCTGCTCGCACTGACAATTGTTTGCAATGTTGTTCTTGTTTTACAGATATCACACTGTCACAAAACTGTTACATCTGGAGAACAATGCCAAAAGGTCAAAGTTTTTTTGAAATCACCAGTTTTTTTGTAAATACTGTGGTTATGAATACATTGTCAGATAAGATACATGAAAGCAGAGAGGAAAAAATGTATGTCTCCATGTAATAAGATCACTGACTAAAGCAGCTCAGTGTCCCGTTCCCTGCTTTAGCTCACCTGTACTAGTACTGAGGGCAGATTTACACTTACACCTATTTATACCCCATTAGACACTGACCAGCATACTGCAAACTGGTTTAGAAAACACATGCAAGGATGAGTAATCTGTTGATCTTCAGGTTCCTTCAGTACCTCCATCAATTAGAATAAATGGAAAAGTAGTTTTGTGAATTTGGTGAATTACCTATTGTATGTAGTGATTAAATGATCCAACTTGCTGTTGTGGGTTCACAAAGAAAGATTTTCATTAAACATGATCATTTACAATTTGCCCAACACAACATCTATAGTCCTTCAGTAGGAAATCCAGGATTTTTTTTCTATATAGCATCGTGGCTGTAATCTGCCCTCAATTTCAAACAACAACAACAAAATTCATGAGTGAATCCTATTTGCCTGTGAGCATCTGTACATCTGCAATTGAGGTCCCTGAGGTTTCACTCCCAAGCTTAATCCAGCATCCAATTATGCAATGTAGTCACGGTACAAATAGCTCCTGCATATTTATTTTGAATATCAAATAGCAGCATGGGGACTTGCAGTAGACAGGTGGATTCACCTTCTCATTAAGGACCCAAAGTGAGGGGTCAAAAGAAAGCAATTGAGAGGCTTGTTAAACACAGAAACAAGAAAGGCGAGTGTACAACGAGGCCCCTGACCTCTCTATTATGAGGCGATGCTCCCTCAGAGATGAGCTAGCTCTACAACTGGAAAGGTCGTGAGGCACGCAAGGTCAAGCCGACACAGTCCTTCTATCCGCAACATCAAAGACAAGTCCAGTGCCCATCACGCTCCCTCCGAGCTGGGTCCACAACAACAGCGCTAATCCCACCAAAGACTTGCTGTCTGTCTGACGGAGAGGACAGAGGTCAGCTGGATGTACCGGCCCTAATAAGCCACTTCAATTGTGGCAAGTTTCAAAACTTAAAATGATGTCTATTGATGTGTTGGAGGGTTTTTTGCCCTTTGAACCTGCCTTGTGTTTAAAGAAAAGAGGAGTGAATGCTTTTGAATTAACATATGTTCTTTTGAGAACTATTTTATTTAAAAAAAAAAAAAAAAAAAAGGCCTTCTCTTTTGTGAAACCAATCTGAACAGTTCTTACTTATCGAGCACCGAGAGTTTGACAAAATAAATGATTCATGAGTCTTAAAATAATGGTCTCCATAGTGACGGGATCCCTGCAGGGAAGCATGACTTCAAAGCAAAATTTGATGAAATGCTGAAAATGTTTATCAGCCCTGTAAGCTTCTTAGTAGGGAACTTTAAGGTCACGGTGGCTGTGTGATGAGAGAAAACATTATTACATATGACTGAAATGGAGAGGACTCATGTTTGGGCCGCTTACCTTCACGAGTGTCCTTTTCTTCACCCCGCATTTTGAAAGAATTTTAATGGAAAGATACCAAGGCAGATTTTGGGAATTAGATTATTTGGCAACTCTGTGCAGCTGCCCACTGACTAAGCTTCTCATGACAGCTCAGAAATGAGGAGCTTCTTATCATCTGTCATTCCTTCTAAATCCTGTGCGCCCTTTTGCCATACACACTAACTGTTCTATTTTAAACTGTGGCTCTCCTCAGAAACCCCAACTTCTGCTGCCATCATCTTAATGTCTCGCTAGACTGACTGTGTATTTACAAGCGCAAGTGTTTACTTGTGTTTAAATGAACAAGGCAGATAAGTTACACCCTCTAATTAAACAAGGCTGCCCGGTTTGATTGCTGAGGCTGCAGCTTATTAAACCAAGAGCTGCAGTCAGGAAATGAGATAAGGAGCTGTGGAAGCTCTCTACGCTAAACTGGTCGGTCACAGTAGGATGAATGAGAAGATTAAAAATGAAGAATTCTTTGTCCCTAACATGTCTAATAGGTATTCAATGAAATAAGGATATACTTGGAAGTTATATTAGAATGGGGGAGAAACATGTGATATAAAACGCTGTAGAATGATATTTCATATACATGAAGAAAAAGCATTAAAAAAACAGAGCAAACTGCCTACATTTTCATTAAATATGAGTTTATTCTAATGAGTGAAACCTGAAAAAAGTTATAAACAATAAGCAAATTTAAAAACAAACCGGAAAAGTAATTTGCCATTAAAATGTAAAGATTGTTTTTTTCAGTACAGATATTTTCATTGCAGAAATGTCCTTGGAATTGACAAATGCAGCAACATGCAATTAAGAAATTTGATTACAGCACAACAAAGTACTATTTGTCTTTAAATCAAGATTAAATGTGACAATTTTGCTATACATGCTTTAGAATAATGAAGAATTTTGCACAGTTTTGGTTTAATTCTTTTAGTTTAAACAAATCAGTCCTTCCTGTTTGCCTTGAGAGTCCAAAAGGCAAATGGTTATAGCAGTTCCCACAGATCTGTGTTTTTTTTAAAGATTTTTTTTCCATCTGCCTGGGGGAACATTTTACACCAGGGTCATGACCTTCAGGGAGGCCGGCTGGAACCGGCGGATCTTCTTCTTCAAGGCTCGCGAAGCTTTGATGCGGCAGGCTGCTGGCTCGGGCTGGGATGGAAGCTGCCTGAGGGGTTGTCCAGCGGCGGTGGGCCCCATTGCAGCGTCAGCCCAAACCAGGCCTCCCTCCTCCTCGTGGCTGTCCACCTGGTCTCCGTCATCGTCCAGCGACAGGCTGCTGTCAGAGTCTGAGAGGGACTGGAAGCTCTGGCTTGACTCACTATCTCCAAACCGATTGGTGGTGTTATCGCTCATGTCTCCCTCGCTACTCTCGGCAATTGTGGAGTGGAAAAGCGAGGCGCATTCAGCTGAATACTCGGACTCGCACCTGGGCGGGTAACGACTAGAGACCTGAAAAGGTGCTGGAGGATATCTGGCATTCAGACTCTGGAAGAATGAATTGGACGAGATGGAGGAGTGGAAGGGGTGTGCAGGTCCTACCCACTGACCTGGCTTGGCGCTCACACTGCGGACCAGCTGCATTCTCCCTTGGGCCCGAGCTTGGGGTTCTTTTGACCGCTGACATTGAGCACAAGAGGCTTGAAACATATCAACATCTGGTTGCCATTTCATGCTTGTCTGCCTCCTTCTCCTTTGCTCGGCAGGCTGTTCAAACTCGACACACTGCATTCTGCGACTTCTGCTGGATTTGGGAGCAGTAGGTAGGGGATGCGGCTTCAGTTGGCCCTTGCGGGTGCACATGAGTCCTGGACTATGGGGGCAGCAGTCTGAGCCTGTAACATATTGGTGTTCCTCTGCGTGCCCAGTGGCTAATTTTTGGCTCAGTTTTCCCTTACTCGATCTTCTTAGCTCCCCCTTGACGCTGGTGTCTCTGGTCCTTTCACCAGAAGAGTAGCTGTGATGATGCCTCATTGCTCGTGGCTTGTCGCTACTCTTTCGCTTCAGTTTGACAGCTTTAGTTTTGCGGTCTGCCTGCCGGACCTTGACCTTCTGAGATCCAGCAGGAACAAACTTGGCATGGACAAACTCAGGTGAAGCTATATGTCCATTGTGAGCTTCATAGCATTGGCTCTCCTCTGTGCTGGAGCTGTGAGCCATTGCTGCTCTTTGTCGATGACCATTTCTCTCATGTGGTCTTGACTCTGGATTGGCTGCACTTCTGTTCTCAGACCAGTTCCTTTCTATGTTGGTATGGCCTGGTTTTGGTTTATCATTCTTCTTTAAGGATGAGTAGGTGACCTCATCAGAGGTGTACTCTTTCATGGCAGCAGGATAGGAGTACCGGTAAGAAACCTCGGGGCCTTTCTGTGGCTGTTTGTGGTTTGAGTTATCAGCGGAGTCTGGGCTGGAGTATGCCATGCAGTGTCTTTTCTGGTCTTTTTCATGAGGGTTGGTGTTTGTGGTCTTAGCTGGAAGAGGCCTTGGTGTAGATACCCTTTTCTGAGAGACATCAGACAACGTTGTTACATCTTCAGCAGACTCTCTGCAATAGTTGCTGTGTGCATCCAAAGTCTCTGTATCTGTGTCACTCTGGATTTTGCTCATGCTGCGCTGGAGGATCTTGTCAATGTAACCCAGGGTTTTTGATTCATAACCATTCTGTGCCCTCTGGAGAGAGTCATAGAAGTTTGTGTGAGGTCTTTGCCCCTCCAGATGTCCTGGTGTGCCTGATTCTCCTCCATGGTAAAAGATTGGGCTCTGGAGAGCAACAGCGTGCAGTGGGCTGGGGTAATGGTACACTTCATTCCCACTGCGAGACTCCAGATTACGCTGGAACTTGGGGTCCATTAAAGAAGTCTTCAGGCTCGGACACATTGGAGGTTTCTTTGCATCCACAGATTTGTAGCAGCCCAGCCCCTGAGCCATCATTCTATCAAGATCACCTGATAAACACAAAAACAGTCATTCAGTTTTCAAATCATGAACCTACTCAAAGATTACATGTTATTATGGCACAAAATATAGGTTGAGTTGCTTAGTAACAATAGTTGTTGGTGGTTCTTATCACTACAGGAGAGTCTGTGGCCAAAGAATGATAGTTGCGATTACCTGTTGACACAGGTCTCGGTCGTGCCTGCTCGGCGCCTATAGCACTTGCTCTGATCCTGCTGCTGCCCAGATGGAAGCCTGTGCCCCGTGGGGGGTTGGGATGGGTGCTGCTCTCATCAGCAGAACGTCGACGGCTTACATCAACTTGCAGTGATGGGCTAATGTGACAATTCGCAGGACTCGTGGGAACCAGAAGAAGGCTCGTCTGAGAGGAGGATAAGCATTCACTGTACACGGAGGTGCAGGAGTTGGACAGGGAACAAGAGCCGCCATCACTGAGCTCAAAGAACCCTGTTGAAAGGAGAAACAATCTCATGTGAAGTGGTGTCCAATCAACAGTCGGGTGCATGTGGCAACAATTGTGATGAAGGTAAACAACTATAGTGTGTTTTGTGGTTGCATGTGCACCTACACACCTGAACTTGGCCTGCTGTCACTCTCCAGCTGCTCTGTGGAGGCTTTGTTCACATCCAGCTTCAGCTCACTGATCTGCTGGTCTAGCTGTTGCAAGTGGGTCTTCAAGCCTACATCCTGTTTGCGAAGACGAGACTGCAAAATAAGCAATAAAACTTCAGTCTTAATAAACATACTCAGCAGAGAAGGAGTTGAAATGTTGCAAGTTACACTCTAAGTCTAATTTGTGCAGCTGTACAACAATACATAGATTGGCCTGGTGCACATATGCAAGCGTGCAAAGCAACTTTGCTGCAAAAATCTGAATATTTGTACAATTACAAGGCCTGTTGTTCAGATAAACGAAGCTCTAATGTACAGCCATCACAGAAACAAAAGCAACTCAGATGTGGCTGATGATTAACCCCAGCAGGACATGGGGGAGCAAGGAGGAATAAGTGGTGGGTAACTCATTTCTCCCCCACAGCGAAGGCCTGGCCATTGTGTAAACTACTACAAGAGGAAGGCTTGGGGGTGGGGGATGAAGGATTGCTTGTTTCGCAGCATGAGCAGGATATTTACTGTTACAGTGGTTCCCAAAATAAAACCTGGATTTTATTACATGCATGATGCTCAACTTAATTAATGCTGCAGCCTCTGTGCACAAATGCAGGATCACATGGTTTCTATTAAGTTTTGATAAGGAGGGTTCTTTAACAGCTGTTGGTTAGATTTTTTACCCTTTTAATATAAGTTGGCTTGACAATCAGCAAGTCTATTTTGGATATATGGCAATAAAATGTAAACCTCATGTTATTTGAGCACTTCACAATGCGCCCTTTGATGCTTTTCTCCAGTGCTGCTGGACTGTAAGGACTAGCACCTTAACCCCTGTGCTTCCTCCAAATGATTATAACAGCAGTCTCCGTGGAAAAAGCCTGTCATGGAAAACTTCACAGAGCCAGCTGTCTCTGACACTCAGGGCCCTCTCAGGAAAGACATCCTCATCCACAGCTAAATTCACCTTCTTTTTTTCTCTCTCTTTTTTTTTTTTTTTTAATTTCCTGACATTAGCCGTTAATGATTGAGGTTTGCCCTCCTGCAGTCCACATGCACTCAGTGCGCGTGCATACACACAACTTAAACCTCTTGTGGGCCCTGCAGTGAACCTTGATTTATGACACCAATCCTACTTCCTACCCCCAGCTGAGAGAGGAGAAAAAAGTGTGTCTGGTAATAATTGAAAGCGGAATGCACATGAGCATCAGCTGACGGCAACAATCAAACTGGGGGTTTATTCTAAAGAGAAATAATATTTTTAAATATGAAAATACAAGAAAAGTGCGTTTGTGTTAAATCAAAACTGCATTAGACATAATGTCCACAGCTGATAAATGTATTTTCCAGGTTTTTCACTAAACTAATATACATAATATGAAACATTGCCCTACCAGCTGTTGCTTCAGCGCTGACAGGGTCGCCTCCAGCCTCTGCTCCTCAGCCCCCATCTTCTTCTGGCTCTCCGGCTCTGTGCGCACCGAGGTGACCGGCTCCTCTCGGTCCACTCGGAGTGCCCAGCTCACCATCTCTCCCTGTCTGTCCCGAAGCAGATGCAGCTCCTGCAGCCCGGCCAGAGCAGCCTGCAGCCTCTCTCCGACCCTGCCTCGGTCCACTGCGGGCGCCGCGCTCATCATCATCCCGGCACAGGAGCCCTTCCTGCTCAGCATGGTGCGGAGCGCTCATCCACAGAGGCAGAACTACTGAAGAGATGTCCTCTGCCTTGCTGTTCTTGACCTGTTTGGTTTTTAAACTACCTGTTAGAATAAATTTTCAGCAGCTTACACACTGGAGACTAGTCCCCTCCCACAGACCAAACGACCCTCCTACTTATTGGCTGGCAACTGCGTCCCACTGAACATCTGGTACTAATCCTCCTCATTCAAGCGCTCACTGAGAGAGAGAGAAGCTGCCCAGGCATGCACTAAGTTCATCTGCATAATACCACACGGCATGATGGGCATTACTCTATTTCCCCACTTTCTTTTGTTGTTATTAATCTCTCCAGTAGCAGGGCGCTCAGGGATATGCGACTCTGTAAAACCGTCTTTGAACGTTTTGAGGTGAAGTGAATGTATGAATAGCGTCTCTCATCTTACCATCAAGGGACAGGTATTTCCACATGTGAAATAAAACCCTGTGAATACATTTGCATTTGCACGCTCTGACATGCACATGGACTGATTGTTGGAGTTGTAGCTTTATATTGGTTGGATCAATTGCAAATTAAATGTTACGAGTTGTTCCTATAATAGTGGTTAAACTCGAGTCAAAATGTTTTTTACCTCATTGCAAATGTAACGCATTTGGAAGCTGTATTCTATTTTGGACATAGGTTTGCATGAGGGAAAAAAAAGAAGAAAAAAAGACTCCTGGCGTTGCAGACCAATAATGGGTGAGTATCGCCCCCTTGTGGTTGTAAAAAGAAAAAAGAAAAGAAAAAAAGAAATTGAAACTACGACCAGTAAGTAACATTGTATTAAATGTTTTTGTGGGTAACCCATTGAAGGATCTATCACAGACAAATAAGCAGTGATAAAAGTGATTTTGGAAAGCTTCGGGAGCTTTTATCCGAAAGTGTCCTGAAATGAATTCTGCAAATATAACCTATGCAAACGTTTGGTGGTTGCAAATAAAATAGGAAATTCTGATAGCAAACAATTGGCAGTAGCTATTCTACATGGCATTTATCTGTAACTGAGACTTTCCCACAAAGATTAATTTCAGTGGTATTGATTTTAAAACTCTAATTTAGTATTAGTAAGTGATTCCAATTACCATTTAAGAAGCATTGAGTTACTTGACTGTTAATAAAAGTAACTTGGAAATATAACGTGTGCAATATTTATGCTCTGTGCACTGTGCCTTATTAAAGTAAACACAAAAATGATTATAATGTAGCTGGGACACATTAACTGGACTGTCAGCACTGTATGGGTCAGTTTAATGACTGATTCACTTATTATGTTCAGCCAAAGTTACATAAGTTTGGTAAAAGAGAAATGATGGTGCTCGCATGTTAAATTGATGCGTTTTCATTCATCAGTTATTGATAAAGTACTGCTCTGCACAGGCTCCTGTGAGGCAATTGCACTTTGTTGGCGATGATGCAGCTCTCTGCATAACATCTGTAACTGAAATACATTAATCAAGAAATGACAACAACAACAA